>NC_090196.1:7703360-8435860 GCF_024679245.1 Pseudorasbora parva | reverse complement strand
TCCATATCGCTTTGAAATGCAGCATTCTGTGCAGAATTCAAATGGGTTGATATGTTTGTTGTCTGCGCCGACTCGCGCATATGATCCGCGCTGCGCTCTCGTGTCTGTAGTCTAAATTTAGACCAGAGCCGTTGGGGTGTGTGCGCGGCTGCGGTGCATGAAACTAACGTTAAAACAGACTTCATGCGCCTCAAATGAAAGCATATTTACACTGAATCGTTTCCTATCACATATATAGTGTGCTATGTGCCTTTCACCATGTAGAAATTAGTAAATGTGTGAACAACTGACCGATTTCAGCCGCCGCTTTAGCAGTGTAGGGGCGGGCTTTAGATTCTAGAGAGCATTTTGCTTGGACAGAAGATTTGACGAGAAAGTGAAGTCTGCGATGATGTCACCAAAATCTGATTCATTTTAACGGAAGTGGGAGACTGTACATTTTGAGTGCTTATATCTCCTAAATGCAAAATGTTTCATAGTTTTGGAACACACCAGCTTATTCATAACTTTAAGGCTAACACTAAAAGCTAAAAAACTTAAATTTTGATTTCAGTGGACCTTTAAAACACACACACATACATATACACACACACACACACACACACACACACACACACATATATGTATATATATATATATATATATATATATATATATATATATATATATATATATATATATATATATATATATATATATATATATATATATATATATATACACAGTCTTGTTCAAAATAATAGCAGTACAATGTGACTAACCAGAATAATCAAGGTTTTTAGTATATTTTTTATTGCTACGTGGCAAACAAGTTACCAGTAGGTTCAGTAGATTCTCAGAAAACAAACAAGACCCAGCATTCATGATATGCACGCTCTTAAGGCTGTGCAATTGGGCAATTAGTTGAAAGGGGTGTGTTCAAAAAAATAGCAGTGTCTACCTTTGACTGTACAAACTCAAAACTATTTTGTACAAACATTTTTTTTTTCTGGGATTTAGCAATCCTGTGAATCACTAAACTAATATTTAGTTGTATGACCACAGTTTTTTAAAACTGCATGACATCTGTGTGGCATGGAGTCAACCAACTTGTGGCACCTCTCAGCTGTTATTCCACTCCATGATTCTTTAACAACATTCCACAATTCATTCACATTTCTTGGTTTTGCTTCAGAAACAGCATTTTTGATATCACCCCACAAGTTCTCAATTGGATTAAGGTCTGGAGATTGGGCTGGCCACTCCATAACATTAATTTTGTTGGTTTGGAACCAAGACTTTGCCCGTTTACTATTGTGTTTTGGGTCATTGTCTTGTTGAAACAACCGTTTCAAGGGCATGTCCTCTTCAGCATAGGGCAACATGACCTCTTCAAGTATTTTAACATATGCAAACTGATCCATGATCCCTGGTATGCGATAAATAGGCCCAACACCATAGTAGGAGAAACATGCCCATATCATGATGCTTGCACCTCCATGCTTCACTGTCTTCACTGTGTACTGTGGCTTGAATTCAGAGTTTGGGGGTCGTCTCACAAACTGCCTGTGGCCCTTGGACCCAAAAAGAACAATTTTACTCTCATCAGTCCACAAAATGTTCCTCCATTTCTCTTTAGGCCAGTTGATGTGTTCTTTGGCAAATTGTAACCTCTTCTGGACATGCCTTTTTTTTAACAGAGGGACTTTGCGGGGGATTCTTGAAAATAGATTAGCTTCACACAGACGTCTTCTAACTGTCACAGTACTTACAGGTAACTCCAGACTGTCTTTGATCATCCTGGAGGTGATCATTGGCTGAGCCTTTGCCATTCTGGTTATTCTTCTATCCATTTTGATGGTTGTCTTCCGTTTTCTTCCACGTCTCTCTGGTTTTGCTCTCCATTTTAAGGCATTGGAGATCATTTTAGCTGAACAGCCTATCATTTTTTGCACCTCTTTATAGGTTTTCCCCTCTCTAATCAACTTTTTAATCAAAGTACGCTGTTCTTCTGAACAATGTCTTGAACGACCCATTTTCCTCAGCTTTCAAATGCATGTTCAACAAGTGTTGGCTTCATCCTTAAATAGGGGCCACCTGATTCACACCTGTTTCTTCACAAAATTGATGACCTCAGTGATTGAATGCCACACTGCTATTTTTTTGAACACACCCCTTTCAACTAATTCAACTAATTGCCCAATTGCACAGCCTTAAGAGCGTGCATATCATGAATGCTGGGTCTCATTTGTTTTCTGAGAATCTACTGAACCTACTGGTAACTTGTTTGCCACGTAGCAATAAAAAATATACTAAAGACCTTGATTATTCTGGTTAGTCACATTGTACTGCTATTATTTTGAACAAGACTGTATATATATATATATATATATATATATATATATATATATATATATATATATATATATATATATATATATATATATATATATATATATATATATATATATATACAGATATATATATACAGATATATATAGATATAGATATATACACAAACATACACAATACATTACAGTACCTAAGGTATTTTGACTGTTGTTAGGGTGTTGACTGTGGTGTTCAGAGTGGGTGTTCACATAATCCCACCCTTTCTGTCTCTGTTATTCTGGTCTCTAGATTTGGCTGATGTTCCTCAATGCAAGTCTAGGCTTTTTCTTCACTCAATGGCAGGCAGGATATGTTTTATGATTTGAATGTCTTACTTTAGCAGTCTGGGCTCGCAGTCTAGCCCAGGCAGGAGTAGCCGGGCTGTCTGTCTGACATCATCGCTGTCCACCAATAAGCTGCGGCGATGCTCGGCGTGAACGATGGCCACACGCATCCACTCCATCAGCGGAGGGAGGAGGAGGAACGGCCTGGGGATTGCAGAAGAAAAGGACATGTTCTTTAAAAGTCTGTTTCCAATCCTTTGTTATTATATAACAACCATTGTTCTTTGTATTAATTGTTGTAAGTAGAGCTGCACGATATATCGTTTTAGCATCAATACTGCAATGTGTGCATCTGCGATAGTCACCGCAGGATGTGCAATGTCAAGTATAGGATCATTGTTTATACGCAATCCATTCGGAAAAGGCACTTCAAGTCAAAACAGGTGATTCTCAGATACATTGTAAAGTTTAACCATCAAAGAGTGAAAGTTTATAAATTGCCCGTTTTAGGTCCTGTCAGTTTAAACATTCAAGCTGTGTTAAGCCATTTGAGTGAAAGAAGATGCGAAAGAGAACTCAATTCAGAACTTGCATGCCATTTTCTGTTTGCACAAACACCGAACAACGCAGAGGCACCTGAACGCAAATTATGTTCACCTGTGTTTGAATGGACACATACAACCAAAATTGTCAATTTCAGTGAGCATTTTGGCAAACACAGTCACTTATGGCTTATGTAAACATAAATAATTTAAAAAAAAAACTGATGTATTGGATCTGTGCATTTGCTCTTAAAGTGAGAGCAGCCTAATATTCTTGCTGCTGACTGTCATTAATGTCAATAAAACAACAAAATATAAAAAGAAACTTTTTATACAGTTAACTTTTTTACACATTTAATTTATACAGTAAAGACTATGCAGTGATATTTTACATTTGATTATTGAATCTCCATACCTGAATACTTTTAGGCTTACCTAAAAAACATAAAGCATTGTTTATTTCCTTTGTATCTTAGTTCTATTGCATTTATCTATGCTTGTAATTAGTTGATTTTCTATGCAGATTCACTTCTCTATCTAAACAAAAAAAAAAACAAAAAAAAAAAACACCTCAATCATTCTAGAATTATTAGTTATTTATATATGCCGAATTGTGACTTAGAGGCCTAAAGTGTGCCAAGAAAACATCCCCCACACCATTACACCACCACCACCAGCCTGAACAGTGGTAAAAAGGCATGATGGATCCATGTTCTCATAATGTTTACACAAAATTCTGATATATATAAATATAATACGCATAATAATTATACACCGTATACACACATTTTGGACTCAGGCTGCACTCGTTTTTCTGTATATATATATATATATATATATATATATATATATATATATATATATATATATATATATATATATATATATATATATATATATATAGTCCAAAATTAAAGTTCATGTTCCATAATATGTGTGTGTGTACTGTGTATAATTATTATGTAGGCTATATATAAATAAACACTCATTTATGTATAATTTAAGAAGTATTTGCATGTATATGATAAGATATATTATTTTTTCATTAAAATTGTTCTTAAATATATCTGTGTGTATCTATATATAGCCTTACATAATAATTATACACAGTACACACACACATTAACTTTTATTTTGGTTGCTATTAATTGCCATTAATCGATTTGAAAGCACTACATTTAAATACATACACATGGCTTCTTGTTTAGATATGTGTGTGTGTGTGTAACAATTCAGTTGTGTAAAACAAGCCACAGCGCACTAAATCTGCCTGTGTTTGTAAAGAAGGGCTTGTGCAATGAGAAAGCACAGCTTTTACTGAGATCTCGCATCTTTCAGCAGCCTGTCATATCAAAGAATTCACGCTGAGAATGAGATACAGCTGCTAAAGTCTTCCTGTTTTCAGCAGCTCACTGCCACTCCCTGCAGACATGAAATTGTTGTTTGTATGTGTGTGAGCTTTTCGACTAAATCTTCAGATGAAGACATATATGGGATGTTTACTGGACCCAGATCAGGACTATATTACGCAATAATAACTCAAGTCTCCACCTCTGAGAGGTGAAGTAAAGGTAAAAGCACAGAAAGTTTTTTGAGTTTTATCTGAAAATGAAGGTTGGAAGATTTGTGTCAGGGTTCTGTCACTTCGGTCTAGCTTTCTCTTGGTTTGGTGACAGAGTCCTGACACTCCTGTATTTTGTCTTGTCTGAGCACGCAGCTTTGAGCATGCTCGAGCTGCGTGCTCTTCTGTCCCTGTCATTTTCTGTGTGGGGCGTGGTGTTCGGGTCCCAGCACTTCTGTCTAGTTGGGTTTCGGTTTTGTGTTGGGATTCGGACATTCATGCTCCTTGTGTTTTGTCTTCTGTTGTGAGTGCACGGGATGAGCATTCGCTCATTCTTGTGCACTCTGTGTTGTTGTGTGTGTGCGCTGTCCTGTCTGTGTGTTTTGTGTTGTGTAGCATGCAGCTGGTGTTTTACTTGCTGCATGCTTTCTTGTTGTCATGTTTCGTGTGAACATGCAGTTTATGAGTTTTCATTAACTGCATGTTCATGTCACGTTTGGTGTGAGCACATGTTCATGTGTTTCTTTGTCCCATGTGCTCATGTCGATTGTCTAACCCCACCCACCTTGTTTCCTGATTATTGGTTCATTTGCCCCACCTGTCTTCTCTCATTACCCTCAGTTGTTTGCTCCCCATTTAATCTCCTTGTGTTTGCAGTCCTGTGCTGGATTGTCGTCAAACCTACCTCATGTTTCCCTGCTCCTGAAGCCAAGCCAAGCCAGGCCAAGGCCAAGGCCAAGGCCAAGGCCAAGCCCAAGCCCAAGCCCAAGCCCAAGCCCAAGCCCAAGCCCAAGCCCAAGCCCAAGCCCAAGCCCAAGCCCAAGCCCAAGCCCAAGCCCTTTCCCTTTCCCTTTCCCTTTCCCTTTGGGGTTGTTTTGTTTGCCTTGTTTTATTTTATTTAATAAACCTTCTGATCACTCATTGCTGCATTTGAGTCCTCTTTCAGTGTACCCTGACAATTTGGTCCTTCAAATGAATATTCTAACTAATCAATGTTTTATTATTATTGATAATAATCATCATTATTGTCATCATCATACAATATTAAAGCGTACAGCAGGACAGCACATCCTGATTTTACTCAGTTAGAAGTGTTCGTCAACATATTTTGTTGATCCAGGAACATTTCCATCTGAAAATCCAATCCTTACCCCTAAACCTAACCCTACTTATAACTTCTCCCTAAAATCAGAGGGTAATGATGGTGAATAACACTGATGTAGAAGCATGATGCTGGTTCACTCAGAATACATGTGTAAAAATGTTATCTTTAGGGGTACAACAGCTTGTCACTGGGGCAGTACCACTAGAAGAACATCTTTGTACCTTTTTACCCTTAAAAGGTGCATATTAATACCTTACAGTAGCAATACATTTGAACATTTAAGGGATAAAAAATATACAAAGATGTCCTTTTAAGTTTGCCACCCCAGTGACAAGCTGTTTTACCCCTAAAACCTGAATTAAAGCCTGAGTTAGTTGTAAGCCTGAACTAAACTTGTTCCTCAAATCTGATTGGTTGATTGGAATGTTGGTCCAGGATCACTGTTCAGTTTCACCAGCACCATCAGTTAGCTTTATTTAGCATCCAAGTCAGCCTGAACCATGAAGTATCATCATCAGGCACTGATACAGGTCCAGCGTCCCCTTCCAAAACCCTAATCTAATCTTTCTCTAAGTAAAACCTAGAAGATGTGGTTACCTCCAGCTGGTTTTTCCTAACGTCTCCGCAGCCATCCATCCCCTCAGAGAAAGTGGGCCTCATATCAGATTTACAGAAAATACCAAAGTAAAAGTTTGTCCCCAGAGCGCTCAATGCACAGCAGGAACACAATGACGTCAAACAAAGAAACAAAGTCGTCCCGCTGAGAGTCTGTCAGCCCGGCAAGACATGCAAATGAGACGCACTGAGAGGAGCGTGAAGCTCATTAAACACACAAGATATGCGCAACAGAGAAACTAATCTCCTGAGACCTACAGACGCGCTCAACCACAACAAACACATCAACTTTGAAGATGACAACTTGATGGGAGACATTTTGGTTCAAAAGAAAAGAATGAAAATTCTAAAGTCGACTTTCAAGTCTGAAACACCTGAAGACAAAGCTAAATTTAAAGAAGCTAAATTTAAATCTTGAGGGTAAAGATACAAAAAGACAGAATCAATTCATTATTTGTTTTGCAGGTGAATAAATTGGATGTTTGTTCAGTTCGCGTATCATATTCTCAGTGTTTTCCACAATGGGCACTATAACGGACATCAGCTTAAAGTAGCGTCATCTTCTAAAGGGTTATAAAGCACATAACACACTCACTCTGGTTTCTGCCAGTCTCAAGCTAATCTTAAGTACCTATAGAGTATTATTGCATCCTTCATATCTTTGAAGAATCTTTAGTTTATCATGTTTATAAAAGACAGTTACATTGTACCGATTCTTTCTGAAAACAGCCAAACTCATGCAGGCGTACAGTGGGAGGAGCTAAGAGACATAAACACACACACCTCATGGCATTATTCCTGGATCATTTTCGATTCACTATACATTCGTTGTTGATACACTTGCCAACAAAACAGATATTTGATGCAGTTTCACTCACCGCCTGCAGTTTCGACTCATGACAGGGAACAAACAAACACACTAGCAGAACTCAAAAAAAAAAAACTGCATCCACTGTTTCCTTAACGCTGGGTTATGTGGGAAGCTGAACAAGGTTATCTTTCCCTCACAAAAAACACCAAAAGCACACTTCTTTAGTCATTGTTGATTTCGTGGTCTAAAAACAAAATGACTTGCTGACAGCTTCCATAACCCGAACAAAGCTCGTTGATGGACATTCTCGGGCGCTCGCTCTGGTTGATGTGCGTGCTCATACGGGAAAAGTGCTTTACGGCGTCATACAGGGCCATACTCGAAAAAAACTTCTCGAAACTTGTTCGAATCTGGAGTGTATTTGGCACAGAAATACTCATTTAAACTCATTATATACAGAAATAATGTTTATTTTGGCCATATTTAGCACGAGAATCCAACTCTTTAACAGCTCTTAAACAAGTCAGAATGCATTAAATAGCATTAGACCACCCCCCCTCCCCTTGAAAGTTGATATGCTCATAACTAGCTTATTGAAAAATAATATGTCTGGCGTAAAATGACGTAAACATTTGAAGGGAACTCTAGCACCCCCTTGAATACTGAGGTTTGATTTGGCAAGACGTGCGTTAAAATGGTCAACATGGCAGTATAGTTGCAATACGTTGCCCAAATATTCATACTTGCGTACACTGTAAAAAACAAAAACAAATTCTGCCTTAAATCTTTACGTGCAATCAACTTTTAAAAAATTCTTGAATTTTGTTAGCCTGACGTGGTCATACTCAATTCTAGTCAGAATATGAGTCTGAAACTGCTCCATTGGGCTGTGATTATGGGGCGTGTTTCAACCGAACCAGGAAAGACATCAATTGGACAGACCTACAACCAATCAGAGCAACGAAGCGACGCATTGCGTTAGTTGTCAAATTTCAACAGAACTCAACTGCACTGTGTTGCCAAGTCCGCGTTTTTTTCTGCGGGTTGTTTTCCATTCCCACAGGTTGAAGCGACTATTATGTGATATATAGACCCATGAATGCGAATTTTAGCAGGCAACCATGCCAAAATAACACATTTTATCCCTCAAACGCAATTTTTTTCCGGAGAACCCCCCTCGAGCTCAAATGTTGTGGGCGAGGCTGATTTTGCCTGGCATCCAGGCTAGAATCTTGTATAACTTATAAAAAAAAGTTGAAAATTGCTTATTTAGATGAGTTAAAAACACTAACTTATTGATCATATAATTGGTTATATGTTGTACTAGTGTAATATTTCTATATTTTTCTATATTTATAATATTTCTAATTTTTAATATTATTTACATAGTTTGTTGTGACAATAATTAGAGAAAAACTGGAAACGTCATGCTTTTTGTGCTCTACAAACAGCTTTTTATATTTACATTGGTTGCTGTTGCAATAATTGGAGAGGGACAAAAAATGACAATTGGTGTGCAACAAACAACTGATTTGGGTATGACATGCCAAAAACCTGATTGTATCTGTATCTGCCTGTCTGAACAAAACCAAAAAAATAAAAAATAAAAAATAAATAATAATAATAATAATAATAAAAATAATAATAATAATAATAATATTATATATATATATATATATATATATATATATATATATATATA
The DNA here is from genome assembly GCF_024679245.1 of Pseudorasbora parva. Lineage (NCBI taxonomy): Eukaryota > Metazoa > Chordata > Actinopteri > Cypriniformes > Gobionidae > Pseudorasbora > Pseudorasbora parva. The sequence continues at coordinate 8,426,870 of NC_090196.1, read as the reverse complement.
TATATATATATATATATATATATATGAAAAAAAAGATGTGTATTGCAAGCCAAGAGCTGTATAACGCCTACGGCCAGAAAAACAGATGAGGTTAAGTAACATTTGTTTGACTTGTGGTTGTAAAACAGCTCAACCTTAATCCAAGTGTAAGGAAAGAACTTCATGGGAAAGTGATGGAAGAGGCGTAAAGAAACACACTTAATAACCACATACTTTCCCTAAAATAGTTGAGAAGAGCATTTTAGTAGCCTAGAGTATTGATCAAGGGAATTTTCCAAGTGGCAAAGCTTTTAAAACCACTGTCAAGACAAATAGATTACAGTCTGCTAAGTATGTTTACTTTGCTCAAAAGGATGGTGTTGGGGGAGTTGATATCTATGAGAGCATGTGTGTGTGTGTGTGTGTGTGTGTGTGTGTGTGTGTGTGTGTGTGTGTGTGTGTGTGTGTGTGTGTGTGTGTGTGTGTGTGTGTGTGTGTGTGTGTGTGTGTGTGTGTGTGTGTGTGTGTGTGTGTGTGTGTGTGTGTGTGTGTGTGTGTATACACTAAATGAGTCTGCAATCGGAAAAGTTTATTTTTCCCCATATGGATACAAGTTGGATAGAAAGCAACCACTAAGAGAAAAAAGCTTAGCCTAATTATCAAAGAGGACATTTATTTATTTATTGTTAAGAGCTTCATAGGGCACCAAGTTTTCAAAATAAAAGCTTAATCATCCATTTTTTTTTATTAAAGCTACTTCTATTAATTTTTATTTTTTTTACTTTTATATTTTATTTTATTGTTTATTTTTTATGTTACATGCTTCATATGGCACACAGTTTTCAAAATAAAAGCATAATTATCTATATTTTTTAGTTAAATGAAAATTATTTTTCATAGAAATTGATTTTTGTTTAACATTTTGATAATCATGCTTTTATTTTGAAAACATGATGCCCCATGAAGCACTTAACATAAAAAAACTATTAAAAATAAATAAATAAATATATATATTTTTAATAGAAAGGGATTAACTTAATTTAATTTAACTACTTTATTGTATTTTATTAGATTTTTGCTCATAGGTTTTCAAAATAACACCAGGTTTTCAAAATAAAAAGCATCATTATTTATTTAAGCAAAAAAAAAAAAATTTGTTTAAGTTGCATTTTAAAATCCACATTCTTAAAAAAAAATATGAGAGGAAGCATTAGTTTGAATGGGCTTTGTGATTCTGGCTGCTTCTACCAACAGCGTTTAAAATTTAAGCTTTTGGTACAGCACTCGAATATACACTTGATGCTATACCTGTACCTTTGCTAAATGGATTATTGATTCCTCAAACCTTGACCAACAAACAAAAGATGATTAAACAGTAACTCTGTTACCACGCTGTTACAACTACCAGCCACACTTTCAGGAACGCACACAAACGTAAACTTACTGATGCATAGTCTCCTCTGACCTATGAATGGAAAACAAAACCAGCATGAAATTTAAGCTCTTCAACATTTTTACAACTCTGCTTTGTTCTGTTGTCCATGCTTGTGAAAAGCAAAAGTCTTTCTGCCTCCCTTCATCTCTTGTTCATTTTGGCCCCTGGGTCACGTTTCAACAATGACCCGTGCTTCTGAATCAAGGGCTCAAGTTCAACCCGTGGCCTTCGACCCGAAACCCAAGCTCAGTTTCAGCCTACATCAAAGCAGGGCTAATCAGGGCTTGTGGAAACCCTATAACGCTTTGGGCTAATTTGGCGGACTAACACACACAGACATTCACGCAAATGTGTTAAGGCCCCTAACGTGACTAGATTACACCAGAGATGTATAACAGCGATTCAAAGTTCACTACTGAGACCACACGGCTGTTTCCATTGCTTTAACGTATATAACGCTGAAGTATGTCTCTGAGTCATATACAAACACTAGCGTCTGGCAGGCGACTCTATGGCCACTGCATATTAAATGCTGTGGTTTTCAAGCCAGGAATTTCTAGCGGTTTGGCAGCGGATGATGATTAATCCCAACATCACTTTAAATGGGAGAGTTATTTTGTATATTTGTTTGAATTAAAAAATCCTGTCTAAATAGTATACTGTAGCCCACCATTGAGATTTTCATAAATAGTCTTTTATTCATTAGTTGATAACTGAATGAAGCCTCGCTTAAAGAAATAACACCATGTTATATTGTTTAATTAGTGCTACAGCTCATTCAGAATTGCTGCCTTTTCTGTTTTTCTTTAATTATTGTTTCCATCTCACTGATATTGTGGGTAGATATTACCAATCACACCCTGCACCAAGAGGACATATTTGCAGTGAGTTTCTAATGCAGTATCAAGATATATAACTATAGGAATATTTGTTTGACAACTAATAGCGGCTAACTGCAGGATTTTACTTTCTGTTGTTGGTCTGCCTAACCTCTTTCAGTAGAGATATTCTATATTCCCAAAAGTATTGGGACACCCCTCCAAATCATTGAATTCAGGTGTTCCCATTACCTCCATGGCCAAATGTGTATAAAATCAAGCACCTTGGCATGCAGACACTTCTACAAACACTTATATATGAATGGGTCTATTGCCAACTGTTAGTGGTATTATAACAAAGTGGAAGTGATTGAGAACAACAGCAAGTCAGCCACGAAGTGGTAGGCCACGTAAAATCACAGAGCAGGGTCAGCGCATACTGAGGTGCACAGTGCGAACTTAGTCAATAGCTACGGAGCTCCAAACTTTTTGGCCTCTTGATTAGCTCAAGAACAGTGCATAGAGAGCTTCATGTAATGGGTTTCAATGGCCGAGCAGCCCATCCAAGCCTTACATCAACAAGTGAAATGCAAAGCGGTGGTTGCAGTGGTGTAAAGTACGCAGCCACTGGACTCTAGAGCAGTGGAGACGTGTTCTCTGAAATGACCAATCACGCTTCTCTGTCTGGCGATCCTATGGATGAGTCTGGGTTTGTTGGTTGCCAGGAGAACGGTACTTGCCTGGCTGCATTGTGCCAAGTATAAAGTTTGGTAGAGAGGGGTGGGGGGGTGGGGGGCAGTTATGGTGTGGGGTTGTTTTTCAGGGTTTGGGCTTGGCCCCTTAGTTCCAGTGAAAGGAACTCTTAATGCTTCAGCATATCAAGAAATTTTGGACAATTCTATGCTCCCAACTTCATGGGAACAGTTTGGGGATGGCCACTTCCTGTTCCAACATGACTGTGCACCAGTGCACAAAGCAAGCTCCATAAAGACATTGATGAGTGAATTTGGTGTGGAGGAACTTGACTGGCCTGCACAGAGTCCTGACCTCAACCCGATAGAAAAACGTTGGGATAAATTTTAGCAGAGACTGCGAGCCAGGCCTTCTCGTCCAACATCAGTGCCTGACCTCACAAATGCTCTTCTAGAAGAATGGTCAAAAATTCCCATAAACAATCCTAAACCTTGTGGAAAGCCTTCCCAGAGGAGTTGAAGCTGTTATAACTGCAAAGGGTGGGCTAACTCTATATTAAACCCTACAGATTACGAATGGGATGTCATTAAAGTGCACATGCATGTAAAGGCAGACATCCCAAAACTTCTGGCAATATAGCGTACAGTTTGTCCAGTATAAAAATCCTTATGTCTATGGAAAATCCCCATAAACCATGGAAACAAAACATGTGTGTCTGTGTTTTAAGAACTTAGTATTAGATGTGTTAGTGAACAGTTTGTTTAGTGTGCAAGGAATTTATCATTCATAATAATATGTATTCATAGATGTAGTTGAAGTTTCTAAAATAAGCTTCAAACTAGTTCACTTGGGAATAATTAACTAGTTTAAACGTAATTTTAGAAATGTCGTCATGGTATGAAAGGCAGTGTATGCATTGCATTGCTGGTGGTATTTCTATACTCCAATTAGCTGGTATGTATGAATATGTCTTGTCTTCTCTGTCCTGATCTGGGGTCAGCATACCTTCCACCCCTCTCATCTTACAATGACTCCTTGATGTGCGACCACTTACCACCCAGCACTCCCATTCACCTTTCTGACCCTTTCCTCCCACTCTCTCCACCCACTCAATAAGAGACACACAGCCTGTCCTCAGCCATCATACATCAACACTTCCTATTACTAAAGTCTAGCTCACATATCCAGACTTCACTGGATCTGCAACGCCCCCTTTCGGTTTACAGGCCTCTGTTAGGACCACACAGTACGCCTGTGTGCCATTGTGGTTTCATTTCAAGCTAAGGTTTTATAGACATTTCAATAGAAGGCACAGAGAGGCGACCTTAAATAATGATTGAGCCCTTTACCGTAATTACTGCCAGGAGTGAAGCACCACCTGTATCCCATTTGCCTTTCTACCATGTCCACAAATGCACCAATATTGCTGGAAATCTTTTCTGGCACGCGCATTAAGGAAGATTCATGATTGGGGTCCTGGAGTTGGCAATGAGGCTCAATTGTTGTTTTCCACTTAAGTTTGTTAGTTGAAGGTCTTGCACAAGTGATCCATCTGTAGCCAATATCAAGATCTGCCCTTTACTTAAAAACATACAGCCTGATAATTGCAAACATATGTATACACAAATCACAACATGTGGACAATTGAGCTTGGCGATCAACAACAAACATCAAAGAAGCAAACATCTGAGCCCATAAACAAAGGACTTTACTTTGTTTTTGGATGCAGCAGTGAAGCTTTCAGAAACTGTACCTGTATCATCCTTTTTTTTTTAATTAAATACTGTAAATAATTGTTAGGGCTGTTGTTTTCATGATGCATTTCATGTCAAAGAATAAAGCTCAGCAACAAGAATGTTAACTTAGGCTTCCATAAGTTAAGAGTAGCAATACTATCAGTAAAATAAAAGCCACTCAGATGTGTTGTGTTGCGTATAGGGTTGCTAACTTCTGGAAAGATAACAAAAAAAACAATTGTGGTTCTTTATAGGAAAATAAGGGACAGAATAAGGGACACTCAAAATATTTGTACTGTACCACACAGTGTATGTATCATTTCAATATCTACCGTTAAGTATGTAAGGTTCCTTGACACATCTGGGTTGCTTTTCACCCTGTTCATGCTACCCCTTGGGGATAGCATTAGGAAGCATGCCACTAGTTTTCACTGTTACGCTGATGATACTCAGCTCTATATTTCTTTGGATGACTAGTCATTTCCTAATACTTAATTCTGAAAAAATATATTCTAAGAATTGGAACAAACACCTCCACACCTACTGTCTATGCGCTTGCACTGCGGGAACTTCTAGGGACTTTAGGGTTGTAATTGGTGTGTTTTGACTGCAGGAACCAGGGTCTAAATGAAGTTTTAATGGGTTAATATGTCCCCCTCAAAATGGCCCTGCACGCGAGGTAGTTCTTTTTTAGAGTTCGGGAACTTTCGGGGGTGGGACTTGGGCGTTGAACATGCTGATTGGTCGAGCTCATGCAGCATTTTATTTCAACCTAAAAGTCTGTTGCAGTGCGTGCAGTAAGAGTAATTTGCTATTCAAATGAGCAACAGAGTTTAAAAAATAGGACTGATGGAAGGACGACAAGGTTCAGACTTAATTAAGCTTAAAAGTCGGACTCGGTCCTACGTCACCGGACTAATCTTCGCGGTACTTTAAGCCGCGATGGAAACACAGACAGCAGCAGGTCTGGGGGAAATAAAGTTCCTGGGACAAATTGTTCTGGGTAATTTTGGTGGAAACGTTGGCTTAACACTTGATGGCTGCTCTGTCAAATCTTCACCGTCAGTTGGGTGTGCTCTTCGATACCAATCTTTCTCAGCATTTTTTGCATCCTACAAACAGGCATCCTTGAAGAATACCTCAGTGAAGAGCTAATATTTACAGTACACATGTAACTGAACCCTGCATAATACAAACCTTCCTATTTATCTTTAGCAAGCAGGTAATATCCTGAGGACATCCTTGAAGCAAGACAGGACTGCTAATGACCCAGTCTTAAAACAAACCTCTCTTTAAGAACCAAATATAACGACGTCCAGGAAACAGCAGCTGGGAAAGGGTTTTGAGGAGCTCCTCATATTTCTACTATATCATTACCAGCTTTAAAGTACCTTCAGGCTGTTGGATTTCACAGAGCTTACTTACATATCAATGGGCCATTAGGGGTTTAGGGTGTTAATTAGCTCAGCACCCATTGTGTGAATTGGAGACTGGATTAAAGGGAGGGGACTAGTAATGAGGCTCACCTTTCTTTGCTCAGAGCCATCCTGGGTGGATCCAGGTTGGGGTTCTCCATGGACTCCATCTGAGGGCATCGCAGGAAGTAGTAGAGAGTGTGGAGGGCGTCCGGAGACCAGGAGACTTGCTGCTGACGAGCATGACGGACCGGACTGAGCCCGTGCCGGACAGAACTGAGGCGCTGCATATGGTGCATGGCCCGTGACACCAGGTCACCTGATGATGACAAATCAGAAACTTCATTGCAGGATAATAAAGGTTAATTTAATTCAATTTAAAAATGCATTAAAAAATACATACAATGACGTGACTATACCTCGTCTATGATTAATGTTTAAATTTTTTATTATTTACTTTTTTTCATGAGCCATAAAGTCAAAAATGTCAGGGTGGTACAACTGATCTGATATCATGAAGAAAAGGTCTTATTAATAAAATGAAATTATAAAAAAAAAAACTTAAAGGGTTAGTTCACCCAAAAATGAAATTGATGTCATTAATGACTCACCCTAATGTCGTTCCACACCCGTAAGACCGCCGTTCATCATCGAAACACAGTTTAAGATATTTTAGTCCCAGAGCATAATGCAGTCAATGCCCACTTTACTGTCCATGTCCAGAAAGGGAATAAAAACATCATCAAAGTAGTCCATATGTGACATCAGTTGGTTGATTTGAGTCTCTTGAAGCATCGAAAAAAAATTTTGGTCCAAAAATATCAAAAACTACGACTTCATTCAACATTGTCTTCTCCTCCATATGCCTCCAAAAAGATTCAAACGGTTAATGAATCAGTGAATCGATCAATGATTCGGGTCGCCAATGTCACGTGATTTTAGTAGTTCGGTTCGCATCAAACCGCCAAACTGCTGAAATCACGTGACATTGGTGGCACACCGCATTTATCGATTCACTGATTCATGAACCATTTGAATCTTTTTGGAGGCATATGGAGGAGAAGACAATGTTGAATGAAGTCGTAGTTTTTGATATTTTTGGACCAAAATGTATTTTCGGTGCTTCAAGAGACTCGAATCAACCAACTGATGTCACATATGGACTTTATTAGCTTTCTGGACATGGACAGTAAAGTGGGCATTGACTGCATTATGCTCTGGGACTAAAATATCTTAAACTGTGTTTCGATGATGAACGGCGGTTTTATGGGTGTGGAACGACATTAGGGTGAGTCACTAATGACATCAATTTCATTTTTGGGTGAACTAACCCTTTAATAGTTTGGCACAATATATTATTGTTATTAGCAGTATTAGCATTATTAGTTTGAGCAATGAGAATTTTTGTTAACTCGTTACACAAATCCAAGTAATGTGGTGCAACCACCACGAAGAAAAATAATTTATTCTTATATAATTTATTATAAGTTCAGGTTGTACAATTTCACATGGCACAACCTTCCAAACACATAATGATATTTATGAATTAATAATTCACAATAATAATAAAAAAAAAACTTTTTATCTTGAAAAAAATTATATAGCTTAACCTTTTTATTAATGCTTTTCAATCCAAGACAACAACAAAAAAACACTATAACAACCTATTAAGCAAGAAAACCAGTTGAGATATGACTACGAATGCTTGCACAAGACACACAAAATATACAAAAATAATGAGTACAATTATTTTAATGAAAATAATAAGAATGAATCAGAACAGATACAATTATTTTAGAACAATTCCATTTGAATTGAATATTTTCAGAGAAAAGAAGAAAAAAACAGCACAAAACCCAAACATGAACACAAAATGTACACTTTATTTTTTAAAGATTTTTCTTATTTGTCATTAACCCAGATATGAAATTATCAGCAAAGCTCAAGCAGACGCTTAGCAAGACCTTGGACACTAATTGAAACCAAAAACCACAAGTTGGCCTTCATACAGTAGCTATGTGAAAGAGATAAAACGCGTGCGTCCCTTTGAGGACAAAACTCCCACCCGTTGATGTCTTTCTCATGGATCTCACAGCTCCACAACATATGAACCATCCCTAAGATTGCACCAATGAGTCGGATGAAAATGGGATTCTCAACATGTGGCAGGAAACAGTCCTAGTATCTAAACTACATACACAGATTAGGATTCAATGCATGTCTTAGCCTACGCTAAATTGAGAAGCAAAGTAGTGGGCTGGTCTCTCCATTTGTGGGAACATGGAGACTTCATTTGTGGTAATCACCCCTTGGGTTCATTTTCAAACCACAGAGTGGTTTGTGAGTCGGAAGAATCCTCTGTCATTATCTGAAAGATGCCAAACTTGTAGCAATAGGGGCCCTATTGTGTCCTGCCAGGCCCTACAAAGGGTCTTAAGAGAATTTATGAAACAATCAGGAAGTTTGGGGCTTTGCTACTAATGCCTGCCCTGAAGGCTGAGATTTGTGCTATTGGACTGGGGATATTAAATACAACATCCTTAAAGCTCACGGTAATACTTGTTGCAGTCTAAAGGCCCTGATATTCTCACAGCAAAGATAATTTTGTTGTTTGCTTAACAGTAAGAAGTTTGAAAAACCTGAGCAGCGCACTACTATTAGTGAACATCCTGCCACCTCTTACTGCAGGATAATGTGCCCTGTCAAAAAGCAAAAATGGTTTAGGAATGGTTTGAGGAGCACAACGAGTTTGAGGTGTTGACTCTGCCTCAAAATTCTCCAGATTACAATCCAATCGACCATCTGTGGGATATGCTGAACAAACAAGTCAGATCTATGGAAGCCCCAACTCGCAACTTACAGGACTTGAAGGATCTCCTGCTAAGATCTTGGTGCCAGATACCACAGCACACCTTTAGGGGTCTAGTGGAGCCCATGCTTCGATGGGTCAGGGCTGTTTTGGCAGCAAAAGGGGGACCGACACAATATTAGGTCATAATGTGGTGCACTTTATACAATAGATTGCTTTAACGCAAGCAGCTTCACAGCAAAAACTATAGAATTGCATCTTCAATTTCTACTCTGAAGTGTGTTCATGTTTCTACTCGCATCTTATCTCAAAAGCTGAACAGAAGAAATGAACCGGAGAAGATTTCCATGTCAAAGAAGGTTAAGCCTCAGTCCCACACCCACCAAACTGACACGGACCAATTGTAGTTCGAAGGAGTTTACATCAGCAAGGTGTTTCAAGCTTCCGAAACACACTCTTGATTTAGTTTAAAATGACTACACATCAGTTTGTTGTGTATCAAGTATATCAGGACTCTTTCAACCGTCCCTCCAAATTTGGTCAGAAAGGGCAACAAACAACAGCAAATGTTTCTAAATAAATCCGCCATTTTAGGTTGTGTTGATGCCCCATGTGCGTCCAGCTGGAGACGTACAGATGCCCCACTGTCCGCTGGATCAAACCTTCATGAGAACTCATGGGGAGGTGCCAACCTCACAGGCAGTGCACAAAGAGAGCTCTCACTGAGTTTGAGTTTGTGTGCGATCGCTAGTGCCCTACCGAACGCTTGGTCTGCATGAACGTGCCCTTGTGCTGTGGGAGACAAGCAGCGAAGTGTTCGGGCATTCGCTGTAGGAAATCCGTGCCTTCCATCAGTAAGCCGCCAACCCTACCACCGCTGGGCCTGTGGCATGATGGGTAAACACAGGTAAAACAGTTTAGAAAAAGACAGCCCATGCCAACAAAGAACTCCTTCACTGCAGGGGAAATATCCCATTTTCAAATGTAAACTCGTGTGAGGAGGGAACCGAAACACTGAACCGACAGTCAGACTCTGCTGAATAAGGTACTGTAATCTTTGTACTTTACATTTGTTCAGCTTTCCACTTGTATAAAATCCAGACCAAACAATAAATGCCAGACCAGATGTTGCTTTTATCAAGGGGACCGTGTTGAGACAGACATGCTTCATTTCAGTGCAGATGAGTCAGGCATCATGAAGTCAGAGGAGAGACTGGGAAAGCGTTTCATCCTCACTCAATCCTTATAGGAGTGTCTATTAACGCCATGACATCCTGCAGATACATAAGACACTTAAGGCACCACACGACTTTCAGTTGACTTCCAGCCTCTTTTTGTCTCTTTTTTCTTTATTTCCGTCATCGAATATTCTGTTTAGAAAGCAAACATGCCTGCTCTTTGGGAACAAAATGGCAGTGTTTATCCAGAGCATAAAATAATAGGCTAATCAGGCCAGAAAGATAAACAGCGTCCACGTTATCTCCTTTTCCGTGTTGTGTTTGCGGTGATAACACCAAGCAATTGTGCCTCTATATGATACTTGCTACAATCTTCACTCTGTTGAGTGTCAATGCAAGCGCTATGACAGGTAGACCACATTAAGACACATTACGGTAGACCTTGTGGACATTAACCACAAGGATATTTTCATTTTTATATACTTTTATAATGAATAAATGTTTTATGATGTTCATGTATGATGTTGTATGTTTTAACTAACTAGAAAAAAAAACTGAATGTAGTGTTTAATTTGATTATTTTACACATATATATGCACATATATATATTTTCATGAATTCTTTATACATATAATAATAATATGCATGCATTCATATTATATATTTTTATTCCATTTGCAATTTTTCTATTTATTTTACTTGATGCACTATATTTTTCCACTATTATCACTCCAATACAAATATAGTTATCCAAATGTAACAAGCAATCTAACATTACATTTGCAATAAGAGCCATACTGGAAAACTCCAGCATGTATAACCTTCTCATAAGCTAAAGCTTAAATGTGACCTTTCTGAGTTGTAAATGATTCAGTATGTTTCATAAAAGACGTAATGGACAGGAGAGAGAGAGAAAGAGAAACAGATAAAACAAAGAGTATCAGACATAGCAGACAGGAAGGAAGTCAAGCCACTCACTCAGTTCTGAGATGCTGCCCACACATGTGGCCAGTAAAGCCTGCTCGAGTGTCCGCAGCTCCAGTTCAGCGTACGCATCCTCCCTGCTCTCCAATCCCGTCTGGCATCCCTCTGTGTACGGGCTGAAATGAGCCGGAAGGGACAGAACACCTAGAATACAAAGAAAGGAAACTAATCAAGACAAATTGTAAATGAGACTTAAAATGCGATTGCTTGGCGTAATCTTTCAGGCAAAACTCATTTATTGTAATAGGAATTTGAGCAATCTGGGGCTTCATTTATGAAATGTTCCGTAGAAACCGTCCCACATTTGATCTTCATATCTTCACCTTTGTAAACGCTGCCTAATTAATGTAATTTACATATAAAAGAGCTCCAGTCAATGTCCAAATGCTTTACTTGAGAATGGCAAGAATTGCGTAATTTCCAAATTCCAGCAGTTCTGACTCGTTGCCACAAGGTAAAATGCGAACGTCTGCTTAGACCTTGACATGGCGCTAAGCACTTTTCAACGTCAAGTACGTTCTTAGAAATATGGACGTTGCCCTGGATTTTAGCGTACAAGCTTTCTAGGTTAAAATCTGTGCATATGGATGTTTCATAATTGAACCCCCTGGAAATAAATCTCCTTGACACTAAATAAAATAATTGTCGTTTACGACCATATAATAAAACAAAATTTAAATTTAAACATGGATCTTGTGACCATGTTTTTCCAGCTTTAAATGCAAAAGAAACCTGCTCTACACAAAATCAGTTTTTCATTTGCAGTATTTACCACTTTTAAAACTGCAAGAAAGATCAGAAAAACAAAGGTGGCATTATGATCTATTAGGGATGTGCGGTATACCTGTACTGGGAAAATACCGGTATATATTTTATTTCCAACGGTACGCTATCATGATTTTGCACATTTCGGTATATGCTGCTGTTCCAAAGCTACCCAAACTGCACGAAACCGGCACATGTGGCAATAACGTAGATGAACAAAATGGATAAAGCAGTTGAACCTTACTCCAGATGCTCAAAACAAAATAATAAAGAGAGTAGTAGAAGTTAAATTTGTAATTACTTTGCTTATAAAACTGATGAAGAACCATCAAACCTAACCTTAAAGATGGACATTTTTACATAATTTTGTGTATTTGACTATTTAAGGAAACCTGATTTGTAATGTTCGAGCTGTTAGTTACAGGCTTGTGTGTGCGTCGTTGGTATGAGCTCCTATCCCATGTAACAGTTATTATGAAATGCTATAAAATCGCTTGCATGTTCAAAATTGATTTCTGTTATCCGTCCCGAAACGAACGTGAAAATGTTGACTCGGATTATGCAGATTGCTTTAGTGTAGGTGCGATGTCTTTTAAACCCAAAAGCAATTTGCTCATTTTGAGAGATTTTTGCTGAAATTATTTCTCACAAGAAAGTTTTCAAATGACTGATTTGATGTGATAATCTTTGTTGATTAATTTACTAATAATCATTTGTGGTAATTACCCACATTATAAACTCAAAACCTGCATAATTGTACTCATTCTCGTGCAATATACCTCGCGCCAATATCAGCCTGTGTGGTGTCGATTTAATATCGGTAGTTTGGTATTAGATTGTGGTACCATACCATACCGAAGCCAAAATTGTGGTATCGAGCCATCCCTATGATCCATAACCTTAAAAACCACACATTTCAATTACAAACAAACTAATTCTAAAGTTTCAGGAAGGAATACAAAAACAAATGCAAGAATTAGCAACTATCAGTGGATTGTGAAACACTTAAATCCAAACAGCATTACTAATAAACGCCACTCTCCGCTGAGTAATATTTGACCATAAATCACGAGAATGACAACCAATGCTGACTAGAACTGTGTCTTTTTGTCTCCAAGGTGTTGTCTTAGATAACAAAGGTTGCACAAGGTCAGGACAGTCACTTCCTCTGTAAACATCTTCTCTTGCAGAAACAGTGTTGTTTTCTAGAACAACCTGGTGGTTCAGTGTTGATGAGTCAACTCGAGGTTCTCAGAGCAATGCGGCATCTTCTACACTTTAATCGGATCACCTGCCACTTGCATAAGATCAGGATGGCTTTATTAAAGCAGTGACTTATGGCAGAGGAAAAACTGTTAGTTACATAACATGAAACAATCTTTTTATTTCCAGTCTTGTTGGGAAGTTTTGGACTTAGTGAGTCAGAGTTTGGTTTATGAGACAGCCATAGCTTCATGCTACAGTTTCCTTCTTTGTATAATAAGCCATCATTGGTTTATTTAGTTGATTTAGTTTAGTTGAGTTGTCTCCATTAGTGACATCCTGTCCACATGGAAGGATCAGGAAAAACACAGCGATCAAGGAAGGGGAAACTGGTGCAGTTACGTTTCTTACTGATTCTTTGTAGTTCTGGACAAAGCTTTGCTTTGGCCTTCAGGGGTGAGAGTCCTGCCAAGGAAAAGGAAACAAGCAAGGAACCCTACCAGAGAAGCAAAAACAAAGCAATATTGTTGGTCCTGTTTCTGATTTATGAATGGAGCTTCACATGAAAGACGGATCTCTATCCCATCTGTGAACTTTAAATGGATATTCTGGGTTCAGTACAAGTTAAGCTCAATTGACAAGATTTGTGGCATAACAAACAAACGTTAATTTATACTCCTCCCACTTTTCCTTTACAGTGAGGCTGTTGCAATGGAAGTGAATGGGGAAAATAATTTATCATTAAACAGTTTTTAAGACCAATTCGAAGACAATTTAAGGAATAAACTGAAGGAAACTGTAAAGGTAAATGTCTAAGCACACTATGAGTTGTATTAGTGACACTTCAACGTTTTAGAATACAATTTCCAACAGATCTCCATAGCTTTTTGATTAATTTGACAGAAAAAAAAGCTTAAAGTTTGAGATAAGAAATCTTAGGAAATCTTGTGTGAGTCTATGATAAAAACAAGAACAAATATCTGCCAACGTGTAATTAAAAATTACCTTCATTCTAATGTAAGTAAATGTTCACACCCAATGACAGATATGTGCTCTTGTTTTTAAGCATAAACTTAAACTTAATTTTCTTTATTTTGCATGTCATGTAAATGTATCTTGATTCAGGGATTTTTTGAATTTGTACTGAAAAACTAAAATATATTGTATTATACATATATTTTTTTTTAGTGCATGCAAATAAATGTTCTATTTATTTTTTGTTTTATAGTTTATCCTGTTTTCATTTTTTCTGGACTTTAATGGTTCAATTTCATTTTACTGACTTTCATTCATCTTTGAAACACAAATCAAGATGTTTTGTAAGACATTTCTGTCCCTCTACTACCACTTTGACACTTTAGCGCTTCAAAAAGTTCATAAAGTGATCCTAAATCGAATCCATATATGAATCAAGTGGTTTATTCCAAATTTTCTGAAGGGACTCGATTGCTTAATATGATAAACTAAAGTTTTGCGGGTTTGGGACAACATGAGGTTGAGTAAATTATGACTTTGAATTTAAATGAATTATATTTTTGGGTGAACGGTCCCTTTAAGTGTACTTTCTAAGTACCTACTTTTGATTTATTCATCCAAAATTTGACAGATTGTGTGACATTCTGCATTATACAGAAAATTTAATTTTTAAGAATGGATTCTGCAATTCCGTCCATGTTTTCTGCAACCGCAGTGATCATAGGGCCCTAATTTAAAGCCATGATATTGAATTCAAGATTTTCTAATCCAATTTAAGAATTTTTTCAGGCCTTAAATTGTCAAAGGTCAAATTAAGACTTTTAAAGTCTTTTATTAAGACCTACAGAAACCCTGTAAAATGCTGCCTGTGTTCAAAATCGCATACTGTATGAATAGGTTTTCCCTACTGGTTATTGAACTATGCATTTGGCCATATTATTTTGGCGTACTGTTTTTCATGTACAGTATAGTAAGAAATTTGGCATATTCGGACACAGCGGCTGTTTTAGCAGTATAGCCAAAAGACAACATTTTTCTAAGTAAAGTTCTATCCAATTGTATACTTTTGTTAAGAATAAATGCAAATGATTTTCTGCTGTTAAATCCTCCAAAAATTGGCCCCATTTACTTCCATTCTAATTGCCCTTTTTAACCAATTTAAAATAAATTATTGTGGTAATCAATACACCATAAATGCAGTTGACTGCGCATAACTTAAAAGGGAGTTAAACTAAAGGATCCATCCAGAATGTTGATAAGTGCCTTTCCATACGACCCACAGGGCCAGATTCGAGATATGCCAATGGTTTGTGGTTCTGCCAAAGATTCAAGACATTTTACAGATGAGGGTGGCTCCAGGTTTCATGAATACAGCCTATTTATAATACCACAGTGTGGTAACTGTAAAGCACTATGGGAATGACTCCTCAGACGACTCAAACACAGGGATCATAAATTCCAGTAGACAAAGCTAAATGTTTGTTTACAGTAAACACCCTCATAATGGTGTCTGTGATTTACGTTTACTACGGTATATTTACTCCAGGGTGGCTGAGTACCAACAACACTTCCAACCATACCACCTTAGCAAAACTACATGCTAAAGGCTTCTAGGGGGTTTCACGGTGTAGCTACGGTGGTTTCCATGGTGTTATATCTAGCTATAAGAGTTTTTCTAGGTGGTTAATTCTGTGTTCTGTTGGCTGCTGTGTTTGCTAAAGTTTACTTGCTAAAGTGGTTACAAGGGAGTTTTATAGTAAAGCCAAAATATACTTTAAATACATTTTGACAGGAACACTTAGCATACAGATGAACACAAAGCCTTTAATAATATGCTCTATGTGATAGCATGCGTGAGCACAGGCGCTTGACATATGCACACTAGAACGTTTTTCTGTCTATGCGGATGCATCAATGTTTTGGAAGGAAGAATACTAAGAATAAGAGAGAAGAGAGTAAGTGATAGTGATATTTGCTACAGCATGCACCACTAAATACATCGGACAGGAATCAGAGATTTCAAGAGGGCCGGATTTCCTCTCCTGTGGTACATGGCTGTAAATATAAAACATATGGCTAGGTATAAAAATATATTGCTTGGTTAGTTCTCCATGACTGTCCAATTAATTGTGGGCCAGGATTTCAGGGAACTCAGAGAGAATGCACATGGACTTCCCATTTCAGGATTGTTTTGTGGCTCTAATTTCTTTATGACGATTGTTACATCATGGATCAGATAGCATGCTTTATATGACTATGCACTAATTTGGATGCATGAACATATCTGTCCACAAACATAAGATGTGGCTGGATGCGGCATGAGAAACCGCTGTTTATGAGAAGCTTTAGGGCTCATCAAATGGTATTCTAAACCCCTTCCATGAAAATCCAGCCCACAACAAATTTGTCCAGCTGCAGTGGGTAAAGCGCCTGTGTGTGAATCTGGTTCTCTGTATATAGGGCAGGACAAAGCCTGGAGTATTTGCTGATGCTGGCCGTTCCTTACAATGGAATCGGCTTTACAATAAGCACACATGCCTGCAACTACACTGAACACGCGCTACTGCAGCACTGCAATCCGGTTACCGTTTACTCACGAGGGTCATAAAGGCCATCATTCGACTAGCCTATGATGTATTTCCATTTAGGCCTATAGGTTTCATCAGAAGGTGCTGGTGTCTAGTTAGACAAGCACCAATATTGTGAAACTCCTTTAAACATGTTTTAACTTGAATTTTATAATATTCTCTTTAATAATTCTAGTTTTTTTAGAGATTTTTTTTTTTTGTCACTGACACACTTTGGCTTGCTTTGTTGGGGGCACTTAAAGGGATAGTTCGCCCAAAAATGAAAACTACCCCAAGATTTACTCACACTCAAGCCATCCTAGGTGTATATGACTTTCTTCTTTGAAGACCGAAAAAGAGCATCCATTCATTATAAAAGTGCTGCAAACGGCTCCTGCGGTTAATAAAGGCCTTCTGAAGTGAATCGATGGGTTTTTGTAAGAAACATTTCCAAATTTGAAAAATTAAAGTTACAAAGTAAAATATCTAAAATAGCTTCCGGCAGACCGGCTTCCATCTTCAACTTACGGAAAAAGAGTAACAAGCAGGACGATGAAGTTGGTGTAGCATAAGCGTTTTGAACTGCGAGAGGCGTTATACACTTTCTTTGTAAGCTGAATACAGAAGGCAGTCTGTCGGAAGCTAGATATTTAACTTATAACATGTTAAACATGGATATTTTTCTTACACAAACCCAGATCTTCACTTTAATAACCCTGTGGAGTCATGCGGATTACTTTTATTATGGATAGATGGCCATTTTTGGTCTTCATATTTTGGGCTCCCATTCACCGTCATTATAAAGCTCGGATTAGACAGGGCATTTTTTAATATAACTCTGATTGTGTCTGTCTGAAAGAAGAATGTAATTTATACCTAGGATGGCTTGAAGGTGAGTATTTTATGGGATAATCAAAATTTTTGGGTGAACTATCCCTTTAATATTCAACAGTATTATTGAGTTGACTGCACTGACACTATTGGTTGAGAACTGAGCTAAGCTGGATGATGCCTTCACGGTTTTCTACAGGGCTGTTTTATAGCTGAATTGAACTAATTTCATAATTGCTTTCATACTGTGATAATATGAAAATAAAAATATTACACTGTTTTTTTTTTTAAGAAAGGAAACCAAAGTACTGCAAGTCAAAAAAGATAAACCATTGAGAATTAATTTCCTGCTGTCAGTCAAACCTACAGACTCATTCTTAAAAGAAAGTGTAGCTTAAAAGGGAAATCGCACCATACAGATTGAGTGTCACACTAATGTTTACTCAATACTATGAATGATTGACATTAGGTAAGCATCCGATCTACTCTATTTCCAAGTATTCTTAGCACTTCGCACATAATTTTCGCTCTTGCACCATGAGAGCACGGCTAGCCGAGCTTCTGTAAGTTTAGAAACTGGCAGAATAAGCGAGAAATCTCCCATGAGTACACGCCTCGTCTGAGCACCCGCCTGCCTTTCCCACAGCCCATCCCAACACACACTCACACACAAAGAATCTCCTTCCTTCGTTTGCCTTAGATCATCACTTCTGGGAGAAAAGTGTGACCAGATAAAGAAAGAAAGAGAGCGAGATGTCATTTCACTATAACTTAGGTGAAAATCAATTTTAGAGTTTCCTCACACCAGGAACTAGACCAACAAACCTCTTTATTTGGGTGTATTTACTGAAATTCTTGTTCCAAGTCTTTTTTTTTTTTTCTTGAAGCCCATTCCACTCTCTCAGTAACAGCAGCGGCGTCAGGATAGAGTGCATTCCTGATGGATAATTGGTCTGGAAAATAGATGTGTTTGGTCTAACGCGTGTCGGTTGTTCCTGTGTGTGTATCCGAGTGTGTTAAATGCCGAGGTCTCTCCCTTTATGGGCCGGCAGGCCTGATTCTCTGATGTCGAAGTGGCCTTTCCCATTCAACAGAGGCCACCTGCTTCAAAAACAACCTCTTCTTTCATAACAGCCTTGGTCAGCATTTTAGTAATTTCCGGCTGAAATAAAGTGGCCTTTGTGATGGTGGTCATTGAAGATAAAAGCATGATATATAAAAAAAGCCACAAATGTAACAATATGTGCAACCGGTTTTTGGCCCGTGCTGCCCACACATACAGAAACAATGGAATTGTTGAATCCAGATGTCGACCGTAAATTTTGGCACATGGCTAATGTTAACCGCACCTAAAAACAGCTGTTCAGGAGGTCAGGGGTATTTAATCCATTTAGTGACTGTATAATACGACCAAACTGGTAATATGACCTGAGATCTGTCACAAAACAGCAGCTAACAGATAAGCTAGCAATGAAGACGGTAGTAAAGGTGACGTAAATATTAAAAATGCAGTAAATCAACAGTATTACGTCTGATTCTTAAGAAATAGTCTCAACAATTACAATACGAAATACTAAATATCACATAGTCTTGAAACAAACGCTGAATATATTTCTGTCAGATCACTATTGTCTAGATTGACTATTAGCATACAGTTTGGATAGAAGATATGGTTCTGTTCTGGGCAAGAACTAGCATTGCAGCCTAAAGCATGGATAAGAGCAGGAACCAACATAATGTATTGCAGATATCATTAATGTTGGGAATTTAGGAATTTAGTCTGATTCAAGGGGAATCAGAATACCAAAGCATGACTGAATGAGAGGAGGAGCGGGGGATGGAGGAGGTGTGATAGGTGTGATAGACGTTGTATTCCTATAGGTAGAGGTGATCAACTGACAGTCAGCTGATGCCAGACTAACGTGACCTGCCAGAACTGACGCTATGCTTAATACAAATGAATACGAGTGAATGACTTCTATAGAAGCCATATTGCTGTAATTAATTTAGTGACGATATTTAATAACTTTCACCACAAAAGAGAACTGTAGAATACAAAATTAATTAACACACAGCTAAAAACAGAAACTATATAAACCTACATATGAAGAAATATTGAGATAAAATACACTCACCTAAAGGTTTATTAGGAACACCTGTTCAGTTTCTCATAAATGCAATTATCTAATCAACCAATCACATGGCAGTTGCTTCAATGCATTTAGGGGTGTGGTCCTGGTCAAGACAATCTCCTGAACTCCAAACTGATTGTCAGAATGGGAAAGAAAGGTAATTTAAACAATTCTGAGCGTGGCATGGTTGTTGGTCTGAGTATTTCAAAATCTGCTCAGTAACTGGGATTTTCACGCACAACCATTTCGAGGGTTTACAAAGAATGGTGTGAAAAGGGAAAAACATCCAGTATGTGGCAGCCCTTTGGGCGTAAATGCCTTGTTGATGCTAGAGGTCAGAGGAGAATGGGCCGACTGATTCAAGCTGATAGAAGAGCAACTTTGACTGAAATAACCACTCTTTATAACTGAGGTATGCAGCAAAGCATTTGTGAAGCCACAACACGCACAACCTTGAGGCGGATGGGCTACAACAGCAGAAGACCCCACCGGGTGCCACTCATCTCCACTACAAATAGGAAACAGAGGCTACAATTTGCACAAGCTCACCAAAATTGGACAGGTGAAGACTAGAAAAATGTTGCCTGGTCTGATGATTCTCGATCTCCACCCAATAGTGCATCTTTGGGATGTGGTGGAGTGGGAGCTTTGTGCCCTGGTTGTGCATCCCACAAATCTCCATCAACTGCAAGATGCTATCCTATTAATATGGGCCAACATTCTCAATTGAGGCGGATACATTTTTTATCCGATAAGAAGACATGCACATAAACTACAATGTAAACATTTATTGAAAAAATCCCTCGATGCTCAACAAACAAACTTTTCTTACTATGCCTCAAGAGGATGTGATCGGCTAACTGGACTAACCAGTGGATAAGTTTCATCGCACAGCATCTCAAATGTTTGTTAGGTCTTTCTGAAACGGCTGAGCCAAAGTCTGTCATCAAATTTATTTGGCTCCCAGAAGCATCTCACATGATTGTGTTCTCAAACATGCAAGAGAACATGAGTGTATTGCGTTTCGTCTGCACGCTCTGAGTCTGAGTCTGCAAGTCATTTATGATTTTGGGTAAAAGAGCCACAGTGGCATTTTTACTACAGATACTTTGTGTCAATTTTTCAAGATGTGATGACTGTTTTCTTGAACACATGGGATGAAAATGTGGTTTTATTGTTGAATATTTACATTTTGCGCATAAGTAATAACAAGTAAACACTTTGGATGGAAACATAGCTAGTGGTACTATATAAATTATTAAAAATGTATACAAAAATAAGACAATATTGATGTATATGAAGACAATATACAGTTGTCAATATAATGTTTCAGTTTTACAGGTTTGATATGCCTCTCATTTTTACAGCATTTAAATCATGACCTGACCTGAGATCTAAATCAGAGAGCCGTGGCACGGTGGCAGAAAATGTGGCTAAGAAATACAAGCTAATAGCGAACAGATCCTAATAGCGAGCATCCTTGTACATTTTGCTATAAAGTTGGTTTCGAAATGACATTAAATTAAATTGTAATGATTATACAAATGTTTATTCAAAATAAGTTAAGGTAGCCTAACAGAGGCTAACTATGGAAACTGTGAGCTTTGAGGGTGGTCAGCTATGTGGCTGGTTGGTCATTTATACAGTAGGCAAAAATAACTAATCATGTGTCTTGTTCAGATTGAGTCTTATCTGCATCTGAGTGTTCTGGGTTGTATTATTAGAGTCCGCATCGGCAGGCACTGATCACTTCACACGTGCTTGCCAGGCTAATTAATCACAGTGAGGAAGACTGACTGCCCTGCGTCCCATCACACCTCAGGAGAGCTTTTAGAAACGTTTGGAATCTTTTCAGCAGACACTGATCCAGTCAGTCAAGCAAATGTGTTTCTTTAAAGATAAACAAATAATAAAAACAAAACCCCTAAGGAAAAAAGCATGCTACATGGATATCCAAAATGAAGGAGCAAACAATATGCAGTAGTTCCCAGGAGGATATGTGGTTTTGTTGAGATTAGAGGATCTCTTTCAATGATCCTAAGACTTTGCTTTGAAAGGTCTACCATCATAAGCTGAACAAATATTAAAATTTATTACAATATGGCTTTATTCCTCATGTAGATCTGGCTTTATGAATTCCTTCCAACTGTGGAGCCAGTGGTTTCTTTTCATGTTTACAAGAAATTGCCACAAATTACTGCATTGTTCTCATGTTACAGGTAATAGATTTTACTCCACATCTTGTTCAAATCATTTTTTCCCTAAATAAAATATGCATGGTGCTTGCCTGTGAAAAACTTTCGACCACTGTGGGCTTATTTTTTTTTTGTTCAAAAGGCCCTCAGATTTCAATAAAATTCTGGTCTTTAGATACGACTTGGGTCCCACCTGCAATATTACGCCAAGTTTAATATTAATGGTCAGCAATAGTGTCAAAAGTACCGACCGCGATACCAAATCGGTACTTAAATGTCGCCTTTGGCTTGGCTTGCTCAGTTGGGGACACTAAAATTATGATCAAAGTTATTCAACTAATTATACAAATACAATTTATGAATTAGGTTTTAATTAATTCTATAAACTATAATACAGATCTGCCAACATTGTCGCTATATGATAAATTAAAATAAGCTGATGATAAATTAAAATAGCTCTTTTCTCCAGAACGACTGTACAGCCAAATCTAATTTTGTTGCAATACTGTCCTGTTTGACACTGTGAAGCTACTTTGACACAATCTTGATTGTAAAAGTGCTATATAAATAAAGTTGATTGATTGATTGATTGATTGATTGATTGGTGTTAAAAATGTGATGCTTCCAGCGCTGTTGAGCTGTAATTGTAAACATCTCTGACTGGCCATTGTGCTCACGTGCTCATCAGATGTGCCTGTGATTGGCTACAATGATCAACGCATGGCAGCAGTTTGAAAGAACACGGAAGTGTTTGAAAGTATTTTGAAAGCGGGAGCAGGAGCATTTGAAAGCACAAGCAGATGTCAACCAGCGGACTGGTAGGCTGATAGACGCCTGCATTCAAACACTCCATGTCTATCTTTGCAAGCGCTTTGTGAAAAGCGTCATTGATATATTTTTACAACATGTTTGTAACGCGCTGATCGTAGTAGCCAATCACAGACATATTTGATGAGCGCGTGAGCACAATGGCCAGTCACAGTTGTTTATGATTCCGCTCAACAGCTCTCAAAGCGTCACATTTTTAAAATGTCAGTACCGATTTGGTATCGCGGTTAGTACTTTTGACAACACTAGTCAGCAGTCTGTTCAAATCACTATGAAAGTAACAGGCCAGCTCACTCCCAGTAACCTCAACCCCTTGGCCTCAATAAGCGCACTAGCGATTGCGCCCGCCTCCCATGCTAGTAACACTGGTTAAAATCCCAACTGCAGTGGTACACTGTAAAAAAAAAATTTTTTAAAGTTACCTGGTTGCCTTAAAATTTAGAGTTAATTTTGAGTTAATACAATGAACATTTTTGAGAATCAACAACCTTTATTTAAATATTATTAAAAGATTTTGTGAGCATATTGGGTAATTGTGCGTTTTATTTGTGATGACACAGTGAAACATGCCAAATTGTGCTATTTTCATGATTGTGACATTTTTCATGTGGTTCAGATACATTCATATTTTGCGTTTATATTTATTAAAGCAATTTCCTTCATTGTATCAACTCAAATTTTTTATTTCAATAAACTCAAAATTTTAAGGCAACCGGGTTACTTACTTTTTTAAGTTAAACCAACATTTTTTTTTACTGTGTAGGAGCAGTAATATTGGTGCCGTGACCCTGATAGGAGTGAGGTTTAGGGATGCGAGTGTAACGGAGGCTAAATAGTAAGAGCTGTGCAAGTAAACCTCACTGCCCTGGCCTTCAAGTGACACTATCAGCTACCAATCCTTGGTTTAAATAATGCCCAAGACAACAACTTTAAAAATTGTGAGTCCAATAGTGAGTCCACCTCCCATGCTAGTTTCAAATCCCGCTCGGAGTGGTCTGAGTAGGACCAATTTGTGACCCTGATGTGAAAGAGGTTTAGGGGGTGATTGTAACAGAGGCCAGCTTGTAATAGCTGTGCGAGTAAACCTCACTGCCCTGGCCTTCAAGTGACACTAGCAGCTAACAATCCTTGGTTTAAATAATGCTCAAGACAACAACTTCAAAAAACTTAATGTGCTGTAGTTGCCTCTGAAACACCACTTCCCTACTTACAGAGACCCAACACAATGGGCCTGCTGTTCAGCCTCTGAGCGATGGAGCAATGGCAAATCTGATGGACTCGGAACGTCAGCATAGATTAGTGGAAATATAGTGTCAAATGTTGATTTTATTTTCCCCTCTTTGCCTCACACATGCTTACTCCCTCTATAGGTCTTCCTTCAGATGTCAGGCTCCAAGGCCAGACACCTCATTAAACAAGAACATCTATGGAGTAACGCATTTGCTGGACACGAGACTACATTTTCAGTAGGAATATGACATTTATGAAAACACAGCGTACTGTATATTTAAAGTTTGCATAATGTTTAAACTACAGGTAATTGAATATGTCTATGTTGTTATTTTAGTGTCACAGATGAACTCAAAGGTCATGCTTTGACATGGAGAGACAACAGGCATTATTTAAAAAAAGCATTCAATGGGAGAAGCACAGAAAATAAAAATAGAAAATGTAGGTATCAATCTGTTTTCTTACATATTAAAACATGCAGTTACAGGAACATGTTCAACAATGAAGAACTTCCCAAGACCTTAAATATTACAGTATAAATTACTAGAAGGACTTAGTCGAAACATCACAGGCAGATCTTGTAACGGTTATCCACCATTTTATAGTGGAAACCTGGTTCATATAAGGAAAGACCCAAACCTCATTTTCCTGGAACAAAGTCAGTAATATTCAAACCAATTACACTACATTTAATATACTGCCTGTAATTACAAAAGTTATGTTCAACCCCAGTATGAGTACCATTCCACTTTAAGTATATTTTATTACATTTCCAGCAAAAAAAGTAAAATATTAACAGACCATACTTTTCATACAAGTACTGCTCATTAAAGGGGGTTTCCATTTAAAAAAAATCAAGAATCCACCACAATCCCCCACACCCATGACACGAGGGTGTATCTTGATTCTTTAGGCCTGAGGGGACAAAAACTCACAGATGTGAAAAATCATCCTGACACCCTAAGCCTCTGACCTCTGACCTTCACACCTAAATGAGTCAAACATTCTCAATCTCCAGTGTAGCCATCAGCACAAAAAAGCAGCCCCCGTCGCATGCAGTGAAACAAAGTTTCTTTGTGGTAGTTCCCCCAAACATGTCATTCATAAAGATATCATTGTTTCAACTCCAAACACTCACATAGCAAAATCTTGGTTCAGAAATTGTTATTTGAAAATGTAATCCTATTATGTCTTCAATTAACTGAAGACCTGTCTTCTTGCATAAATAAAACATTGTGTTTTATTTATGCAAGAGTTTACGTGCTGCAATGCTATGCAAACATAATTTTACAATAAACATGTAAAATAATAAGAGACTACAATGGTAGGTATTCTAGCATAAGAAAACATAGATGCTTAACCTGCATTCTTACGTACACCTATGTTGAAGGTACAGCTGACCTGCTGACGCCAATGAAGGGGGGTTGCCATCTGGTTACAGAACACCCAGACAAAATACGGACCATACCTGATCACTATCAATATCATTATAGGCCTTACTGCTGACTTGAAACTATTGAGAATTGAAATGTAGTTCCATGTGCATAAAAGAAACCTGGCAAAGAGCTGAGACTCCAAACTTTGCGGTTGTGCTGCGTGGACATCAATTTCTGTGAGCAGCCAGAAGCTTGAGAGAGAATGACAAAAAATAGGGAGTGGACCTGCTACAGAGGCAATAGTGTGGTTTGTGTATTCACCACAAATCATTCAAACACACTCATTGCCATCTTTGGGGTTTTAAACATTCACCGTTCTCCACCCTAACAACTTTCTTTTAGTTTGTGGCTTGCACAACCAGAGAAAACAAGACCCAGACCTGTTGTATAGCAATGTCAAAAAGCATAAAACTCTTTGCCATCCATGGACAGACTGAACCGCAACTTGGTAGATTACCCAAACATACAAACCAGTCATCTGGTGCCTGCCTGCTAACATTTGAACTGTGAGAAACTGGATAATGGGGTGGATTCTTGGGTTGCATTGAAAAAGACATATTGGGACATGTTTAGTCATGTGTTGTGGACTTTGAAGGACTCACTGACTTTTTTGCTAGACATTGTTTTCCCAAGAACAGGCCATGGATCACAAAGAACCAGAAGGACCTGCTAAACAAGAAAAATACAGTCTTTATTAAATGAAAGCAACCAAAGCAAGTCCAGACGGTGCTAAAGAGGAAGAGCAACTGATAAACATGCAAAACAGTTCAGATGAACAATATGAATTAAGTGGAAAGAAACTGATAACCTGGTGGCGCAGAAGAACCTGGACTGGACTAATGAGATAAATCTGTTCTTCAACAGAACCAACTCTCAATCCCTGGCCCAACCCTCCCCCTCATCTCAGTTTCTAGGAGGTTCCTGCTCCCGTATGTACCATCCCCCTTCCTCCCCTAGTTCTTGATCTTCATGTGAGCTCCCATCCACCTCTCTCCCAAACTCCCACCCACCCCCCTAAACATCTCCAAACTCAGATAAATTTAGGTTCTAGTTTAAGACTGCCCTGTGGATATCTAAAAAGCCACCTGCCAACAAATTTGGCTAACACCTATCCTGACATACTGAGACAAATTCTGTTTATCGTGGGTTTTATAATGCTAATTCTGGTTTGGCATCAATTAAAAACAATGACTTCTATCTCCATAGATGGGCCTTCTATCTTCCTGGATCATGCCTGCTTTGAGTACAAAACTTGCACTGGACAGGCACTCCCAACACATCATGCCAATAAATGTCTTTTTTTTTTTTTTGGATAAACCCGTTTCAGAATTCCACAGTCCCGCCATTGTGTGGACCCAGCTGCCATTGCTACAGGTGCCTCTTGGAGTGGCTCTTATTTTGACATTCCTAAATGCCAAATATTCTCGTCATTCCTGACCATCACAAACAAACACACTAGGGTAAACACAGACGTGCTCATTCAAATACCACCATGTCACCACACCCCCGTTCTCGGACAGAAGACAGAACGGAAGGAAACATGTTCTGGTCTCAGGGGAATCTGCACTCCTTTTCCTTCAGACTGGCCGGTTAGCTGGGATGAAATAACTTAAAACTTGTCGACTGTCATGAAGCATTCTAAATTGAGATTATTTATTTAAATTAGGTTGTTTATTTGTTAATCAACTTTCCAATGATACAGCCAAGTACCTTAGAATCAGAAATCAGCAGTACCGAAGGTCTTGTAAGAGGTTGCAGATGTTTATTGGCTTAAGACTATTTTCCAAATCATGCAGCAATTTAAATAGAATTGACTAAATTTATCTTAGCACTGAAGCTAAGGCTACTTCACGTTTGTACAGAGCTGGAAAGCTATAGTCCAGAGACCTGTGGGACCACCCACAGAAACCCCATTCAGGCACACAAGCCAGATGGGGGGGAGCATTTGGGGAAGATTGCTCCTTCTAAAACCATCTGCCTTTGCCACAAAATACTCAAAATAAGGCCTTGAGGCAAGACATACTCCCTTGCAAAGTCCTGTTTGCTTCCTACAGACCTTTCAGAGCATAGATGGTTATGTTATAGGCGTTTCCTAACTTGTAGGGGTAACAAAAAGGTCAAACCATTTTGTTTAATATTTTCCCAGTCTAAGATCTGCTATTATGACTGACAGATTATTACAGTATTAAACAACCATTTCAGAAATGTGAGAGACCCTTTTTCATAAAAAAAGAAATGTGAGATTAGTTTCTAAGTAGTTTTTGGGTGTTTTATTAAAATTGTTGTATCATTATGTAGGCTAAATGGGTTTAGTTAGCAGTTACTATTGCCTTACCACATAAAGCATTGCCTACAAAAACTACCCAAACATCTCAACCTGATATACAAGCCACACAAACAACACTTAAGTAGGATTGGAGGGTTAGCATCCTTCTTTTATTATCACAGCTAGCTCCCTGCTCCAGAGCATTTCTTCATTTCCCCTGCGTTCAGGCCTAAAAAAAGTGCTAATAGCACAGCATACCCAGGTGCCCTTTGCCATTATACTTCTTAGCTGTTGTACTTAAATAAAAAGCAGACACGCATAGGATGAAAAGCTGTGCTTTAGGTTGACTGCATGCTAAATGGTGGCATAGTCTCATGGGACATTAGCCTGCTTTATTTCTTGTGTGCTAGTTGGTCTAATGCTTTCTTTGACACTGTAATTATCAGTCTGCTCTGGCTTGTCCTAATAGCAGGATGCTGCAGTTTCGGGGGATGGTATAAATCCTAAAAGCTAATCATACACTTAAGATAACATTTAAGACAAATGATGCACTCTCATTTGAAATGTGCAAACTGTGTACCTTTAGATGTACAACAGCTTTTCACTGGGGCAGTACCCTCAAAGAGACATCTTTGTACCCTATTATTCCTAAAAGGTTTATAGAGGGTACCTATTTATTACTACTCTAAGGTACTAATATGCAACTTTAAGGTGTCTTTAAGGGTACTGGACCAGTAACAAGCTGCTGTGCCTTTAAAGTTCAAATTTTTTGTACAATGTTTTGATAGTGTGGTTAGAGGAATGTTTTGCAGGCTAAAAGTAAGACAGCATGTTTATGGGACTGTTTAATTCTGGCTAACGTCAATTCTGCAACACTTAAAGGGGTAGTTAACCCAAAAATGAAAATTCTTTCATTAATTACTCACCCTTATGTTGTTCCAAACCCGCAAGACCTTCATTGAGCTTCTGAACACAAATTAAGATAAGACCCCTCCATAGATAGACAGCAGTGTAATTACCCCTTTCATGGGCCCAGAAAGGTAGTAAAGAGATAATAGGTGATACATAGGAACAAAATCAGATACCACCTCTTTGATAAAATCCATTGAGAGTAAATGAGATGCATGTTTGTAGCAGGTGTAAAGTCTCTGCTGACAACTTTTGATTGGATCATCCGAGATGGATATTCATACCAGGTCTAAACAGGCCCTATACTCCAGTCTTCCCTTTCCATATGGTTCATGTAATAGTCATGTAGAGTTTGGAAAGCAGGAAGTGCTAATTACCGCTTCTCTGTTATTTTAGGAGACCGACTGTGCCAGACTTGTGATCCAACAGCATGGTTTCTCACAGACAGCACGGTTCCTCACATAAAAGCAGGTGATTTCTACAGCTACGTGTGTTTGGAACGCTGTTAGCATAAAGCAAGAGGCTCCACACTTGCTCACTTGCACATGTAAGATAAACAGAGACATAAAAAATGCATCATTTATGAAGATCCCGGCACTTAAACAGGAAATGCGCCAGTGAATCTGTTCGTCTCACTCTTGAATAACTGCTTCCCTACTCTTTTTTTGTCCTTTTTTTATTCCCCAACTTTCCCAAGAAACCTCTGAAAATGATTTTCTCCATTTTCCCACGAGTTTCAGTATAACGTTATGAGCCCTTTGTGGTTACTCCATCAACTTTGCCTGGCAAGAACCTGAGTGAGGTCTAACAGGGCTTCCAAGGATGATTGAGAGAAGGGCTTGGACTCGCTTTCAGGCTACGTGAGACGAGCCAAGTCTGTCCTCATTTTGAAGGGTGATAATCTTAGGGATACACCCTGTGAGTTTACAAAAACTTAACCTCAACTAATATTTCTAAACAAAATTTGAAAAATAGATGCCCCCTTATCATGTTTTGTACCAACACTTTATTTAAAAGACTCTTAAAAAAGGTTGATTGATTCTTTAAAGACAAATTAGAGACCCTTAAAAGTAAAAGTAACCACTGTTAATGAGGCATGGTCTTGATCTAGACCCCAGAGAGTGTAGACCTTTAACTCCCATCTGTTTCAACCTTGCAATCTAGCTTAATGGGGATTCAAGATGCAAATGTGGACAGACGTTGAGGCTTGGCAGCACAACTGGACCCACTAGACCAGGATGACATATCCTTAGTTGACCTAGATAGAGAACCTAACTATTAGTCTGTGCACCTTAGGTCATATCCAAAATATCAACCTCAGTTCATGCTTTCCTTTTTGGTGGAGTCTACTCTTTGGTGACATAATGCCACATGGACTGTTGGGTAGAAGACCATATCACATTTTTTTACCATTACAAGCTTTGCAAAAGGGCGTTGGGGACCAATTTGAATCATAAAACGACAAATGGGAAAACATCTTGGGATACCGTCTTGTGGACCATACAGACACAACGCAAGTAAAGGCCACAAGAACACAGGGCCATAAAAACAATCACCTCCAGTAACACAAATCTCCAAAAACACAAAACATTATGCAAATATCATGTACACTATGATGATTTGAAAAGCCAACAAGGCAAACTGTTATCTTTAACAACCAGATCAACCACATCGGTACCTCCTTGTGTTCATTGACAATACGTTTTTGGAAATACTGAAAGATTTACTGCACAAGATATTTATTGACTCAAAATGTAAAAAACAAAACAAAGCAATCGGCACGTTCCGTCTTGCTTAGATCTACAGGGGGCCACGGGGTCTCTGTGTGGTCTCTCCTGGCTGGTTATTTATGAGATGTTAGTACAACAAGGTACTTTCAAACTATTCCAAACCTGTCGAGGCCATTCTTCTGAAGTTGTTCAGGAAAACACAGCCTTGATTTTATCCATACGCTAATGAAAGAGCTCATTAGTGAAGTGCGTTTTAAATCTCAAATGTGATTTAGAAAAAAACTGCTATTTTATGTTCAAGCAAACATTCTAGAACAATTGAGACACCTTGGCCTTCTGGACTTCTGTCTGGAGCACTTCCTTTAAACTCAACTCACCAACCCCACATCCCTTGGGCCCAACAAACTCTCCTGATGTCCAAAGTGCTGTAATACGTACACTGAGCCAAAGGCGTAAGAGTCATTATACTTTCATAATTTACTAAATAGCTCAGACTCGCTTTAATGAGTGCTGGTTAATTAACGCAGGGTCATAACGCTGGCTTTGTCCCCATTTAAGCCTGACTTGCAGATGTCGCCCATTACATGCAAAAGGACAGATGTCCTTTCTCCCGCACACGTCCACAAGCACAGCTTGGTTTTATAAGCACAGACAAAAGTGTCCAGTCATAAGTCTGTCCCCGGCCAATTAGCAGAGCGACAAAGAGATACTGAGATGTACGACTGAGAACAAAGGCATTCACACTAGAAGACAAAGAATGAATTAAAAGAGACTAATTTATTAATATATTCATTAACTCTTTCCTTATTACACAGCTTTGATTGAGAGGGTGGCATCATTTGGTAAAATATTTGTGTGTTCTCGCAACTTAATTGTAAAAAAAGTAACAACTTTCTTGGGCAACCAATTTCACACATAGCTGTTCTAGTCTCATGTCTCTTGAATTTTCAAATCAATAATTAATGCCCATATTTATTTATTTGTATACCTTATAATAAGAAAAGCTATAAAGGTTATATTAAGATTAAAGTTATGTTTTTAAAGTATTTTTTACAATGTCTATTATTTTAATTCTTATTTGCATAAAAAAAAAACATTTATTATTAATACTTATTTGTCCCATATATTTAAAAAAAAAGTTTTTTTCTAAATTGCCAAATAAAAACAACAAGCTATGAGATGACATTCATTTACACTAAATTTACCATGGTAAGTGTGTCTCATGTCTTACTGCCAAAAACATTTTGAGCTTGTCGTTCTGTGCACTTAAAGCTCAGTTAATGTTTAAATGGGAGAAAGGTTTGAATATTTGTTATATCTAGAAATTCATGTAAGATAAGTGACGGCATGTGACTGACCTCTGACATCCATCGAGGGTCTGGACAATGGTGTCCTTTAAAATTGTCCAGCTGGACACCAAGCTCTAAAAGTTGCATTTACACAATTTATGGCAAGCCTTTAAACAATAATAAGGCTAAATTTGTCCTCGGTAATGGGCTGTTCCTCCAGTCCACCTCCAGGACAGAAAGATCTAGAACATTCAGGTTGTCCTCCCCAACAACAAAGATACAACATGCCTGAATGTCTCTCATGCAAATCAGATGCAATCACACCGAATATCACAAAAAGAGAATGCGGGGATGCAGCCAGCACAAACAACTTACTTCTACTGAAACTTTTACTTTGAGTTCAGAGGTTCACACTTACAAATAATCAGATGCATGCGTATTTGCCGTGCAGTCTGATGGGAGGTCTCCGAGCTCAAAATTTGGCCCGAACCCAGAGCCCCTTGTATCCCTGGCTGGGAAAGGAGCCAATAGTGAGTCAAGGAGCATAGGTGAGTCGGCTATGTACACTATATTGCCAAAATTATTGGGACAACCTTTCAAATCATTGAATTCATGTGTTCCAATCACTTGGAGTATAAAATCAAGGACCTAGGCATGCAGACGCTTCTACAAACATTTGTGAAAGAATGGGTTACTCTGACACACCCTGATAGGTTGTCACCTGCACTATAAAAAAAAAGTCACAGCCTGAAATTTTTAAGTACAATCGACTTGGATGTTTAAGTTATTTCAATTTAGATTATATTAAACTGACTTTAAATGAGTTACATCTTGTATAAATTATTTAAAAAAAATTAAAATTTCTTAACATATTTTGATGAGTTAAAACAATGTAAAAACATATGTTGTCATAACTTATTGAACACATTTTTTTTTAAAGTGTATGCAATAAGTCAATTCATGAAATTGAAATTGAATCACTACTAAATACCACAGGCAACTGTCAGTGGTATTATAAAAATGTGGAGGCAATTAGGAACAACAGCAACTCAGCCACAAAGTGTTAGGCCACGTGAAATTACAGAGTGGGGTCAGCACATGCTGAGGCGCACTGCACAGAAGTCACCAACTTTCTGCAGTCAATAGCTACAGACCTCCAGGCTTCATGTGGACTTCAGATTTGCTCAAGAACAGTGTTTAGAGCGCTTCATGTAATGGGTTTCCATTGTCAAGCGGCTGCATCCAAGCCTTACATCACCAAATGCAATACGCCACCACTGGACTGTAGAGCAGTGGAGATGTGTTCTCTGGAGTGACCAATCACGCTTCTCTGCCTGGAATTCTGATGCAGGAGTCTGGGTTTGGTGGTTGCCAGGAGAACGATACTTGCCTGACTGCATTGTCCCATGTGTAAAGTTTGGTGGAGGAGGGATCATGTAGGGTTGTTTTTCAGGGGTTGAGAGAGAGAGAGAGAGAGAGAGAGAGAGAGAGGGGGGGGCCTCTTCTCTTGCTGATTGGATAGATCATTTGAACGTCTTCCTCCTGAACTTTGTTAATAAAACTTAATTTAAATTGAAATGCTTGATGGCCTTTAAGGGTCATGAGGCCCTTTTTTTTTAAAATGTTAACATATTTGTACAGTTTGCAAGTCAATGAAAACAACAATAGTAATTATAATTTATTGAGAGGAAATGTATTAACTTATAACTAAAGGGATGGGTCACCCTTCAATGAAAAGTTAGTCATCATTTACTCACCCTGGTGTTGTTCTAATGCTGTATGCCCTTCTTTCTTTGGAAAACAAAAGAAGAATAAAACAACAAAAAATCCTGCAAAGGATTGTCCATTGTCCAAATCTTGCTAATCCTGCTTGTCCATTTAAGGACATTGAATAGCGACCAGCATCACACTTTTTAGAAAAGATGCAAACATATCAAAGAATGATCTCATGTGCCACATATATATTCCAAGTGTTCTGGGAGTATATGATATTCATTATCTAATATATTTAACGGAAGTCCTGACATTGGCATTTTAATGTTCTTCCTCATTTTGTATATAGACAAATAACTCTGTTTATAAGTTATAATGCTG
Organism: Pseudorasbora parva; assembly: GCF_024679245.1. Taxonomy (NCBI): domain Eukaryota; kingdom Metazoa; phylum Chordata; class Actinopteri; order Cypriniformes; family Gobionidae; genus Pseudorasbora; species Pseudorasbora parva. The sequence goes on along the minus strand of NC_090196.1, from coordinate 8,393,373 downwards.
AGTAGTTGATATTGGAATGATTTACCAAAACTTATTTGATTTGATCTTGATAGTTGTTAGTCTGTAATGATAAGATTTGTGTGAGTTTGTTGTCACAGGGTTATATTTTTAAATATGCATCAAGTTGCCCCCAATTCATTTTTTCCTCCTCTTATATTTTAATATTAATTTATCACTATAATAATTGTGTTAAGTATTGGTTGTTATCTTCCCTCCTCCGACCTCAACTCTCCCACTTTTCCATAGCTTTACACACCCATTTCTTGAGTCTTTTTTCAATTCTGAGGTATGAATACCAGTGCTATAAAAGGGGGGTTTCATGACACTTTAAAGCCAGGGCAATTTCTAATAAACTATATCGTGTCAATGTTTTCTGTTGGCACTAAACACACTCAGATTTTCTTTTTCTCTCTGCCAGTTGTTTCATGCGTCTTTTTGCCCGTGGGAAAAATTCCTACCTAGGTGAGAGATTTTTAAAAAGATTACTGCATGAGACATTTCTGTGTTATTTTATACAACAGAAAATATGTTGTAGATTCCCCTTGCCTGGGCATGTTTTACAAAAATACATAAAACAACTCTGAAAAGAGTTCTGCTTGGTTCAATGAATCATTTCTGAATTTAATTAGGTTTTTCTGATGGTAGTATAGATACAGTGGTGTGCATCTAAAACGGGCACGACTTCAGGAAACACGTGTGGAAAAGCTCAGAGTTGTTTGGTTTACTAGACTAGCAAAACTTTTGAGGGCACTGAAGAGATAAGAAAGCACCGTAGGCATTACTCAAAGAAAACCTCTCAGCAGCAATTAAGCTTTCATAGCCTGTATATTGACCTTCTGTCTTCATTAAACTTTTATTCAGCTACATTTGTTTTTAAAACACCAATCTAATGCTAATTATTGATTCCATTGGCCACTGTAAGATCAGAAAAGTATATTGCTTAGAACTTTAAACATACAATATGACATGCAGGTTTATAAGACAAACTTAAATGTGTTGTTAGTCTGTTGTCTAATGCTATGACATTTTTATTATCCACTTTGCAGTGATGTTTCCTCTATTATTTGTCTAATTATCTATTTTAAACAACACAGATAAGAATAACTCCTCCATCTTAAACATAAACACTCAACAATGGTGTAACTAATACAGACAAGTTGCCCAAAAGCGTGCTGAATCTTGTTTAAATGGATTTTGGGGATATTTTAAGACTTAGCACTTTACAGACTAAAAATGGCAGACGCACAATTCAAACCCAATGGCATTACTGTGCAGATGTCTACAAGCACGTTTCCATTTACTGCGAGAGCTACAATTCAGAGCAAATAAATGTTACAGTAATGATAGCAAATGGCTGCTTATCGACAGCCATAAATCCTCCTGCTGCATTGGAAAACAAGACGAGATCGACAATTTCATTGGCTCATTCCAAATGTGAAACGATCAGTCAACGAGAGAGCGACACAAACCACAGGGATAAAAGAAAGTATGTGTCTTGTTTGAAAAGAACATTTAAACACAGGCTATTTTATTCATGATTATCATGACAGATGTTGCCACTATAAGCCAAAACAGTAAATCATAATATGCAGTTGATGGAAACATATGGACATATTATTTATAATATCTACATGGCATATGGTGCATATTATAATTATAAAATCTGCAGTTCTTTGCTTTGTTTAATGCGGAATAATTAATAGATTATTTAGTTTGTTTAGTATGTGCTGATCATTTCAGGATGCTGTTAAAATCCCAAAAATACGGTGTGTGCATTCAAATAAATACATGTAATACAAATAGGCCTATTGTTTAACACAGGGTTGTGGGAAATAGAGCTTTGAAGGCTATTTTTGTCACCGACAGCTATTTTAGTAGCTGACAGGTAAATGTACATGTGACGCGTGAAAACTGAAATGCAAGTTTTTGACACTTTGCAGTGAGTATTCATCCACAATCACTCCATTTTATCCTTCTTAATGTTCCACTGCTGGAAAATGCAAGACTGCATATTCTCCTCACGATAATTCATCCCAACATTTAACTCCTGCACGTGTCATTGTTGGCCATGTTCCCATACGTTTTCCCATTCCCATTCCTGTCTGGGGTCAGTGTTGTCATGGCGACAGGCAGAGGATTGACCTATGAGAACGTTTATAGCTGGACCAGACAGAGGCATGAGCGCCAAAATACAATGCCACGTGCTAACCGGCTTCAATCCGCTGGCTATTCACCCGCCCTTTTCTCCTGCTTTCCAACAATCCTCCAGTACTTCAACAGGATTAGGCCCCAAACTAAATCTTGTGATTCCATAAACAACCTCCATTTGTAACACAGAGACACCCGACACCACCAGCGTTATTGATGCTCTTGTATTTGGCACCAAAAGCCACAATTTCTCAAACGTTAGTTGTCAAAAAGTTTATTCAAACTGTTCTAGTGCCGTTACTAAGAGATAACATTAGTGTAGCTAAGAGACTAAGATAACATTAGTATAGCTTTTTGCAAATATGATTTGACTAGGAAAACAGGACATTCACATGCTCCATTCCAAAGTCTAGTGAGCTGCCAGCCTAGACAGCTTTTTCAGGCATCAACACCGTGCTAGAAGCTATCTCTTAGGCCCCATTTACACATGGTATTAAAAGGAGTTTTGGTCGATTAAATCCCAAGGGGGCGATGCTAAATACAGGTGTAAAAGGGGTCTAAAATGTTTTGAGCTAATCCACTTTCGACAAGCTCCAGAGGTAGTTGAAAACACATCTACCAGATTGTTTTCGTAGTTTAGATGCTCATGTGGTCAAATGCATTCGAACAGCCACAAAAAACGCCTACTCTCAGCCTACCGACCTAATGCAGAAACATTATGGGAAGCGCGCTAGCCAGACGGGATTTAACTTTGTCGGCTGAAAACCCAAGTTTGAGTTGTAGATGAAAAACGTACTAAGCTCAAAGTTCTGTCATAAATCCTTATTTATAAGTAACTAACACACACTCAGCGTCGTCTTGCGGCTTATCAGAGCAGAAATGAAAGTAGATTTTCCATCGTTTTTGGTTCATATTGCGTGAATTTATTTCATCGATTAGATTGAAAGATCTGAAAACACGTATATATGTACCCGCCCACAGACCCTCCCCTAGAAGAAATCAGGACAGAAGTGGTTCAAAGTGGACAAAAGAGACAGATTAAAACACCAGGTATAAAACAAATTTTTCTCTTTCGTCTACCTGTGAGCCGATCGACCAAAACGCATCTTAATACTGTGTGTAAACAGGGCCTTAGATACAATTGAGGGTAATCCTAGAATGCAAAAAAACAAAACACTTTTGAGGTCTTCGATGTGATTAATAGTTAATCTAATATTTGTGTGTTATATGCACAAGAGAGCATCGTATTGTTAGCTTAGCCACTTGCTAACATCAAACTATACTGCACTATAAAAAAATATTTTAAAATAAGTTATCTGGTTGCCTTAAAATTGAGTTCATTGAAATTAAAATTTTGAGTTAATACAATGAACATTTTTGAGAATCGACAACCTTTATTTAAATATTTTTAAAAGATTTTGTAAGCATATTGGGTAATTGTGTGTTTTATTTGTGATGAAGCAGTGAAACATGCCAAATTGTGCTATTTTCATGATTTATCACATTTTTTTATGTGGTTCAGATACAATACGTTTTTGAGTTTCTATTTATTAAACCAATTTCCTTCATTGTATTAACTCATTTTTTTTAAATCAATAAACTGTGTTCTATTTTAGTCACTTATGAAGATCCATGCGAGTTAGGCAACTATCACGTTTTAGATAAAGCTAATGACTCAATAATAAAGTTATATAAAGAACTGTTTCAAGGAGCTATCTTGAAATGTCCCCTTAAAATGTTTTTGAACTTGTGCTGTTTTTAGCCGCTAGTAAAGAAGTCTTTAGCTTTTTGTACAGCTGGGCCTTTGGTTTTGGCTTGAAGAATGCATAAACACAGTGCCACTGACCATGCAAGCTGGTGTTTTCCTTATTACTACCATCCTTAATCCATGAATGATAAAAATAACCTCCACAAGACAAGTGCACAAGCAGACTTCATATTCAATAATGAAAGTATATTTCAGTGTTAAAATGTTTCCCTCAGGGTATCCAATGTATGAAAGCGGTGCCAGCAATCGCCCCGAGACTTGTTCAGCCGCAAATGACAAGAGACAAAGTTCACGTCCAGATCTGGGTCGAGTTCACAGATGTTCTCAACATTGAGAAGCGAGTTTGAGGAGTCAAACGTGAAGATGTTTTCTCCATGAATCACTTAAGCAGTCACTGCACACTCAACTGCAATGTGAATATCAATAGCAACTATCAGCGAAAGAAAACTATACATTTAGTCCACCTCCTGACCTTTATGTTCATTGGATTTTAAATGGGACGCTGGTACAGTGGGCGCCTTGTTAAAAGCATGTGCGTTCACAGAAACGGCTCCAGGAAAGAAGGACTAAAGTAAATAGAAAAGAGGCAGAGAGGGGAATGGAGTGTGTGTTGGAGAAAGTGGGAGTGACTTGAGTTGGCAAAGAGAAGTAAGTCTTAAAGACTTCCAGATGTGGTGCCGGTTGGCAGATGATAGAGAAGAACTTTTGTAGCAAAAGGACTATGACTTACTCTGAAAGTACCTAGCTATGTAGTCTTGTGAGTAAAGTTACTTCTACCATCACAGTAACCATAAAGTAATTTCACTTCATAATGTGATGTATTTTTGAGTTATATGGTAAAAATAGTAAGCTAGGACTTCATCTATCAGAGTTCCGTCAATGAGAGTAATACACCATTGAAAAAGTGACGGTGGCGAATGACTTTAACTCACCAATCGTGATCACATGACTCTTTTCAATGGCTCAATGAAGGATGAGAGCTCAACCCAATGTTTTCCTGACCTTTAAAGGAAATGTATGTAAGAAATGTATTTCAATTCATCATAAAATGGCCCTGATATGTCACTAGACATTAAAGGAAGTCTATGTAAGAGTCTTGTAGCCAAAACTGGTACTGCAATCACTTTCCCATCTCCCCCTCCCCCTGACTCGAGGTTGCCAGATTGGCTGCAGGATCAGCAGGAACGTTTGTAGCTGCAGCTGTGGTAACTAGAGCAGATCTGGCAACCCGGATGCAGAAACACTACTGACTTTGTGATTGGTCGATAGGTGGAGGGTGGAGCTTCAGCCCAAAACACAACATGTTAACATCAACATCAGTTGAGGGCTGCAACAACAACTTTTAAATGACAATATCCTGACCGGACTACTGTTGTCAGTGATATAAGTATTTGAAATTAACATGATTTCTTAATGTCTAGTGACATATCAGGGCCATTTTATGATTAATTGAAATACATTTCTTACATGCAGTTCCTTTAAGAAATTATGTTAATTTCAGTGATTGCAGTACCAGTTTTTGGCCACAATCTTACATACAATTCCTTTAATGATGGTGTGGAAAGCAAAAGCTTGTATTATCATTTTGTCTGCGTCCATTGCAAATCGGGCCGTTTTTACTTCCTTTTCGGCCTAAGCTTTTCCGGATCAGTGTGTCTACCTTGGGTTGTTTCGCCAAGTGTAGAGTGTAAATGCAGATATTTGATATGGGTCAACTTTAAAAGTAGATAAAAGCTGGTCAACAAAAAAATTGATGTAGTCAAGAAATCGGAATCTACCCTTCTCTTAGAGTTTGATCTGATCAATCATAATGCCAAATTCATCATTTTGTCCTACAAACAAACCAGATGAGAAAGTTGGTAGATTAATGCCAGTGGACTTGAACCTGAAATGGTGTGTATTGACGTCTTTCCACGATTGCAATATCATACCTTCTGATGTTCACTCTTGAAACAACATACCTTCTGATGTTCACTCAATTTTCATGCTATAACTAGGAAAAGATGATCTGTTTATGTGCCACTTGAACTGAGGCTCTACAGCGATCTGGCACTTCACATTAGAGAACCACAAAATTATAATTTTTGCTTGAATTTCTTTCTTCTTTAAATTTTTTTTAAATACATTTCTCTTTAATATTCTGTTTTACACAGAAAAAGATTATTCTGGGTGCCATTTTGTGTACTTTGAAGCCAGGGAATTAAAAGCAAACTATGCAAACTTATAAGATACGTGCATTGATCCATGGTAATCAAGGCTGTTCTCAAGACAAGACATTCTCTGGTGCAATAATAGCAGCCAACAAAAAAGCATGTTATGAATAATCTGCTTGCGAGATGCTTTGTGTAATCAAGTACTGTGAACACAGTCTGAAAGGCCACTGAGTCACAGCTGAAATCATCAGTGAGCCACATTAAAGGCATTTCAGATTCAATCTACTGCACTTGACTGTGGAAACGCAGTGGATCAGATGCCCATTCATCAACAGAAACGGCACGCGAGGGTTTTGTGAAGTGCACGCGCAGCACTTTGTTTAACACGCCTGCCCTGAAAGCACATTGATCCATTGGGTCGTCTTTATGGACCGATCTAATTTGATGCCCACATGGTCATCCCAGGGAAAGCGAGCTGTGTAAGGATTATGCAGAGCTGAGATCCTGACTAACCGTGCCAGAAAAAAAGGAGCTTTTTGCTAACGTAGCCTTAATATTGAACCCACACTCCTCTGATCTTTTTTTTAATTTCCCTCTGCCTCGATAATGTCATGGAAATCATTTTAATTTTAGAAGAGTTCTCACAGCTAGATTTGAAGCAATGCGTCATTCTCTTCAATCTGTAACATAGCTGAAATCAGTTAGCATCTTAACGACACTGTTGGGACATTCCAGTGTTGCATTTCAACTCAAAAGTTTTGTGCAGAAAGGTTTGAGGACTGATTTAACATTCAACAAACACTGCACTCTTCGATTAACTCCATATACAGCAAGTATTTCAATAATACTTGCTAAAACTATACTAAACATTGTTGTAATTGCTAAATATGAACAAACCGCTAACCCACTATGATATGTTTTATCCTGCACCGTTTTTGCTACAAACATGGATGATGCCTATAGCCGTAAGCTTTGTCAAGATAAGATACTTTTCTAATCTAACTATCAAAGAAGTTAAAAAAAAGAAAACTGAAATGGTCTGAAATTGCATAGTGTCTCACAGCCATTCACAAATCCTCTCCCATGGCTTCATGGGATAATAAATAGTCCATCAGATGGCCACTTCGCAATCTCACCTAAATTAGTAGGCGATCTGGGTACTTTTTGCCTAGTGAATATAATACATTTGAAACATAATACTCATCTCACATACTGTTTTTTCCCCCCGCCTATATAGCATTATAGGATTGGGGAAGTATTCATATTCGGACACAGGGTCGGACTTACACTGAAGGTGGGAATCAAATCATAGGCCACCAGGGGCATCATTTATAATATTTGTGTTATATATAAAACAGGCCCTGGAAGAGGCGTGTCACTTTCTACACTTAAAAAAAATAAAAAAATAAAAAATCATGTCTCCAATGAAATTTTTTCTATATCTAAATATTTCAGTTGGCAAAACTGAATTTCTGTGAATTGATGCAATTTAATTAACAGAAATTCAATTTGGCCAACTGAAGGTCCTGGTGCAGATGGAAAAAGAAGGAAAACCACTTTAAATCCTCATTATGAGTCCTAATCCCAAATACATGAACACTTTTCCTGTGGCATTTTCTGAAACAAATTTAATATTTTAACTATATATAAGCATATGATAATAGAATATAGATATTAGAATATTTTCACTTATAATGACCAATAATGCACTATAAGGCCTATTTGTTTCCATTAAAAATATAAAGCAATTAAAAATACTACTTTGCCAGTGGAAAAGAATGAGAAAATCTCTGAAATGTATTTTACTGTATTTTGATTTATTTAAAGGACAACTCGGGTGAAAAATGAACCTAGAGGTTATTAACAATCAATCAATCAATCAATCAACTTTATTTATATCGCGCTTTTACGATTGTTTCAATGCTTCACAGTGTCAAACAGGATAATATTGCAACAAAATTTGATTTGGCTAGTTTAATTTGGATAGTTTATAGAATTAAATATGACCAAATTAATACATTTTATTTGTATATTTGGTTGAATAACTTGGATCATAATTTTAGTGTCCCCACTTAACACATGGTTACCGAGTAGATCGTTCTCTGAGATGCATAAATTAAAGAGTTTTATCTCTAAAAACAGATCAGCTTATAGTGCTTGTCTATGGGGCACAGAGCAAGTAAAATTAAATCGCTAGTTAATACCACTAACAAGGCTCAAAATAGCCTCACACTAACACGGTAGCATAATGAGGGTCCCTACATGCAAACCGAAGCATTGAGAACTTTCTAAGTGAACCAACAGTTTAATAAGAAGATACTTTATAAAGACAGTACATTACGCGTATACAAACAATCGCCATCTTGGAAAACAGCCTCGACCAGTTGAACTGTGACTTGGAATCTTATATGGGACACTTCTTCGCTTGTAGTTAGTCAACCACATTTTTAAATAAACAGATATAATTCATGCATTTCCATGTAATTAGATTTCACAAACTTAATTCCTATCGATCAGCTCACTTAGCACAGCATTCATGGCTCGACTGGTCGAGACTGTTTTCCAAGATGGCTACTGACAATTTATTTATCTTGAAAGGAGACGACAGAGAAACAAATGATTGCTGCAAGATGATGCCAAATGCTGTGAGTGTGTGTTTGAAATCAGGAATCATTAGAAACTCTTTGAATCTTCAACCTTTAAATCTGTCTGGCTAGCGCGCTTCCCATAATGTCCATGCGTTAGGTCAGTAGGCATTCTTTTGTGGCTGTTTGAACGCAATCGACCACACGAGCTAGTTGCATTTTCGACTACCTCTGGAAGTGGACAAGCGCTAAACATTTTAGACCCTATGTTTGGCGTCATCAACTTGTAATCGGATCGACGAAAACTCATCTTTATACCAGGCCATAATTAGAGACCATAGAGCAATTTTTACTTGCGCAATACATTTGTGCTTAAAAACACCTAAGCAACACAATGGCAACAGTAATATTATGGTGGTGGATTCTGCACAGAAAAGCACAAATCTAATTTATTGAAATAATATATAAATCTAGTACACACATATCAACCACTAGTATAAGATTTGTCCTGAATGACATCACAACAGAGCACAATGAATTAATGAGTGATGATGACAGACGGACACTGATATACATCAGAACCACTTGTTTTTCTTTACAGATGTGGTTTGTTTTCCTTCCCTTGGTCTGCTAAAACAGGAAACTAAGTGCTGGTAGAAAAAAAAAAAAGCCCATGCTCGATGCTGGTATACCACTGACAAATCAAAATGAAAATGCAACCTAGATGATGCAGAACTTGCAGAGAGGGGTAATTCTCAACGCTGGAGAAGAGGAAGTGTGTAATGACCTGTTACAGGCAGAATGATGTAACTGACCTGTGATTCCTGTACATTAGTTTTCATTTCCATCAGACCAAATGTGAAGACGACTAATAAGGAAAGCGATCAACGTTTATGTGGGTCTACCAACAGATTTCAAATTCAGTTTTTTAGTAAAAATAACTAGCACCAAAATATCCTTTTAAACAATCATGCCAGTATTTCGTTTTTAAACTAGTTCGACAGGTACTAATTTATTATAAGCAACTGGTGTGGCCGTGTTTCTTATGAAGGTGAGGATGTATGAAATCATTTCCCAAGGAGCTTTCCCACGCAGGTGTCTGAGCAGAGCAACCACAGGTGTAGTTTGTCACATTAATTATGATCATTACTAACGGTCCACTAATGTTTCACAACCAAAATACTCAAGTCTTTGTATTGTTGAAGAGTCTTAAACCCAACAAGCCCAACAAACCTATGAAAAGTGCTATCTTTTTTAAAATTAATAATATACATGTTTTTAAATGTCCAAATCAGTATTGCTTTAATGTCTTTCATATACTATCATAGTTTTTGTATATTGTTTTTATATTTCCCGTTTTCATTTTAATTGAAATCTTAGCATTGTTTTTTAAATGTCTATTTATTTTTTATTTAGTACTTCAACTTTAAATGAAAATGTGAAATGTTGTTGTGTGAAGTATTTAAAATACATTTAGGCATATACCACATATATATATATATATTTTTTTTTTTTTTATCAATGTTGAAAAGAGTTATAGCTGCTTATTTATTTTATTTTTTATTTTTCTGGAAATCATAATACAAGGCTAAGTAAAAAATAAAAATAATATGTGTGTGTGTGTGTGTGTGTGTGTGTGTGTGTGTGTGTGTGTGTGTGTGTGTGTGTGGCCTGGTAATCCCTACGTTATGGGGATAAAATGTCCCCACAAAGATGGCAATATCCGAAATCCTTGTCCTTGTGGGGACATTTTTAGGTCCCCATGAGGAAACCATCTTATAAATCGCACAGAAGGAGTTTTTTTGAGAAAGTAAAAATGCAGAATGTTTCCTGTGATGGGTAGGTTTAGGGGCAGGGGCAGTGTAAGGGGATAGGATGTACAGTTTGTACAGTATGAAATCCATTACGCCTATGGAAAGTCCCCATAAAACATGGAAACACGACATGTGCGTATGTGTGTGTGTGTGTGTGTGTGTGTGTGTGTGTGTGTGTGTGTGTGTGTGTAATTAATTAATTAATTAATATTACACCAACAATAAAATCACTGTTTCCACAAAAATATGAAGCAGCACAACTGTGTTTAACATTAATAATAATTAAAAATGTTTCTTTAGCAGCAAATCATCATATTAGAACGATTCCCGAAGGATCATGTGACACTGAAGTCACTAATGATGCTGGAAATGGAGCTTTGATCACAGGAATAAATTATATTTTAAAATATAGTATAACACAAACCAGTTCGTTTAAATGGTAATATTTCACAGTATTACTGTTGTTTACTGTTTTTTTGATCAAATAAATGCAGCCTTGAAGAGAGGCAATTCCAGGTGTGCATAATGGTGACGGGTCAACTCTTGTGGTGTTTCATTTCAACAACATTTTACCCACGAGGAACTGACGAGTGAAACAGTTTAGGCAACAGTAACAGCGAAGTGGCACCTACCGTTGGCGTTCTTCCCACAGATGAGATGCTCATAGTGTTGCAGGACACCCCATAGCTCGGCATCATTATTGATGACCCCCTCCAGCGCCTCTGCTGTCAGGACGCAGCCGGGTGTCGCGCCTTCCCTCTCCGCCATCAGCACGCGCACGCCCACCTCCTCCACGAGCGCCTCCATGCACGCGGTCAGGCAGATGGCCGCGTACTCGTGGATGCGCACCGCGATCCGAGTGTCCACCATCCAGCGGAAAAACCGTCCGACGGAGAACACGAGCCCACACCGGGCTGACTTCCCCTTGCGCAAGAGCTCTCCTGCGCTCATGTTGTACATAGATATGGCCTTCACAGTGGCCGAGACGCAGTGATCCGCCAGCGCCCAGCTGAGCACCAGGCGGATCGCGCTTTGGACCTCGAACCGGGTGCATTTACAGTGCATGACACTGAGCCTCTGCGCCTCTCTGGAGATGCGGATGAGCGCTCTGCGCATCAGGGTGGCCAGCCTGCGCACAGCCTCCGCGGAAAGCGAGGCGCCCTTCCCCGCTCCTTTACGCACGACCCTCCCCACATCCTCCTCCGTCCACGGGAACTCCTCCAGCTCCGGTAAGCGTGGGCACTTAGAGAAAATATCCTCTGGATCCTCGGGAAGCACTGTGTTGACTGTATCCCAGCTGTTGTTCCTGCTGTTCATGGATCCGGAGTAGTACCACCAGTTCCCCCGGTGAGGGGTGTTCATGAACGCATGCGAGTTTGACTTGGACGACGACAGGCTTAAGGACTTACACGAGTCCCCTGCTCCATAACCAGAATCCAGAGTTAAATCCTCCAGAGTTTTCATGTTTGAGCTGTTTGTTCCTGCCATTGCTGCTGGTTCCTGGTGCGTGTGTGTGTGTTTTTTTAAAGGGAACCGGAGAGCATATGAGACTTTCCAGCTGCGCGAAACTCAAGCTGGTTCTGCTGGTTCAGATTCTCTTTGACATTCATGCAGTAGTTTATTTGATACACTAATGACCATCAATATCTTGGGTGAAAGTTTGAAATGTCCAAGTTACATCTTCTGAAAAAGAAAATGTTTGGGGAAACTTGCTTACCTCACTAAATTCCCGTAAGAGCAGTGAAGTGCGCAGTCTTGTTTACCATCCAGTTCTTGAAAATAATAGTCCGAACTGGACAGAAAGTTTAGAGTGGAGATCCATCAATTTAGTCTAAATCGGACGCTTTCGGTATCCTTACAGATTATGCAGACACGGGTGATGTTCCGTTCTCACCACACGCCTCTTCTTACTGGAAACTCATGACTGAACTGAAAGCAGAGAGCGCGAGAGAGTGTATGGTGTTTGATTCGCGAGCGAAACGATTCATTTGAACGTCTGAACGACTCGTTTGGAAAGAGTTTGAAGCGTTTGTGAATCAGTCCACCAAACTCGCATCTACATTAGAACGGCGAACCACTCTCACGTTACAACCAACGACGCTGTCTACACGGATTCAAATGTTAGCTTTTGAGAGGTTTACAACTGACGGTAGCCATTGCCATTGACTTCCATAATGTTTTTGTCCTGCTCTAGCAACTGTCTGGTTACCAATATTCTTTAAAATAATATATTTTTGTTAAACATAAGTAAGAAACTGTTCATACATATTTGGAACAACTTGAGACTAAGTAATGACATAGTTTTCATTTTTGGATGAACTATCTCTTTTACAGGAAGTTATAGTCGCTGGGGAGTCAGTCAATCAAAACTCATGGGTTTCAAAAAAAACTTGAAGTGAAGTCATGAAAAGATTATTTTTGTTTTCATGTCGTTTTGTTGAATCGAATTTTGAAACTTTTAATATTAATCATTAGACTAGGCCTTATACACATTTATTGTAAATATATGATTTATGTAGGCTATAGGCCAAATAGCCTTGTTTATTTTGCCTTTGTCTGTAACACAGTTCCCGGTTATTCATTTTATAATGCCAAACTCCCTGCATTATCAAGAGAATAAATACAATTGTATTGTATTGAAATCAAAGTAGACTTGAAAGAATGTTATTTCAATTGAAGGTGCTAATCAATCACCGATCCTCATCTAGTCTTAAGGAATTTGCATTAATTGTGTTAGTCTGAGAGATTACAATGCCATCCACACACTCATTATCTTATCTATCAGCTGTGAGCGCTTCGGGCTAATAAAAGATCAAATAACACGGATCTTGAGCATTTGGACAAATCTAACTTTTTATACTTTCATCAAGTCTATATGCCAATATGACATATATTAAATTCTAATCAAGCATCCGGTTAGGCTACTTGACTTCTGAACATTTCAATAAAGAGTGGATTTCTCTTCAAATCATTACATATATTGATAAGCCTACATACACTTCAGTCTGTGGGAGAGTTGATGAATGGTGATTATTTTAGGATAAATTAAGACTAAATGTTTGATCACCCAGGGATGCCAACTATACAATTTTAATAATCATTCTAATTTTATAAGAAAATCCCACACTACACCTCTTGTAATGACACAGACAAACTATAATTTGAATCACATTCAGAATTCATTTCGTTTTTCTCCAGCTGAATAGATGATGAGCAGCCTATCAGAATCCGTCCGATCCGTCCTTTAAAGAGCTTGAGACGATATACACCGATCAGACATAACATTATGACCACTGACAGGAAAAAGTGAATAACCCTATCTCTTCATCTCTGCACCTATTAATGGGTTGGTATTAGGCCGCAAGTGAACATTTTGTACTCAAAGTTGATTTGTTAGAAGCAGGAAAAATCAGCAAGTGTAAGAATTTGACAGAGTTTAACAAGGGCCAAATATGTGATGGCTAGACGACTGGGTCAGAGCATCTCTAAAACTGGAGCTTTTTTAGAGTTTTCTGGTAGCAGTGGTCAGTAAAAGTGCTCCAAGGAAGGAACTGTGGTAAACCGGCAACAGGGTCATGGGCGGCCGAGGCTCATTGATGGGGAGTGAAGGCTGGCCCGTGTGGTCCGATCAAACAGGCAAGCTACTGTCACTCAAGTTGCTCAAGAAGTTAATGCTGGTTCTGATAGAAAGGTGTCAGAATACACAATCACAGTTTGTTGCGTTTGGGGCTGAATAGCCACAGACCAGCTACCTAGTATCTTGTCTGTTTTATCGAACTACAAGGACCAGCCTTCGCTCCCCACGTGCACCAATGAGCCTTGGAACCATTACCCCAGGTGCTGGTTTACCATTGTTTCTTCCTTGGACCATTTTTGATAGATACTGTCCACTGCAGACCGGGAACACCCCACAAGAGCTGCAGTAGTCTAGCCGTAAGACCTTCGTTCATCTTCGGAACACAGTTTAAGATAATTTATATTTAGTCGAGAGCATATGCAAGTGTATGCACACTATACTGTCCATGTCCAGAAAGGGAATAAAAACATCATCAAAGTAGTCCATATGTGACATCAGTTGTTAATTAGAATCTGAAAACAAACCTGGAAGAGAAGACAATGCTGAATAAAGTCGTAGTTTTTGTTATTTTTGGACCAAAATCTATTTTCGGTGCTTCAAGAGATTATAATTAACCCACTGATGTCACATATGGACTACTTTGAGGATGTTTTTATTCCCTTTCTGGACATGGACAGTATACTGTGCTTACACTTGCATATGCTCTAAATATAAAATATCTTAAACTGTGTTCTGAAGATGAACGGAGGTCTTACGGGTGTGGAACAACATTAGGGTGAGTCATTAATGACATAAATTAAATTTTTGGGTGAACTAACCCTTTAACAGATCATTATTGTCCATTGGTGTGTATGGATGCTTATCTAGTTATTTTTATTGACGTGAACGGGCCTACATTGTGAGTGAGCATATGTATTTTTTCCCCCATTAAGCTCCTTATGAGTCACTGAAAGCACTGAAAGTCTCAAAGTCCCCCAATATGACACTTATTTGTCTTGACATAATGACTGTGTTTGCTTACATTGTGAACAAGCCTGCCCCACCCGTTACACTGCAGGTCAATTCTTTCGTTTATCTTTTTTCAGAGTCAAAATAGAATTTTCACATTTCCGGTGTTCACAAAAGAAGAAGTCATCATAGTTGGCTAAACGTATATAGTGGACCGAGAGATATAATTTGCTAAATACACAGATCAGGCATAACATTATAACCACCTTCCTCATATTGTGTTGAACCCCCTTTTGCTGCCAAAACAGCCCTGATCCATCAAGGCATGGACTCCAGTAGGCCCCTGAAGATGGGTTGTGGTATCTGGCACCAAGATGTTAGCAGCAGAAGTCCTGTAAGTTGCGAGGTGGGGTCTCCATGGATTGGACTTGTTCTGCTTAGCAAAGCCCCACAGATGCTCGATTGGATTGAGATCTGGGAAATTAGATCTCAATCCAAGAGGCAAAATCAACACCTTAAACCATTCCTAAACCATTTTTCCTTTGTGGCAGGGCGCATAGGCCACAGCCACCAAGGAATACCGTTTCCATGAAAGGGTGTACATGGTCTGCAACATTGCTTAAGTTATTACATGTCAAAGTAACATCCATATGGATGGCAGGACCCAAGATTTCACAGAAGAATATTGCCAAAAGCATCACACTGCCTCCGCCGGATTGCCTTCTTCCCATAGTGCATCCTGGTGCAGTGTGTTCCTCAGGTAATTGACACACATGCACCCAGCCTTCCACGTGATATAAAAGAAAACGTGATTCATCAGACAAGGCCACCTTCTTCTATTGCTCTGTGGTCTAGTTCTGATGCTCACATGCCCACTTTTGGCACTTTCGGCAGTGGACCGAAATCAGCATGGGCACCCTGCATAGCTCTGTGGCTATGCAGCCCCATACGCAACAAACTGCGATGCACTGTATATTCTGACACCTTTCTATCAGAACCAGCATTAACTTCTTGAGAAATTTGAGCTACAGTAGTTCATCTGTTGATCAGACCATACAGGCCAGCCTTCACTCCCCACGTGCATCAATGAGCCTCGGCATGACACCTTCGCCGGTTTGCCACTGTTCCTTCCTTGGAGCACTTTTGACAGATACTGACCACTGCAGACCGGGAACACCCCACAAGAGCTGAAGTTTTGGAGATGCTCTGACCCAGTCGTCTAGCCATCACAATGTGGCCCTTGTCAAACTCTCTCAAATCCTTATGCTTGCCCATTTTTCCTGCTTCTTAACTTAAAAAAATAATGAATAATAATAGAAAAAAATATGAAAAAGATTGGGTGAAGCTAATAACTGTGGAATTAGCTGTGTTTAAAAAGAGTAATAGTGTTAGATCTGGTGAGTATTAACACCCACAGAAAGATAATGTACCAATACTGGAACCATAATCTCTCTCACACACTGAATCATTAGGCCTACCTAAGACCTATTTTTGTGTTCATGAATCAGAGTTTGACTGTTCTCCTTGCCTCATGTTCAGTCTTGTGTAACATATTGTAAAGATATGTTGCCTAAGTTGTACATTAACTATCTTGATTAAAATAAAAATGTGCAGTCAAAAAAGATATGGGCAGTGCATTTGATATGAATACTTTTTAAATGTAGTTTCACTTACTGACCTCGCTCATCTGACTTGCATTATGAATTGTAACGCTTGTGTTCCCTCTAGTGGTTGAAAGCTGTTGGAGACATTATTAAAACAATTACCTTAACGTTTGTCAGCTGTTAGACCTTTATCCTAACAACGTAAAGTGCACTGAGTGTATTATATCCGGTATATCCAGTTATAATATGATATATTAATGAGCATGTTATTGTTAGCACGATGAGCCTGTTCAGCTAGAGAAACAACAACAACAGAAATCGCGTTTTAATATCAAAGATTAATAAAACAAACCTAGTCCAGATGCGTCAGCTTTAAACTTTATTTCAGAAAAATGAACCCTCAAAAAATGTTAAAATAAAATGCAAACATTCTGAAAAGTTTCTACACAACAATTTCACAGAAATTACCTTGTATGCAGATCCCTGTATTAGGCGTATAATGTATTAGTGTCCTGTCTTCGTTTTGTTTTAAAATAGGCAGCCTGAAAATACATCGAACCAGGTCCAGGAGGAGAAAAAAACATCTCAATGTACTCTTCTAAAAAGGTGAGGCGGGTTCAAAAGAACAAAATATCGTCTGACCACTCTCGGTATTTCTGATATGAAATAAAAACACATAAAATGGCATGCCAGCTTGTAAACATGAACGTTTGTATGTTACAGATGTTATAGGCTACAGCATTGAAACAAATACACCATTTCATACACTCCAGCTGCCAGCGTCAGTGTAAAAACATGATCACAAAGCTGCACACTTTTCAGACAGGCAGTCAAACAAAATACTGTCGATTACCACAGAAAACCTCTCCGACTCGTTGCCCAGTTTGTAAAACAAATAAAAATCGAATTTAATGTAACTTAGGCTACTTGTGATAGAAGTTAATGGGGCAAACTGATAGGGCGAATAGCTGAAACTGTGGCTGTTTATGTGTAAACGCTTTAATCATTTAGCAGACGCTTTTCTCCTAAGCGACTTACAATTGAGGAATACAGCAAGCGAATCATCTTTTATTATTTTTCTCGCCGAAAATTGGTGTTTGGGATGTAAGCTGTCTAAATAACCTAGCTAAGCGGCTAGTTCTATGTGATTTTAATTAATCTGGTGTGGATTTTACTCTATGTAAACAGCACTGCAGATAGTTGCGTTGTTACATTACTTTCTGGTATTGTATTCAATATTTGGTATTGAAGCCCAAAAAAGTGCATCCATCCATTATAAAAGTGCTCCACATGGCTCTGGGGGGATAATAAAGGCCTTCTGAAGTGAATTGATGGGTTTGTGTAAGAAAAATACCATATTTAAAACTTTATAAAGTAAAATATTTTGCTTCCACCAGAACTTCAGTATTCAATTTACGAAGAAGGTGTAGTGCAGTTTTCGTAAGTTGAATACAGAAGGTGGTCTGCCAGAAGCTGGATATTTTACTTGTTAAATGTGGATATTTTTCTTACTCAATCGTATCGCTTCGCTTCAGAATGCCTTAATTAACCTCCCTGGAGTCGTGTGTATTACTTTTATAATGGATGGATGCACATTTTTGGTCTTCAAATTTTGGGCTGCCATTATAATACATAAATGAAGAATGTCATATACACCTGGCTTGAAGGTGAGTAAATCATGGGGTATTTTTCCTTTTTGGGTGAACAATCCCTCGAGCTTGTTACTTCAGGATGGATTCTGATTGGCTGTCAGAGTTTTTAATCGTTCATAGGCTGGATAAAATCATTCAGAAAGCGATTCCATCAGTATCATTTCTCTGTGCTGTCATCATTATCGCTGTGGTTTGAACTCTGCCATTAATACTGAGAACAATTTTTAGAACTGTCTTTATCTTTATAGATACGTACTTTGTATGAACGGGCTTAGTTAGGCGCTTCTTTTTAAAACAACACTGTAGTGCCTGCCTTGCCACATATCTATTTTAGGTCATTTACGTTTTGTTGCTTTGTAGGAGTCAAAATTATTGTCTGTGGTAAAAGATCAACTTACGAGAGAGAGAATATCCTGGAACATTCCATTAAAAATGCATCAAATAATAGTGAAAACTGAATTATTTTTCCCCCCTAAAACATTTCCTAGTATTCATTGATCGCCATAAAACAACACTATTTAGGGCCTACACAATCCAGACAGATAAACACCAGGACTCCTTCCTAACCCTCTATGGACTGCCATATTATATACGTCAAAGAAAGGCACACGACTTCAGGACAACATCTTTTTCCTACCGTTAAACTCTTTAGCAATGGATACTGTATCAATGAGATTAAGTTTAGTCTAAAATCCAGACTAAAACAGCCGTTTGAAAGGTTTCTGCATTTGTGAAAATAAAGCCAATAAAGATGAAACCTCGTTCGAAACGAGGAAAGGAAGCAGCTCAGACAAACAGACAAATTACAAAGACGAATAATTTCATTGCTCAGCAGGCCGTTCTTGGTCCAGTTGTGTCCAGAAGTTCAGCAGGACTTCCATATGGCCGCCCACATCAGAAGTTTGTAGATCATTTCTACAGTTCAAGTGTAAGAAGGCGTCACACCGGAAACAGGAAGTGACATTTACAGCTATATAAAAGCAGACGTCTAAGTACCAGCGCACATCTAAACCTTTAGACAATCGTTTCAGCATTTAATATCTTAAGTGCAAACCATATTTATGCGACCCAAAGTGCCTGAGCTGCTAATTTTGAGTTAAATTCAGCCAGCACTGAAAACAATTTCAATCTCCTTTAAAATCTTCAATAATCTCTCAAGTTTCGTTCACCAAATCGTCCTGACCTAACAGACAGAGATACACACAAATACACACTCAGAGTGTCTTTGTCTCTTGTGAGTGTCTTGAGTTTGGACAGCAGCTTGGCACATAATGTGTCCTCATATGAGACGGGGTCCCAGGTAGAGGCACGGCGGGTTTGGTCCTGTAAGGTCCCGTTCTTGAGCTGAGTTTGTTTGAAGTCTCTCAGTGGGGTTCAGTTTTATCCTTTAGGAGTTTTACTGGACTGTGAGTTCCACATGCCTCTTTTAGAGTGATAGTAGTGAAAGAAGTTTCTCAGTCGTAAACGCTCGACCTCCAGGCCGTTTTGTAGGACTCTGAGAGAGAGAGAGAGAGAGAGAGAGAGAGAGAGAAAGAGAGAGAGAAAGTTTAATTATTTTATATTTTTCTTTTCATAAAATGTTATTTTATGTAATTATAAATATTTTATTATTTATAATTAAATCAATTAATATTAATATTTCATGTATTAATATTTATTATTATTATTATTATTATTATTAGCAATAATCCATCCTTATGCTATTAATAATCCATGCTATTAGTATAATAATAATAATAATAATAATAATAATAATAATAATAACAATAACACTTTCAACATCTCTTTCAATTTAATATTACTATTTTAATAATACTATTTAAGAACAACAACAACAACATTATTATTATTTTCCAATGCAATCACCTTTAATCAATCACCAAGCACCTTAAAAAAACACTGTTGACCAAAGTGCTGAACACAATTCACAAAGCAGGTGAATTCTATCTCAATTCAATTATTATTATTATTATTATTATTATTATTATTATTATTATTATTATTACATAACATCCCTGTCAAAGCTCAAAGCTCTCAATTATTAATAATGTTTTAATAATAAAATATTTGTATTATAATTTATTATTATTTCTTAAAACAACAACAATAATAAAACTGTCAAAATAGTTAAATTCAGTATCATACTTTTATTAATAACACAATGACTTTGTAACATTATTATTATTATTATTATTATTACTAACAACAAAAACAATAATGATAATACTAACAACAACAATAATAATATTGACACTAATTTCTCAATTCAATATTATAATTTTATTAATACAATTAAATAAAACATTTAACATGTTTTATAATAATAATAATAATTATTATTATTATTAATAGTAGTAATTAAAAATAATATAACAAAATAAAATTGTATACTGTCAAATTATAATATAATATTAATACATATTATTGTTAATAATAACAACAACAACAACTAATAATGTGACTGTCAAATTCACAATTGTCAAAATTCAATATCATCACTTTAATAATAATATTAATATAATATCCCTTACGAAACAAAAATATATTGCAGTATATTGGAAAATATCATGCAATACATTAGGCAATATATTCACATATATGGGATTTAATATTTATATTTTCCAATATATTGCAATATATTGAAAGCGGCAATCATTTGTATATTTTGCAATATAATACATGAATATATAATATATTTTATAATACCATCAATATATTATTCCATATATTAAAATATATTTCAAGTAATATATTGGTAAATATATTTTCCTTTCGTAAGGGATATACTGTAACATTATTATTAGTAGTAGTAGTAGTAGTAACTATATAATTATATAAATAATAATATCATCATCATACATTCTATTGGAAAATAATAAAAGAATAGTATAGTCAACATATTCCCAGTAAAATCCTGCTACCTGTCCAGTAGTTCCCAGTCTTCTCCTCCCCAGCGGTCCTTAAACTCCTCTGTGTTCATCCCACCAATCTTGTCAAAATCAGATTTGTAGATCCCGAACAGGCCGAAACCGTTTACTTCCCAGTAACCTACAGAGACACATGTTCTTCATAACAGTTCAGTGTCACTGAGTCTGTGTGTGTGTGTGTGTGTGTGTGCGCATACGTACCGTCAGGCTCTCGCGGTGAGCTCCCGCAGCCCAGTCTCATGACTATAGGAGCAAAGGCCAGTTTGCCCTCCACGCAGTGTTTCCTGATGTTCTCCAGGATGTTCAGAGGGAAATGAATGTGCAGGTCACACAGAAACACGATACTGTGCCTGTCCTGAAAACACGCGTGGAAAAAGAAATCCCACACGTCATGAATCACCAGCCACATTTATACACTCATTAACACAAGGAGGATTCCTAGAAACGCTTCACAGCTCGGCCGATTCCTCTCCGCAAACGCTGACTCACTGATGATCACACTCATGTACATGATGCGTCATGTTGGAATTATCATAAAAAAACGTTCACATGTTTGTCAGACCCATAATTTGCATTTAATGAAAGGTTCATCTTCTGCATATTGATTGTGAAGTCCTGTAAAAAACCCTGATAGAATCTTGGTAGTAAGGCAACTAGATTCTAACCTGTAAAGGAAGTGTATGTAAGATTGTGGCCAAACTGGTACTGCAATCACTTTTAAATGACTGTAGAGCGGTGTATCCCTCTCCCCCTCCCCCTGACTCGAGGTTGCCAGATAGGCTGTAGGATCAGCTGGAACGTTTGTAGCTGTGGTAACTAGAGCAGATCTGGCAACCCGGATGCCCAAACACTACTGACTTTGTGATTGGTCAATAGGTGGAGGGTGGAGCTTCAGCCCAAAACACAACATGTCAACATCAACATCAGCTTTTTTGTACTTAAACAACAACTTTATATGACAATATCCTGAACGGACAACTGTTGTCAGTGATATAAGTATTTGAAATAAACATGATATCTTAATGTCTAGTGACATATCAGGGATATTTTATGATTCATTGAAATACAATTCTTACATATAGTTCCTTTAAGTATTGAAAATGTTGGTAATGATGATGATGTTTATTAGAAAATTTGAAAGGATTCGACATGAAAACAGAAGCCATGACCTTGGCAATCCTAGATCCGTCAGTTAAGCTACAATAACAATTGATTTGCCATGAAACATTTCTGAGGATGTCCGAAGATGTGTTCTGTCTAACGCTTCACAATTCAGTTTATAAACCATACACAGTGCAAATGCAAAAACTATTTTTTTAAACTAAACTTAAACTTAAATATTTTTTCCCCAGTTACTTAATTTCATGGATAATTGCCATGTTCTTTCCATTTTCAATTTCAACAGAGTATTTGATTATTATAATAACAACAACAATATATTAAATTATGATTACTATTATTAACAAACATGACCCCTGTCAAAGCTCTGTCAATTCAATCATAATTTTATTATATATTTTTTTTCCTTATTTATTATTATTGATGACTTTAGTAAACAACACTTTAAAGGAACTTCACCACTGGTAACATAGACTTACATCAGGACGGGTACGGAGACGGGTGTACTGACGACGACGGACAAAGACTGAGTGAGAACAGAGGAACTAAATACACAGACTGATGAGAACATAACGAGGGGGACAGGTGATACAGTTGATAACTAATTAACATAACAGGGCTAAACTAAACTAATGAGGGATGACAGACAGACGTGACAGTGCGCCCCCTCCAAAAAGGCGCATCCTTGCGCCATTAACGGGAACGTCTGAGGAGGGGGGGCGGGGCTCCGGAGAAGGGCGCGGACACAGGACCTGTGAACATATAGACATGAGACAGAGAAAACAACAAAGAAACAGAGTCCAAGGAGGAGTGGGAGGTGGGAGGAGCCATGGGATGGCCACGAGCAGGGACATCCCGATGAGGATCCAGGTCCCAGCCAGGAGGATGCCCCAAGGCGGCATCGCAGGAGGGAGGAGCCACGGTGGAGTGACGTCCGACGTCACCTTGTGGACAACTGAGGGCGATGACGACGAGGATGAAGCCCAATGCATAGACGGAAGGCCAAAGGGGTGGAGCGAGACTAAAGACCCCGGCAGCCGTGACGGAGTCTCCACGACAACCCCCCGAGGTGGAAGCAGGGATCTGGAGGACAGAGGTGGAGCGGGAGCGACCAAGGGCGTAGGTGAAACCTGAGGAAAGGCAGAGCTAGCCGAGGCTGAAGGGGTGGAGTGCCGGAGAGCAACGAATGGCTCGCAAGTCCGCGGCGCAGGCATGGCGACGTCTGACCCAGGTGGAGCCGACATCCAGAGGGAGCCCTGCGATGCCGAAGCGCCAATGGTCCTTGCTGGAGCCGAGGGAGGAAGGAGTGAGGGCGTAGCAGCCAGGATGACGGGTCGAGGTGGAGCGGAGCCCCTGGAGGCTGGAGGCGGAGCCACGGGCTTCAACCTTCCAGGGATCGGTGACTCCCAGTAGATCCGAGGGTTGACCACACCACTGAGAGGAGGCAGAGGTGAGGATGAGGGACTGATGGGAGGAGACGATGACTGGTCTGTAGGAGTAGTAGATGACTGAGGAGGAGACTGAAGATGACAGACGGTGCTCACAGGACTCTGGCAGTAGCTGGCAGTTTGGAGAGGTGGTGGGAGAGGGAGGATGGGTGGGGTTAACAAGACTGATGACGAAGGTTTTGATGCGATGAGGGGGCACAGGAAATTGTTCTCTCCACAGGAAAGCAAACTGTCCAAGCTGATCCAGTACTCACTCTCAGTGGCGGGAGGGTGGGCGGGGCTCCTCTCCCTTCCCTCGAACTCCACGAGGACTCCCTCTGCGATGGAAGGGTCAGTCGGCTCACACACCTGGTCAGACGGATTCCTTTCAGACTTCAGAGTCTTCTCTCCGTCTGCGGTGGGCACGTCCTGACATTCCTTGTCGCAAGGTGGTACAGGGCTGGGTCCTGGATCAGGAGTGGGGCTGGCGCCATCCATGATGGTGACCGGTGAGTTGGAGGATGCCAGCACCCACTCCACATACGATGAGAAGCTCCCTCGAGGACCCTTCCCGGGAAGGTGGTCTGATGGGCGAGATCCAAGAAGAGTTCTTAATGTCTCTCAAGGGAGCTTTCTCCCTACTCAAGGCACATGAGCCTGACCAGATGGTCCATGGTCCACACAGGGAAAAAATGGAAAACAAAACGCTGAACACGAAAACAAAAAATAAACTTCTACAAACACGAACAAGTAGCTCTTGTTTACTTGAGTTTGTTTGGTCCGTCGTTCTGTCAGCCCCCAGTGGTGATGATAATCAAGTCAAGAAGAAGATGAAGAAGTACGAGGAAGATTACTTTAGTAAACAACACTTTAATGGAACTTCACCAATGGTAACATAGACTTACATCAGGACAGGTACGGAGACGGGTGTACTGACGTCGACGGACAAAGACTGAGTGAGAACAGAGGAACTAAATACACAGACTGATGAGAACATAACGAGGGGGACAGGTAATACAGATGATAACTTATTAACATAACAGGACTAAACTAAACTAATGAGGGATGACGGTGGCAACAGACAAACAGACATGCGACAAGTAGTAGTAGTAGTAATAGTAGTAGTAGTAGTAGTAATATTGATCAATTTATTAATAATAATAATTACAATAAAGTCACTGTAAACACAAAATTGTAATAAATTAATAAATTTAATCGAACTGATTTTGGGCCCTATTTTAACGATCTGACCACATGTTCTGAAGCACATGGCGCAGTTGCACTTAGGGCGTATCCACTTTTGCTAGTTTACCGACGGAAAAAAATGATTTGCACAACAGGTGCATGGTCTAAAAGGGTTGTCCCTAGTCCCTTTAAAAGCCAGTTGCGCTCGCACCATGGCAGATTCGCTATTTACATGGAGGAAAGACTGAACGCTTCTCCAGAGAGGATAATTACTGCAAATAGGTCATTCTGATACATTCAATGACTCCATTATGACATGAAGGCATTTTTATCTTTATGTACACAATAATCTTTTACATTGTAATCCTTTTATTTTTAATATTTAAAAATGTGTGTGTGCTAGTGTTGTCAAAAGTACCCTCTGCGATATCAAATCGGTACTGAAATTTTAAAAATTTGACAATCTGAGCACTGTTGAGTGGAATCGTAAACAACTCTGACTGGTCATTGTGCTCACACACTCATCAAATATGTCTGTGATTGGCTACTACGATCAGCACTTCACAAACATGTTGTAAAAATGAGGGCTGTCAATCGATTCAAATATTTAATCCTGATTAATCACATATTGTTATGAGTTAACTCGAAATTAATCGCTATTTAATCGCACATTTTTATCAGTTCTAAATGTACCTTAAATTAATATGTTTCAAGTTTTTAATACTCTAATCAACATCGATATGGATAAATATGCATGCTTTATGCAAATGTATATTTATTATTAGTGAAACCATACTCAGAGCATGAAGACTTGACATGTGTCAAAGGTTACAAGATCAAAGAACTTGTTCATGTCTCTTAAGCATAAGCTTAAAAATTCAGAATAAGCAGTGATTTATCTCATTTTAAGAATATAAATAAAGGGAGTTTTTACACTGGCAGTTTAATTCAGAACAGGGCACAGTTCGTATTAGAAATTGGTCAAGCTGTCATGTAGACCTGAGAGCGCACCAGTACCACACCATACCTGGAGGAGGTCCATATTCCACGAGTAGGAATATAGTGCGGCCCCTTTAAGAGCTGGATTATAGTTCAGCCCCTTTAAGAGATGCGCGTTCCCTATTGAACTGCCGGTATTTAATACTTTTGTTGCGTTGTGTCTGGTGTGGCATTGTGGTGGGTGTATGTCATTCTACTTTTTTGTTGTCTGCCTTGTGCTGTATCATTAGCTGGGGTGGCCACAGACCAGGATTAGGCTATTTTAAGGCTAACACAGAGGATGATTTTTTTTAACACAGGCTTTGACTAGCCATCAGAAGAAAAAAAAAAGGTTTTTTTTTTTTTTTGTTAAGTTGTGAAACGTTACATGGCCCAGATGTGAACATCTCTGAGTCTAATGTCGTTTGGGCAATTCCGATGTAAGTCTCAAAGGTATGAGTGTGAGATTACCTCTATGGTGTCCACACCGATCTGTAACCCGGCAGAGCGTTCAAAATTCCCTTCCCTCCTCAGATACTCATATCTGTGTCCAAAAAAGTCCAGAAAAAATTTAAATAGTAACCTCTAATTTTATATGCCAAATACCTAAATTGCTATCTAAATATACAGTATAATATTAGTTTATTATATATTGCCTATTGTATATATTTATATATATACACATCAGTATATTAGATAACAGAATATCTCAGTGCATCCGGAAAGTATTCACAGTGCTTCATTTTTTCCGCATTTTGTAATGTTACAGCCTTATTCCAAAATGGATTAAATGCATTGTTTTCCCTCAATTCTACAAACAATACCTCATAATGACAGCATGAAAGTATTTTGTTTGAAATCTCTGCAAATGTATTTAAAATTTAAAATGCCAATCACATGTACACAAGTATTCACAGCCTTTGACACTCAAAATTGAGCTCAGGTGCTCCTGTTTCCACTGATCATCTTTGAGATGTTTCTACAACTTGTTTAGAGCCCACCTGTGGTAAATTCAGTTGATTGGACATGATTTGGAAAGGCAAACACCTGTCTATATAAGGTCCAACAGTTAATAATGCATGTCAGAGCACAAACCAAGCCATGAAGTCCAAGGAACTGTCTGGGACTCTATTGAGGCACAGATCTGGGGAAGGGTACAGAAAAAATTATGTAGCATTGATGGTCCCAATGAGCACAGTTGTCTCCATCCCTAATGGAAGAAGATTTAAACCACCAGGACTCTTCCTAGAGCCAGCTGCCCGTCCAAACTGAGTGATGAGGGGAGAAGGGCCTTAGTCAGGGAGTTGACCAAAAACCTGATGGTCAATCTGACAGAGCTCCAGCGTTTCTCTGTGGAGAGAGGAGAACATTCCAAAAGAACAACCATATCTGCAGCACTCCACCAATCAAGCCTGTATGGTAGAGTGGCCAAACAGACGCCATTCTTCTGTGAAAGGTTGCCTGGACTCTGACCACAAGAGATACAGTTCTCTGGTCTGATGAAACAAAGATTGAACTCTTTGGCCTAAATGGCAAGCACCATGTTTGGAGGAAACCAGGCGTCGCCCATCACCTGGCCAATACTTTCCCTACAGTGAGGCATGGTGGTGGCAGCATCATGATGTGGGGATGTTTTTCAGCAGCAAGAACTGGGAGATTAGTCAGGATCGAGGGAAAGATGAAGGTAGTGATGTACAGAGACATGAAGACAGAGATGAAAACCTGCTCCAGAGCTCTCTGGACCTCAGACTAGGGCGACGGTTCATCTTTCAACAGGTTAACAGACCCTAAGCCACACAGCCAAGATAACAAAGGAGTCACGGGTCACAGGCTACGGGACAACTCTGTGAATGTCCTTGAGTGGCCCAGCCAGAGCCCAGATTTGAACCCGGCTAAACATCACTGGAGAGATCGGAAAATTACTGTGCATCCATCCAACCTGATGGAGCTTGAGAGGTCCTGCAAAGAAGCATGGGAGAAACTGCCCCAAAAAAAGGTGTGCCAAGCTTGTGGCGTCATACTCCGCGTAGGCTGTAATTGGTGGCCAAAGGTGCTTCAACAAAGTATTGATCAAAGGCTGTGAATACTTATGTACATGTGATTTTGTTGCGTATTCTATTTTTAATAAATTTGCAAAGATTAAAAAAAAAAAAATTCTTTCACATTGTCATAATGGGGTAGTGTTTGTAGAATTGAGGTAAACATTATGAATTTAATCTATTTTGGAATAAGGCTTTAACAACAAAATGTGGATAAAGTGAAGAGCTGTTAACACTTATGCAAAATGTATAATTTATGCTCTTTTTATATTTATAAATAAGTTACATTTCATATACATTTTTAATGTAAAGAGAAGGGATGTAAGACTAAGTCTGATACCGATACTTTGTTATTTTTGGTCTATCAATTAATTTGCCATAATAGTTAGAAAATTGCTGTTCAAAATAGTTTTAGATGGAGTTTAGCACAAGACACATCAATTACACATTAATTATACATTTCTTTTTAGGTACGAATATTGTGAAGTTTGTGAATATTGTGTACCTTGGAACGGAGCTTTCTCTGAGGGCCTGTTCCACATCCATGTCTTCACTCTGGAAGTCCACGATAATGATGTTGAAATTGTTGTCCTTGGTCTCACGGTGCAAGAGCTCCATGTCTGAAATGAACTGCTGAACCCAACGAGCTTGATTCTTCACTATAGGAAACACATCAATAAATTCACTATTATAACAAAACATAATATTCATACATCAGCAATATCAAATATCTAAACACAGAGATCACAGAGATTCACTTATTTTTTTTATTTGCATCACAAAACAAGTCACTGTACTTGACCTGCAAAAAGGTTTATTCTTCTGTATATATATATATATATATGTCACTGTTGTTCACAAGGCACAACATACACCAATCAAGCATAATATTATGACCTAATACCTAATGACCTAATATTGTGTTGGGCCAAAACAGCCCTGACCCGTCAGGTCATGACTCCACTAGACCCCTGAAGGTGTGGTGTGGTATCTGGAACCAAGCTGTTAGCAGCAAATTATTTTAAGTCCTGTAAGTTGCGAGGTGGTGCCTTCATGGATTGTGAACTCGTTGTTGTGCTCCTCAAACCAATCCTGAGTGAAGTTTGCTTTGTTCAGGGATGCAAACACATGTATGGTCAAAAAAGAGAGAGGTAATTGAAGCCCTCGCCCTATGGCAAATATCCAGTTACTTACATTGCCACCAACCCCTGCCATCCCCGGCCCACCCCTATAGGCACAGAGTAAAATTTGATTCTGGAAATCAAAATACACCTACACTAATTTGGAATCATTAATTATTAATATTATTATATAATATTATTATAATAATATTTATATCCTTTTATTGAACTATCTAGCACTTTTTCTTGCTTTACTCCTCTTTCCTCTCATTATATGCATATACTCCTATATATATATATATATATCCACAGCCCTTTATCTACAGATATAATGGGAATATATCATCTTGGAGAAAGTTTTACCTGCTGACTGTTTTAAACATGATGCGCAGTTTGAATGCTGAACGGAGATGATTGACAGATACAGCGAAGGGAAGACGAGTTTCCGTGAACTTTAACTTAACGATGGAAATATACTTGTCCTGCAAATTCAGCTATGGAATGGCTTTAGATGACTTTGTATCAGGTAATCATAATATAAAAGTGATTGCTGAAGGATCATGTCACAATATATATTTTTATGAATATTTAATTATCACGACAGGCCGATCCTGAGCAAGAGTTTTGTCGACAGACAGAGGCAGCCGTCTCATGATTCTCTAGGAAAAACACTGTATATCTGTCACATCTGTATGGTTCTGTTAGGTTTTTGCTTTGGTCACATGTTCCTTTTTTCTCTGTTTTCCACCACTTTTCTGTTTCCATAGCACCCTCATTAGTTTAGTTCTTTTCAGGTGTGTTTAGTTAATTATCATCTGTGTTACCTGTCCCCCTCATTATGTCTGTCATCAGTGTTTGCATTTAAGTTCCTCCTTTTTAGGTCACTGATTGTCTGGTTTCGCGTTATACAAATGGTGTTTGATGTTCTGTTCTAAGTTTGATTCGAATACAGCCTGTTTGGAAGTCCTGGATCTCCTCATCTCTGCTGCACCACACACCCATAATGAAGACCGGACCAAACTGCCAGAATTTCCATTTTGAAATCGGCATCTTCTTGACCCCGAGCTCTCCCGTGTCCCCAGCTGAAGTCTCTGTGGCGGTGGATCGCCTATAGGGCCTTTGGCAAGAATGGTCGCCCACTGGAGAGGTATGTGGAGGAATTCTCTGAGCTGGTGAACTGGCCAGACGCCCCGCTTACCACAGTGTTTCTGATGGGTCTGGACGAGGACACCATTCGTTTCCTGGAACCTGCCTGTTCCTATTCCCTAGCTCTAACCAATTCGCACGAGTCACCCAAACTGACTTGAAAAAGCATCACATCATGTCATGATAAAGAAATAATTAGTGTTATTCACTTCACCTGTCACAATGATATGCCTGATGGGTGTATACGATCTAAAAATTACATTTTATTTAAGTATCAAGAGATATTGAGCACTTCGTTTTGTACATTATAACCTGTGGGCATTTCAAATTTTAGTCCCAGTTGGCCTTTCAAGCCATTTTGTTTTAAAATAAATTTTGTTAAAGACCCACATGGATACTTGTGTTAAATTGTTATTACAGTTCTACTAAAGGGTAACTAAACCCCTGTTCACAGCCTAACTCCGCCCACTGGCAATATTTGAAAAATGTTGCAAAAGTGGGCAGAGCCCAGCGGAGACCGAGGGGACGAGACGAGGGCGGGGCTGAGGGGGGGGTGAAATATCTATAGACACAGAGCCTTATCAATCGAGCCGCTGGCTCAAACTGCGTTAACTCCGATGCCGACGATGCTCCTTCATTCATTCATTCATTTATTCATGCTAGCGAAGCAGCAGCGCAAGAGAGAATGAGACCACTAACTAATCTATGAACATTGAACAGCCATATCCTTATACTGAATATCACTAAAAAAGCGCAGGACCAATAAGTTCAAACCTAATAGCCTATTACAACAGATTTCCTCAAATAAAAGTTAGACTACATACCCCAGCAGTCTAGCACGTTACGGATTTGTTGTTCGTTACCACGGCAACCATTTGCTTGTCAGGGTTTGTCTGAAAGTGTCTGAAGTATGAAAATTATCTGTAGACATGACGGGCGGCAAAAATATCAAAAGAAAAGCTTAACATGTACTTATAACTGCATTATTTATCTGTATTTTCTTCATTAGGATGTTGAAAGCAAGTGACGAGAGTTTTTATTCATAATGTTTCTACTTCATGTAACATGAGCTGGACTGGACTGAAGCCGTTCTCATCATGTGATCAAGGGAAAACATTTCTTAAGCCAGGTGCACACTGTGCGATTTTGCCCACGATTTGGCCGTCTGAGACAAATTTAGGAAATCCTAAAAGATTCCTCAGATCCTAGGCTAAAATCTGACGTCTTTGGCCGTTAGTTTGACATGTTCACCGGCAGCCGATTAATGAGCGCTGCGATCAAATTTTACCTCAGACGAAATTCTGGCAGTGTCAGAAGATTTGGCACACAATCCTGCTGTGTGACTTCTCTTACGACGACAGTCAAATATCTCCGTTTTTCAAGACAAACTATGACCAAAACCAGAGCTAGAAATGTATTTGTAGCCAGCATTTCAGTCCCGCGTGTAATGCAGCTCACTGTCACCGAACACGTCATTCATTGATGATAAAGCTCCGGGTGAGATTTCTTCCGCGCGTCCGTTTTTAGCGCGCCTTAACTATCGTTCAGTCTGACATTAATGCCAACTGAGATCTTACAGTGTGACACGGCTTACATCGGGGATCATGTTCGTACAGTCTGACAAGGGACATTCGCAAAGGATTTTGAAAAATCGCACAGTGTGCAGGACCCATTAGGGAGTGGTGAGCTCGTGCCAGGGGCGTGGATAGTGAGCTGTTGGAAGTACCATCCTACGTCACAAAGCACCACAACGTCCAATAGGAAAATTTGACTGCAGTAGCCACCGTTCAACCTTAAGAGGGCAGCACTAAGATGTTTTTACACCATACATTATAGAATTAAAACACTTTATACCCAAATGTCAAAACATTTACTCAAATCAATAAACAGCATTAATAAAGCCCCAGTCTTGCAGATCATTAACTAAAAAAAGTTGATTTAGGGTTTAGTTACCCTTTAAACTAATGTTTTTTTTTTTTAATCTATGAGTGAGTATTATACAATAAAGACACCATGCACATGACAGTTTAAAATTATTTGAATTAAATGTCAATCCATTACACAACAAAATATCAAACAAAATGCAATTTAAAGAAA
The DNA here is from genome assembly GCF_024679245.1 of Pseudorasbora parva. Taxonomy (NCBI): domain Eukaryota; kingdom Metazoa; phylum Chordata; class Actinopteri; order Cypriniformes; family Gobionidae; genus Pseudorasbora; species Pseudorasbora parva. The sequence goes on along the minus strand of NC_090196.1, from coordinate 8,361,085 downwards.
AACGGCATATGCACACTTTAAGCAAAACATTTTAAAATAAGTTTTTTTTTTTTTTTGCAGATTTATTTAGTTACAGAGACACTCATCAGGTACATATTTTCAGAAAAATAGAAAGATATCCATTCCTTACCTGGCACCACAAAATGCACCATGACGTCCTTTTTCCACTGCAGCATCACTGGCTGGCACAGCAGGGGTTTGGCATACACAGTGCTCCACTGAGGGGTGGCGTGGGCCCCACGTGTAGGTGTGCGAGATGGGGGAGCAGGTGGGCTGGCGACAGAGGAAGAGGGGGACGATGCTGTGACCCCTTCCACATTCTCCAGACTGTCTTCAACCCGGCCACGGTGCAACAGCATGTAGATGTACTCAGAAAGACGGACCACTTTACGGCCTCTTTCCATTAGCTCCAGCTCTATCAGGTAACGGTTACCACGTGCAGAATCACGTCGCTTTTCTACGTTTATGATTCGGAGAAGAGTGTAAATCCTGGAAAAGAGAATAAGAAACAAATATATAGTGTCTGAATAACGATGCTTTACCAATTTATCAGAACCTGAAATACCACTATAAGCCTCACCCTCCATTGCGTTCGTTGAGTTTCTCCATGTACTGCGCAAGTACATCCACTACTTCGCTCTCAGATAGCTGGAGGTTTCCAGACACATTGCACCGAAGATCGTTCCAGTCAGAGCGCAATGTCTCAAAGTCCATGCTGTTGACGGAAAATGTCCTCTGCCAATTAATGGCCTCCTCTGCCCACCCTGGGCGAGGCTCCACATCCTCATAGCTATACTCCGACAGGCCTCCGTCCTCCTCCGGTTCAGGGTCCGTGTCTGGTCGCTGCTGTTGGGACTCGGTAATCTCGGAAGTGTGCAAGTAGGAAGTGACACGGATAGGCTCGGTTGGAAGCACATTCTCAGAGGAGTTAGCGGACGGAGGGGTGGGAGCAGGAGGTGGTCGAGCGGTTGTGATGGGCCTTAAAGAATGCTGGTGTTTTTCCCAGACGCCCCGTATCCTCCTCTCAAAACGGCTCGGGATTCCTGCTCTGTTCGGGGCCGCTGGATTTTCCACTGGCTTGCTGAAGTTGTGGCTAGCTGGAAAGACCTTGTTCTCCTGCAGTGGAGACCGCGCAAATAACTGGGATGCACGTAGAGATCCTTTGCTGATCCTTGGTTTGGCACTGAGGTTCACCACCTTTGTGGTTTTGCCATTCTGATACAGGAAAACACCAGGAAAGACCTCTCTGGGTAGGCGTGAAACAGGACTTTGCTTCTCCTTAGCTGGTCGAGGTCTTGTGATGTAAATTTTGTTTTCCTCCTTCTTGTGTTCCTTGTTGGTGTGGCTGTGTCCAGGATTGCGGCTGTTGTCATGAGCGTGGTTGTTACCTAGGGAAGGGACGATGTGGGCAGGACTGCCAAGGATTTGCTTGGCTCGGCTGTTGAGAGTTACCAATGAGGATTTTGGTGGGAATAACAAAGCTGACCGACTTATTTTGGGAGAACGATCTTCTGACCAACCCTCTCTGAAGTCCCGGTGGTCTCTTTGAACCCAAGTGAGAGAACGACCTCGCACCACACTTTCACTTTTTGGTAAACCTACCCTAGACTGATGGTCTAGAGTGTCTTGGTCTGTCTCTTGATGTTGAGCCCCAACCACTTCCCTTGCACTTGGGAAAAAGTGCCTTTGCTCTCTCTTCAAAGCTGGGCTGTCTGACTCTACCTCATTTCTCTCCAGCATTGTGGGAATAGGCTTTTTGGAAGGGCTTAATGTGTGACTTGATTGGCTAGGTTGGACCGTCTTCTTTGCTGACTGGGTGCCAACAAGTTGTGCTTCATCATCAGGATCTACACCCTCTTCTTCTTCAAGAAAATCTAAAGCAAAACACAAAAACACTGAGTGTTAATCCACCAGTAGAGTAAGGACACATCATCAGGGTAGAGTTATTTCTATCCAAGCAGAGGCGAAACTAAACTGACAGACGTACGATCAAAGAATAACAGCTGTTACATTTGAGAAAGAGGATCAATATAAGGCTGTTCTGGGCTGGCCCCCTGGCTGTAGAAATTATACACTGCAGCTTTAAATAAATATAATCTCTTCCTGTAGACCAGAGGTGTCTAACCCTGCTCCTGGAGTGCTAATGTCCAGCAGATTTCAGTTCAAACCCTGTAACAACACACCTGTCTGTAATTATCAGCAGCCCTGAACACCATAATGAGCTGGTTTAGGTGTGTTTGTTTCAGGTTGGAGCTAAAATCTGCATAGTTGTAGTCCTCCAGGACTCATAATAAGCACTAGTTTTATTATTATATTGTATGGTATTGCATAGTATTATTATAGAGCATTGCATTGCATTTGGGTTTTAGTGTTATAGTATATTGCATTATTTCTGTGTTGTGTTATATTTGCTTTAAATCGAGGAAAGTCTGTTATGGGTGATATTTGTATTATCAGAGGGGATATTTCTAGGGATGCACCTAAATCAACATTCTTGGCCGAAAACGAAAACCGGAAAAGAGGAAACCAAGGCCGAAAACCGAAACACAGAAAGAAATTATGCCAATTATTAGTAATTGTAACCAATAGTAACCATTGCATTTATGTCTATGACTGTGTTACTTTACAAAAAAATCAAGGCATTGCAATTACATAAATTAATATTAAAGTTTTAAATAATAAATCAATTAAAAATTATGCAAATATTTATTTAGCACATTGCAACAATGCACAGTATAAAATAAAATAAAAATTCGAACTAAAATGTTTAACTTGACCTCACTCATGTGTACATTAAATAATAATGCACAGGCCTACTGGCCTGCAGAAAGGTACAGAAATTGAATAAAGTAATCAAATGTAAAATAATGCATATTTAACTGTTTCAATTAAAGATTAACCCTTATTAAACCTACAAAATCTATTAAATCAAGAGCAGTGAGTGATGTCATTATCTTTTGTTTGACATTAAACAGAAAGCAGTAAAAGGCTACTGCCCCTTTAAGACCTTTACGACTACTGCCCTTTTTTTAACTTGTACTGTACAAAGTTATCTTAAGGCATATACAGACCATCCCTGCGTCCCAATTCGCATACTATCCATACTAAATAGTATTCGAAAATAGAATTAGTATGTCCCAAATCGTAGTATGTTGAAAAGAGTATTCTAAAGATACCCGGATGGTTTACTATTTCCGGTCTGAATTCGAAGCACCGATCGATGTGCACTCTAACGGCTGATATTGCCCACAACCCATTGCGAGTTGGACGAGGATTCAATTAGAACTACAAACGCGGATAAAAAGCGTTAAAAAACTACAAACATGACGGATGTGCGGTCCGACAGTTAAGTAGAAAAGTTTAGATAAAGGGGTTGAGTGACCCTATCAATATTTAACCTGACAAAAATATATTTATTCAGTGTTGTCCACATTATATTTCACCTGCAGCAGCACTGTGAACTTTTGTAATGACACGTTTGGCCATTAACTTTTAAATGCATCATTATATTTAAACTGCAAATACATGAGAGTCTCTGCATTAAAGACACAAGAATGGCAGATCAACGTGCGGCTACATTTCTCTCCGATATGGTAGGAGATTAAACTGAATGTGGAGGATTTGAACTGTGACGAATCTGATGATGCCTTACAGGGTAGTTAAACAGTGACGGTATGCTTGTAACTAAGCGACAGAGTCCGTTAAAGATGGCGAAGTAGTATGTCCCGAAGCTTGCACAATTTTCTGCTGCACACTCAAAAGTATATACTTTTTCTTCACAAAAAGAGTACATACTTTTAAGACGTAGTATAAGTAGGCGAATTTTAGCACATGTCTGCTAGGATACTCATCAAGATGCACATTTGGACATGTTGACATACCTTTTGTGTGAGTTTATCCGTTTAAGCACAAGACTTTAAAGAAAACTCAATATTTGCGCGCTGTGAGACAAGTGCACGCTGCACAGAGACAGATCTTCTCACAGAGCGAGCGAGTTCTCATTTGCGTCTTCCGGTGAATATACCCGGGTGTTGACGGCGAAAATGACTGGCCATATTCGGACAAACGGCAGCACTCGCATGCACTGAACAAAGTTTACAGCGAGATCGTTTTACCCGTTTTTCTTTTATTATCGCTGTTGTTGTAGATTATCACTGAGTGAGGAGCCAGTATGTGTATCAATCGACGGAAACATAAACAAAGCATTATTTTCAAGTTACAACCTAGGGCTGCACGATATTGGAACAAAATTACATTGCGATATTTTTTCCCTAACTATATTGTGATGTTGAGAGCCATCAATCCAGGCTAAAGTCAATAATTACCATTCCATGATATTAATAATTTCACTAAAAAGCAAGCTTCATTACAAGTGACAAAAATAAATGTTGGTATGTATGGGTAAACATGAAAATAAACCTCCAGTAGCTGGCAGCAGGTGACCGTCTTAATGAGTGAGTCATTGAGTCGTTCATTCAAACGATTCATTCAAACGATTCATTCAAATGCTGAATCGTTCAGTAACTCACTTGTTGCTGTGAGTGAGACGCGTTACAGGTCTGCTGTGAACGACTTTCACTGCTGAAATAGAACAAAAACACTAAATATTGCATTTAAAATGTAAGTGACTTTAAGTGAATGTTAATTAGTTGTTTATGGAACTGTCATATGAAATCAGTGTCATTTACAGTCATGATGGTATTCAGGAAAACGCTCTAGTGTTGTGATTTCTCCTCGAGAGGCTGCACGAACGTCAACAGCGCGACCTTATTATTGTCAGTTCATGATCGCCATTCGCCACTTACACTAAATGAATGCACAAAATTCTTGCATTTGGTGATTCGCTAGTTATTTTTTGTTTAGTCAGGCTCTTTTCCATCAGGCAAGTAAAATTCTCTTTCACTTGTCCCTTCAAAAAATCCACTTGTCCCGGACAAGCGTTATTGTCGTGCCCTGCTTTGTATTCGTCGTAAAGAGCTTTGTGGTGCCGTTTTAAGTGATCAGACAAATTGGTGGTGTTTTCTTGTTTTGTGGCCACAAAACACTCCATGCAAAGTGCCTCTTTTTGGTCAACATCCTCCTTTTTGTACCCAAAATAGTCCCCAAAAGATGATTTCTGGTACGTAACCTTTTTTTTTTTTTTTTTTTTTTTTTTGTTGTTGTTGTTGCGGCGGCTCCTCTTCGTTGCGCATTTTAGCAGTGAATGTTTGGCCGTGAGTGGTGAGCAGCGGCACAGCGAACCAATAACTATGCAGGCTGGCGGAACGTACATGTCACCCCAGCAGCAAACTCGTGTTTACTGTGTGCTACCGTTCTCTTAATACTACCCTTCACATCGCATGTTCCGGAGATGTGACTATCGCTCACGCGCACATTGCGATGTCGATGTTAAAACAGAATATCGTTCAGCCCTATTACAACCCATATTATAGATTGCGTCATCAGATGTGAGATGAACCACACGTCCGCACCGCAGACATGTTGCTTTAGACAAGCACGTTCAGGTCACGGTTTCTGTTTGTCATCACAACATTTCGGTCGTATTGTTTCAGTTATGAAAGTCTTTCTGCCGAAAAGCGGAAATGCGCTTTTGGGCCATTTTCGGCCGAAGATTTTTGGTGGCGAAAATTCGATGCATCTCATTAAACCATTTATCTTATTATTTTTTGTTCTGGCCTTGGTAAGAATACACATGTAGTTTACACACTTGGTGTGACCAAGCCTTAACCCTTTAAAAATAATAATAATCCCGCCATTCATTTCATTTCTGGCTCCGACCCAAGGCCATTATCTCCTGATGAATATATCTGCCATGTTCTAATAAAGCAGCTTGTGACGGAACGATGCACTAATGAAGTGTTATTCCTCTTCTGGATCACTGATCACACACATACAAACTCACCATCAGGATTAGGGAAGAAGAATGGCCTGTCATCTTCCTCCTCATCCATCTTCATGTATTTATAGAAGCCAAACCTGTTAAAGTAAGCGATGGAAACAGAAGCATCAAGTCCATGAAAGAGAAAAATACAGAGTTGTAGAGAACTATATTTATTCATTAATTTAAAGTTCAGTGCTCATCTACGATTCAGTTGCAAGAAATCCGAATTAAAGTCAAAATGAAATAAAAACAATACCCATTTGCTTTCTTATCCCTGCTAATTATGTTTCACTATAAAATTATATGTATTTTCGTATGTATTTTAGCAATATTCTTCATATTTGAAATAACTTCATTCGGATGTAACCAAGACCTCATGGGTGGGAAAAATATAATCCATTAATATCACAGCCTGACATCCAATCAAATCCTGATCGAGTTATTTCCAGCTGAATATTTTGTTTCAGTTCTAAATTAAGTTACAAAAACTAAGACTACACTAAGTTATACAATAGATGCTAAATGGGTAGCAAATGTCCTATATTATTCCTATTATACATTATAAATACTCTATAATTACAGTTGATCAGCTTTTGATCAGAATTAGCATTAATGTCATTACAATCTATACACAAGCTTACTTCTCCAGATAGATGGGAGACTCTCTGTAGAAGCACTTGTTTTCTCTTTCCATGTGGGTGAGGCGGGTGAAGTCGTTGGGATAGACAAAAGAAAGATAAACCTGCGGACAAAACAGCAGGCACCCAGATAATTAATTAGAAATGTCACTAGTGATCAGTGGAGTATGTCTGTGTTTGGAATGGAATACAGATAACAGCATAGTGTGTATGATCCCAGCTATTTTTTCCCTTAAATATGGAAAAGTAATATGCAACAATAAACAACATTTTAATTAATCAACATTTCTTGCTTAATTAAGCAAGTGGCATATAGTTTTATTATTATTATCTCAGGAATCATTTTTGTGTAAAATGTCTTAACTTTTGGCATTCAACTTACAAAATGAGTCAAGAAACAGACCTTTGATATTTCCTCCAGGTGCACTTATCGTAAATGGAAGGTCAAGTCAAGCGCGCTGCATTGTGAGATATAGTATAGTCCACATAGTGTGCTTTGATTAAACATTTTTTACAGATACAAAGGATCATCCAGGCATTCCATGCAAGCCTTGCAGAGTAACTAATTAAAGGCACAATATGTAATTTCCGCCACTAGAGGTCGCTTATTAACTCTTTCCCCGCCAAACACGGACATTTCCGTTATTTGTGATAAAGCGCTTCCAGGCCAATTACGGAATTTTCTGTGTTTCCGTGTTTTCACTGTCGGATGCTAGGGGGCGCTATTGCACATCTTCTGAATGAGAGTACTGAATCTCCTGATCAAAACACACATGAGTAAGACGCAATGAAACGAGCGATCGCATGTAATCATATGCATATGAAAAATAACGTGATCATCGTCAATAAACAGCATATGAATCAAAACTGCCTAATGTTCCTGAATGAAATGTGGACCCAGGACGAGCTACAGGACTGTGCAAGCATTAGGAGTGTTGATGGACTCGATCTACTCCATCTGCGTTTGATCATCACTCTGAATCTGATCTGGAAACAGTGTTTCACAAATATCTGATTTTCTTTTTGTTCAAAATTTCGCTTTTTTATTGACACCTACCCATATTCAAGTGTTGATAAAAAAGGAACGCATGAAGCTAGAATAATTTTTTTTTTTTTTTTTTTAAAGAAGAGAGTCAGCTCTTTATTTTGATATATTGCATGCTCAGATATTCACTAAACAAAATACTCTATGGGCTATAACATTTTTGTGAAAACTGTCAAAAACCCTGGCGGTGACTGGCAACTTTTTTTTTTTTTAAATGTTGGTGGGGAAAGAATTAAAAACAAAGGTGTGTCCTGTGTCCTGGTTAAAATTGCTTATTACTCTGGATTTAAACATTCTTTGAAACATTTGGGATAAATTAAGTATACAAGTCAACAAAATATATAACATTGGTATTTTAAACCAAAAATCTTACATATTGTGCCTTTAAAAGTAAAAAATAGCAAAACATGTCTACTCTCATGTGAAGCATTGTTATTTGCGTTTCTATTGAATCTTTTCATTCATTTAAATGAACTGATCCAAAAAAAACAAAAAAAACTTGATACTACACACTTTGACAGCTTCGATGTTGCTAGGTACTGGTTATTAGGAAATGTAATGTAGCTTACTAGTTACAGTTTCAAAATTGCATCCCCAACACTGTTCCCTTTATTCAGAAAATGACATACAGTATAATCAGCAGGACTGGTATGCCATTTCAAATATCCCAAACCCTGTGATCGGCTTGTATGGTATGCCTGCGGTTACATTTGTCAGCCACAAGGGGGCAGTAATCACACATGAAGTTTTAGTACACTGCAGCATCAAGTCAATAAGGCGACAGGTGCAAGTACATTTTTTTAAAGTTTTTTGCTGTAATATTTAGCATGTGTGTGTTATACTCACAAACTGTAGGCCTTGATAGCGGGCAATAGGGAAGTCTTTGACCACATATGTTGGCGAGTAGAGACAGGCGGGCAATACATTTTCAAGATGAGCAGGGTCAATCATGGGGACTATGAAGAGTATTGTGAGAGAGACGGTAACATATTACCAGAGGGACATTATCAGATTCATTATCTATCATGCTGAATGCAAATACAAAACGCAAAAAGGAGAAAGACAACTTCAGAGGACATAAACTCAAGAGCATCAGAGAAAGAGAGACAGAAGAATCAAATCAAATGGGAATAGAAAGGGGATCTGATCTGAACAGAAAAAGAGAGGCTCACTGTTGAAGAAGGTGTCACGGGGGTCCGGTTGCAGCATGTCGGCGCCGTGTTGGCTGTGGGCGCGGGTCTCTGCTGGGACGGGGCTGTGGCTGGCCAGCGTCTGAGGAATGTGATCCACATGGTTCATCTTCAAACTGCTCTCATCTTTCACAAAGAGAAAAGGAGAATGAGAAATGGAGATGAGAAGCCATTGTGTTTTATGAATTAGAAGACTTTTATAGGCAACATGAAACAAGAATTGTTATTGACATTAAAATGGGACCAAGTCATAGCCTATCTAGAAATCTGAATATCTTAGAGAATCAGGGATGGGATTTTTGGGATGGGCCAGTAAAAAATTACCTAGAGCCCTAGTAACTGTTTAGCAACCCCCAGAAAACCCTATTAACAGTCTAATAATGCTTTAGCAACCCCCCCAGAACACCTTAGAAAGCACCCACAATGCACTAGCAACCGCCTTACACCATAACAACCACCTAAAGCATTCTACTAAGAGCCTAGCAACACTCTACTGCTTAGCAAAAAACTGCAAATGCCTAACAATGCCCTAGAAACCACCTAGAACACCTTGACAAGTGCTTAGCAACACTGTACTGTTGGAAACAAGGCCCTGGAAACGACACCTAACACCATAAAAACTGCATTGCTACACCATAGAAAAAACTCATAACACGGTGGCAAATGCATACACTAAATGCTTAGCAATCCTCTGAAAAAACTCTAGCTCTGCCATGCCATAGCAACTACCCAGAACAACCTAGCAACATTCTAACACCACCCTAGCAACCACCCAGGACACACTGCCTTCCAGTGCCCTAGAAGCCACACCTTAAACATCACATAGCAATGTCCAGGCAACCACACAGACCACTGTAGAAATCACCTAACAACACCCTGGCAACGGCCTAAAAATACCCTAACATCCCCCCAGAACACCATGGAAAGCACCCCTTATGCCCTAGCAATCACTTACCACCATAATAACCACCTAGAACACCCTACTAAGTGCTTAGCAACACCCTACTGCTTAGGAACGCATAGAAAACCGCAAATGCCTAACAATGCACAAACACCAACCAAGAACACCCTAGCAACCCCCTAACAGCAACTGCACTGTCTCATTGTAATGTTTAGCAACTCCCAGAAAACTTCCAACTCCCAAGAACACCCTAGCAACCGTTGAACAATACAATAATAACTACTTGGTCTGCCATGCCATATAGCAACTAACTAGAACACCCTAGCAGCATTCTAACACCACCCTAGCAACCACCAAGGACACACTGCCTATCAATGCCCTAGCAGCCACTGAGAAAACCTTAATAATCAATTAGCAATGTCCAGGCAACCACTCAGAACACTGTAGGAACTGCCTAACAACACCCTGGCAACTGGCTAACAATAGTCAAGTCAAGTCAGCTTTATTTATATAGCGTTTTTACAATGGCGATTGTTTCGGGGCGGGAATGGCTCAGTGGTTCATGTAGGTTGCCTAAAAACCGAAAGGTTGGTGGTTCAATCCCTCGTTCCACCTGACCAAGTGTCGAAGTGTCCATGAGCAAGACTCCCGCAGGCTGGATGGTGCATTACATGGCTGACATCGCCGTCGGTGTATGAATCGGTGAATGTGAGGCAAAATGTAAAGCACATTGGATGGACATAGAGTCTGTTAAAAGCACTATATAAATGCAGTCCATTCAAAGCAGCTTCACAGTGTTAAACAGGAAAATATTGCAACAAAATTTGATTCGGCTGTACAGTCGTTCTGGAGAAAACGGTGATGTTATCAGCTTATTTTAATTAATCATATAGCAACAATGTTGGTAGATCAGTATTATAGTTTATACAATTAATTAAGACCTAATAGGTTTTTTTTGTGTGTATATTCAGTTGAATAACTTGCATCAAAATTAGTGTCCCCAACTGAGCAAGCCACATCCTAACAACTACCCAGAACTCCCAAGAACCCACCTAACAACACCCTGGCAACTGCTTATCGGCATCCAGACACCCTAACAATCGCGTGGTAAACAGCTTGGCAATTTAAATTTGACATTTACATGCCTAAGTGCTGCATGTCTGGCTGTTTAAGCTCAATGACAATATTTATCTAATATGTTGGTCACTCCACATCAGAGACACCACAGTGTCCGGGTGACAAATTATGGTGTCACCCTTCAAACGATGAAGACCCCTCCACACAAATGAGACAGGCTTTGATGTGCGCTTTAAACCCAAGAGAAAGCAGAGGTGACTGTTGTCACACACTCTGCTCTTTAATGTGTGTGAGATGAACACTGTGAAGTGCTTAAGCTGTGTTCCGTTCAAAGGGAGTTCACATGAAGGTCAAAGAAGAACCAAAGCGAAGAGGAACATACTGAAATATTAATATTACAGTACCACTAATGTACTAAACAAGAACATTCCATTCAGGCCCTAGGCTATTTTAAAGCACCACAACAGGTGTTAAAAAAAATATAAATCTCCCCCACATGCAAATGAGGCATATAGCCAGTGGTGGCATGCTCTATTTTGCAGAATGTTTTAGTTGCACTTTTTCCCCCAAAAAAATAATAAATAATCTTCTTCTGGGTCTTACACCCTTTGATTGTCCACCAAAATCTACCACCAACTATATGAATGAGTTTCTTCAGTGTGTTGCATATAAGAAGCCTTGTACAACGTACAATACAATCGCAATTCTAAAGGGAACTCATTTCATAGTATTTGACACTTGATGCAAGAAAGCCCTTGTCAGTACTCAATTTTTCACACAAGGCATTCAAGCATAACTCTGACTCTTTTAGGAGAACTGATGGCTTTCACCAGCCCTGTTGCCTAGAGACACATTTACCACAACCCTCCGCTTCCAACAGCGGTGTCTCTGAAGACCTAAATCTGTGGTGTCTCTGAAGAAATAAATGTCCAAAAAGAAAAGAAACTGTTACATTAACAGTTTGAAACAACCATGAGGAAAGTTACACACAAACTCTCCTTTAAGCATCCTTCCTTTCTCATAAAATTCCTTAGGATAAATCCGAATGGACATGAATGATAATTGTATTTAGGGCCAGTTTAATTAATCGGGGCAAATTAGCATGAGAACACAAAACACAGATGGTTGTGGAAAGTTCTGCTGGTGGTCTACTGGTAATGTGTGAATTAAAGAAGTTCAGTATGGAGTACCGCAAGGCTCAGTGTTAGGACCGCTGCTCTTCACCCTGTATATGCTACCACTGAGAGATATCATTAGGAAGCATGGCGTTAGTTTTCATTGTTATGCTGACGATACTCAGCTCTATATTTCTTCAAGCCCAGACGGAACTCACAAGATTAACGGAATGCATAGATGATATAAAAAATTGGATGAATAGTAATTTCCTGCAACTTAATTCAGATAAAACTGGATTTTTAATTTTTGGACAGAAAAGCTCCAAAAGTAGTAGAACCTGTCTAACACTTGATGACTGCTCTGTCAAGCCCTCGTCGTCAGTGAGGAACCTGGGTGAGCTCTTTGATACCAATCTTTCATTTGAAAGCCACGTTTCTAGCATCTGTAAAACTGCATTCTACCATCTTAAAAATATATCTAAATTACGGCACATGCTTTCAATGCAAAATGCTGAACAGTTAGTACATGCGTTCATCAGCTCAAGGCTAGATTATGGTAATGCTCTACTGGGTGGTTGCCCTGCTCGCTTAATAAACAAACTCCAGCTGGTCCAAATCGCAGCAGCTCGAGTTCTTACTAGAACCAGGAAGTATGATCATATTAGTCCAGTTCTGTTAACACTGCACTGGCTCCCTATTAAACATTGCATACATTTTAAAATCTTGCTTATTACTTACAAAGCACTGAATGGTTTAGCTCCCCAGTACTTAAGCGAGCTCTTAACACATTATACTCCATCACGTCTATTGCGGTCTCAGAACTCTGGCCAGTTGATAATACCTAGAATATCTAAATCAACTGCAGACGGTCGATCCTTTTCCTATTTAGCTCCTAAACTCTGGAACAGTCTTCCTAGTATTGTTCGGGAAGCAGACACACTCTGTCAGTTTAAATCAAGACTAAAATCGCATCTCTTTACTATGGCATACACACAGAACATTTTTAACTCTCATTATTCAAATCAATTGACTGATTGTTAGGCTGCATTAACTAGGTCAGCTGGAACAGGGAACACTTCCAATAACACCTGATGTACTCGTTACATCATAAATAAAGTGGCATCTACGCTAATGTTAGTCTCTCTGTTTATCCCGAGATCAGATGGTGGACCTGCGCCTGGACATGACCAACGCTACCTGGAGGGTCTGCTGAGTCCGTGTCAATTGGTGTCTCTTCTGAATTTGCCTCACCGGTACGACATGCTCAAAAAACCCATCTCTGGCACAATAATTCTGATCTTTCATGTATTCATACTCTTGTGTAATCGACGCCCCATCCTCAATAAACCCGTCTCTTGCGTGATACCCAGAAATTTTGAATATTCCGATCTAATATGATTTCTGACCTGTAAGGTTGCCAGAATAATAATCATACACGGTGAGTTAATAGGCCAGAGGAGAACTGGTGCCCCGACTGAGTCTGGTTTCTCCCAAGGTTTATTTTTCTCCATCATGCCCCGATGGAGTTTTGGTTTATTGCCACTGTCGCCTTTGGCTTGACTTGCTCAGTTGGGGACACTACAATTATGATTAAAGTTATTCAACTAAATATACAAATAAAATGTATGAATTAGATTCTATTTAATTCTATAAACTATAATACTGATCTGCCAACATTGTCGCTATATGATAAATTAAAATAAGCTTACAGCCTAACATAACTTACAGCCTCTCACTTCTGCCAATATGGATCAAAGCTCGAAGTCCACTCCAAAGTAAGACATTTTATCTAACAAAATCCACTTTCCAAGAAATACAGCGCATTCCAGATCTTATGAAGTCACCATGTTCCTCATTTAAATAATCTCCGCCCACGGAATACACAAAAATGGGACGAAGCCTGATTGAGCTTCACTAGATAAGATTGTGAAGAGTGTTGTTGCTGTTTTTTTCTCAACCCCGGAAAAAGTTTGTCCTAAGGCTGACAAACTTCAAATGGTTAACACTTTTTAACACTTTTCTTGAACATCATAACCTCAACGTTAGACACATTTTACGGAAAACAGCAGAAAAGCTTCTCCTGAAAGACATACAATTGCTATGCTGAGCTGGAGCTAGTTTCTTAGGACCAGAATAAACCAGCTCAAACCAGCCGTCATACTTCAAAACATACCTAACCAGGATATGCTGTTTTTTTTTTTTTTAGCAGGGCAATCGTTTGTTTATGTATCATAACACCTGTAAGTTTGTCTATTATTATTTGTAGTTGTGTTTTCTATTATCTATATTAACAGTAGCATTGGCTCTGTTTGCCTGCTAACTAACATTAACAGTATTGATGTAGTGCTTGCTGTAGCTTTTGCAAGCTCTTGCTTACCGCTCCTTAGGAAAGAAGGATCCATGATTTTGTGATTGATTGTTTGTATTACCATAGTTTTCCGACAAATTGATTAAATGGTGGATAAAATCGTATCTAGAAAAAAAAAACACACAAAAAAAAAAAACACTGAAACATCCTGTGAAATCCAGGTATGAATCAGGCTTGAATTGGTTTGAAATTGACGGCATTTTTAATATTTATCTGAGTAGAGCTTGCGTTATATGAAGGGGTGTGACATTCCCAGAGAACACACTATGCACTATCACAACACACTGGGCCAGCTAAACATCCCACATACAACACATTGTGTATTCCGGAAGGAGGAGCTCGAAAGAAAACTAAATGGTTGGAGCCAGACTGGGGAGAGAGGAGCTGTAATGTCAAATATGCATTTTTTTGAACAGTCAACATTCTAGAATAAAATCAAGTCCTCGTAAAAGGGCATAATGGACCCCTTTAATACACACGCGCATGACGTCAACGGTTTCACAGATTCACTTTTATAACCATATTGTTTTCAAATACTCAAAAACCTGTTTTTCAAAGGTTTTCATGTTCAGGCCCGCAAAACCAGTTGACCAGCTTCCAGTTTTTGGGTCCCTAAATAAACACGAGAGGAGAAAATTCTTACCCTTCTTCCACGCCCGTGCTCTCTGTTCCCTTCGGTTTCTCCTCCAAGCAGCAATTATCGCAGCATGTCAAGCGCAAAATGGGTTTTTGCTTCTTATCTGTGTTAAATAATGGTCCAAATACCAAGTTGCTTGATTTATTAATTTATCCTATAAATTTTGCGTCCGAAAGGGAAACTCCTACAAATGCATATTCAATAGGGTCAGCTAGAAAATGTACTGTGTGTGCCTTTTCACTGCTAATGTTTCACTGCGCAACTTTAGTAAATCCAGAAAGTTTTTTTTTTTTTTTTTGTGCACTGGCATAAGCTGTTAGTAAATCTGGCTCATTAGAGGGAAGGAATTTAATGTGTGCATACTTCAGATAACTTGGTTAAAGATTAATATTATGAAACAGGCACTAAGATTACATCCTGATTTTTCAGAATAAAGGCCCATTCACACCAAGAACGATAACTATCGCGATCACTAAAACAATTACTATATTTGCATTCACACCAATGAACGATAATGGTCTGTTTATTCTAAGCTCGCGCTGCAGTTTCAAAGTGTGTTCTTGTTGCATTGACATGGCTTTAACCAGCAGATGTCATCAGCATGCTACGGTTCATTGAATTTAGCTAGTGTGACTTTAGCTCACTTAGTCGATATAGTGGAATAAAAACAACACTTTTTTCTCACTGCAACTTCAAAGGAAGTAAGACAATGTTGTCGAAACTAGCGATGGATACCTGAGGTAATGTTATGTTAGACTGTTTGCTAGCCTGGCATAATGATCTCATCTCAGTTAATACTTCTCACTATTTATTCAGAGGGTATGACCGATTGTTTTCCATATATCCATTTTCTTTAAAGTATACTTTACCAGTAAACTGACAACGCAAGTAAACCGCGTTTACATGACTTTATTAATAAACCGGGTTATTTCCTTGTAGTGACTTCAAAAATAATAATGTCCGTATCTGACTGAGTTTTTCAAAGGTTATGTCAGTTGTGATGTTAAATAAAGCGTGCACCGTGTCAGCTGGAGATTTACGGCTCATATTATCCCTCATGCGGTTCCAGATGCAGTGTTTTGACTGAACCTCTTCTACTTCTGCTGCATGAGAAGAGAGAACACATCTTTACAATTTTCTGGGTCTTAAAGCAGTCTGCGTTTGTGATATATGTCATTATTTCATGCAAAACGCTAGCTCGCTCTGTCTGGATGCATTTAAATCTGCTTTAAGTTTGCGTGTTTGTCACCTATCACACATCCGCACTTCAGTAAGCCGACAGAAAACAGGTTAATGCGTTTACATACAGCACGAAATCAGGGTAAGAGGCAAAAAACCACCTGTTCCGACCGGTTTATGCTTATGCCGTTTATGACTTTACTCCGATAAAAGCCATTGTTGGCTTATTAGGCATAATCGGCTTAAGAACGTGCATGTAAACGCACCCATTGGCAGGGTTCAATCCGAGGGGCGGGGTAAACGGTTGTCTTTCAAACTCCCTCTGCACACAATTGGATAGAGCTTAAACCAACCAGAGAAACGTGAAGCGGAGCTCGTTGATAGATTAAACATTCGCTGTATCCAGTCGGCAAAACTCAGAACACATCTTCCCTTTTTAAGAATGACTTCAGTGCCGTTCTTTGTTCTTTTCTCAGAGAACAGCTTAACTTTAAGTCTTCCAGAGTCACGATCAAAGCTGATTCGACCGCCGTTCGCCAGAGACCTTGCACACTGATACCCCTTTTCCACCAAGGCAGTGCTGGTGCTAGTTCAGAGCCAGAGCCTAGTTTCAAATCGGTTCTTTGTGTTTCCACAGCCAAAGCACCAGCTCTGAGCCAGGAAAAGTGGTTCTTAAGTAGCACCAAAACATTGCTGGGCTAGAAGTAAGAACTGCTTACATCAGGCGCTGGGGGCGGGGTCAACAAGATGAACACAAACTGGAGATTGGCTAAATAGCAGCTAATGGAGCTAATAGCTGCTGCTCGTTTATAATCACCGTTAGTAGTGGGAAGTTCGGATCATTTTACTGACTCGGATCTTTGAGTCTCGTTCAGCAAAATGAACGAATCTTTTTTCGAGTCATTTCGAGTCATTTCGTTCATTTCACCAAAATGACATGTTAAATAGCCCAACACATCTAGTACTTATGAAAATGTTGATTACATTTTAAAACTACATACAAATAAACTATAGGGTACAGCAACCAAAGCCAAATTATAAGAAACTGAAATGTTTAATTAATTGATTAGTTGTTGGGTCAGGCTATTGCAGTTTCTCTGTTAGTTCACCTCACCTCCTGATCCAAAACATTCTTTCTCTTGCAACTTCATATTTATCACGTTTGTTTTCCGCCTCTCGTGTCTTCGAGCTCCTCGAGACGTTAGCTGTCGACTCGTCTGTGTCTGACTCTGATCAGATCTGGGGGCTGGGCCGCCCGGACCGTGCGTGACACAGGTCCGGAAACAAAAATGATTAGTTCTTACGAGTCTTTCGGGTTTGAGTCTTTCGTTCTTCCTGTTAGTCCCATATAGAGTCTATGCTGTCAATAACGGAAACAGAAAAGATTAGTTCTTTTGATTGAGTCTCGGGTTTGAGTCGTTCGTTCTTTTGTCACGTGACTTGTCACCGTATAGAACACAAGTTCACAACCTTTTTAGTAAAAAGCACAGTTATTTTTTTTTTTTTTTTAAATATTATTCTCAGTTAATATCAGACATATACAAATATGGGAAATATATTGACTATTCAAGTCTAACATCACAAATTCATTTAGACTAATTTTGAATCAACTGTGTGTATATATATATATATATATATATATACACACACACACACACACACACACACACACACACACACACACACACACACACACACACACAGCATGTGACTGACAGCAAGAACGAAAGACTCAAACTCGAGATTCAAAAGAACTAATCTTTTCTGTTTCCGTTACTGACAGCATAGACTCTATGGGACTAACAGGAAGAACGAAAGACTCAAACCCGAGACTCAAAAGAACTAATCATTCGGAGATTCAGAGCTGATTCAGAGGCCATATGTT
Source organism: Pseudorasbora parva (assembly GCF_024679245.1). Lineage (NCBI taxonomy): Eukaryota > Metazoa > Chordata > Actinopteri > Cypriniformes > Gobionidae > Pseudorasbora > Pseudorasbora parva. Next base: position 8,343,169 of record NC_090196.1, on the reverse strand, counting down.
GCGTAATGCGCATGCGCGGTCAACACAAAATGAACGAATCACTATCTGAGACAACTCGGTAGTCCCGAGTCATAATAAAGATTCGTTCAAAATGAACGAATCGTTCATGAACGACACATCACTAATCACCGTCTATACAAATTACTGCGAACTGCGTGAATGCGTTGGATTCGCTGTGTTTTGATGCCGATGATTTACGATGTCGAATCAATAGTAACGCAACGTTCGGCATTGTTGATGGAAGGCTCGTTCGAGATGCCTCTGCGCTGTGACATCGCCGTATGACATCAAAGTAACAGCGAGAGGAAACGACTCCTTATGCTTTTGAATCGCTCGCGCAGTATTTGGAGATCATATGCGGGTTGGTCTGCGCAGCGTCGATGCATTAGATAGAACATGCCTGGAAATTGTGTGTGTGTGTGTTTGTGTTTCCCGCTGCATCGCTAGCAGTAGAGTCCTGCAACGGGTCGGGTACCCGCAGGCATAAAAGTGGCTAAAACGGGTGGATTGTGACATTTATAAAATACACAGGCGGGGGTGCGGGCGGATAATTAATTCCGTGCGAGCGGGTAGAAGTGCGGATGAAATATATGTGCAATATTTTTCTGTGTTGTGGCAAGGTGGAGGAGCGAGCGAGACCGGGGCGTGATGGCGAATGAGCAACACCAAATCTCAAATCCTCTCATGAGGGAGCTCGGCAGCATACAAGGACGAGAGATCACCAGACCTGGATTTTACGTTGAGTTGTGTTTGTTTTGTTATGTGTGTGCACGCCAGATGTCCGTGAGGGGCCGCATTACTTTCGCTTTGTTTGGTTAAGTCTTTTAAATGTTTGCTGGTTTTCGAAAAACGATCCGATCGAACTAGCACCCGGTTCATTCTGGTGGAAAAGGGGTATGAGTCCGATGCGTATTAATGAATGCAGAAAAAAAAACCGCAAAACAAGACAAAGTGACGTCTAGTGAGGATGAATTGTTTGTCCTGAGTAGATATTGGGTTCATCCACTCTTGCGATCGCGTAGAGAGGAGAGTTTCCCCTCCTATCAAGCGGGATTATCCAGACCGACCGATCCAAAGTTTACTTTAGTGTCAGTTGCTCAGTTTGATGCTTTGCTAACTTAATTCCTTAACTGGCCACTAGAGGCAGGCTCCAGAAGGGAGCAGAATCTCATTGAGCGTCATGTTAAAATTCTCAACTTTACATAAAAAAAAAAAAAAAAAAAAAAAACATGTTTACAGCCTGGTACAAATTGTGGTTTTGGCCTGTAAGGCTAATTTTGATCTTCATGACAACTGTGAGGGGGGTGAATTTTTTTATAACTCATTTGTTTACGTTATATAAAGCCTTAAAGTTCTGCATAATTAAGGGCGTGGTTACAGGTGGATAGCCATTTATCTGCCATTTATAGTCATTGCTTCACCTCAGCTCCACGCACATCCCGCCTTTTTGCCCATTTTCTGTTATCCGGGAGTGACACGCGATGACTCGCTCACAAGATGGCAACGCCCAGCTCGCCCTGACTTTAAGCTTCAGAACGGCTTATCGGAATCCTATGGGTGACGTCACGGACACTACGTCCATATTTTTTTACAGTCTATGGTTTTTACGGATGCGAAAACGCAGAAAATCTAACCTGTTCCGAATTTTATTTGACGGACGAAAGTTTCGGAGACAGTGTGCAAGCGTGATTGACATAACGTGAGGTCGAATTTATTTTTTGAAGTGCGTAAATTTCGCATGCGAATTACGGACTCAGTGTGCAAAGGCCTTAACACACAAGTGCAACTCGGCCGTCATTATGTTAAGCCCCGCCCACCGACTCTATACACAATGGCCCTCATTTATCAATCTTGCGTAGAAACGGGTGTATATGTTGGCGTAAGATTATGCTTACACTCCTCTCACCGCCTGATTTATGAAGCTGTGCGTACCTCTGCAATCCAGGTGTACGCAATACCTGCCCTTGATAAATGCGGCGGCTGAAAACGATCGTCATTAGAATAACACGCCCCTATATATTCAAGTCTCCGCCTCCCCCATGCCCTCATTTTACGCCATGGACAAACAAAAGACGGCAAAGAAGCGAAACTTCTCCGACGTGGAGATCGGGCGCGCTCAATCATCTCACTACTCCACTAGTCAGGGCACTGATTAGGACATAAGTCAATGGGCTGACTCCCTGATCAGTGCCCTGACTACTGAACTAGTGAGATGATTGAGACGCGCCCATCGAGATCACCAGGGAAGTGGAAAAAAACCCCGAAATTGTTTTATTTGGGAGTTTAAAGAGTGGAATTAAAGGCACCTACAAAAAAAAAATATGGACACAAATAACGAGTACTGTTAATAGTGTGGAGGTTGAGAAGCGCACTCCAGCAGTTTAAATAGCTGTTTGGATGATCAATCACTGCATTATTTTACAGCACGTTTTGAAAAAATTAGCATTTAATTTCGTATCACGGCACATGTATTGGGGTGTACAATAGTGATGATGATGTGGTGTGGAGTAAGATTCATTCACATTTAAAATTACATGACAATTTGTAAGATTCTTATTCTTATTATTATTATGATTATTATTAGGGCTGTAACGATACACCAAACCCACGATTCGGTTCGTATCACGATTTTTGACCCACGGTACGATACAAACCTCGATATGGGGGGGGACAAAACAGTTTTATTCTGTACAGAATTCTGTAGCCTATTTTGCCGTCAATACCATATATCTGTATGGTCAATAGGCTGCTGCCGACGTTTTCTTTGCGGTACCAATAGGCAATATATATTTAACATGACGTATAGGGCCTCCTGTACATCAATACCAACAGAGGCGCCGCGTCAGACACGCTTCTGGTGTGCAAAGAAAGAGAAAACGCCACGCAGCCGCCCCGCGGATGACACGCAACAGAAACGCCGCGCTCACACCACGTTGCCAGCCGGTTGGGGAAGCTTCTTGAAACACTTACGACAAATTGTGTGGGTCTTGTCAACTACACGATTGCCATCCTTGTTCTCCACCGGGTAGCTGAAATGTTGCCATACTGCTGACTTAAAAGTTGGACCTGGACAGGAAGGATAATTCTGGGAGTTGGAAGGGGTGTGTCGCGATTCTGCCTTCTCACATCGCGATACAGGTTCGTGGACCTGCGTATTGCGATTTCGATTTCATATCGCATATCGTTACAGCCCTAATTATTATTCTTAATGACGCTTGTTATTTAGAAGAAGAATGTCGTTTTTATTGATTTTATTATTATTTAAAAGAAGAAGGTCATTTTTATTATTTTGTCAGTCTGAATTATTTTAGTCCCAGTCCGTGTGCAGCTGCCGGGCCAGGCGGGCCTGAAACGTCAGATAAAGCGCACAGGCTCGCGAGTTGCGACTGGAGGAATAGGCTACATATGCCTACAAATCAAACGCTTTGGTAAAGTCACACAAATTAAACATTGACGTTCATATTGCACAAAAATAAGCACTGAATATTGTTGTTGTGATATTTAACAGTGGGTTATATAGCATATCTTGTCAGTGCGTTTTGTGGTGTTAGGAATTGCTTTTCTGCGCATTTTCCCACTAACTCAAACGTGCGTACACCACCTCCTGAGCTGGCGTAGGATTTGAGCGTGCCGTACGCCAACGTCCATATTGATAAATCCCAAAGTCACCGTGGGTTTGGGTGTACGCAAGGTGCACGCTGGAAATTTGGTGTACGCACTTTTGATAAATGAGGGCCAATGTGATTGGCCTGACCAGAGTTTGGTTTTTACAGCTCAGACGTATATTGAGAGTTGCTAGACGACACTCGTGGCAGATTAGATTTGCTGCCGCTAGGGTGCGTCTAGATTTCTAGGCTAATCCAATGGGCTATTTAACAACGTCTTCAGTGCCTTTTATGGGTCTTGAGAGAGGAAATGACATTGGTGTCAATGAAGGCCTTTCTGAGCCATCGGATTTCAACAAAAATATCTTCATTTGTGTTCTGAAGATGAACGGAGGTCTTACGGGTCTTAACGACAAAAACTAATTTTTGGGTGAACTAATATGTAAAATACATGAAGAAGTGTTGTGAATACAGAAGACTATAGTAGGCGTTATAGACTGATAGGTTGAGAGTGACTCTTGATGGATCCTCATCCTCTTGTACCACTGTTTGAAGAATTCATCTTCCAGAATCCAGAATCTGGGATTTCATTTTTAGTCCATCTCTGCAAAACGGACTACAGGGTAGGAGATGGACTAAAAATGAACATCCTAATCTTACTGCCAAACTTACTGCTGGTCCTTCAAGAGTCACTCTCAAACTATCAGTCTATAAAGCCTATAAAAACAGTCTTCATGTATTTTACAACACTTCAGCTTGTAAGTTGGGGTCATTTTATAGGAATATTTACCTAACTGTAACGATTCCTGATGGTTTCACACTGCATTCTTTTGCAGTTAACATGTCTTTTCTTTAACCTGTTTTTGTCTGACCCTGCTGACCCAATGAGCATTTCACTCTCTGTGCACAAAGCGGTGATGTCCTCAAGCGTGGAGAAACCCATCGCTCTCAGCTAATACAGATAATGATCCACAATCAAATCTGAGGCTGAAATAAATTGAACAGGAGAAACGGCAACATCAGGATGTCCGTCTCTGTGGTATGTACTGTATTTAGGGGCCTTTGTGTGTCTTTATGCGCAGTTTATGAGGACATGATTCGGTTTATGGACTATTGTATGTGACTAGACCTTAGAGGTTGCAAGCAAAACGGTTTTGCACGTCAGAGTCAGACTAGTGTTATACAGAACAACAATGGAGTAACCGTTAGCGCATTTGAATGACGAAGCACGCGATCGTATCGTTTACTGATGTTTACTCATGCGACGGTAGCCAATAGCAGAGACATTTGAAGTTGATTTACTCACCGGCTGCTTCCAAAGCAGGACCGAACCTTTATCGCTGGGACCGCTCTGTCAAAAACACACTTCTTTGGTATGATTTGGTGAAGTCCTGTGACAGCAGTGACCGTGGAAATCGCGACGCGACTGAAGCGATGCCTTGAAGCTTCCCGTCATTTCTGCGTTCAAATCGGTTCAAATGCAGCGCTGCCTTCCCGGAATGCTGTGCTGAAGCGTTGAAGTCGCTCGACGTCATCCATAGGAATAAAGTGGAGCGCGGCGCGTCATAAGTGTTCACGGACGACTGGATCTGCACCTGAGAGACTGTTTACGGCGTGCATTTCCTCTCTCTCCCTCTAGTTACGCACACGCGCACCCTACCGGGAGAAGAGCCCGTACAGCCCATACAAGGACCTTCCGATCTATTTAACGTCAAGTAGACCCATACTCGAAAAAAACTCGCCGAAACTTGTGAGAAACCGGAAGGAGTATTTTTAACACAGAAATACTCCATCAAACGTCCAACATTAGTTTTTTAAACTTTGTCTATATTTAGGATGGGAATCCAAGTCTTTAAAGGTGTAAAAAGCTCAGTATGCATGAAACAGCATTTCACCCCCCCTTTAAGTCTCTTTTTTGGCAAATTTTATCAGTAAGTTGTTTTTCATTTCCAGCCTTCATGAACAATTATATATCACTTATAAATGAATAAACACTTCATCAAAATCTCCATTTGCTGGAAAAACTATATAAATATTATTATAGAGATCTCATAAATCTATTTTCCAACTTGACAATCTATGAGGCCAGAGAGTGGGAACTGCTTGAAAACATAAGCTCTGAAGACACTCCAAAAGGCTATCCTTGAAGGTCAGCATGATCACCATGGCAACGGTATGCAAGCTACGGATGTCCGCGCTCCATGCCTGATCTCCCTTTGAGAGCAAGATCCGACCGACTCTTTACAATCTTGTTCTTTTTCCTGTGTCTCTCTTTGTCACAACAGCTCTAAGCACATTTTCAATTTTGCTTCACCTCTGGGCATTGAAACCGAAAAGTGTTAAAAGCAAATTACGTTGTCTAAACTCATCAATTTTGTGGGGAACTCAGTAGGATGCTATTAAAAGTCTTCGCACTTACAACTTTAGGGCACGGAAAACTACTTTAAAGTGTAATGCGGCTAATACATCTAGTTGTTTCAAGCCCGATGGGACACACTGTACCATTCCCTACACAAAGACCAGCGATTGGAAACAGCCTCGGGCAGAAGAAGTCACTGTCATCAATCTCACTGATCCTGAAAAAGCCACTTTTTTCCTTCTCTAAAGCTCTCGGAGACACCATATGTTTCATAAACAGGTCACAGTATAACCTCTTGAGCACCTCAAAGAAAACCATCAAAGTTTAAAGTTAAAACTGTCATTTAATCAAACTACTCAAACCATGGTGGTTTGGTGGCAGTTCGATGGCTAGTCAATGCTAGTTATTTTTAATTTGTGGAGTTTGTGGAGAGGAAGGGTTACCTGTGTATAAGGAGATGTAGGCGGAATCAATGACCTCATACTTGAGTCCTGGCAGGAAAGGGCGCCACTGTAATAAAGACAAAGAGGAACAGTTAGAGGGAAAGTATACTCAAGCCTCATATAGCACGGGCAACAGACCGTTCTGAGACAGCATGATACATCTCAGCAAGCAATAGCCGTCTTTTCCCTGCCTCGGTTAGCTATAAACCCAATATAGTCTGGCTATGAGTAACACACTTCTAGCTAAAATAACCTTGAATTTGGTTACATGTCGTTTTTGCCAAAATAACTTATGTATGATATTACATCATGTAAGCAAAGTCAAAATTGATTACAAGGTGGTTGGTTTAATTCATGGGTCTCAAACTTGCGACCTGTGGCTCCCTGGGGTGATGGATTGCGTCTAATTGCGAATTGCGTCTATTGCGCAATTCGCAATTAACTCTGGCTCAAAACTCTGGCTCTGATAATACCTAGAATATCTAAATCAACTGCGGGTGGGCGATACTTTTCCTATTTAGCACCTTAACTCTGGAACAGTCTTCCTAGCATTGTTCGGAAAGCAGACACACTCTGTCAGTTTAAATCTAGACTAAAAACACATCTCTTTACAATGGCATACACATAGAACATTTTTCATTTTTTATTATACAGATCAATTGACTGATTGTTAGGCTGCATTAACTAGGTCAGCCGGAACCGGGAACACTTCCCATAACACCTGATGTACTCGTTACATCATAAAAAGTGTGGCATCTACGCTAATGTTAGTTTCTCTGTTTATCCCGAGGTTTACTGCAGTCGGCCGGATCCAGGCCGTGTCCGGATCGGATGGTCAACCTGCGTCTGGACATGACCAACACATCCTGGAGTGTCTGCTGAGTCCGTGTCAATTGGTGTCTTTTCTGAATTTGCCTCACCGGCACGTCATGCTCAAAAAACCTGTCTCCAGCGCAATAACTCTGATCATTTCATCGTTTCATGTCGCGCCATCCTCAATAAACCCGTCTCTTGCATGATACCCAGAAATGTTGAATATTCCAATCTAATATGATTTCTGACCTGTAAGGTTGCCGGAATAATAATCATACACGGTGAGTTAATAGGCCAGAGGAGAACTGGTGCCCCGACTGAGTCTGGTTTCTCCCAAGGTTTATTTTGCTCCATCATGCCGTGACGGAGTTTTGGTTCCTTGCCACTGTCGCCTTTGGCTTGGCTTGCTCAGTTGGGGACACTCAAATTATGATCCAAACTAAATATAGAGAATTCTGTGAGATTAGGTTGCTATTAGATGTCTTTTAAACGCAAAATTGCTTGCTGGGGTCCTCCAGAAGGTACTAAGGGGTCCCCAGAAAATTTCAGAGAATAAAAAAAACTAAGCAAAAAATTGATAAAGTCTACCAAATCTTGCCACATACATGCCAAAAATGGAACAACAGCAAGGTGAGTAAAAGATGGTTTTATTTTCTTTAAGTGTACCCGGGCCTTTAGATTCCATGTGTGGAATGATTTAAACCATATGATACTGAACTGTGTCCTATTGAAAATGCTACCGGTAACTTTACTTGTCATGCTCAGAACAAATCGGCCCTGGATCCTTTGTCCCGAGCTCTGAGTTAGGAGGGGCCCGGAAACCCCAAAGGGGAACCTACCATGGGTCAGAGAGTCAGAGAGTCCCTTCTTATCTAAAGGCTGAAATAGCTGAGCTATATTAACATCCACACCAGTGGACAATATTGTTCTGTTAAGTTTGTTTAGTTAAGCGCATATTTGTCTGCCGCTTTAAGTGCTTCAGCTTGTTAATTTAGAATGGATTCTGATTGGCTGTCAGTGTTTTTATCATTCATCCGCTGGATACAATAATTCTGGGAGTGATTCAGTTATATCGTTTCTCTGTGCCGTTATCATTATAGCTGTGGTGTGAGCTATTCTTTAATATTGAGAATGATTTTGTTTACTATATCTTTATAGTTATAATCCTTGGTGTGAACAGGCCTCAAGTGGTGGATTTTGGCCAGAAGAAGCTGCAAAGTGGACCTGAGAGTCAAAAGTCTGGCAACAAAAGACTAAAAAGAAACTCTGCTGTACTAAGACAAAGTTTCTGATGAAAGTATTGCACAAAGTGACGAAATCACCTCTAGACAAAGGACGTCTCTTTAAAATTATAACGCAAAGTTAAGGCCATCAAATCATCAAACCCTTTAGTGCCGGCAGGTCAACGGCTGATCAAAGTGTTGAAACTGTGTAGACAGGAAAAGTATAGTGATTGAGTCCAATCCAGATGCAATGCCCAGTTTCCGACCTCACTGAAATGGAAATGTTGCACAACGACAAAATATCGTGTCACTGCAGTTGAGGCTAGTTAAAGTAAAAAAACTGATTACGATGAAAGATATTGGTTGTCGTTTTATCGGATCAAGGACATGTTTAGGACATGTTAAAGTTGTTGAAGTCGAACTACACTGGAATTTTGGAGAACACAGAAAAATAAGAATCAAAAAGGTCCATGTGGAATCATGTGTGATTAACACATCAAACAACTATTGATGAACAATTAATAGAACTACAGAAGATGGAAAAAAATCTGCTATTTATTCATACATTTCAAGCAAGGTCACCCTCACTAAACAGATTCACCTATTCAATCACAACACGACACACAGCAGCAAATGAGAGAGACACACACACATCAACAGTAGCTTCTTCAGCAGCACACTTACTACCCATCCGACAAGCTACAATTCTTTTAATGACGTTGTGCAATTACCATGTCACTTCTGCTTACGCTCGCTGTAATGAGGGGAGACAGGCCATTTTCCACACACACACACACACACACACACACACACACACACACACACACACACACACACACACACACACACACACACACACACACACACACACACACACACACACACACACACACACACAACACGCACACACGTTTGTTTTTGTGAAATGTGGGAATATTCCATAGGCGTAATGGTTTTATACTGTACAAACCGTATTTTCTATCCCCCTACACTGCCCCTGCCCCTAAAGAAAACATTCTGCATTTTTATTTTCTCAAAAAAACTCATCCTGTATGATTTATAAGCATTTTGAAAAGTGAGATGGCCAATGTCCTCATATTTCACCCTCTTCTTGTAATACCCATGTCAAAATACACATTTGAGTCCTCATATTTCACAAAAAAACATGCCCACACATATGCACGCACGCACACACACACACCCCACATTATTGAGGAACCACTAGTAACGATGAATATATGGGTTCATTTTGTGCATTTTTCCGAATTCTTTTTGTGACAATTAAGCATATTTTTACATCAACTTTTACCCTTGAATTCTCATTCAAATTTTCATTATTGTTTAATTATATCTTTTTTTTATGTCAACAAAAATTTAAATCTGTTTAATAAATAGCACCTTCACATATAAATACACTCACCTAAAGGATTATTAGGAACACCATACTAATACTGTGTTTGACCCCCTTCGCCTTCAGAACTGCCTTAATTCTATGTGCCATTAATTTAACAAGCTGCTGAAAGAAATGTTGGCCCATATAGATAGGATAGCATCTTGCAGTTGATGGAGATTTGTGGGATGCACATCCAGGGCACGAAGCTCCCGTTCCACCACATCCCAAAGATGCTCTATTGGGTTGAAATCTTGTGACTGTGGGGGCCATTTTACTACAGTGAACTCATTGGCATGTTCAAGAAACCAATTTGAAATGATTCGAGCTTTGTGACATGGTGCATTATCCTGCTGGAAGTAGTCATCAGAGGCTGTGTAATCATAAAGGGATGGACATGGTCAGAAACAATGCTCAGGTAGGCCGTGGCATTTAAACGATGCCCAATTGGCACTAAGGGGCTTAAAGTGTGCCAAGAAAACATCCCCCAAACCATTACACCACCACCAGCAGCCAGCACAGTGGTAACAAGGCATGATGGATCCATGTTCTCATTCTGATTGCGCTAAATTCTGACTCTACCATCTGAATGTCTCAACAGAAACCGAGACTCATCAGACCAGGCAAAAATTTTCCAGTCTTCAGCTGTCCAATTTTGGTGAGCTTGTGCAAATTGTAGTGGAGATGAGTGGTACCCGGTGGGGTCTTCTGCTGTTGTAGCCCATCCGCCTCAAGGTTGTGCGTGTTGTGGCTTAACAAATGCTTTGCTGCATACCTCGGTTGTAACGAGTGGTTATTTCAGTCAAAGTTGCTCTTCTATCAGCTTGAATCAGTTGGCCCATTCTCCTCTGACCTCTAGCATCAACAAGGCATTTTTTCCCACAGGACTGCCGCCGCATACTGGATGTTTTTCCCTTTTCACACCATTCTTTGTAAACCCTAGAAATGTTTGTGCGTGAGAATCCCAGTAACTGAGCAGCTTGCGAAATACTCACCAACAACCAACAACCATGCCATGCTCACAATTGCCTTTCTTTCCCATTCTGACATTCAGTTTAATTTCAGGAGATTGTCTTGACCTGGACCACACCCCTAAATGCCATGAAGGAATTGGCATGTGATTGGTTGATTAGATAATTGCATGAATGAGAAATTGAACAGCTGTTCCTAATAATCCTTTGGGCGAGTGTGTAAAAAAAACAAGTTTCAATTATAAGTACACATTAATCCCTGTGCAGCCTTATGGACTTTTTTTTTTGTATCATTTTGTGCTAATGCTAACTACATACAGCTCTGAAAAAATTAAGAGACTACTGCAAAATTATCAGTTTCTCTGGTTTTACTTTTTATATGTGTTTGGGTAAAATTAACATTTTTGTTTTACTACTGACAACAATTTTTTCCAAATTCCAAATAAAAGTATTGTAATTTAGAGCATTTATTTGCCGAAAACAACAACTGGTCAAAATAACAAACGATGCAGTGTTGTCAGACCTCGAATTATGGTAAGAAAATAAGTTCATATTATTTTTTAAACAACACAATACTAATGTTTTAACTTAGTAAGAGTTCAGAAATCAATATATAGTGGAATAACTAATAACTAATAACTAATGGTTTTGAATTACAGCTTTCATGCGCCTTGGCATGCTCTCCACCAGTCTTTCACATTGATGTTTGGTGACTTTTTGCCACTCCTGGTGCAAAAATTCATGCAGCACGGATTTGTTTGATGGCTTGTCTTCGTCTTGATCACATCCATCCATCTTTTTGATCACATTCCAGAGGTTTTCAATTTAAATTTCAATGGGGTTCAGGTCTGGAGATTGGGCTGGCCATGACAGGGTATTGATCTGGTGGTCCTCCATCCACACCTTGATTGACCTGGCTGTGTGGTATGGAACATTGTCCTGCTGGAAAAACAACAGTCCTCAGATTTGCCGAGCATTGTCAGAGCCAAAAGGAAGCACATTTTCTTCCCGGACAAACTTGTATGTGGTTTTATTCATGCCTTTCTGAAGCACCCCCAGATCATCACCGATCCTCCACCGAATTTCACAGTGGGTGCGAGACACTGTGGCGTGTGGGCCTCTCCAGGCCTCCGCCTTACCATTAGATGACCAGGTTGGGCAAAGTTAAAAAAATTGGACTTATCAGAGAAGATGACCTTACTCCAGTCCTCTACAGTCCAATCCTTATGGTCCCTTGCAAATCTCAGCCTGGCTCTTCTTTGCTTCTCATTGATGAAGGACTTTTTTTCTAGCTTTGCACGACTTCAGCCCTGCCCCTAGGAGCTTGTTTCGAACCGTCCTTGCCGTGCACTTCACCCCAGCTGCATTTTGCCATTCTTTTTGTAGGTCACTTGATGTCATCCTACGGTTGTTTAGTGACATTCAAATAAGTTGGCGGTTTTGTTGTCCCCAATGTCTGCTGCTTGACCTTGTTCTTATGAACCGCAGACTTTGAAATTTTATGGATGGAAGCAACCTGATGCTCACTGTATCCATCTGCCAGTAAAGCCAGAATTGAACCCTTCTTTTCCTCACTCAAAACTTTCCTTTTTTTAACTTTTTTTTTTTGTGCCATGGTCAAAAGTTATTTTTTGATTCCAAGACTTTTGGGGTACTACTAGCACTGTTTTTGCCATCCAGCTAGTCCTACTGCAAGAGGACCACAGAAGTGTTTTTATACTTTTCCTTATTAAATAAGATTTGGTTCAGGTGATCACCTAATCAGCTCATTCCGTAGAATGAGATATGCCTGTGTTGAGATCCAAAAGACATTTGAAAGGAATGGCTTCTATACTTGTCAAAAATACTTGTAGCTTCCATGGCTTCCATACTCATGGCAGTGATCTCTTCATTTTTTTTCAGAGCTGTACTTTTTTGGCACAGGTGTGTATTTTTATTGGAATTTTATTATTAAACCCCTATTTAAAAAAAAAAAAAAAAAAAGAATTGCACTAGGTACACATAGTGATGTTACGTCTGACACCGATGCTCCGAAGCTTGCTTCAAACTCGAACGGTCCTTGAAATGAACCACTGCTTCGGAGCTTGTATCATTACGTCACTAGTCACGTGAAAATGCCTTCTGAAGCAAACAAACTGCTTCACTCCTGTAGTGAACCACCTGACTGCTTTGACAGCCCAATCAGTGTTGACAGGTTTGAAACCTGCCGGCTGTATTTCTGTATGATACTGCCATGCTAAAAAATATATAAATAAATAAAACAACACAAAAATAAATAAAAAACTCTTTTACTGAAATTCTATTGCATTTAATGGTTTTCATGGGAATTTTATTGGTTGTAATGGGAATTATTGTGGTCTCTGTGGGTCTCTTCTGATATGTGTTGGGTTCTATTGGTGGGGGCATCACATCCTAATGGAATATGTCCCACACACACAAAAAAAAAAAATCTGTAGTGGTTTAAATTGTAAAAGCCAACGGTTCCTATTGGTATTTTAATAGAAACCAATAGAATTTCTGTGATGGTTTCCAGCTTTTTAAAGCTGGTCTGATCTTCTGTCCTTGTCTAAAGAAATAATTATACACGCACAAATCATTAATGTTTTATTATCAAGGTGAACACATGAAATTCCTCAGTATCTGTAAAATGTACCTACATAAACGAGCTTCACAGCACTAACACTGTTTCAGCTTCGATCGCCTCGGTAAACCCGGTATAAACGGGGCGTGAACATAAGCCTACTTGCATTTTATGGTTGTCAGCTTTGTTGCATTACATTTACTTCACCAGGAGATGGTGCTGCAATTTCTATCTGAATGAAGCTTCGAGTAACGAACCATTTTCGACACAATTGTATCAGAAAGCAATAATGCTTTGAAACGCTTCATTTGGCCATTACTAGGTACACAAATTACTGAAGGACAAAAATGTTCCTATTGAAACTGCAATATTTAATCCCATTGCCATTTAACTATAATAGGCTTTCATTCTGCTAACAAAATTTTAATTGTTACTAGTTTTTACCAGATGGTGCCATTTTTTCATGTTTGGCCTATAAAGAAAATACTAACTTTATTCCTGTTTTCTGCTTCTGCATATTAAAAAAGGCAAATTGATCAATTATGCAGCTATAACTGTGTGGGTGTGTTGGTATGGATGTCATAGTGTGGTTTGTATGTGTGTAATATAATAATTGTGCGACGTGCGTGTGCTTGTAATATTTGAGAAATAAAACACTCAACTGTACTACAAATCACAAATCCAAACACTGTGTGTATCAGTGTGGCATCTAATGGGGAAAATGTGGCACTGCGCCCAAACAAAATCTTACTGAAAGCTCATTTTTTGAAATATCAACCTCAAATTTGGAACTTTTTTAGATATATAGCTTTGATTTGAGTTCAAAATGTTTCATTAAATATATATTTTATATAAAATATTAATCATAAATCATTTTCATAAAATATTTTTGGTTTCACTTTTTTAAAGGGTTAGTTCACCCAAAAATGAAATTTATTTAATTAATGACTCACTCTTCAGTCAATCTCCTGAAGCATCAAAAATACATTTTGGTCCAAAAATAACAAAAACTACTATTTTATTTAGCATCGTCTTCTCTTCCGTGTTTGTTTTCAATCCGCGAACAAAGATTTGAACGGTTATGAATCGTATTCTTATTCGTAATCGTATTGATTCATGATTCGGATCGCGTGTCAAACTGCTGAATCGTGAAATGCTGATTCATAACCATTCAAATCTTTATTTGAGGACTGAAAACAAACCCGGCAGAGAAGATAATGCTGAATAAAGTCGTAGTTTTTGTTATTTTTGGACCAAAATGTATTTTCGATGCTTCAAGAGATTCTAATTAACCCACTGATTTTACATATGGACTACTTTGATGATGTTTTTATTCCCTTTCTGGACATTTTATTTCCCTTTCAATGAAGAGACAGAATCTCTCGGACTAAATATAAAATATCTTAAACTGTGTTCTGAAGATGAACGGAGGTCTTACGGGTGTGGAACGAAATTAGGGTCATTAATTACATAAAATTCATTTTTGGGTGAACTAACCCTTTAACTTTGACTTTAAATAACTTGTTTTTTAATATCTTATAATAATACAATTTCTTTCTCATCTTGACTCAGACTCTTGACAGATTTTTGTGTGAAATTCACACAAGCATGAATTTAGAAACTAGGTCTAGAATAAAAAAATAAAGATTAGAATCACTCAAAGTGTGATTGAAACAGCACCCACTAATATTACTTTAAAGTATAATAAAACCCATTGGCAGATATGAGCCTCTTCTTTGTGATTCATGTAGGTGCCTGGGTTTGTGGACACTATAATCATTTCAGCTTTTAGAAAAGACAGAGTGCATGAGACAAATATGTGTTGTGGCAGAGAAAACAAAGGGCTTTGTGTTTGTGTGTGTGTGTATGTGTGCATGTGTGTTTTGACCAAATGCCCTTACAATGATAGTAAAACTTGAAATAACCTGCAATGTAAGAACCTCCCAGGTCCCCTGCAGGATAATAATTTAATAAAGGCACTAAATAACGTGTTCTTTTTTTAGCAGCAGGGGTCTATAGTAATTATGATGAGCTTAAATGAATAACTATGGAAGACTCTATGTTATGTGCCTACCGAGCTAAAGAAATGTGTGTGCTTTGAATTAGCTGTTCTTGTCTTCACGCTCTCATGTGTCTGATGACATTTCTTCTGTGCAACAGAGGTCTGGTTCACTGGCCTGAAACCTTCAGTGTGAAAAGACAAAAATCAATACAAGAGGGAAAACAACAAAATGTAACAATATAGCCTGAAAAGTGCAAGTGTTTCTGACAGAATTTTATTATGCTCAGAGCCTGTCTGCCTGACAAATGCATACAGTCACAGCTTTTCAATCTTATCAAGAGTTCTGGCAAAGTTGAATTCCTGGGAATGGAAATTGATATTGAAAAATGTTTTATTTGAAACGATCTTAAAGCTACACTGTGATATTTCCCCCCATCTAGCGGTGTAAAGGTATATGACCATCCAGTGAATAATAGTTTCTGTTCCTCTCAATTCTGATTTTGTTTTAACTCCTACGGTGGCCGATTTAGTCCAAGATTAACATGGCAATCCCCCTCTTCACATTGGACACGGTACCATTGAGTGTTAAAGGTCCTGTTCTTCGCGATCCCATCTTTCAAACTTTAGTTAGTGTGTAATGTTGCTGTTAGAGCATAAATAATACCTGAAATATTATAAAGCTCAAAGTTCAATGCCAAGCGAGATATTTTATTTAACAGAAGTTCCCTTTCAAAGCCTACAGCGAACTGTAGTGTTTTGGACTACAGCAGGAAGTGCAGGGATGTAATGACGTCACTAGAACCGTTTGTTGACTAACCCTCCGCCCACAAGAATACGCAAAAAAGTGGCCGTGGTCTTGTTGCTCTCCCACGTGGAGAAGAGCGCGCATTGAGCGCATGCATCGCCCCGTTATGGTAAGAGGCGGGACCTTTCCGGGCAACGTGCGTAAGCTGCTGTCCAATCACAACACGGGAACCGCTGGCCCAATCAGAACTCGTTATGAAGGAGGGACTTCATAGAACAAGGAAATCATCAGCCCTTTTTTTAGGACAGAGGAAACAGCGCTGTACAGATTAGTAAATTGTGTGAAAAATACTGTTTTTTTACACGCGAAACATGAACTCATGTTATATTGCACACTGTAAATACAATCAAAGCCTCAAAAACATACGGCGAAAGGCGAAGCTTGAATTTACGGGTATGTCCCTCTTTGGCTAATGTACTTTCAAGATGGAGGGGCAACATGGCGACCAGCATTCGAACTAGAGGTCTTCACGGGGCACCCGAGACCCGTGGACCTGGGATCCGACCCGGGACCCGTACGGGTTCGGGTCTATATTTTAAATGGTCAGCCGGGTCCGGGTCGGGTCCCAATCTATTACTTCGGGTCCCGGGTCTGTTAACGTTGTAGCCTATGTAATACGTCAATCAGACTCGGAGAACACCTGGCCGTGAGAGTCAGCACGGCTTGTGTGTGTAACTTACAAATTGCTAAATTAGGATAAAAAACGTATGAGCCGGGAAATGAGGTTTAGAAATACATAACAACAACAAAAAACAAGCTCGCGCTCTGTCTCTCTCTCTCGCGCTCGCGAGAAAGCGGGCAGATTTAATGCATGCGCGCGGTAATGTACTCAAGAATATATTTCAAGACCTCAGGTGAACTGTCACATACATGTTTTCTGTGATGCTCAAATTGCGTAAAAAAAAGCTCATATTTCAGGCTGCTCCAGCTGACGCGTGAGTGCAGTCTCAAGCGCGTGTCATGTTTCTATGGCAACCCAAGCTTCCACAGTGACATGACTTTAAAAATAATATGAATAAACCGTCTTGTTTAATCTTAAAGTTCTGCTAGTCAGACTCGGCTCAGAGAGATTATGGCAAATAAATAATGCTAACGTAAGCGGCCATGGCACTGAAGGAGCAATAGTTATTAGTTCAAAAGGGCAGTCAAAGTTATTATGCGAGTTAACTCATAAATCCGTCACTGTGAAATAAAGTTGAGTTTTACAGCTGAAATGATGAGTGAATTAAGCATTCTTGGAACAATTACAGAGGAATATTGTAATACATCACAATCAGGTACAAGGAAGGGAGACAACGGCTATATATCGTTAGTTAGGCTGACTTAGACAAAGTTATTTTTCGCAGCTTGTTTATTAACTTGTTAAAAGCAGTTTATTGTGTAATATGAGACAATCGGGTCCAGTCGTAAATATAAAAAGTAAAAAGTATATGTATTAGTATAAGTATAAGTATATAAAGTAATATACATTAATGAGCACATCTATTTTTGAAAGAACTAAGTGTTTTAAGCTAAGAATAAACTAAAAAAGTTACACAGTGTAGCTTTAATATTAACAGCTCTTTTTGGTTTGTTTAATGCATGTTCTCCAACAACGAACAGTGAAGGATGAGAGAGAACCATGTTTATGAGTTTACACACAGACATTTCTTGTTGGATTACCACAACCTTTCAACTAAACCAGACAGAACTGCTTTTGGTTTTAGCCAACCCAACACTTCATCATAACTTCTCCATTTAGCTAGGTTCATCATATGGTTCATCAACCATGACTCCATCCATGACAGCCAGGAACCCTGGAGTTATGATTGATGATCAGTTGAACTTCACAGACCACATTATTAGAATTGCCCGATCCTGCCGATTTGCCTTATACGACATTAGGAGGATCAGACCCTTCCTATCAGAGTATGCTACACAACTCCTTGTCTAAGCCTTGTCCTTGTCCTTGTTCTTTTCAGACTGGACTTTTGTAATGCTCCCTTGGCAGGCCTTCCACAGGCACTGTCAAACCTCTGCAGCTAGTCCAGAAGGCAACAGCGAGAGTGATATTTAACGAGGCGAAGTGAGCGCACATCACGCCTCTCCTCATAAAACTGCACAGGTTGCCAATTGCTTTGTACATCAAATTCAAAGCAATGATGTTTGCCTAGTGGCTCTGCACCCCTATATCTAAACTCAGCCCTTCAGACGTATGTGCCCTCCAGAAGCTTGTGGTCTACAAATAAACAATGCCTTGTGATACCATCCAAAAGAGGCAAAAAATCAGACCTTTACCTTGACTGTTCCAAGCTGGTGGAATGACCTGCCCATCTCAATCCGAGCTGCTGAGTCTTTAACCATTTTCAAGACACTGCTGAAGACTCATCTTTCTCGACAACACGACCCATTAACACTAACACTTACTAGTCTACATCTATTGAAACAAACTAAATACCTTGCTACTTGTACTGTTCTGGACTGGTCATGGCACTGTATATTGTTGCCTTATTGCTGGCTTGATTGTTCTCCTCATTTGTAAGTAGCTTCAGATAAAAGCATCTGCTAAATGATTAAAAGTAAAAGTAATGTATCTATCTCTGTTTATTGAGGGCTTGTTTGTGTTCGCTGTTGTTTTTTCTAGCAAGATCTGGCTACACAAACACAAATTAGTCTAAGCTTGTAGGGGAGACCGGGTATGGTTGTAACACTTTTTTCTTCAGCACCTAAAACTACCTTTTTTTTTTTAGCTACACGTCTGAAACTTTTAGGCAAAGTACCCACACTTGTCTACTACAATTGGCAACAATTTAAATTTCTCCAACTATATTACAGACTTTTTGAGATGATGACAAATACAAGGTGGTCCTTTGTTACAACCTACCCCACTACTGGGGTAGGTTGTAACACATACTGGGGCAAGTTGTAACAGGTAGACAAAATGCACAAAAACACAAAAAAAGGGTACTCCAAGTGTTATGCCACAAAAACAAAAAAAGTTTAATTTTAAATCAATAGCTTATAATTAACATATTTAGCCCCATTCTACAGAACGAACAAATGAAATGCATTCTTTATCAGTCACAATAGTGACAAAAACAAACAAACAAAAAATGCATTCTTAAGTCACAATGGTGACAAGAACAAAACAATAAAGTGCATTCTTAATCAGAGTTACAATGGTGACAAATGAAATTGGTCAAGCCTGGAGTGCATGCCTGGTGGGCCCAAAAGATACATAAAACACACTTGACCCACACTTCTTTGGGTCTTGAATTTCTAATTGGTTCCATGCAGATGACACAGAAAGAAGGAGTTATCATCCTTCAACCTATTCCCGGCAGTTTTTTTTTTTTTTTTACATTCTTTTTTTCTCACCCAAGTTCTAAGCATTCTGTAGTATTATTAAAATCACAAAAAGTTTCTTATGTGTGTGTATGGGGATGGTTGTAACACTTTCCAAACACGTGTTACAACCTACCCCACCACTGTCACCCACTGTTTAGCTAGCTGTATTAGCATGGTGCTTTGAAATTAGCAGGAGGTTGATACACCATTCTTTACTAGAGAAACTAAAAATTGACCTGATATAACTCATACAACATTATCTACAACAGTAGAAGTACTAAAAAATATATTATCTTGTTTTTTTTTGTTTTTTTTTACTTTTGTACCTCAGAATTTGATTTTTAGCTGTAGCTTCAGGAGAGATGGCAACACAGACAGCAAAACCTCCACGTGAGATCATAAAGGAAGTCTGAAAAAACTGAAACTGTCAGATGACTCCTATTTTATCCCTGATTCATGGAAATGGTAGTGTTACAACTGTCCCTGTGTTACAACTATACCCTGTCACCCCTACCACTTTCTCAGTGGTTTTCAACGCTATCTCACAACTAATTTGTACATATTTTAAGAGGTGGCTAATTTGTACGGATTTGTCTAAATCCCAGTGATGGGTAGGATTGGGGCGGGGTAATGGGTCGGTCATTTGTACAAATTCATATGAATTAGCCACCTCATAAAATATGTACGAAGATCGGAGAGACCAGTGGCTGCGTTTCACAAAAACCCAAGGTAAGGCATGAGTCCTTCTGGCCATACAACAACGATATTCCCAAATAACTCAATCACATTATATCTAAACAATATGTGGACAAAATCCATTAAAAGAACTTTACAACATATTCAACAACAAATCAATGCAAATACTGAAACAGCCCTAAGCCTTCACTGTTTAAATGATTGTGAATCACTGTAGTGAGATGGTCTTTGGAGTAACGACGTCTTCAGTGCCTTTTATGGGTCTTGAGAGAGGAAATGACATTGGTGTCAATGAAGGCCTTTCTGAGCCATCAGATTTTAACAGAAATATCTTCATTTGTGTTCCGAAGATGAACGGAGGTCTTACGGTTCTCGTACGACATTAGGGTAAGTAATTATTGGGGGAATTTTCATTTTTGGGTGAACTAACCCTTTAATTCGGTTCTTACTCCTGCAAGTTACTGAACTGTGTGTGTACAGTATTAAGCATTAAAATGTGAGCGGACAACCGAATTTAACCGCAGTGTATACATGTCCATAAAAACAAAGAGTAATTCTGCAAGCGTCCTTCTGATTTGGTTCACTTTGCAACAAAACACACAATACTGTATTTTCGGGTTGGATATCAGGCCAAAATGGCTAATGACAGTTTTAGCTTACAAATATCACTGCATTGCATTATTTATAGACAGCAGGCTTGTGCTGCTGAGAACAATCGTTTTATTTATTTATTTATCAGAATAATAATCATACACTGTTTGTTAATAGGCCAGAGGAGAACTGGCACCCCGACTGAGTCTGGTTTCTCCCAAGGTTTATTTTTCTCCATCATGCCCTGATGGAGTTTTGGTTCCTTGCCACTGTCGCCTTCGGCTTGGCTTGCTCAGTTGGGGACACTAAAATTATGATTAAAGTTGTTCAACTAAATATCCAAATAAAATTATTGAATTAGGTCTTATTTAATTCTATAAACTATAATACTGATCTGCCAACATTGTCACTATATGATAAATTAAAACAAGCTGATAACATCACTGATATCTCCAGAATGACTGTACAGCCAAATCAAATTTTGTTGCAATATTGTCCTGCTTTGAAACAATCATCATTGTAAAAGCGCTATAGAAATAAAGTTGATTGATTGATTTAAATTTTATTGCAAAATAAAACATTTGTTTCACAGTTATTTTCCGCATTCATCACGGCTCAACTCAAGATATTGTTGTGAGATCTTTTCTTGGAAACTCAGTCTACAGCAGACGGTCCAAGGCAGGAAATAAATTCTGAAAATTTCATTTGGAAGCCCTTTTGTATTTGCTCAATGCTTTTAGTGAAATGAGGAGCAGCCAGCTGCAGCTAAATCAAACCTAAAGTAGTTTCGAGCACTCTCTCCATTTCGCTCTCTCCCACAGAGCATGTGCAACGGACTGATGCTTGCTGATGGCTTCACACAGGGGGGCCGTAATTGTTATTTTTGGCATTTGGGATGGTAACGTGATGACGTTCATTTATTTTACCATGTTTGTTTTGCTCTTTTCTAAAATGGCAGAAGGCTTTGCATATCTTTTTGTGAACTGTTTATGTTTCTCCTCACATACTCATGACATTTTGTGTATAATTAATAGGGATAAATAGCTTTCTCTTTTTTTCATACTCCATATTTTTATCATTGTATTGTGGGAAACAGAGTTGTGTAATTGTGACAAATACAGCAGAACATCTGTATTCAGTTCATCATTCTTGATTCCCAAAATAAAGCCAGTTATTTAGTTAAATGTATAAAACCCTATCATTTATGTTGTAAAAAAATTATTGTGATGATATAGGGTCAAGTAAATATTTTTTGTTAAAAATTAACTTGATGTAGTAATTGAGTAATTGCACTGAAGCAAATGATTAAGATATCTGTACATTTATTTACACACATTCACACACACACGCACGCACACACACACACACACACACACACACACACACACACACACACACACACACACACACACACACACACACACACACACACACACACACACACACACACACCTCTTCGCCACCTGAAACCATGTGCTTCAGACATATGCTCAGATTGTTAAAATAGGGCCCAAAAATGCACTGTAGATGAAATAGTGAGCAATAGAATGAACAGTGAACAGAACAGCAACAAAAGTTCGTAATACATTTTAACACGCATAAGTAAGCATGGAAATAACTGAAGGAGATTTACTAAGCAAATTAAGCCAAATAATATGATTACTATCATTTTGGTTTCTCTACCCAATTTTCTTTTTAAATGATTATATTTCAATTATTAAATAAATAAATAACATTACATTATATTATATTTAATTTAATTACATTTTTATATTTAAATAGTCTCAGCAGGCCTTCCAGAGCCTCGTGCCATCTCAGCAGACCTTCCAGAGCCTTGTGTCATCTCAGCAGAGCTTCCAGAGCTTCGTGTCGTCTCAGTAGAGCTTCCAGAGCCTCGTGCCGTCTCAGCAGACCTTTAGCAGGCCTTCCAGAGCCTCGTGTCATCTCAGCAGAGCTTCCAGAGCTTCGTGTCATCTCAGTAGAGCTTCCAGAGCCTCGTGTCGTCTCAGCAGAGCTTCGTGTCATCTGCTGAGATCCCGTTCATGAATGCGGTTACGTTACTGTAGTGTGAAGCAGAGCAGGACCGAGTGTTGTGGAACTGAGCATGGCTGCTGGAGGGATTGTTATACAAACACACGGCTCGCGAACACGCGTGTTTTTTTGATATTTTACGGCAAAAATACTCCATAGTGCCCCTTTAACATTTTTAGGTTATTATTTTTTTTCAGTGCATGTGAAGTGGCTAAACACAGATGGATTATTTGTTTATTTACAATGTAAATGTTTAATATCTATGAAATATTTTAATTGTATTTAATGTAATATATTAAATTTATATTTAACAAAGCAGTATTCAAACCACAGAGTGTTCAGTAAATGGTACAGTTGCATAATCTAAACAAGTATTTTCATCGCATTGATTTTGTGAAGATGTGGAATTAATCTGAGCAAAAAATGAACAAATGAATGAACAAACAAATTAATAAAAAAATAACAGCAGACAGACCGATGAAAAGACCTCAACTCAATGCTGGTCAGGTTGATAGCACAATAAGAAGTCACCCGTTCTTAAAACCCCAAACAGAGGCTTTTAGAAGTGTTTGGCTCTCTCAGGCCGACTGAATGGAGTGTTAACAAAGATATGAGTGAAAACAAATATGATCAAAACATTCAGTATCTTTATTTTCTATTATCAGTCCTCAGAATAGCATGTGGACTGAAAAGACTTGTATAACAACATTTACCAAAGTGGAAAATAACAGCTGTTTTGGCAGTTCAGATAATGGATAGTCAAGGATGCATGACTGTGCATGTTTAGATGGAATAAATAGAATGTAAATTGAAAAGCACTATGTGGTCTGAAATGCATTAAGAATATTTTCTGAATCTCTGAGTGTTACAAAGACTGAGTGTCTTGTTTCTCCTGTTTTTTTTTTTTTTTTGTGTGTTTAAGGACTTTAATTTTAATATGCATTTTCTGTTCCCGTTGTTCCAGTTTCACTACCTGTATTTACTTCCTGTTTGGTTTTGTTTTGCACCCTTATTTGTTGCCATAGCTATTCATTTCCCTTACCTGCCCCTTGTTAGCCCCTTTATATCTTGTGTATACACCAATCATGCATTATTATGATAGTATATGACTTATGACTATGACTAATATTGTGTTAGTCCCCATTTTGATGCCAAAACAGCCATGACCCATCAAGGCATTGCAGACCCCTGGAGGACCCATCAAGGACTCCACAAGACCCCTGAAGGTGTGCTGTGGTATCTGGCAGCAAAATGTTAGCAGCAGAACCTTCAAGTCCTGTAAGTAGTGAGGTGGGGCCTCCATGGATCAGACTTGTTTGTTCAGCACATCCCACAAATGCTCGATTGGATTGAGATCTGGGGAGTTTGGAGGCCAAGTCAACACCTCAAACTGGTTGATGTGCTCCTCAAAGCATTCCTTAACTATTTTTGATTTGGGGCAGAAAACATTATCCTGCTGAAAGAGTCCACAGCCACCAGGGAATATCGTTTCCATGAAAGGTTGGACATGGTCTGCAACAATGCTAAAGGATGGCAGGACCCAAGGTTTCCCAGCAGAACATGTGTTCTCCAGGTAAGCAATGCACACGCACCCGGCCATCCACGTGATGTAAAAGAAAACGTGATTCATCAGACCAGGCCACCTTCTTCCATTGCTCCGTGGTTCAGTTCTGATGCTTACTGTTGGAATGTTTGCCGTTAGACAGGGGTCAGCATGGGCACCCTGACTGGTCTGTGGCTATGCAGCCCCATACGCAACTGCGATGCACTGTGTATTCTGATACCTTTCTGTCAGCATTAACTTCTTGACAAATTTGAGCTACAGTAGCTCAATCTGTTTGATAGCACTTAAAACACTTACATCAATGAGCCTTGGCCACCCATGACCACTGTTCCTTTCTTGGAGCACTTTTGATAGATACTGACCACTGCAGATCGGGAACACCCCACAAGAGCTGCAGTTTTGGAAATGCTCTGACCCAGTCATCTAGCATTAGAATTTGGCCCTTGTCAAACTCGCTCAAATCCCTAAACTTTTCTATTGTTCCTGCTTCTAACACATCAACTTTGAGGACAAAATGTTCACTTGCTGCCTGATATATCCCACCCACTAAAAGGTGCAGTTTTATTCACTGGTCAATATATGATCTGTGTGTTTCCTGTGTTCATTGTCATGTCTGTATTAATGGCTGTATGGTGTGGCTTTACTCAGTTCTGTTCTTTGTGTTCAGCTTTGTATATTTTAGTTATTTTATTACTAAAGACATACTGCCAGCTTTTCTTTTGTCTCAAAGTTCCCCCCATGTTACAATGAGCTTAAGCTTAACCAAACTCACCCCGACTTCAACGTGATCCGAGCCTTTATCGTCCTGCTTGTGGAGAATCTCAAAGTAGTATCGCCTGGAGGCCATAAGACTGGAGGGGAAAGAAAGAACGGACATTAAATATTAATGTATTTCATTTGTAAGTCCTGTATTGTTATTACTGCATTAACATATCATATTGTATCTTATGATATATTATATTGTACCATAACTTATTAAAGCAATACAGTGGATTTTAGAAATGGCAACAATAGCCATTCATATGACAAAAGAGCAGCAATGTTAAATAAAGTTACATTTATAAATACTTATAATTAGTTATCTGTGGCAACACAAAAAAACCTATTAAATATGAATATAGCGCTTTTAACAATACAGATTGTTTCAAAGCAGCTTTACAGTGATAACAGTAAAGTTATGATCAATGATCCAAACAGAGTTCAATTCTGCTGTAAAGGCCCGAAATACTCAAGGCAAATTTATTTTTCGTTCATTTTATATATATATATATATATATATATATATATATATATATATATATATATATATATATATATATATATATATATATATATATATATATATATATATATATATATATATATATATATATATATATATATATATATATAATATATATATATATATATATATATATATATATATATATATATATATATATATATATATATATATATATATATATATATATATATATATATATATGTATATATATAATCTTATGATGTCGTACTGTTCATACATTTAAAGGTGCTGTATGTAAGAATAACAGCTAGTGGGTGATATGGGTACTTCAGTGCAAATTCAAAATATTGCTTGCCCTGCCCTCTCCTCCTCCTCAGACTCGACAAGCTGCCAGTTTGAGGAAACGCAACAGGAACGAGCGCAATTGACAATGGAAAGCAAGGAGACTCACACTGTAAGTCGATTGATTAAGTGAGTTGATTTATTCACGTTTTAATGTGCTTTAGTTCATAGAGATTTCTAGATGGATGCCGATGCTTTTTAGGCCAGGTAAAATCTGCGATCTCTGATCCAGTTTGTTTGCTTGCATCCATGGCAACAATACTCTGTGTTTTCCACCAACTGGCAACCTGTGGTGTCGACGTACTATTGGGTAAACTGGCAACGAGCGTTATCACACAAACCAAAACAAAACAGATTTTTTCGACACCGAAAGCACATTTCAAAGTAGAATAAAGCTAGTAAATAACTTTAGGCTGCATTTATTTGATCAAAATACAGTAAAAAATGAAAATATTCTGAAATATTATCATTTTAAAATGTTAATTGTGCCTGTGATGGCATAGCTGAATTTTCAGCATCATTACTCCAGTCTTCAGTGTCACATGATCCTTCAGAAATCTTTCTAATATGCTGCTCAGGAAACATTTCTGATTATTATCAATGTTGAAATCAGTTGTGTTGCTTCATAGTTTTGTGGAATTTATCTGAAATAGAAATCTCTTGATTTCAAACAAAATATTTCCTGCCACTTTTGATCAATTTAATGTATCCTTCCTGAATGTGTTGATTTCTTAAAACAAGCAAACAGCCTTACTTTTGAATGGTACTTTATTATATTGTATAAGTATCATGTTTTAAAGTGATATTGGAGTGTTGGTTGTGCATGTGTGAATTGCTGTCTTATGTGCTCTGCTATGGCACTCATCTCATCAAAATCACATCTCCTCAAATGGGCCACATCTGCTGTTAGACCAGCACAATTAGAGCCCTGCTTGATTTCACACCTTATTACACCTCCAAATGTGACACGTTACAAACATCACTCACGGGTGTGACTCGATCTGTCACTCTCCTATCAATACAGGACTGATGTTATTTACAAAGAACAAAACAGTATTTAAACAGCCAAAATCCTTGGGGGTGAGGCTCCATATTATATTTACATGCACTAACTATTTTATTTTTGATTTTTAGTGCCCTAGCAATTTGAGAGATGATATTTACAACATGAGGTTGCTGATGAGTAAATTTGCTCATGCATATTCATGAGCGCTGCTAATGCATGAGACATAATTCTGCTCAGATGCTAACCCAAATGTCTTGTTTGCTCCAGCGGGCCTATGAAATACTGAGAGCAAATAGAAAGAGGGAGAACAGATGTGGGAAAGAGATATAAATTGATGAATTGAAATGCAACCAATGGAGAAACCACCTATAACGGCTCAATAAAGCAGGGTTTTGGTATTATATTATATTATGTTATGTTATGTTATGTTATGTTATGTTATGTTATGTTATGTTATGTTATGTTATGTTATGTTATGTTATGTTATGTTATGTTATGTTATGTTATGTTATGTTATGACATAACAACTAATATAATATAATATAATATAATATAATATAATATAATATAATATAATATAATATAATATAATATAATATAATATAATATAATATATAATACTAAAACTATGCATTATTTTATATATTAATATGCATTATTATGCATATCCATGAAGTACTATAATTAATCAAGCTCAAATTATAATTAATAACATAATTAATTTAATTTAAGTAATATAATAACATATAATACTTAAACATGCAATACTAATCTATCAAATTAAATATATAATTTATAAAAATCTATAATAACTAACTAACTTAATAAATAAATAAAAGCTTGAAAAGTGTCGGGAATACACCATTGTAATGCAGAGCTCAAATTATAATGAATAACATAGACCACTATTTTACTAAATACAATGAAACAAAATGAATCAAAACTATATAATATATTTATAAATACATACTTATCAAGTAAACATTTGTTAGACAATTGTTTGAAAACTAATTTAAATGTCAAGTACGGGTATGTTAAGACAGGTTCCCCCATAATTCAAACACTGCAGTAATGTACTGTAAAATTATTGTAAAAAAGGAAACATCATTTAAGATTAAAAATAAATTTAAGAGATGATGAGACAAAAGGAGACACCCATAAAATGTGTGAACGATAAAAACAGGAAGTGTTATAAAGTCTGCGGTTAAAGTAGAAAATAACCCTCTCCGCGGGAAAAGGTGAAATTCTCGAGTGTGAGTGGGCCGAAATCTCTCAGATTGAGAATTACGGTCAGAGGAGGGTGTCGGTGACAGTGCAATTTCCTCGACTTCACACCAACTGATTCGCTCTGCCCGTCTTATATTCCACACTACAATCAATCACAGCAGGTGTGCCGGCATCGTGCCAAAACAAAGAGGACCTTCATAAAGTGGAGTGGAATGCAGGAAATAGGAAGAGCTTTCACTGAGACCTAGTGAGCTTCCCAACAAGGCAACGTTTTTAGGCCTCACCGTCAAAAAAGGTTCCTTTAAACCCTAAACATAATAAGGCAAAATTTCTAATGAATCCTTAATGGAGAAGGCAATCCTAGAATGCATAGACAAGAAGTAAAGATTTTCATCCATGACTCCAGAGCAAAAGGAAGTAGAATTGATTCAGTATTTCAGAAACTTCACCTTCAATATCCGTCCTTTTTAGAGTAAGGGTACAAAGTCCATCTCAAAGTCCATCTACATTCATTTTGGGAGGTGATGAGAATAGTTTTTGTGCGCAAAAAATAAATAAACAATGACTTATATAGTGATGGACAAATTTCAAAACAGCTTCCCGAAGCACTGAAGCATTATGAATCAGCGTATCGATGCATGATTTGGATCGCCAGTCACGTGATTTCAGCAGTTTGCCGGATTGACACGCGATCCAAATCATGAATCGATACGCTGAATTATTATGCTTCGAAGCTTTGGGAAGCTGTTTTGAATTCGACCCATCATATAAGTCGTTACTTGGTTGTCGTTTTTTTGCACACAAAAACTATTCTCGTCACTTCCTAAAATGATTGTAGAAATCATTCAAAATCTCGTCGCTTCATAAAATGATTGTAGAGCCACTGTAGCGAGATGGGCTTTGTAACAACGTCTTTAGTGACTTTATTCGTCTTGAGAGAGGAAATGACATTGATGTCAATGAAGGCCTGTCTGAGCTATTGGATTTCAACAAAAATATCTTTACTTGTGTTCCGAAGATGAATGGAGGTCTTACGGGTATCGAACGACATTAGGGTAAGTAATTAATGAGATAATTTTGGGGTGAGCTAACCCTCTAATCCCTTGACGCATTTACAATATAGTTTGCTGGGGGGAAAAAATGCCACAAAAAAAACTGACAGAGCTAACAAAAAATCAAAAAAATAAGCATGTACTTGAAATACCCGAAAAGTAGTGTCTTTGTTCTGTTGTATTTATGTGTGCTGTTGCTCGTACTTTTACTTTGAGTGTGGTATATTTTTCTGAATGTCTTTTTTCTTTTCTTCAACATATCATGTGGGTGATTCTATAATGGCAGTTAGTGATTATATATTTTTCAAATGTTATATTTAAGATTATATAACTTGAGATAATTATATAACTTTATATCTCGAGAGAACCAAGTGGAACAATGAGTTTAGAGGGAGAAAAGTTTCAGGTCTGTTGTGTGATATGTACCGACTCAGGCGAATCAAACACACAATCGCCAGTTACATTTAACAAATATGTTTTGAATGCTTTGTGCTGAGTGTCAGACCTTCCCCCAACACAACAGAGAAAGATTCTCCGTTACCCTGGAAACCATCTGATAAGACGTTTAACGGCCCAAAAGAATTTGGCCACATGAAAAGTTTCAGACACACAGAGTTAAAGCTTGTAAAACACACGCTTTGCCTCAAATTATAGAAAACCATCTATAAATGAACATGCACCCAAGGACATTGTATGTAAACACATAACTGTCTTGTAAAATGTTTATTCTGTATGGTATTTTGCATCTTTTTGTCTTTGTCTTAACAACTTACTAGTTCAGGTAACCTCATATATGTCATGTCTCCTATCAAATTAATGCTCACTTCACGACTTACACTTCCATGTATATCACTTATTCAGAAAATGCAGTGTGTGTTTGTTGCATTAATTAGAGTATGAATGGTCAGAGACCCACTGATTCAAGCTTGAAACAAAGAGCCATAAAATCTCCAGAGGAATTTCCCGCTTGGAAATCCCAACAATCTCATTGGTCAAGTCTACCCCAGGAGGGCAGGACTACTCCCAGACCTTAAAAAGAGGTGCTCTGATGCCCTCCCTCTCTCTCTTCTCTCTCTGGCTGAACCAACATGCCATCGTGGCTGGCCCTTGAGCCAGGCCACCAATGCAGGCCCTCCAAGCAGGCCCCAACACTCTCGCTCTTCCCCTCTTCCTTCTCTTCCCTCCTCGCTTCGCTTTTGCATCGCATCAAATTCCTAGCCCCGAGGGCATTTCTTCAGGGAGAACACAGAGCATCTCTAGAGCAACCAGCCGCTCCACCCCGACCTCGGAAAGAACCGCCGGACACGCAGGACATTTGAACTCGGAACATACGCACACACGCGAGAAGCCAAACTAAAGCAAGTATTCTTATTTCCAAATTCAAACTGCTGTTAAGAGGGTGTGTTATTTCCCGTTGGGACAAGTTAACTTCTTGAGGCCTCTGTGTGTGATAAACTGAAAGTGGAAGCTATTTCTCTCTCTCTCTCTCTCTCTCTCTCTCTCTCTCTCTCTCTCTCTCTCTCTCTCTCTCTCTCTCTCTCTCTCTCTCTCTCTCTCTCTCTCTCTCTCTCTCTCTCTCTCTCTCTCTCTCTCTCTCTCTCTCTCTCTCTCTAATTTTAGTCTACTCAGTATGTTCGTTTATGCACCATATTCTTTCGTTTACTATCTATATTTCTACTCTCTTTATGCATATTTAGTATGTACTTTCTGTGTGAATTGTAGTGTTATTTTAGTCTGTGTTTATTAAACCTCCAAAAGACATTTAATGAGTTGAATCTGTTATTCTTCCACATACACGAAGTCAATGAAACTTACGATCTAACGTTACCTAACTGCTTATGCTACTATTTTAGTAAAGTAACTTGTACGACTATTTGAAATATTGACTTTGTCCTGATCAGTAAAGTTAATGATTCTTATGCGCTCGTAAAGCAGTAATCCCTTATTGAGAATTGATTTGAAAAGTCTATAACTAATTTGCAGGACAAACTTAGTAAGATAATTTCAAGCAATTCCGTAAAGGGTTACTTGTATTTAATTAAACATTTTTCCCTATCGGAAAATTTTAATACGTAATGAACGACTAGCAAATTATATTCATAAATTCATTAATATTGAATATTAAATCCCTTTTGAGTTAATTATTCCCCGAGACATTAAACTAGTCTAGTCATTTTTGTTACAGATATAAGATTACCAGCAAGAATGAAAGTAAAGGTGTACAGGGCAGTAGTGAGACCAGTGATGTATGGTTTGGAGACAGTTGTACTGATGAAAACAGAGGAGGAAGATCTAGAGGTAGCATAGCTGAAGATGTTGAGGTTCTCTTTGGGAGTGATGAGGATGGATACGATCAGGAATGAGTACATCAGAGGGACAGCACGTGTGAGATGTTTTGGAGACAAAATTAGAGAGGTCAGGTTGAGATGGTTTGGACATGTTCATAGGAGGGAGAGTGAATACATCAGTAAAAGGATGCTGAGGTGAGAGCTGCCAGGCAGAAGATCGAGAGGAAGACCAAAGAGGAGGTTTATGGACGTAGTGAAGGAGGACATGAAGGTAGTCGGTCTGAGAGAAGAGGATACAGGGGATAGGAATAGATTGAGGCAGATGATTCGCTGTGGCGACCCCTGAAGTGATACCAAAAGAAGAAGAATATATTTAAAATTATTTGAATTTTTTACTCATGGTTATGTATCACTAGATGTTATAGTCCACAACAATATAATATATTCTGTAAAATGTCATGTATAGCTTTTTTTGATTGGTCAGTGTCAGTTATGTTACCAATATAGAGGTACAGTATGTAACTGAATTGACAGTCATTCACAGAGAAACGCACTCTCTCCCTCTCTCACACCTCAGACTGTCAACATGGTTATTCTATCTTGATAACAGAGTTTGACGGTAACAAAGGTGACCGACTAATTAGAAAAACAAGAAATCATGATTTTTAGCTTTATAAAACACTTTACAGAAAATATATTGTTGTGGCCTGTAACATTTAGTGATTCATGATAGTAACTAAAAATAACAAAATAATATAACCATTTAAAAAAAGGAGAAAAACAATAATGACTTTGGACACCAAATGTACATGCAATTATAGAATCACTCACATAATGAACTGTACTGAATCGTGACTGTAAAATCATGATACAAACTTTTGTAATTTAAACCGTTACATCCCTAACACCTTCTCAGTGTCTTTCAGATATGGATGTCTGTACAGCTCTGGTTTTACTTCCGGTGATTTTCAGGGAGAAAGTGGACAATTATGTCACAATCAGACAGGTATCATATGCAAATAATCTATAGTAAGATATTTTTTTTCTGTAAAGTTGCGAGTATTTGTTTGGGAATATACACTCACCTAAAGGATTATTAGGAGCACCATACTAATACCGTGTTTGACCCCCTTCGCCTTCAGAACTGCCACAGAAATTCTACTTGGCATTGATTCAACACGGTGCTGAAAGCATTCTTTAGAAATGTTGGCCCATATTGATAGGATAGCATCTTGCAGTTGATGGAGATTTGTGGGATGCAGATCCAGGACATGAAGCTCCCGTTCCACCACATCCCAAAGATGCTCTATTAAGTTGAGATCTGGTGACTGTGGGGGCCATTTTAGTACAGTAAACTCATTGTCATGCTCAAGAAACCAATTTGAAATGATCTGAGCTTTGTGACATGGTGCATTGTCCTGCTGGAAGTAGCCATCAGAGGATGGGTACATGGTGGTCATAAAGAGATGGACATGGTCAGAAACAATGCTCAGGTAGGCCGTGGCATTTAAACGATGCCCAATTGGCACTAAGGGGCCTAAAGTGTGCCAAGAAAACATCCCCAACACCATTACACCACCACCACCACACAGTACAGTGGTAACTGAGCAGATTGTGAAATACTCAGACCGACAAGTCTGGCACCAACAACCATGCCACGCTCAAAATTGCTTAAATCACCTTTCTTACCATTCTGACATTCAGTTTGGAGTTCAGGAGATTGTCTTGACCAGGACCACACCCCTAAATGTATTGAAGCAACTGCCATGTGATTGGTTGATTAGATAATTGCATTAATGAGAAATGTAACAGGTGTTCCTAATAATCCTTTAGGTGAGTGTATATATATATATATCGTGTATATATCGTGTTCCAGATTTTAGGACCCTTTAGTGCCCTAGGAGATCAGCATCCCACAGATCTCCGTGTTCAACGCTGTTGAAACAGATTCCAGCTACTTTCTTCACTCCCAGCAAAACCAGTGGAAGAAGTCATCACCATCGGACTGCTTACTCAACCACGTGGAACGTAAACATCACTTAACCAAACCTCTTTCTAGAGACCTTGGCATTGTTGTATATTATCAGTTTATGATTTTCTAATTTACATTACAAGTAATATAACTGATGCTAGTTAATAACAAATAATCTTCCGTTTATTTGTTTGATACATAATAAGGTTCTTCACCTTAGTTTCAGAGAAACAACAGTTTATCTTTCCATAAGATAACGTAACTCTTCTATAGACACACTTAACGTACTCCCATGTATTTTATGCATTTTATGCACTTTATTCCTTTATCATTCATTGTATCCATTTAGTAGCTGTGTTAATTTTTCTGTTTATCTTTTGTTAATAAAATCTATTTTATTACAATTGTGTCTTCCTTGTGCTGATAAAGCAGAAAAGGCTCTACAAGTTAGAAATCTCACCAATCTTTCAGATAAATCAGCTGACCAACCCCCTTTACATTCATTATAAATGACTGGGCAGCCTCCTGTTCGGAGTGTTCTCATACAGCCAAGGTAAAAGACCTTGACTAGTGTCCCAAACTAAGAGGGGGGAAGGTGGTCATCTGATGTACTCATAACCACACCTTAAGTTACGTGTGATCCCAAAAATCACAACGTCAGCGGTGACGTGAGTACCAATCGCTACCTTACTTAGTGTCCTTGGGTGGACAAAAGTAAAAATCACTACATAGTTGTGGTGAAAGCATTTTGTGAGAGAAATAACGTTGCAAAGTTCAGAACATGTTTATTCAGAGCTCTCAGATACAAACAAAATAAACTTGCGCTGTCAACAACCCGGTACAATAACACTTTCTCAGCAATCTTTCCCCAGCTCGGTCTCCCTCGAGCTGCTGCGGCTCGCACCTCACTACACTCAAAATAATGCTGGGTTGTTTTTTAACCCAAAATGCTGGGTTAAGACTGTTGGGTAATTTAAACACCAGTGGGTAGTTTCAAATTTCCAGTCGTTGGGTTAAACCTCGCAATGCTTCGTTGATTCTACCCAGCGCTTGGTTGTTTCCAGTGCTTCCCACCTTGATTCGTTTAAATTCGCTCCCAAACTGTCATTTTTGAAAGGACAAAAGGCAACGCCACCGGTTGCAGATGTTTTAAGATAAGTTCATATGTTTTCATTAATAATCATTTTAATTAGCATAATTTGTTGTTTTTTTCTTCTTCGCGGCAACAATTTATGTTACATGATGTTAAGACGACAAAAGTTTTCCCTCAGAATCCGATGCAATGTACGTTACTGACTCGTGTTAGTTTAGGTAACGTAAGGCATGTAAGACGATAGATTAATATAGTTTGTGATTACACGGAACCAGGATCCCCTTACGAAAATTAAACATGGTTTTATGTAGGGATGTCCCAAGGACCAGTACTTCGGTACTACATACTGAAATTTTAAAAATGTGAAGATAGCCTGATATCTGTATAGCATCGACTCACAAGACTATATTCGCTCCCGCAGCTGCGTTCGGTCGCGTCACGCAGGGCTCCAGACTGTAGCCGAATATATATACCAGTGTCTGTGTATTAAATACTATTTAAATATTACTCTTCCATGTTTTCTGTGTGAATGACGGGGGCGCCATACACGCTCACTGTCTTTTTAGACTCTGCCGTGTCACTGAGGACATGAGAAATTACCGTTTCATTTGAGAAAACTGTCATATCATGAACACAGACACTCAAAGGTCACGGCAACCCGTCAAAATAAAAGTTTGATTTAAACGTGAATAAATTGACAGAATATATTAAGTTTGTAGTTGTCATTGTTACCAATTTGAACACATTTGTGTTTTGTACCATTTGTCAAGCAATACAAATGATTGTTTTAACAGTCTTAACATGCATTCTTTATTTGTTCTTTCATGATTGTCTAGTTTTACAGTAGGCTTAATGTACAGGAGAAATTTTAAGAGCAACCCAGCAAAAATAACCCAGAATAGCAAATCCATTAATGGTCAAATTTACTACATTTTGGGTTTTCTCAACAGCCCAGCCTGCTGGGTTAAAATGCCACTGGGTTAATTTAACCCAGCATGTGTTCTGTCCAATATTTACCCAGCGCTGAGTTGCCAATTGGGTTGTTTTTAACCCAGCCATTTTTAGAATGTAAGCCACGCCCCCTCCAACACATAATCTCATTTCAAATTCAAAGATGTCAGCCAATCCCAAACGTGGGTGTTTTCACTGAAGTCTCATAGCAGACATGCCCCTTGAAACAGAGCATTAAACCCAGAGGGCTAATATCAGTATAGAAAAAAATTCCTTTAAACTAAATAATGCGCTAGCAAGGAGCTTCAGTTCATACAGCGCTTCAGCGTGTGCAGCTCAAACAGCAATGCACAATAAAAAAAAATCTCAATTGCTAAAACACTAAAACCCACTGGCTGAACAAAGTTCTCAGTTGCCTGAACTCATTTAGCTAATTGTGGAGTCTGTTGTCAATACCTTATTTTTTCACATTTCACATGGTAAAACACAATTTTCAAATCTCTCTTAGATTTTCAGCAAAACACTGAACACATTTTCATTTTCAAAACACATTCTGCACTCAAATGCACATGTCAATTATACTGGTAAACACAAGTATCAACAATCAAATACAAATGGAGAACACAAATTCATTGATTGAACACAACCACTTAACGCTGATTTAACCTGTTTTAAATGATGAGACACAACAAATATAAGCCAGTTCAGAGAGTAAACCGGTTGTTGAAGGTGGAAGAAGAAAGTCTGAGAATGGATAAAAGAAACAATGGGAGAGGACGAGGATGAGTGTGTATGCGACATGGGCAATGAGGAGGAAGAGGAAGACCTTGCTTTCTAAGTAGCAAGAAAGAGGAAGAGGAGGAGGAGGTACAAAAAATGGCAAAGAGCAAAGCTCTAAGAGTAGTAATTTCTGATCAATTTTGAGCTACTATGAATGTTTTCGTTCATCAAAAGACAATGAAGGAAAATAGGAAATTTGCTTTGAGATTAAAAATTTACTTTTTTCTAATGTATGTTTTGAACAATGTGTTTTGTTTTTTTTTTGGTTTATTGTTTACTGACTGCTTGATAGTGTATATCATTTTGATCACTTTATTTATTATGTAAGAGCAGTGTTGATTTGATTTGAGTCAGAGGTTTTGTAAATAGGAAGATGTGAAAAAATAGGCATAAATCTAGCTTACAAATTATTCAGGCTAATTGTAGTAATTAAGGATCAGACCTGTTTGCCAAATAGTGGCAAGACATATATGTATATAAGGACCTCTGACAAATTGGTTTGTCCGTCAAAAACCAGAAAAAAAAAAAGAAAAGAAAAAAAAATCGACTGAAAAACTGAAAAAACTGTTTAACCGACGCGATTGTGGGTGGGTTTCTCCCATCCCCATACAACACAACTTCCCTGTCTTTCACTGCTCTTACAAGAACATCAGTCTCCTCGGCTGTGAACCGCTCCTGGCGTGCGCCTGGTAAATACGCCATAATAATAGCGATCCATAATGGAACTTGCGCACCTGCTTTTAAAGGGAATGTTGGATGACGCTCTGATTGGTTTATTCACGTTACGCCCAAACCACACCTATGAATAATGAAGCTACTTCAGACCAACCCATTTTAGATTTGCGCCGGGCGCAAGAGCCATTTATCCCGCCGGGAAAATAGCAACAGCACCGAGACCCGCCCACTTGGACACTTGCGTTTCAGATCGTTAAAATAGGGCCCATAGTCTTAATATGCTGTAAGTGAACTTTATACAGTCGAGAAAGACGACGGATATTCCTGCGTAATGTCAAACAAAAGATAAGGACATAACTTACTGCTCTTGATTGATTAGCTTGTGTAAGTTTAATAAGGATTAATCTTTAATTTAAACAATTATTTTACATTTGATTTATTCAATTTCTCTACCTAAAAACTAATGTTAGACCTACCTAAAAACCTGAAAAGCATTGTTTATTTTATCAGTATCTTTGCTCAATAGTATTTATTTTTTTCTGCTGCTTGTATTTAAGTTATTTGTTCTTATTTTCTTTATTTTTATTTGACAGTAGTCCTTTTTTTCCTGAACATAGTAAATAGAGAATCGTACTGAAACTGTGAAAATAAAACCGTGATACAAACCGAACCATGAGCAATCTGTACCATTACACCCCTATTGTAACGTATGTGAGAGGGTGCCTCAAAATTTTCTACAATTTCAAAGGGTGCCTGACTGAAAAAAGCTTGGGAAACACATTTATTCTTCCAGTCTCGAGTACCACCTAAACGCACACTTTTTTTGTCATTCTGATTGAAATATTCAGTGGACTGTTTACATGCGACGACGTTATATAAAGCGATCTGGGGTTTACATGTGCTGACTTTCAGTCGGAATCATTTTGTGACATGTTCTGACAGTTTGTCTGCCACTTCAGAAATGTCAACGCTGTTCTCTCTAGCAGCTAGAATGAGTTCCCGATTGCCATAGCAACTATCAACGGCCACCAGGACTTATACGGTTTTATAAAAGCTATTTATTTTGATGTAAACTGTAATAATCATCTCAGAAAAAATAAATTCTTCTGTTAGGCGCAGTTGAAGTAAAAAGTCCCTTGGACAAACGCTGTCAAGATGAGAGGGTGTAGCCAAGCTGTGTCTGTGTCGGTGCAATTTTCATAATTTCTTACAAAATAAAAAATGTAAGTTACCCCTCAGAAAAATTTACTTTCCTGTCTTGTCAGGAAACTTTATAGCCTAGTGTAAGGGTGGCGCGCGCTCTTCAGTAGTGAAGGCATTCACTGTATATCACGTCACATAAGGACACACACTCAAAAGTAATCAGGTCAGGTCGTTTACATGGTGTATTTTTTCGTTTGATAGGTTTATAAAAAGGTTTATCCCACCCCTCTCAAACTAATTACATTTTCATTCGGTTTGGGCATTTTTATTCCGATTGAGGTGTTTATATGGAGCATTTTCATTCAGACTGGACTTTTAAACCGATTACAGTGCTCCATATAAACTCACCTATTATTTGGGTAGCACACACATTCTGAAAGCCTTCGGCAGAATTCCGATGAGCCATTTTAATCTTTTTTAAAGCACAGGGTCAGCTTTTTCTTTTGATATATTGCATGCTCAGATATTCATAAAACAAAAATATTCTATGGGATATTACATTTAGGAGAAAATGGTTAAAAATCCTGGTGGTGGCTAGCAACTTTTTAAAAGTTTTTTTAAGAGTGAAGATGCATTTATAAAATAGATTTTCAAATAGATTTTATGCCAACTTTAATATGCGCTAGAGTGTTAGAACCTAAAAAACAGCTGAGCTTTCACATTAAAACATATTTTTGCAATTTGAATATATTTTATAAACATATTTAGGCATACATCTGACCAAAATTAACAAACACAAACACTTAAAAACAACAACAAATTGTTTTTAAAAACAATGAAAGTGTAAATTTTT
The DNA here is from genome assembly GCF_024679245.1 of Pseudorasbora parva. Classification (NCBI taxonomy): domain Eukaryota; kingdom Metazoa; phylum Chordata; class Actinopteri; order Cypriniformes; family Gobionidae; genus Pseudorasbora; species Pseudorasbora parva. The sequence continues at coordinate 8,304,140 of NC_090196.1, read as the reverse complement.
ACACAACATACTTTAAAAAAGTATGCATGGTTTGTGATTTTTACTGCAGTGTGCTTTTATGAATGGTCATTCATTATAACAAAAAAAATAAAAAATAAATAAAAAACAAGATCAATTTAGATCAGCTTTTACTCATCATAATAGTTACAGCCATTTTAATTCTTTGTAGGAACACAGTTCATTGGCTAGTAAAAGAAAATGCTTGAGTTTACTCTGTGTAGGGCTGTCTCAGAGGTGTGTGTGTGTTTTTGCTCATTCACATGTCCATGAGATGATGAATAGAGCCACAGTCAGAGAGAAAGTCAGAGACATAGTCAGAGATAGTCAAAGAGAGAGAGAGAGAGAGAGAGAGAGAGAGAGAGAGAGAGCTCCTAATTGTCTGACTAATTGCAAACTCTGACTCAGTCTCTCAGTAACTGTGTCGAGTCAAGCCCAGACATAAAGATGAATGCGAGGAAGACTCTAACAACCTCATTACCGTCACACTCTGTGCCAACAAGATCTGTCACAAGTCATTTTACTTTACTTTGTCGAACAGAACAACACTTCACCACAGAAACAAACAGCAAAATTCGTATCTGGTTCCCCAATGTGGCTTTAACATCAGAAGCAAGTGACGAAAGTGAAAATATACGAGACAGCTTTTGAGAAACACGGTCAAACTTCATATTCTTCCCAACAGAGAGGGCTAGTGCCTTTTTCAATAATTTAGATGGTCTGATGGGTGCATCGCCTCCCTTTGCAGGAAATGAAAAAATAGCCAGGAATACACAGTGTCCGTACTGACAGCAAAGTCAGAAGGGACCGTATTTCTACTGAAGTCTGACTTCACCAGAGTAGATGGTATTTTAGTCAACACACTCTCATAAAAAAGGTACAGTGCTGTCACTGGGGCGGTACCCTAAGGTACAAAAGTAAAAAGGTACATCTTTGTACCGCTAATGGTACATATTAGTACCTTGAAAGGTACATATCAGTACTTTAAGAGTGTTTATTAGTACCTTAAAGATACATAGTAGTATCTTTTCGGTTTAGTACCTTAGGGTACCGCCCCAGTGACAGCAATGTAGCTTTTTTTCTGACAGTGCATGAAACCTATTTTACCTCAATAATGTGACATATTTCTGAAAATAACTAGGAAAGGACATGATTTTATCATTTGCGAATTAATTGGTTGGTGAAAAGTGGCCTCTGGATCAATGGACAATTAGATAAGAAAAATACACTATATCGGCAAAATTATTGGGACATCCCTCGAAATCATTGAATTCAGGTTTTCCAGTCACTTCCATGGCCACAGGTGTATAAAATCAAGCACCTAGGTATGCAGACGCTTCTACAAAGATTTGTGAAAGAATGGGTCACTCTCAGGAGCTCAGTGAACTCAAGTGTAGTACCGTGATAGGTTGCCACCTGTGCAAAGCTCAGTTTTGAGCCTCCAGATGGAGTAATCAAACATGTCTTGTGTAGAGCTCTAGGAGTACACATTTATTTGTCATTTTTAATTGTTGAAAACAGAGCCTGCGTGTCAGGAAATTTCTTATCCTGTTGCGCCCTCTATAGGCCAGCGACTTGTCAACATCAAGCTTAAAGTGTCATGACAGAGCATTAAAGTCGACTAGTCGGTGCAACCCCTACAGCACACCAAGACATTTTGGACATTTTCATGCTCCTAACTTTTTGGGAACAGTTTGGAGATGGCCCCTTCCTGTTCCAACATGGCTGCACACCAGTGCATAAATCAAGGTCCATAAAGACATGGATGAGTGAGTTTGGTGTGGAGGAACTTGACTGGCCTGCACCTCCTGAGTCCTGACCTCAACCCGATAGAACACCTTTGGGATGATTTGAGCAGAGACTGCGAATCAGACCTTCTCGTCCAACATCCAGTGCATGACCTCACAAATTTGCTTCTAGAAGAATAGTCAAAATTCCTATAACCTCCCTCCTAAACCTTGAGTAGAAGCTGTTATAGCTGCAAAGGGTGGACCAACTCCATATTAAACCCTACAGATTCAGAATGGGATGTCGATAAAATGAATGTGCATGTAAAGACAGGCATCCCAAAACTTTTGGCAATACAGTGTATATGAATATAGTTTTTCTATTTCAATTTATCGTTTTCGTGGTAAATTATTGTTTCCTGCCTGTCAGGACATCGAGTCCGCAGGTTTCCTAAAAAAATCGTAACAGTTTTCCTGTCGTTGAAATGCACTGCACTCCCTCCCGTTGTGTCACTTCCGGTTTTGGCATTTTTAAATGCGGAATTAAAATTTTCTCACAATAATAACTCCAAAAGCCTTATTAGCGTAGCCTAGAAATCTAGACGCACCCTAGCGGCAGCAAATCTAATCTGAGTTGATCTCGATCTTGATCTTGATGTGGGTCCGGCTTGTCAGGCTTTTATTAGCGTATTTATAAGTATATTTCAAAGTTCCTATATTATTCATAATTTATTCATTATTAAAATCTAGCTCCTACATTATTTTTCTATACATTGACTACAAAATGCATTTTAAGTGGCATGTCTTGATCATCATTAAAAAACAAAAAAACAAAAATCCCTAAAAATGTTCAAATATCATGAATAATTAAATTTAAATTTAGATTAGGTTTTTGAAGAGTCACATGACTTTACCTTATGACTTAACTTGCCTTAGAAAAAGCTGAAATTAACTGATATCTTAAGAGATTTACATTTTCTGCATGATTTTGAATTTTGGTTGTATGTCTTTGATTTGCCATCCATCCATCCATCCATCCATCCATCCATCCATCCATCCATCCATCCATCCATCCATCCATCCATCCATCCATCCATCCATCCATCCATCCATCCATCCATCCATCCATCCATCCATCATCCATCCAATGTGTGATGATAACAATATCAAAAACATACAGCATATGAAGAAATTAAATATGGTCCATTTTTATTTCACATTGAATTGGAAAAAAATACTGAAAGCGAGGCTACTGAATGACAACTTAGTTTAGGCTATATTTGCAGCCCTGTTACAAAGGTTTTGATTTGTAAAGTGATCAGGCAGACCCTTAGTACAACACTGTAGGATGCTTCATCTGAAGATGCAGGAAAATCGAGCTGAATCCAGGCAATTTTATAGACTGTCTTGCTTAGACTTTTAAACACGAGTCGCTTCTGCAGTGTTGACACCCTTGACTTTGACTTCATCGTACTAATGAACTCCACAAAGTCCCGGGCAGCGGCAGTATCATTAAGATTCACACAGTTTCAGCTCTGTGTATTTGTAGCATGCCGTATTAGTGTGAAGTGCACGGTTTCTGGGATCTCAGCCACTTTACAGCAGACGTCAGACAGATGTCTCAAGAGGGAGTAGGAATTCAGAATCCAAGGAGTATCAGCTAACATCAACTATCTGCATTACTGTTTAAAAGTAAAGAGCTCAGGGTTGCTGCAGATCTTCTGGTCTCTAAATATGGCTGAGATCCCTCTTTCAATATAGGTCTAAGCGTTTGTCATTTTTATTGTCCATTTAAAAGGGTTAGGTCACAAAAAATTAAAATTCTATCCTTATTTCCTCACCCTCATGTCATTCCCAACCCATAAGACCTTTGTTTATCTTCGGAACACAAATGAAAATATGTTTGGTTAAATCTGAGAGGCTTCTGTACCATCCATAGGCAGCAACGTCATTGTAACTTTCAAGGGCCAGAAAGTTAGTAAAGAGGTTGTTAAAACAGTCCATGTGACAACAGTGGTTCAACCTTAAAGGTCCCATTCTTCGCGTGTTTTCGAAGCTTTGATTATATTTACAGTGTGCAATATAACACGAGTTCATGTTTCGCGTGTAAAAAAACACAGTATTTTTCACACAATTTACTTATCTGTATACCGCTGTTTCCTCTGTCCTAAACACGGCCTGATGATTTCCTTGTTCTATGAAGTCCCTCCTTCAGAAACACGTAATGAGTTCTGATTAGGCCAGCGCTTCCTTAGCACACTTTGCCCGGAAAGGTCCCGCCTCTTACCATAACGCGCTCAATGATATTGCAAAAATGTCTATATTGCCTTATCAATTTGATTCGGAATCAGACCCGGAGAATATCGAAGAGGATCGATTACAACCTGCTCAGGAAAGACTTTTGCTGGATGTTTCAGAATGGTAAGCTGTCTATTCAGTAGTTTAAACTGATCATTACAAACACCAACAATCGATGGTGTCTGAATGAATAACTACACTTTTATATACTAAGTTTTTCGGATTAGTTTCAATTACCATCTAACGTTAGTTAACAAAGCTAAACAGCGTTGCACTTTGTGTCATGAGTTACATAAACTGTTAAACGGACCAACTTAAATAATAAAATACACTTACCGGTTGTAGTCCATAAACAACGCCTTCTCCAGACAAAGAGGGAACTGCGTCATCTTTTAAGAATAATCTGCGAATCCGGCATTAAACTGATTGAGATTGAGCAAGCAGTCCTCAGCAAAATGTGCTGCACATAGTTTCATTGATCTCTACGTACAGCGTCCGTGGGAAGGCCAAACAAAGGTGATTTGACTCCGGGATGAAAATAACAGCGTTTCAATGGCATGGCGACAAACACACTCTACAAAAACAACGCTTCCTATTCTCGACCTGCGAGAGCAAAAGGACAACGCCCCCAAATTTGCGTGTTCTTGTGGGCGGAGGATTCGTCAACAAACGGTTTTAGTTGCGTCATTAAACCTGGAAGTGCAGGGGTGTAGTCCAAACCGGCCGTTCGCTGTAGGCTTTGAAAGGGAACTTCTGTTAAATAAAATATCTCGCTTGGCATTGAACTTTGAGCTTTATAATTTTACAGGTATTATTTATGCTCTAACAGCAACATTACACACTAACTAAAGTTTGAAAGATGGAATCGCAAAGAATGGGACCTTTAATGTTATGAAGCAACGAGAATACTTTTTGTGTGCAAAAAATAAATAAAAAATAATAACTTTATTCAACAATTTCTTCTCTTTCATGTCATCCTTTTACGCTGCTGATGTAGTAAAGACAGTTCAGGGATTCCAGGTTCTACATCAGAACGCTGGCTCAGTATTGATTAGCTCCTGCGTTAGCATCACATTCATGTGCTTTTGTTCTCACGTGAACCGTGTTGGCCAATAATGAGCCAACGTTCTGACATAGAACCCAGAAGCAATACACTGTGTTTACAATGTGAACAGTATAGGATAATGACATGGAAGAGAAGAGATTGTTGAATAAAGTAATTATTTTGTGGGGCACATTATTTTTGGCACTTCAAAACACTAGGGTTGAACCACTGTAGTCACATGGACAATTTTTAACGTTTTCTTTACTACCTATCTGGGCCTTGAAAGTTGCCGCCTATATATGTGGTTCAGAAACCTCTCATATTTCATAAAAAATTAGGGTTTCCAAATATTAACAAAGGTCTTACGGGTTTGGAACAACATGAGGGTAAGTAATTAATGATAGAAATTAATTTATATGAGCACACCCCTTCAAATGTCAAGTCAAGAGAAAGAGAATAGCAGAACAAGAAATTAATATTATGAGATTCATTGGCCTACCGACCGGCTTACGTTTTGGCAGCCTGTCTAGAAAACACAGAGCACCATACACAAAACACAAACACAAAATGTATGGATTTTGTGAGCCCTGGCCCATACATGTCTGAGTCCAGCATGCTAAAGGTATGTTGTGTTAGACACGTACACATAAGCAAAACGAACAATGCTATCACATATAAAAAAACACGTTTTACTCACATAAGTGTGTTGCACCATTCCTGTCGGATCCAATATAGAAGAAACAACAATTCTGTTTTAATCTCAAATATCTACAAATCCAGCTCAACCTGAGATAGATTTACAAACGATTACGTAGTGAAATGAAGTTAACACCATGAGCTGGAACTTCATTACAAATAGAAAGCATAAATATAAAAATAAAGTTCAACCACACATTCCTAATATTAGGATCAGAAGGATGCTTATGCAGAGACTGTGTTCTTCCACAATATCTTGCTATATTCTTTGGCATGTTTTTTATTGGTGGTGGCTAGCGTGATCCGATGAGTTGGTGGACGGGCTACTGAAATACACGTGCTTATTATTCTGTAGAGGCAGTGTTCCCTATATCGAGGGAACTTCGCACTGCGTCGGAACAACAAATTTGGGGATGCTCCCTAAGCATTAGCTGTAGAAATAGGGTACAGACTGCAGTTCAGTCACCCCCCTCCGAAGTTCAATGGGGTGACGTGGACTGCAGTGGTACCATTGCGGGTTCTGGTAATGAAACAAGAAGTAAAATCCTTGCTGGCATAGGAAGCCATAGAGATGGTTCCGCTGTCGGAGAGGGAGGCCGGGTTTTACAGCCGAGTTCTATAGCCGGTACTTTATAGTTCCCAAAAAGGATGGAGGGCTACGGCCAATTTTAGATCTGAGGTATCTGAATCAGTCTCTGAGGAGATTCAGATTCAAGATGCTGACTATTCCCACCATCGTGAGTCAGATCCAATCCAAGGACTGGTTCGTCACAATAGATCTCCATCCTTCCATGTCACAGGAAGTTCCTGAGGTTCACATATTGGGGCGAAGCATACCTGTATTGAATATTTCCGTGCGGCCTAGCTCTTTCCTCTCGCACATTCACCAAGTGCATGGATGCAGCGCTGGCTCCATTGAGACTTTAGGGTATCCGTGTGCTGAACTATATCGATGACTGGCTAATTCTGGCACAGTCGTACGAGATGGCAGTTTGATATCGAGATGTTGTTCTGGCCCACATTCAGTGCCTGGGGCTGAGACTCAACTCAGAGACTTAGCTCGTACCAGAGTTCCTACCTGGGATCTGGTGGTGGTACTCGAAGGGTTGGTTGAGGCCCCCTTCGAGCCACTGGAGTCAGTAGAGCCTAAGAACCTGACTCTTAAAGTGGCATTTCTCCTGGCAATCACTTCTCTGAGGAGAGTGGGGGATCTCCAGGCCTTGGCGGTTACTTCAACTTGCCTGGAGTTTGCCTCTGTGCAGACTGGCGCATCTCATTCTCCTGTGGTCACAAGAGAAATTGTTATCCCTCAGGGCAATGTACATCCCGGGGATACAGAATCAGAGGGTAGACATCCTGTCAAGGCAGGGGCTGAGGCCCGGGCAGTGGCAGTGGCAGTGGCAGCTGCGTCCATATACGAAATGTTCGGCCCTGTGGAAGTGGATCTGTTCACGTCTTGAGAGACGTCCTACTGTCCACTGTGGTTTTCCCTTACGCATCCAGCCCTGCAGCGGTTGGATGTCATAATGCAGACGTGGCCGAGGCTGCATCTGTATGCATTTCCCCCAATCGCCTTGATCCTAGGGGTCGTGTAGAGAGTCCGGCAATGAGGAATCAGTCTTCTCCTGGTGGCTCCTCGCTGGCCGACTTGAGTATGGATCTCGGACATCATAGCTCTGCTGGCGGGTCCTCCGCGGCAGGTCCCTCTGAGGAGGGACCTCCTATCGCAGGAGTGGGGGACACAAAGGGGGGGCCAGATATTGAGAGGTTGGACTGCCAGCAGGTGTTATAAAGACCTTACTCAGTTCCAGGGCTCCGTCTATGAGGAGATTGTACAGCCTCAAGTGGAATGTGTTCGCCACTTGTTGTAGAGAGCATGAGGTGTACATGGCTGCTATTGGAGCTTTCCACGCACCTGTGAGTGATGGGCCCTTAGGTAGGCACCATTTGGTTGTGCGTTTCTTCTGTGGGGCTCAGAGGATGAGGCCTGTAGCTCGTACCAGAGTTCCTACCTGGGATCTGGTGGTGGTACTCGAAGGGTTGGTCAAGGCCCCCTTCGAGCCACTGGAGTCAGTAGAGCCTAAGAACCTGACTCTTAAAGTGGCATTTCTCCTGGCAATCACTTCTCTGAGGAGAGTGGGGGATCTCCAGGCCTTGGCGGTTACTTCAACTTGCCTGGAGTTTGCCCCTGGTGGAGTTAAAGCCATCTTACACCCTATGTGCCTAAGGTACCTTCTAGTGTGGTCAGGTCTTTAGTTCTTCAGGCGTTTCATCCCTCGCCCCATGTGATGGCAGAAGAAGGGAGACTTTTCCTTTTGTGCCCAGTCAGGGCCCTAAGGATATATTTGGAAAGGTCAGCACAGTGGAGGAAATCAGATCAGCTGTTAGTGTGTTTTGGCTCACCCAAGAAAGGGTTGCTTGCATCTACCCCTATGATCAGTAACTGGATTGTTCAGGCTATTGCCATGGCATATCAGGTGCGCAATTTGCCTTCACCTATAGCCGTGAGGGCCCATTCCACCAGGGGCATGGTCTCCTTGGTGGCCCTCCTTTCTGGAGTCCCAATGCAGGACATCTGCGAAGCGGCTGGATGGACCACTCAGCACACTTTTATTAGATTCTACAGTTTACACCTCCCTGTGACACCCGGCGCCAGGGTGCTTCAGTCCTAACTGTGCCTGGTTTCCAGCTTCACCATAGGGCAGGCATACCCTCGGTGTGGCCTAGTGGGTACTCGTTCCCCTCTCAATATAGGGAACGTCTTGGGTTATGTATATAACCCATTTTCCCTGAGAGGGAACGAACACTGGGTCTCGTCGCCACACCGCATATCGCCTGGAATGCTTGCTTCATTGCGTTAATTGCCGCTACTATACGCCAGTCTCCCCTTTATAGCTTCCTGTAACGCTATAAAAATGAGTTGTTCCGACGCAGTTCTCGTTTCCTCTCAGTGAACATGGGTTATATACATAACCCGAAACATTTCGTCCAAGATGAACACGATTGTTTTCTGGGCCTGGTGTCTATAAATGCTTTTCTTTGACTAACAAGGACGTTTTCAGCTCTGAAACTTACAGGATAATCTTATATTACCATGACCTTTTATATATCAAAAGCTCAAGGGAAAGTTGATTTCTCGATTCATCACCCCTTTAGCGACAATTTTGCCGTCATCATTTGAACAATCTCTACTTAAGTTCCCAAGGTCTGTTGTTAATTTTTTTAATTAATACTTTTGCTATGGAACAAATTAGGCTTCCTGTATCATTTTCACCACTTTCAGTTGAATCTATGCCTCCTTGATGTTTAATGTGATGCAATAAAATGGCAATGTTCCCAAATAAGAACAAAATAATAAAATAATGGCGTATTTCAAGTGAAAGACCCAACTTATTGTACAACAAGACAAATGTAAAAAAACTAAAGAGAAATATGGGAATATGGAAATCCACACTACAACTATAACGATAACGGCACAGAGGAACATTCAAGTTGAAATCACTCCAAGTTTTTTTTTTTTTCAGCTGATGAACTATAAAATACATTGACAGCCAATCTGAATCAAACAGTTTAAAGACTGCACATTTTGCTAAAGCAGCAGAAAACATATGCATGTGCTAATATGAACAAAGTTATTGTCAGTCGGTGTGGATGCTAATAAAGTTCTTATTATAGTTATCTGTATAGCTAATGATCTTGGTGTGAAGAGGTCTTTACTGGTATGAATACGTCTGAAACACTTAGCTGTGTAATTTACAGCATCAGCAGAGCAAGACTATTTCTTTAATATGACACAAAAAGAGGCACTATAACTAAAATATTTTCTTTTTGTTTATCTAGCCATCCTGGCAAGTCATACACTGACGTGGAAGGATTTCCAGGCGAAAATGACACAGCACTTTTGTGGAAATGCCAGAAGCCTTATTAATTCTTGAATATGCCAGCCTCTCACTCTCTCTCTAGTTAAAGGGCAGAAACAGATCTGTCGTATCTAGGGCTGAGTCACATCCAGTGGAATCCATCTCTATCCTCCGGTCTTTGCCTTTCCACAGGCATTAAGGCCACCTGGTCTTCCCACACAACATTTGTCCTCCAATCGCATCATTATCCAATCACATAAGCGAGACTAATCTAATGGAAGGCCCTTCAGAGACTTCATGATATAGGTCTTATGTTTGTCATCCTTGTGATGAAATTTTCCCAGCTAAAGTACTTTGAGATGAGATGATCAAACTTCGTTGCAGAGGGGCCAGAAAGGTAGTAAAGAGATTGTTAAAATAGTCCATGTGTCCTTCATTTGAAAGATGAAAACAGGAAGCCTGTAAATGTAGCACTTTTTTTAGAAAGGTGAATTGACTCCCACAAAAAAGAGGTAAAAAGGAGGTTTAGACATGCACTAATATCAAATCTACCAATTAAAAAAAAAAAAAAAAAAAAATATATATATATATATATATATATATATATATATATATATATATATATATATATATATATATATATATATATATATATATATATATATATATATATATGTGACAACATTATGACAGGTGAAATGAATAACACTGATTATCTCTTCATCACAAAGTTGATGTGTTAGAAGCAGGAAAAATGGGCAAGGGTAAGGGTTTGAGCAAGTTTGACAAGGACCAAATTGTGATGGCTAGATGACTGGGTCAGAGCATCTCCAAAACTGCAGCTCAGTGGTGAATGTTATTGTGGCGTGTGGTCTGATCAAACATTACAGAAAAAAAAAGAAAAAAAAAACAATAAGGGCAATATTAAAACTCTATACTACTTTATCTAAATAGAAAAAAATTAAAACATACTACAACACTACATCATACAATCTATATTTTAGAAATACATTTTAGAAATATAAGATTACAACAGCTTTATAAAATTATGAAACAAAAATAAATGACTATTCATGAACAAATTATACACACGAACAGTGTAGATTGTTTCCCGAAAATATGACTCTTATGACTCTGTTCTCTGAGTGAATCAAAAACATATAGCATGAACACTACAGTAGATTGACTCCCTAGAAAAATGACTCTTATGAGTCTGTTCTTTTAGTAAATCAAAAAAATATAGCATTAATTAACAGTGTACAGTAACATGTTAATATCAATGTTGTAATAACAACAGCTGTGGTGTGAATATATAGAAAGTAAATAGATTTATACATTTTTATAAACATTTCTTGATTCTAAAGCAGGTTGGAGTTATTTAACAAAAAAAGCAGAAACTCATTTCAACTCAATACAACCAGGCGAGTGCACTCTGAACGGATGCCAGCGGAGAAGTCTGTCTTTTCTTATGTTGGAGATGCGCCGTTAGATTAGATTCCTTATCTAATCAATGCTTTGTAAGGGTGGAAAAGACTCATGCCTGCTTCTACAGGATGAACAATCCTGCTTTAAAAGCAAAGTGCTTAACCTCCGATCAATACACACCATTCCCTTTTTCTGTCTCTATTCCTCAAACTCAATAACCACATTGATTTATGATCATGGTAATAATGATAAACAGCATTGCAAAAAGTCTTAACATTGCCTACACATTTGTCTTTTTTCACTCTTATCGGTTCACTAACTCTTTGTTATTGAAATAAGAGCTCTGTTATAAAAACTAGTTTGTCTAAAAAGTATAAATTATGCCCTTGTAAATTTGAAGGCAGTTCATTTATCATTCACAGAAAATGCTGTCCCAGAATATACTGCAATAGATTAATGGAAAAGTTGATTCTAAATATATTTAATTCAAGTGCAGAATAAAAAGTTGTTTGTGTTATGTATTTTTATGCTTAGAGTATCAAGGTGTTGGCTAAGCAACACGTTAAATTCCAAATCATCTGGAATCATCTTTACCATGCAATTCACAAGCAAAATATCTGTTTGTTAGCTTAGCATTGTGCTAAATAAACCTCAACTGGATCATTGGTCAAGCCAAATTTGAGAGTTGTGACCTCTTCAGAAGTTAAAAGGGCATTATCTCAGTTAACCTCAGGCCCTTTTTGTTGTTGTTTGTGTAGACAAGAGTGGAGACATAAGGTCTGACCGCAATGGGGTCCCTGGCGGGGCCTCAAAGTTACAACAAGCCATGCTGCAACTTTTTTCCTGTGGGAGAGAACTCTCCCAATAACAACCGAGTCAGACTGAAGTTCATTCTTCTTCACTCAGCCTGAAAGAACCTGACTAAAACTTCTCCACCATCGAACTACTGAACCATCACCACTTTCTTCTGAGACTGCAATGTGCAAGTATCTTACACTGAACTAACTAAACAGGTTAAGTATAAGCTGTTAGCAAAGTATTTTAAAATTATGAAACTGAAGGTTCTGTTCAGGTAGTTAACTGACACTTTCATTTCCCCCTTACGAAACAAAAATATATTGCAGTATATTGGAAAATATCATGTAATACATTAGGCAATATATTCACATATATGGGATTTAATATTTATATTCTCCAATATATTGCAATATATGAAAGCGGCAATCATTTGTATATTTTGCAATATATTACAGGAATATATAATATATTGTATAATACCATCAATATATTATTCCATGTATTTCCAATATATTATAATATATTTCAAGTAATATATTGGCTGTTTCCATTTAATTTATTCACTTTTACTTTTCTTTTTACCCATGAAGGCATGATGTGGTCTTCACTTCACAGACAGTGAAAAATAATCAGACTAGGACTCATGTTCATGGATCATGGCAGAAATCATGTTCATGGATGCGATTATTAACATTACTGTAGTATGTAGTATGTATCCACCAGAGCAGGGCCGAGTGTTGAGGAGCTGAGCAAGGCCGCTGGAGCAATTATTAAGCAACATGCGGCTCGCGAGCAGCAGGACTTTTATTATGACGGGACACAGTCGCCGGCCCCATTTACGTTTTTCCGATCATGAGTATGAGGTAACGCAGCTCTTTTTATCAATATTAGATACATTTAAGTGTGTTTAAAATGATGTTATGACGTTACTCTGTGTGTTCCCTCAGCGGCTGCTGTGACATGTTCACACTGCTAAAAGTGCTAAAAGTGAAGCGCTTCTGCAGAATAAAACCAGAAACTGAGGGTTACGCAGATAGGACGCAAATTGACAGGCGACTCCCTCAGACGTCCCGGCTCCTTGGTTAAAAAAATCAATCAATGATTGATTGATTGATTAAAATAGCGATTTTCTCACAATTTACAAATAGTTAGAAATATTTAGGATATTGTAAGAACTCAACTGAACAAAATATATAACACTGGCCTAGTGGTTTTAGATATTTTACTGCAACAATCTTACATAGTGCACCTTTAAAAGCCAGTTGCGCTCACACCATGGCGGATTCGCTATTTACATGGTAGAATTTGCAAGTGGAAAGACTGAACGCTTCTCCAGAGAATCCTTTTATTTTTAATATTTAACAATGTTTGTGTGCTGCAACCCTGTGTGTGTAATAAGCAGACTGTGTGTTGTAAGCGCATTGTGTACTCGCCTATAGGTGAATATTACTAACACACCCTTTAAATAACACAAAAAATACTGCATATTCAATTCCTCAGAATAGCAACAATGCGCCTGAACACACCTGATTTTCAGACCAGCGAACAATGGCCGATTGTTTCAATGTTCCATGGCGAAAAGATGGGCATGAGTGCATTTGCTATTTAAACAATGGCGTGTCTATTCACACCAAGTGCAAATAGCATGCCTTGTTGGTAAGTGCTATTCACACTAGCCCCGCCTGCCTGGCTGTGCCAAGCAACATAAAAGATAAAAAATAAACGCTTTTGATTCAACGTCTTCAGTGCCTAATGCATCGTTGTTTTGACGCGATCAACACAGGTCCGAATTCGCCTTTTGCGGAGCTGGCTCTTCTCTCTCTTCCCTCTTCTTTTAAACAAATGATTTTATTAGAGCTCCCTTGTATTACTTTTTTATCAACACTTGAATATGGCTAAGTTAAAAAAAGCTATATTTTGAACGAAAAGCTGAGAAAATTGCGTTTTTGTGAAAGACTGTGTTCAGATCAGATTCAGAAAGATTTTTTGACACCGATGGAGTAGATCGAGTCCATCAACGCTGTTCTCGTAGCTCGTCCTGGGTCCACATTTCATTCACTAACATTAGATAGTTTTGATTCATATGATGATGATCGCGTTATTTTATATTTGTTTTACTCTGTCTTACGTGTGTTTTATTCAGGAGATTCAGTACTCATTCAGAAGATGCGTAATAGTAATAGTTAATTCTATTAACTGATCCAAATATTTATATAACACGTTATAGTTGATTATTAATTTTCACTTGAGCTCAACATTAATTTCAGCATGGAAGCTCACTATGTTTTGGAATAGAGCTTTTGAGCTTCATAATTCAAGGACAAAAAAATCCACGGTTTCCTTCTCTTTTATCTTCTTGCAACTGTCTGCTTCATTAAGAGCCATCTTCACTTTAGTCATCGCCAGACATTGGATGCAGTATGTGTTTTTATATCAAGTTCAGAATAAAGAGATGAGACAATGAGAAACATAAATGTGTTACTTTGATGTTGTTGTGAACCATATAGGATGGAAGTGAAAATGATATGGACAAAACAATGCAGCTGAATTTATTATTCTGGCTGATATCATCATATTAACTGGCTAATTATGGATCTCCTTGATTAAAATCAAAGTAATTAAGACATTATTAATGTTCACCAGTCATGGATAAGCCATCTATCTAATTCATAGCACACATCACAAGAGATGAACTAAACATCTCTGGTCTTATGGCAAACATTAGCAGTGAGTTTATCGAAATAAAAGATTTAATGTTGGCAAAATTGCTTTTAATCATATCAAAATCAGTTTACTGTTTTGTTCAGTTTTCTTCTCCCTCTGTAGACTTTCGTAAACATCTCCATTAATTCTTCATTAACAATAATACCAAATGGTGCAGAATGAGGGTTAAATGCTGTGTTTCTATTCAGGTCTGGGATCATAGCGCCATTCCCAAGGGTGCACTTCGTCCATACAGCCCCGCGTCAAGGGCAGTAATAGGTGAAAGACTTACACGCGAGAAACACTAGATGAATAATGCAGAAAAATCAAATGCTCTTTAGAGACTCACAGCCAACGGCCAGGAGCAGGAGAGGTGTGCTGTGCTCCAGAGGTGCAGTTGTGTTTTCTGTGGTACAATAAATTATACAAGATCTATTTGTGTTCATTTTTATCTGGCTAATTCGCTTCTTTGAATGTACATGCTAATTTGATTAGAAGAGCTGTACTGATTTTTTTTAAAGGGGTGGTTGCATGTGATTTAACTTTTTAACTTTAGGTAGTGTGTAATGTTGCTGATTGAGCATAAACAGTTGGTGACATCATAAACCTTTGCTAGTCACCGCAGATGTGACTTCTGCCCGTAATGGGAAGGGGCGTGGCGTTTCCGGACAATCTGTGCTTGGCACTTCAGCCAATAAAAATACAGGAAACTACATTTTGCCATCTAACCAATCGAAGACCGTTGCGTTTTTCAAGCTTCATAGAAGCAGGAAGCAAACGAGCTGTTCAAAGGACAACAGAGACAGCAGTGTGAAATAAAGGTCAAATATAAGAAAATATGGCGTTTATAAAAAAAAAAGTATTAAGACATGTTATACTGCACCCCATAAACACAACCAAGCCTAGAAAAAAAAGAAGAAAAAAAAACACGGAACCATCCCTTTAAAATATAGATACATTTCTTTTTTTGGAGTATAAAACTAAATCACCATAAAGTGTGGCCTAACTGGCCAAATAGTTAAGGCGCAGTGTTGTGCAAGTTAGTCTGGAAATGTAATTAACTCTTTCCCCGCCAAACACAGAAATTTCTGTTATTTGTGAGAAAACACTTCCAGGCCAATAACGGAATTTTCCGTGTTTTCACTGTCGGACGTTAGGGGGCGCTATTGCGCATCTTCTGAATGAGAGTACTGAATCTCCTGATCAAAACACACACGAGTAAGACACAGTGAAACGAGCAATCGCATGTAATCATATGCATATGAAAAATAACGTGCTCATCGTCAATAAACAGCATATGAATCAAAACTGCCTAATGTTACTGAATGAAATGTGGACCCAGGATGAGCTACAGGACTGTGCAAGCATTAGGACTGTTGATGGACTCGATCTACTCCATCTGCGTTTGATCATCACTCTGAATCTGATCTGGAAACAGTCTTTCACAAATACGAGATTTGCTCAGCTTTTTGTCAGGTCTTTTATGAAACCCACCCATAATCAAGTGTTGATAAAAAAGGAATGCATGAAGCTAGAATAAAATGTTTTTTTTTTTTTTTTAAAGAAGAGGGTCAGCTCTTTATTTATGATATATTGCATGCTCAGATATTCATTAAACAAAGTATTCTATGGGCTATTACATTTTTGTGAAAATTGTCAAAAACCCTGGCGGTGGCTGCCAACTTTTTTTAAAGCGGGGAAAGAGTTAATTACTGAATACTACATTTAAAAATAATAAGTGGTACCCCACACCCTTAAAAAACATTAAAGAGGTTATATAATAACCTCTTTAGTCTGCTGCAGTACTTTTAGATCTGCTCATGTTGTATTATACTTCTTACATGTTTTATAGTGTTTTATACGTTTTATAGTGTTGCGCTCTATAACCAATCACACACCAAACCAGTCTGTTTGATCGGACCACATGGGCGAGCCCTCGCTCCTCACGTGAATCAATGAGCTTCGGCCACCCATGACCCTGTTCACCACTGTTCCTTCCTTGGACTACTTTTGATAGATACTGACCACTGCAGACCGGGAACACCCCACAAGAGCTGCAGTTTTGGAGATGATCTGACCCAGTCGTCTAGCTATCACAATTTGGCCCTTGCCCATTTTTCGCTACTTTACGCTTGCCCATTTTTCCTGCTTTATATCACATCGACTTTGAGGAAGTATGATTTTGGTAACACTTTAAGGTCTCAGTTAACATTAGTTAATGTATTAACTAACATAAACTAACCATGAGCAGTACATTTGTTACTGTATTTGTTAATGTTAGTTAATATAAATAGAGCTGTTCATTGTTCATGTAAGTTCACAGTGCATTAACTAATGTTAATACATTTTTAATACAGTATTAGTAAATGAAGTGCAGTTCCTTATTAGTTCATGTTTTACTAATGTAGTTAAATAATGTTCACTAATGAACCTTATTGTAAAGTGTTACCAAGATTTTTTATTGTTTTTGAAAGACGTCTGATATGCTCACCAATATTTATTCGATTTTTAGCTGATTTTTTAGCATAATTACTCCAGTCTTCAGTGTCTCATGGTCCTTCAGAAATCATTCTAATATGATGATTGCTGCTAAAAAAAAAACATTTCTGATGTGCTGCTTAAAGCTACACTGTGTAACTTTTTTAGTTTATTCTTAGCTAAAATCACTTAGTTCTTTCAAAAATATATGTGCTCATTAATGTATATTTACTTCTTTCAAGTAATAATGCATTCTCGTAATTTTATAATATACCATTGAAAATGCATAAGTGTTAGGGGTTCGGATGGCGGTCGCCATGTTGCTCCTCCATCTTGAAAGTACATTTGCCAAAGAGTGACATACCCGTAAATTCAAGCTACGCTTTTCGCGTTTTTATACTCGATGGCACCGTGTCGAATGTGAAGAGGAGGATTGCTTGAGGCTGCTATATGATGATGGAGGATCACTCTTAAGCCCCTTTCACACTGCACGTCGGACCCGCAATATTCCCAGAACATTGCCGGGTCGCCTTCTGTGTGAAAGCAACCACGTCCCGGAATTAATTACAGAATTCGACCCGGGTCGGGGACCTAGTAACATTGCGGGATATGTATCAGAGTCGCCAAGGAAGCGGAAAAGAGAATTAAGACGGCAACGCAACAGGCATTTTAAAAAGAAATTTTAAAAAGATTTTAACGATTTTAAAAGGAACGCTGACGTCGCCTGCTTTCTTCTTGACAGGTTATATTAATTCAGCCTATTTGTGTATATTGGAAGTTTTATTGTTGCTTGGCTAATTGTATCATGGTGTGCTGAGCATAACACTAGAACGACGTCTAGGATAGTTTCCCTTGCGTCAATGATGAAAAAGTATTGTTTACCTTATAACATAAATCCGTGTTCTATGACGGATAACATGAGATTAATATTTGAATTGCATTATAATTTGTTTGCCTTACGCTAGTGATGTCGTACAATATACAGAATAACGATAGCACTGATAAAAGTTACTTTACTAAGATTAGCTTGCATTCGTCTGGGAACCTGATAGCTGATGTTAGCAATGAAATGGTAAAAAATAACGAAAACGTAAAACTATTATTCATTTTACATAGATTAATTTGATCATAGATCATTTGGCAAATTAAATAACTGCAAATTATAATAGTTTTCAAAAGTAACCTCATCACTTGATGCAACACTCACCGAAGAGGTCGAACTGGAAGCCATGACTAAATGGGCCACCGTAGGAGTTAAAACGAAATCGAAATTGAGAGGAACAGAAACTATTATTCACTGGATGGTCATATATCTTTTCACCACTAGATGGGGGAAAATATCACAAAAATTGTGGAAACTATACAAGAATATAATACATTTACATTATGCTTATTAACAGCCATAGAGTCATTGAATCAGCGTCAAACAGTAGATCTACCCAGTATTAGTTGATAGTAGTTTTGTGTTTGGTATTTTTTATTTTGTGTGAAAACACCTATATGGCACCCCAGATGAGTAATATCCTCTACTTTTACAAAATGAAATGTAATTCCTAAATATAAAGTCTTAAATCATCTAGACAGAGCATTATCTACAAGAGAACCATTCTAAAAAGGTGCCTCTGTGGTTACTATCTATACACTCAGGTTCATGAAATGAGGTCGAATTAGTTTATGCATTATTAAATACACTCAAGATAAAGGCCAGGCTATGGATCACTTTACAGCCATATGGAAACAAACTCACTGCTAATTCCAGCAGATCCATTTGAAGCCATTATTAATGGTGCATTAGTGCACAGTGCCAAATTAAGCTGGCTGTAGAGGGCTTTTTATGGAAATACTAGAAATACGATATGCTAATCGACCGTTCATATACTGCTGATTTGAAGCGGAAAAGGTGTTTCTATCTTAGAAGCGACACAGCTCTTTCTTCAACATGATATTTAAATCACACAAGTTGTACGGCTATAAATGATGTGAGTGCTCTGAGAGGAGCAGAGAAAGGCGATCATTAAATGCCCGATCAGATAAAGGCCAGCAATTTCCTCCAATTACAACACAATCAACACCATCAGGGGTAAAATAACTGCATCAATAGACATGAGTGTGGGCGGTTTGTTTACAAAGGAAGAATTGAGGCCCTTGATTGGACAATTAAACAGAAAGTAAAACATAGAAACATACACTAATGACCAACATTTGCACATAATAACCAAGTTTGCTATGCAATTTCACACTATTCAATGCTGTGGACACATCGAAATTACACATGGATGCTGTGTTTGATGTCACTGTGTGTATACAGTATGTACTTACTGCACAGACTTGGACGCCTGAGACCTGAACTTGGTAAACTCTCCTGGTGCAGTCCACTCAGATCCCAGCTGAAACAGAGCAAACCCACAATATTTCTTGATTATTAATATTTTAATGTAATCACAATGTAATAAATGTCAGGTAGGCAAATGCAGTTGAATCAAATTAATCAAAAGCGCCCCTCTCAATAATTATCCACAATAATATTGGGGTCAACCACAAAAACATTTGAATTATAATTAATATGACAACATGAACAAAACAAATTACTCAAAAGTTTGAAAATTCCTTTTTATTTGTATCTGCAATCAGACATTTGCATCTTGCGTCGAGCTTTTCTGACAACAGTTGTTTGCTAAGCCGAGAAACAGCCACAATTGTGAAATATAGAGTCATAATTGTGAGATATAAAGTCATAATTGTAAGATATAAAGTCATAATTGTAAGATATAAACTCATAATTGTGAAAAATAAAGTCAGAATTGCAAGATATAAAGTCAGAATTATGAGATATAAAGTCATAATTGTGAGATATAAAGTCATACTTGTAAGATATAAAGTCATCATTTTGAGATATAAAGTAAGAATTGTAATATATAAAGTCATAATTGTGAGATATAAAGTCAGAATTATAAGATATAAAGTCAGAATTGTGAGATATAAAGTCAGAATTGTGAGATATAAAGTCAGAAAGATATAAAGTCATAATTGTGAGATATAAAGTCATAATTGTGAGATATCAAGTAAAAATTGTAAGATATAAAGTCATAATTGTGAGATATAAAGTCAGAATTGTGAGATATAAAGTCATAATTGTGATATAAAGTCATAATTGTGAGATATAAAGTCATAATTGTGATATAAAGTCATAATTGTGAGATATAAAGTCATAATTGTGAGATATAAAGTCATAATTGTGAGATATAAAGTCATAATTGCGAGATATAGTCATAATTGTGAGATATAAAGCCATAATTGTGAGATATAAAGTCTGAATTGTGAGATATAAAGTCATAATTGTGAGATATAAAGTCATAATTGTGAGATATAAAGTCAGAATTGTGAGATATAAAGTCAGAATTGTGAGATATAAAGTCAGAAAGATATAAAGTCATAATTGTGAGATATAAAGTCATAATTGTGAGATATCAAGTAAAAATCGTAAGATAAAGTCATAATTGTGAGATATAAAATCTGAATTGTGAGATATAAAGTCATAAAAGTGATATAAAGTCATAATTGTGAGATATAAAGTCATAATTGTAATATATAAAGTCATAATTGTGAGATA
Source organism: Pseudorasbora parva (assembly GCF_024679245.1). Lineage (NCBI taxonomy): Eukaryota > Metazoa > Chordata > Actinopteri > Cypriniformes > Gobionidae > Pseudorasbora > Pseudorasbora parva. The sequence goes on along the minus strand of NC_090196.1, from coordinate 8,283,503 downwards.
TAAAGTCAGAATTGTGAGATATCAAGTAAAAATTGTAAGATATAAAGTCATAATTGTGAGATATAAAGTCATAATTGTGAGATATAAAGTCAGAATTGTGAGATATAAAGTCATAATTGTGAGATATAAAGTCTGAATTGTGAGATATAAAGTCATAATTGTGAGATATAAAGTCATAATTGTGAGATATAAAGTCAGAATTGTGAGATATAAATTCAGAATTGTGAGATATAAAGTCAGAATTGCTAAACTCTTGCATACAGTACATTTGCTTTGTCGTTCCAGGTGTTCACATTGACGCTTCTCTAATGTTTACATTTGAATTGCTGCGGTTGGTTTCTGGTTTGGAGGACATTTTATGTTTCTCGCCGCGGGTGCTCACTGGTGGTCTCCCTTGGGCTTAAGCTGCATGGTGGCTGAAGTTTGCACCGGGCTAGCGTCATCCGGGCTCTCGTCGGCGGCGTCCGGCATGATGTTGGGATGTTCTGCTTCTCGGCTGCGCCGCTGTTCCGTCCTGCATTGCGACCGTGGAGCGACATCTGCGCCGGCCCCGGTGTGTCCACAGAAGTGCCCGGAGGAATGTTCTGCCTCCTGCATGGTGCTGCAGCGATCCCCATCGTTTGAATCATCATGAAGAAGACCCATCATCTGGTCTTCAGCTGTCGTGCCTCAGCGATGTCATCGGGACACTGCCGCTGGGAGAAATCTGAAACATGGAGTGGACCACAGTGTGCTGCGGAGCTAACAGAGACTTCCACCATCAGCTGTTTTCTGTTCACCATCAGCTCTGTTTCTGTTCACCATCAGCTCTGTTTCTGTTCTGTTTTCTGTGTTGGTTGATTGTTTGTAGTATTCTATATTTTTACTTGTTATTCATTTTTTTGTTGTTATTCCCCCCCCCCCCCCCTTTGTTGCACTTTGAGATTCTTCGGAATGAAAAGTGCATTATAAATAAAATCTATTATTATTATTATTATTATTATGTCCACGCATGTCGTTCTTACAAACATCAACTGTATTGTAACAAAGCATGCCGCTTCTGTCTAGAGCAGATGAGGCATCCATAGAGCAGGGGAAGCAACGTCATTCCTGGGGAGCCACTGTCCCGCAGAGTTTAGCTCCAACCCTGAAAAAACTCACCTGCCTGTAGCCTTAGTAATCCTGAAGACATTGATTAGCTTGTTCAGGGTTTGAGCTAAACTCTGCAGGACAGTTGCTCTCAAAGACCGATGTTGCCTACCCCTGCCATAGAGGACATCCTTGGGTATTGAGTGTCTGAAGTTGGGTCTCATCTAAGTCAATGCTGGATGAGAAGGGTATCACTCAAAAAAATTGATTTAGGCCCTTCACAGATATGACACATTTAAATTCTGTTTACTTTACTTAAACATATCTAATTGTCACAACTTAATTAAATTGTGTTCAAGCAACCTAATTGATTTAAAACTGAAGTTTACTTAATTCATTTGCGTTAAAACTACATTAAATATTTTTTGACAATTAACTGTGCAGTGTTTTTCCCAGCATGCTTTGCAAGGGACTACATTAGGAGAGTAAATTTTGGTATTAAAGGGATAGTTCACCCCAAAATGTAAATTATTTAATCATTTACTCACCCTCAAGTTGGGAAAAAATACTATGGTAGTCAATGGTTGCTCTATCTGCTTTGTAACAAACATTATTCAAAATATCTTCTTTTGTGTTCAGCAGAAGAAAGTAACTCATACAGGTTTGGAACAACTTGAGGGTGAGTAAATGATGATTCATTCATGTAAATTATGTAAATGATGATTCAGAAATGAAGTATTTAAATATTTGGGTGAACGTTAAAGTGTTATTTGATGTATTTTTCTGTATTCGAAAGAAGTTGTTAGTTAATGTTAGTGTTTTATGTTCAGTTGTGTTGGACATTTAGAGGAGTTTCTGTAATGTTTTTACACTTGCACAACTTGCACAAACTCAATTAAATTTCATTGCATTAAATTTTTTTGGGCTACACATATTTATTAGATGGAAAACCCGACCTTAATTAAATTGAGTTTGTCCAATGAGTTATTTTTTTGAGTGAACTTGGTATTTTTGCTTGGTTCAAGATTACTGTATTTGGACACCCCTTCCAAAACACCCCTAAGCTTTTTCTCATCCACAACAGGGGGAAGCTATTGAGACAGTGCTCCTGGCGCGTGTAGGTTGCCTAATTCTCGCTGGCAGCAAGTTTTGTACATGGTAATTTTGGTTGCTGTTGTGAACTTTTTATTCGCCTACACTCTCTTTGACAATCTGGCCATAAAAGCTACTTTCACAATCCACCTGCTTTGCTCTGGATCTAGTGACTAGGTGTTACATGCTATAGATCCTAAGTAGGTAAAATCTTCCACATCCTGCAATTTGTTGTTGGCAATGCAGATGTTTGGTATTCCATTGACACCCGAGCTTAAGATCTCAGTCTTCTTGACTGACTAGTCTCTGTAGTTCATTCTGCATGTAAGACATCAATGCGGCGTCGTCAGCAGAAAAGATCTCCAGTATTAGGACATGGTGCACTTTTGTCTTGGCCCTAAGACAGGCTATGTTGAAGAGTTTCCAATCCGACCTAGGGCACAGAAAGATTCCTTCATCTCTGTTCCTGAAAGCTTGCACTAGAACGTGGGAGAAGAAAATCCCTAAGAGATTTCACTCTGCTTCACTCTCAGAAAAACTCTCAGCATCCGAGACCTGTGGACCCAAATTGATTGGACTCTGAGAACATCTGGCCATGATCAGAATCAGTCAGCATGCCTTGTGTGTTTTGTGTTACTTGCAAATTGTAAAATTAGGATAAGAAAAGTGTGAGCCCGGAAATAAGGTTTAGAAAAACAAAAAACAAAAAAAACACAACCTCTCTCTCTCTTTCGCTTGAGCTCTCTCAGCCATTTAGAAAGCGGGCAGATTTAATGCAAGTGCACGGTAATAATATACTCAACAATATACACTCACCTAAAGAATTATTAGGAACACCTGTTCAATTTCTCATTAATGCAATTATCTAATCAACCAATCACATGGCAGTTGCTTCAATGCATTTAGGGGTGTGGTCCTGGTCAAGACAATCTCCTGAACTCCAAACTGAATGTCAGAATGGGAAAGAAAGGTGATTTAAACAATTTTGAGCGTGGCATGTTTGTTGATGCCAGACGGCCCGGGTCTGAGTATTTCACAATCTGCTCAGTTACTGGGATTTTCACACACAACCACATTCTAGGGTTTACATAGAATGGTGTGAAAATGGAAAAAAAACATCCAGTATGCAGCAGTCCTGTGGGCGAAAATGTCTTGTTGATGCTAGAGGTCAGAGGAGAATGGGCCGACTGATTCAAGCTGATAGAAGAGCAACTTTGACTGAAATAATCACTCATTACAACCGAGGTATGCAGCAAAGCATTTGTGAAGCCACAACACGCACAACCTTCAGGCAGATGGGCTACAACAGCAGAAGACCCCACCGGGTACCACTCATCTTCACTACAAATAGGAAAAAGACCCATATGAAAAAAACCTATATGGTTCATATATGCGACCATATATGTTCCTTACTTAAATCAGTCAGAATTATCTTATATGTTTAATGTAAGTCCCATATATGTCATACACAAAATCAGACCGTTTATGGCCCATTTCATACTAAAAAGCACACAGAAAACTTTTGGGTCATGTATGAATACTGCAAAAATCTTATATGAGTTTTACATGTAAACAGTATGCAATGGTATATGGTATTAGTAGAAAACACATGATATTCATATACAAATCATATAAAGTTCTTATACTGAATCATATGCTAGTCATATTAAAGTCGTATAGGATTTATTTATATTTTGTGTCATTTGTTTATATGCTTTTTATACAGATTTCATATGTTTTTAATAGGGAAATGGTGTGTTAGCTCTTCAAGTTTATATAATATACATATAAACTACATATAATAATCATACATGATTTCAGTCAATATTACAACATCTCTGCATATACTAACCATATATGATTTCAATCAATGACATACACAAATTTGTGATGGACACTTTTATTTCAACACAAAATAAAATAATCAAATTATACTCCACATGAGTAATTTACAATTCCAACTTGATAGCAAACTGAACTTTGCTCAGGAAAAAAACAAAACCCAAAAAACAACAACAAAATACACTGAACACAGTGACATGGCCATCAATCAAAGATAATGAATGGATTAGTTCACCCCAAAATAAAAATTGACTGATAATTTACTCACCCCCATCTCATCCAAGATGTTCATGTCTTTATTTCTTCAGTGGAAAAGAAATTAAGTTTCTTGAAGAAAACATTCCAGGATTGTTCATCATATAATGCTTTTCAGTTACAACCAAAATGTTGAAAGTCCAAATCAACGCCGTTTCAAAGGGCTTCATAGCCTCTGCGTGATCCCAGATGAGGAATAGGGTCTTATCTAGTCAAACGATCAGTCATTTAAAAAAATGATTATACTTTTCAACCTTAATTGTTCAACTTGCTCAGCTCTGCGGTGCCAAGGATGACGTAATCACGTGTAAATGGTCACATAGACTTAGGCAGAAGTCCCGCCCTCGTGTTTACAAAGCGCTCATGTGAAGACTAATAAACGCCCTTTTGCAAAAACACTCAATTTTCAACTTCAAAATCCTTCAATATCGTTGTTTTATCTTTTTTTTATTGGCTAGAGGGCATTTGTATTAGTCTTTACATGAGCGCTTTGTAAACACAAAGGTGAACTGCATTGATTTGGACCTTCAGTATTTTTGGTTGCAACTAAAAACCATAATATGATGAAAAATCCTGGAATATTTTGTTCAAAAAACTGAATTTCTTTTCGACTGAAGAAAGACATGAACATCTTGGATGACATGGGGGTGAGTAAATTATCAGGACATTTAAAAAAAATATTTTAATAAAGGCCTTCTGAAGAGAAGCTATGCATTTTTTATAAGAAAAATATCCATATTTTTGACTTTAGACTAAAATATCTATCTTCCGGCAGTCAACCGTGCGTGTCTACTTACGCCAAAAGAGTGACCTCTGACCTGAAGCATGATGTATTGATGAATGCGGATATGCAGAGAATAGAGGAAAACAAAACACTGGTCACGAATTTGAATTTAAAGAGGATTCGATAAAAGAGAAGCGCTTGATTTTGTTGCCCAGAGAGACGTTGAAGCTTACGCTACTCCTACATCGCATCACTCAGGTCACTCTCTGGTCGCAAGTCGTCTGCCATGAGCTGGTTATTTTAGTCAATAAGGTTATAAATATGGATATCTATATCAATTACTATATGAACTTATTTCACATAGTAATTATAGTAAACATATTAAAGCTTTATTTGTTGTTTTCTGAAAATAAATGAACGTCTTATGGGTTTGGAACGACATGAGGGTCATTTTAACAACATACATTTTTTGGTGAACTAAATGTTAAAAATTGACAAAGTTCAATAAATACTGTAATAATGTATTGCTCATTGTTAGTTAATACATTACAATAAAGTCTCATTTGTTAACATTAGTTCAAGTCTTACAACTCACATTACATAAACTTCTTCAACACTTCCCATTCAGAACTGAACCAGTCCTCATGGGATGAACCAGTCCTCATGGGCTGAACCTGTTCTTCTTGCGTGGTCTTCAAATGTTTTCATGAAGATCTTTCTGTGGAAGAAAAAGAAAATCTTCTTGACCACCCCATTTACATACAGGAATATTAGAAACACGTTTCAATATAATGTTTTTTTCAGTTTAACAATATATTCTTATACAGTTACTTACTTTCTATTACAAAATTGTAATATTGTACATCATTTAGATTCATATATGTTGCAGTTACATGAATGCAAATGATAGAAGTTTATATTTTAGCTATAATTTAACTACATTAGAGCAATTTGCAAACTCAAGTTCACTAAAACATTAACTCTTTTAAAGTGAATTGGCACAAAATAGACTATTAATGATGACAGAAGGAACATACCGGTAAACAAATCACATTACATTTATTCTAACTTTTGCTTTTTGTCAGCTTTCACTGTGTCACACAATCGTTGTATAACGTTATCTATGCAAACCATGAGCTTTAGGGTTTAACTTAGTTTAACTTAGAATAGTTGTTATTTTACATTTGATCATTTAGCAGACGTTTTTATTCAAAGGGACTAACAAATGAGGAGACCAATCATATAGTTTAATAACTTTAATACAAATATAAGCATTTTTCACTTGTTTTTGCATATTAAATACTTGTAATTTAAATTTTGCACGTGCGCAGCATAATTAGGCTTAACGTTACCTGTACGTTACCTAACACTAAGGCTGTGGCACCGACATGATAACAAAAACGAACAATTTACAAATCTTTTAGCAAATCTTGCCATTAAATAAGTTAACATTTGCATTGAGAACGACATGACAAACACAATTCTTACCTGGAGCTCGACACTTCGCGGTCCCGCTGGGAGGCAATCATATCACGGAGACAAATCAGACAATGAACCCCCGATTGATTTCCGCCTGGCCGCGGCGCGTTGACGCATGCGCAGTTTGCGATGACAGAACTAAGGCTATTTTTGTTACAGAAATCTTCATCGTCTAAGCCTAACGCTTAGAGTGAGTGTTTAATTATTATTTTTTAAATATTGCTGATATTGCTGTTAACAAATAGTTTGTATGGGTAGAACATTACAAAAATATATGGGAATATACTGCAATTATATGCAAAATAGCCTATATTAAAGGAAATATAAAGGAATAAAGGAAACTAAAGCCTTTTTTAATATAGCTACTGCAATGTATGCATATTGACTATATTTATAAAATATGGCTATATTTTAACACATATTTAGTAATTAAGATATAAATAGTATTACATGTAATATCCATTAAGTTGTATCCTTTATTGTGTAGCCTTACTGTATATTGAATTTCCCATATTAATGTGAATGCATGTACACGCATAAACACTTTTACAGAATGAGTTACAACAAATTTCTACTTCCCATCTTGCTTTACTTCTGATTTAAAGGAGGTTAAATGTTCAAATTAATTGTTATTTCATGTGTTTTTGCTCAATTTAAAAAACTGTAAAACTGTTACTTTTATTAACAATAATGTCGGTGCACTTTTCAGCAGTTACAGCTTTTTGCTAAATATGTAGAAACATGCCAGTGCGCTTGACTTGTGTTATTGTTAACTGTGTGTGTGTATGTGTGTGTGTATATATATATATATATATATATATATATATATATATATATATATATATATATATATATATATATATATATATAAATAAATAAATAAATAAATAAAACCCTTTGTAATTGTTAACATTTTCATAAGTAACTGTAATATAATAGCACTTTCTCAGTAACTGTAACGGACTACAGTTCCTTTTATTTTGTAATATATATTATTTTGTTCAATATATTTTTGGGTATATCATCACATGCACATCAAATAAAATGACATACATTATGATATATAAGTAAATATATTGTCACATATTTTTCTAATTGAAAGCAGCAATTCCTCATGTATTATTAAATATTGTAATATATTTATCCTGTATATTTTTAATATGCAGTTAAATAATTTAATATATTTATCATTCACATATATAAGGAAATATTTTCTTTGCGTTAGGGTTACCCATTTTTATTCGTTTTACTTGCTAATTAATTTACTAAAGTAAAATCTCACTGATTTGCAGGGGTTGTATTTAACACAATCCAGCATATATTTTTTACAGTGTAGGACATATATGATTGAAAATACATGAATATTGTACAATTTGTATATGTGGTTTTTGCAGCATATATGATCCTTATAGTTTTCTGTTGGAACATATAAGAATCACATATGTTTTTAGCAAGACTTTTCCATATGGGGAGGCTACAATTTGCACAAGCTCACCAAAATTGGACAGTTGAAGACTGGAAAAATGTTGCCTTGTCTGATGAGTCTCAATTTCTGTTCAGACATTCAGATGGTAGAGTCAGAATTTGGCGTTAACAGAATGAGAACATAGATCCATCATGCCTTGTTACCACTGTGCAGGCTGGTGGTGGTGGTGTAATGGTGTGGGGATGTTTTCTTGGCACACTTTAGGCCCCTTAGTGCCAATTGGGGATCGTTTAAATGCCACGGCCTACCTGAGCATTGTTTCTGACCATGTCCATCTCTTTATGACCACCATGTACCTATCCTCTGATGGCTACTTGCACCATGTCACAAAGCTTGAATCATTTCAAAATGGTTTCTTGAAAATGACAATGAGTTTACTGTAGTAAAATGGCCCCCACAATCACCAGATCTCAACTTAATAGCGCATCTTTGGGATGTGGTGGAACGGGAGCTTCAGTCGCTGGATCTGCATCCCACAAATCTCCATCAACTCCAAGATGCTATCCTATCTATATGGGCCTACATTTCTAAAGAATGGTTTCAGCACCGTGTTGAATCAATGCCACATAGAATTAAGGCAGTTCTGGAGGCAAAAGGGAGTCAAACACAGTATTAGTATGGTGTTCCTAATAATCCTTTAGGTGGGTGTATTTCAAATCAGCAACAAAATGTCAGGTGAACTGTCACTTAAATGTTTTCTGTGACGCTCAAATTGTGTAAAATTTCAGGTTGCTCCAGCTAACGCGTCAAGCGCGTCATGTTTCTATGGCAACCCGAGCTTCCGCAGTGACTGAAAAATAATATTACTGAACTTGTTTAATGTTAAATCAGCACTAGGTAACTTTTCAACCTTCATAATATATTTTCAAGACTCTTGTGATGATACAACGACTTACAATAGGTTGAATGACACATCTGCCATAGCGTGATGGGGTCTGTATCGTTTTTAATAGTACTTTTAAACTTCGGGTTTCGAGTAGTAACCCGAGAACAAAAAGAACGTCTCGGGTTACTATTGTAACCCTTGTTCCCTGAGAGGGAACGAGACACTGCGTCGTCGAGTGACGACACTCTGGGAACGCCCCCAGCGTGACGGCTCTGAAGTATGAATGAAATCAGCCACCAATCCGATTGGTGCAACGTCATGACGTAGTAGGCGACGGCGTACGCGGAAGCTATAAGAAGGCGCCGCCCCAAACAACAGACAGCCTTTGCGATGAAGCGAGCGCTCTACGTGTAGGTGTGGCGACGAGACGCAGTGTCTCGTTCCCTCTCAGGGAACAAGGGTTACAATAGTAACCCGAGACGTTCCCTATATCGAGGGAACTCAACACTGCGTCGTCGAGTGACGACACTCTGGGAACGTCAATACCCACTATGCCACACCGAGACACGCACGTCCTGGTGTGAAGCTGGAACCAGGCACACTCAGGACGCAAGCACTCTAGCACCCGGCGTAGCCGGGAGGTCCAGCTTATAAAATCTTATAAAGGTGTGTGGATTAGCCCAACCCGCAGCCTCACAAATCTCAATAAGTGAGGCTCCTGAAAGGAGGGCCACCGAGGAGGCCAAGCCCCTCGTAGAGTGAGCCCTCACGGCCATGGGTGAAGGCATATTACGCACCCGATAAGCCGTGGCTATAGCCTGCACAATCCAGTTACTAATAGTCTGTCTCGCAGCAGGCAACCCTTTCTTAGGGGGGCCAAAGCACACCAAAAGCTGGTCCGACTTCCTCCAATGAGCTGACCTGTCCAGATAGACCCTCAATGCCCTAACCGGGCAGAGCAGGTGCAGCCTAGCTTCCTCTGCCGTCGCGTGAGGCGGAGGATGAAAAGCCTGAAGAAATACTGACCCCATCCCTGTAGCTGGGACCTTGGGCACGTAGCCCGGTCTAGGGTGCAAGATAGCTTTCACCCCGCCCGGGGCAAACTCCAAGCAGGTTGGCGTGACCGCCAAGGCCTGGAGGTCCCCCACTCTCCTCAGAGAAGTGATAGCGAGGAGAAAAGCTACCTTCAGGGTCAGATTTCTCGCCTCAGCCGACTCCAATGGTTCGAAGGGGGCCTCAGCCAGCCCTTCAAGAACCACTGCCAGGTCCCAAGCTGGGACTCTGGGATGAGCCGCAGGCCTCAATCTCCTACACCCACGGAGAAACCGTACAACCAAGTGGTGTTTACCCAGAGGGCCCCCTTCCAAAGGCGAGTGGAAAGCCCCTATGGCAGCCACATACACCTTCAGAGTGGATGGGGTCAAACCGGCGGAGAAACGGTCTTGAAGGAACTCCAGCACTGAGGCTACTGCGCAGTCAACTGGGTTCACCCCCCTTTCTCTACACCAGCTAGTGAAGACATTCCACTTCAGGCTATACAGTTTCCTCATAGAGGGAGCCCTAGAGCTGAGAATGGTCTCTACGACCTCTTGTGGCAGACCCTCCTCTAGGTACTGTGCCCCCTCAAGGGCCAGACCCAGAGGTCCCACAACTCTGGCCTGGGGTGGAATATCATTCCCCCTGCCTGAGACAGCAGATCCCTCCTCAGAGGGACCTGCCATGGGGTTCCGTCTAGAAGTGCCACAATGTCGGAGAACCAAGCTCGGGACGGCCACCGGGGTGCCACTAATAGGAGGCTGATGCCCTCCCGGCGGACTCGCTCTAGAACTCCCCGGGAGCAGAACGATCGGGGGAAATGCGTACAGACGCCGCCTCGGCCACGTCTGTGTCATGGCATCCAGCCCCAATGGGGCCGGAGTCCTGAGGCCGAACCACAGCAGGCAGTGGGTCGTTTCTAAAGATGCAAACAGATCCACTTCCACTGGGCCGAACCTCTCGCACATGGCCTCCACCACCTCTGGGTGGAGCCGCCACTCCCCGGGCCTCAGCCCCTGCCTCGACAGGACATCCGCTCCCTGATTCTGGTCCCCTGGGACGTACATCGCTCTGAGAGACGACAGTTTCCCCTGGGACCACAGGAGGATCTGATGCGCCAACCTGCATAGTGCGCGCGACCTCAAACCCCCCTGGTGATTCAGATACGATACCACTGACGTATTGTCGGATCGTATCAGGACATGGTGGCCGTGAAGGTCCGGGAGAAAGCTCCTCAAAGCTTTGTAAACCGCCAACATTTCCAAGCAATTTATGTGCCAGGAGGAATGTTGGGGTCCCCACAGACCCCTCATGAACCGGCCTTCCATGACCGCGCCCCAGCCCGTGAGAGAGGCGTCTGTTGAAAGGATCTTCCTGCAACATAACGCTCCTAACACAGGCCCTTGGGACAGGAACCTCGGATTTTTCCATATGACGAGGGAACGAAGGCATCTGCGCGTTACCCTGATCATACGGAAAGGTTTTCCTCTCGAAGAGAACCCCTTGGTCCCTAGCCACCACTGGAGGGGCCTCATGTATAGCAGGCCGAACGGAATCACGTTGGACGCTGCTGCCATGAGTCCCAGCAGTCTCTGAAACTGCTTCACAGTGCGGCTGTGGCCTAGCTTCATTCCTGAGACCTCCGCCAGTATAGAACCCACCCGTGCGGGAGACATGCTCGCTCGCATCGAGGTTGAGTCCCATACTACCCCGAGGAATGTGGTCCTCTGGGCGGGTGTTAACACACTCTTGGTCGTGTTTAGTCTCAGCCCCAAGCACCTGAGATGGGCTAAAACGACATCTCGATGCCGAATCGCCATCTTGCGCGACTGTGCCATAATGAGCCAGTCGTCGATGTAATTCAGTACACGGATGCCCTGCAGCCTCATCGGGGCCAGAGCCGCATCCATGCACTTCGTAAAGGTGCGAGGGGAAAGAGCTAGACCGAAAGGAAGTACCCGATATTGGAACGCTTCGCCCCCGAAAGCGAACCTCAGGAACTTCCTGTGGGCAGGAAGGATGGAGACATGAAAGTATGCGTCCTTTAGATCTATTGTGACGAACCAGTCCTCGAACTGGATCAGGCTCACGATCATTTGAATTGTGAGCATCTTGAACCTGAATCTCCTCAGAGACCGATTCAAGTACCTCAGATCTAATATTGGACGTAAGCCTCCACCCTTTTTGGGAACAATGAAATAGCGGCTGTAAAAGCCCGACTCCCTGTCTGGCGGAGGGACTTTCTCTATCGCCTCCTTGACCAGCAGAGACTGCACTTCTTGTTCCATAACCTGCCTCTGGGCCGGGGGGACCACGGTCCAGACCACCCCGCTGAAATTCGGTGGTGGAGCTCTGAACTGTAATCTGTACCCCCTTCCCACTGTACTCAGGACCCAAGCAGAAATATTCGGGAGGCATGACCATGCGCCGATATATTCTACTAGGGGAACCAGCCTCTCGAGGCTGGTCTCTGGTACCCACCGAACCCCCTGCCTGACCCCCTGAAGCGGCCACCCGGCAGAGCTTAGTCAGGGAGGATTTTCGGTGTGCGCACGCATTCGCTGCCCCGCCGCAGGTCGAATTCGAGGCGGCTGGGACGGCGCACGTACGCGGGAAATCGATGAGGCCCGAGGCGTTGTTAACGGCGGGAACGCACCAGAGACCTCCCTGCTGGCTACAGGAGGCCCCTGGCGGCGAAGGAGGTACTGCCGGAAAGCCGCCGACTGCTTCCTCACCTCCTGGAATCTCTCGACAACGCTGTTGACTGCGTCGCCGAAGAGACCCACAGGAGCTATCGGGGAATCCAGAAGAAAGGATTTCTCCTTCTCCTTCATCCCCGATAGGTTTAACCAGAGGTGCCTCTCCACGCACACCATGCCAGCCATAGAGCGGCCGATGGCACGGGCCGTCTCTTTGGTGACGCAGAGAGACAAGTCAGTAGCTTTCCGCAGCTCTGTGATATCGTCCGGTGACGGACCTTCTCCCTCATCGAGCTCCTTGAGGAGCTCAGCTTGGTAGGCCTGCAGTACCGCCATGGTGTGCAGGCAACTACCAGCTCTCCCGGCCGCTCGGTACGCCCTGCCCACCAGGGACGACGTGTCCCTGCATGGCTTGGTGGGCAGGACAGAGGCTTTCAGGGACGCTGCTGCCTCGGGAGACAGATAGCTCGCTAACGCCTCCTCGACGCGAGGCAGCGTTCCATAGCCAGCCTCAGCCGCGCCCACAACACACCCGAAGTCGAGGACTGGGGGTGTCGATAGGCGCGACGAGTACGGTTTTCCCCAGGATTTGCACAACTCGTTGTGCAAATCTGGGAAAAACGGAAAGCCCCTGCGTGGCGGCTGAACACGCTTTTTGAAGAAGCGTCCGTCCAACCTGCTCACAGGCTGAACTTCCACCTCTTCCTGTGGCCAGTCGATGCTGAGTTTGGCCACAGCACGTGTCAACATGTCCACGAGCTCTTCCTGAGTGGGAGAGTGAAGAGGTGAATTCACCTGCACTCCGCCCGCCTCCAGGCTGAACTGATCTGACCCCGCGGAATCAGACAGCATCAGCACTGGGTTATCGACCTCGTGGGAAGAAGCCGCAGCGCGGGCTTCCTCACGAGGCGGAAGAGCGTCTGAATCATCGGACGAGGATTGGGAAGATGCCTCAGCATGCCCGCCTCCCGTCGCGAGATCCAGTTGTGAGCCCCAGGATCTACGCCGCCGCGCTGCCTCGACAGACGCGGGACCAGATCCACGGGGCTCGCGAGCCTGGCCGCTTTCGGTGAAAACGGCCAGCCATGAGCGCAGCACCCGGAGCGGCAGCCTCTCACACTCGCTGCAGGCGGCACCCTCAAGCGCCGCCTGAGCGTGCTGCGCTCCGAGACACTGCACACACAGCTGGTGTGTGTCCGAGCCCGTAATGAAGCGCGGGCACGGATGAACACACCTTCTGAACTGCTCACTTTGCCATGCTTACAATAAGGACTGGTTCTGACAGACAACAGTAAATAGACAAACAATATTCACACAGAGCGCCTCGCTGAAGAGCAAAGACTGTCTGTTGTTTGGGGCGGCGCCTTCTTATAGCTTCCGCGTACGCCGTCGCCTACTACGTCATGACGTTGCACCAATCGGATTGGTGGCTGATTTCATTCATACTTCAGAGCCGTCACGTTGGGGGCGTTCCCAGAGTGTCGTCACTCGACAACGCAGTGTTGAGTTCCCTCGATATAGGGAACTACAAAATTCGACTGCTTTACGGCATATACGTCTCTTCCACCACCACCCCCATGTAAACACAATACATAAGACGTGCAAAATCATAACATAATTTAGGATACCTCAGATGTCTGTGATATTTGTTTATTTGTCTTATTTATTTGTGATATTGAGGATATACGGTTATTACCTACCACTCAAACATTCAATTGAAGTATCATACAGATTCTGTAAAACTGTAACCAATAGACTAGGCTACTATAATAACGCTGGCTTGTAAACGTGAGCATCGCGATATTTTGGAGTTTGAAAAAAAAAATTAAACCCATGAAATGATATTCATATGACATGCTGAAACATATGCCACTGTACCTGGGATGAAGACATTTCACACGCGATGCAAGCAGAACACCTGCATGTGAACTCCTCCTGCAGTGTTCAGTGTAGTGATGCGCGGGTCGGTTTTTTTCCAACCCGCGGGTCCCGCTTTTATGAAATTATTTGGCCCGCCCCAGCACCGCTGTATATATTTATACAACCCGCACCGCCCCGTGACCATTACATAGACATACTAGGCATTGTAATGTAAACGAAAACAGCCTTTATTTAAGCCTGAAAGTGCTTGGAAACATTGCCCTGTAAACTAATATGAACCATAAATCAGGTCATACTAATAAAAAAATAATTATATAACATTTACAAAGCACGAACCTTGTCTCTCTCAGCAATTTCTTCACTATATCATTCTCCAATTCACTAAACTCATTTATCTTTGACTCGCTCAGCTGGCTGGCAGGAGTTGCTTTGGCTATATATTTCGTGATGTGTCATGTGACGCCAAGGTTTGGGGACATCACGCAAGTTACGTTGCTATAGCCGTTGGATTGTAACCTTATCAAAGAACCTAATAAAATATGAAATAGATATTCCCAAATATTTAATATAGGCTATAGGGAATTGCATGCAACATATACAGATTTTTTATTTTATTTTGTTTTTAATGACCCGCCCCAACCCGCACCGCAAATAAAGTGACAATATCTTTACCCGCGCATCACTAGTTCAGGGCTATCATCGTTGTCATGTCAACAAATGCATGCACGCATCCCTTGATGTAGGATGACAGAGTTTACGACAGTAGTAGAGGACAATACTGTTTCCCAATACTGTTTCTCGGACCCCAAGAGCAAAAGTTACCTAGTGCCGCTTTAAAGTTTTGGTAATCAGACTCGCCTCACAGAGATTACAGCAAATAAATAATGCTAACGTCAGCGGACATGGCACTGAAAAAGAAATCGTTATTAGTTACAAACAGTAAAAGTTATTATGAGAGTTAACTCAAGTCGAAATGCAAATCTGCAAAGACATATAAATCTGTCGCCGTGACATAAAGTGGACTTTTACAGCTGAAATTATGAGTGAAGCATGCTTGGAACAACAAGAGAGGAATATTGTAATACATCACAATCAGGTACAAGGAAGGGAGGCGACGGCTATAACGTTAGGTAGGCTGATACAAAAAGATTTTTTTGCATCTTGTTTATTGACTTGTTAAGAGCAGTTTTTTTGTGGAATATGAGACAATCCAGCTTTTAAAATAATAGACAGGTCCGCGTCGGTTCTGTGTAGCACATTACGGGTCTCTTCGAGTTCGAATTTTTGGACTTGTGAAGACCTCTACTACATATTGCTATAAGGTACTAATATGCACCTTTTAGAAGTCAAAAAGGTACAAAGATGTCATTTTAAGGGTACTACCCCAGTGACAAGCAGTTTTACCCCTAAAAGTAATTTTTTACAAAAAGATTTCTGAGAGTTTTTAAATGGTGAATGGCTCTGAGGATGACCCATCAAACTGCACCGTTCCTTTCATCCTTTTTTTCATCCTTTCATCAATCATTTAAAAATATGAAATAATTAATTGCTGCACATTTGTCATGCATAATTCACCAACCAATCATGATGGGGTGTAAAAAGTTTAAATTTAATTGGACATTGTGAAGTGGAGCGATAATTTCCCTGTGTCTTATCTAAAAAAATTGCATCTGGATCTGCAGATTGTCTTATTTTACAATTGAATTGTGTTGCTTAAAAATCGGATGTCAATTGACTACAAAGCACTCTGCAAAACCATATAGTGCTAAAAGCTACATTAATGGTAAGTAGTGGTACATGTATGTGTGTATATATGTGTGTGTCCAAAAACCAATCAGTATCTGGTGTGACTGCCATTTGCCTCAACACACTCATTTTCATAGAGTTGATTATGGCCTGTGGAATGTTGGTCCACGGCCCTTCAATGGCTGTGCGAAGTCCAGAGCATCCCAAACATATTTAATGGGTGACATAACTGGTGAGTATGCTGGCCATGCAAGAACTGTGATGTTTTCAGCTTCCAGGTACAGATCCTTGCAACATGGGGCCGTGCATTATCATGATGCAACATGAGGAGATGGTTCTGAATGAATGGCACAACAATGGGCCTCCGAATCTTGTCATGATATCTCGGTGCATTTAAAATGCCATCAATAAAATCCACCTGTGTTCATTGTTCATAACATATGCCTACCCATACCCCCTTGCACCATGGGCCACTCGATCCACAACGTTAACATCAGCAAACCGCTCAGCCACACGACACCACTGTCTGCCATCTGCCCTGGACAGTGAAACCCAGGATTCATCCATGAAGAGAACACCGCTCCAAAGTGCCAGACAGCATTGAATGTGAGCTTTTGCCCACTCAAGTCAGTTACGACGATGAACTGCAGTCAGGTGGGCTGTCCGGGTGGCTGGTCTCAGACAATCTTGGAGGTGAAGATGCTGGATGTGGAGGTCCTGGGCAGCTGTGGTTACACGTTGTCTGCGGTTGTGAGGCCGTTTGGATGTAGTGCCAAATTCTATGAAACACCTTTGGAGACAGCTTATGGTACAGAAATGAACATTCAATTCACGGGCAACAACTCTGATGGACAATTTTGCAGTTAGCATGCTAATCCCTCAAAACTTGCGACATCTGTGGCATTGTGCTGTGTGATAAAACTGCACATATTTTATTGTGACCAGCCTAAGGCACACCTGTGCAATAACCATGCTATCTAATCAGCATTTTGATATGCCACACCCACTGTGAGGTGGGTACATTACCTCGGCAAAGGAGAAGTGCTCACTAACACAGGTTATTTGAATATATATATATATATATATATATATATATATATATATATATATATATATATATATATATATATATATATATATATTTTTTTTTTTTTTTTTTTTTTTTTGATGGATGGATGGATGGATGAATGGATGGATACCAAAGACAAGTTTTTCGCTGTAATTTTAATAAATGCTCTATTTTGGATGTGGAAGAAGTTTTTTTTTAATTCTGATTTGAAAGTATAATGAAGCCTTTCATCTTGAAATATCAAGGACATTTTAAATCCTCATAATATGACCCCTTTAAAACACTTGAAGGGGGTTGTGTTTTCCTCCAATAAACCTTAATAATAACACTTCTTGCAATCGTAATGTTTTTATATAATTCAAATCACCCCTCTCTTGACCCGCAGGGCAACTACAGCGACCCACACAACACCACACCAACCCTCTGTAACTAATGAGTGCTGTTGGAGCAGTGATCCACAATAAAATCTCCAGCTCTCCATCCCAGCATGCCTCTCTTTAATTGTCATGTGTGGCATCTCTCTTGCTCTCAATGCTTCTGTTCACATCACACGTCGATGTAATGAATCATAATGCCTCCTGGATCATCCAAGATCCCTGCTGCCCTCAAAGACGCCTTTCATTCATCACACACGCACAAACAAACACACACACGCACGCACGCACGCACCCACGCACGCATGCACGCACGCACGCACACACATGTGCACATGCCAACCAAAAAAAGTCCCGCTCTAGATGCCCCTTTTTTCCAAAAGGAGTTTACTGTCGCGCACAACTTGCGTGGCCATCAGGATCAACACACGTGTGGCTCAGCCAACGCTTATTACCTCTGCTGCCAAACACAACTTGGCTTCTCACGGGTATTAGAGGACAAAGATGCGTTGTGTATTTGTGTGTGTGTGTCTGCCTTCAGAGGTAAAAGCTGCAGTATATTTCCACCTGAAAGTGACTACAGGAAAATCTTTCAAATGCGAGGGTAAGAGAAAACATTGGATGGAAACATTTTGCTAGCCTACTTGCTAGCAAAATTTCTCTAATCAAAAATTATGTTTTACCTAATGCCATGTTTACATGCATTCAAATAAGCCACATATAGTAGACCTGGTGGCAATGATAATCGATCACATGACACACAAGAACCAATCCTGTTGATGCAATTTTTTCTTTTTTTTGGGTTGTGTAACCAGATACAATCCGATTCTAAATCGCTTTAAAAAAATCACAGCCAATCAGAAGAGCGCTGCTAGCTTTTGCACTCACAACAAAATTGATACATAATCAAATCACTAAATATTAAACCATTTCATCATTATACAAAATGCATTCTCACGCTATGTTTACATTATGACGTACTTAAAACAGAAATGTCTTTCCTTTGCTTGTATCATGTACAGACGACAACATTAAACAACGGTAAACAAAAATGGGCCCCACTTTATATTAGGTGGCCTTAAGTATGTACTTACATCAAGAAATAAGTACTTACTGTGTTCAAATTGTATTGCAAAACACTTTTGCTGATATTGAGGTGGGATACGGGCACCTAATATAAAGTGGGTCCCAACAATGACAAAAAATGCTGTATTATTCATGCCAGGCCAGTAGATGGCGATGTCACTTCATAAAGAAACACTCCGTACCTATAGACTGAACATGTAATACACATGCGCATGGCATCAGTTTTTTACAAATTCAAATTTGTGTTGTTTACATGGAGACCATAACAGTATTGTTTTCGAAAACTTGCACGTTGAAACCCGTATTCAAAAGTTTGTGTTTTCAGCCCCCAAATACACAGTTGTCGTGTAAATGAACGGCAAAACGCATAAAAAGGTTTTCCATTTTTTGTTGAAAGCGGTGTTGTGTAAAACAGGCCGTGACTAATACAATCTTTGTCACAAAAGACATGTGTTTAATTACATAGAGCTCATAGTTTTCGTTCTTGTTTCCTTTTATTTAAAGGAAGTGTATGTAAGAATGTGGTCAAAACTGGTACTGCAATCACTTTTAAATGACTGTAGAGCGGTGTGTCCCCCTCCCCCTCCCCCTGACTTGAGGTTGCCAGATAGGCTGCAGGATGAGCAGGAACGTTTGTAGCTGCAGCTGTGGTAACTATAGAGCAGAGCTGGCAACCCCGGATGCAGAAACACTACTGACTTCGTGATTGGGCAATAGGTGGAGGGCGGAGCTTCAGCCCAAAACACAACATGTCAACATCAACATCAGTTGAGGGCTGCAAAAACAACTTTTAAATGACAATATCCTGACCAGACTACTGTTGTCAGTGATATAAGTATTTGAAATTAACATGATTTCTTAATGTCATATTAGGGTAATTTTATGATTCATTGATACAGATTTCTTACATACAGTTCTTTTAAGTTATTTTCAATATCTGAGGTAAATTATAGCTAATAAAGTAAAGAAAAATAAAAAAAAGTTGCATGAATAGAAACCGTATCCTCATAGTGGTTAGTTGGGACGTGTCATGGCATGTCTGGTTAGGACTTAGCAAGGGGAAGATTTTAAATGGATTACTTAAATATCACTCTCTTTCCCAATCTAATTTTGTAGCAATATTATCCTGTTTGACACTGTGAAGCTGCTTTGACACAATCGTGATTGTAAAAGCGCTATTTAAATAAAGTTGATTGATTGATTGATTGATTGATCTCTTTCACACACAAAGCTATTGTTTTCCTTCAGAAGACTTTGAATGTAGTGTTCGTCATTCCTGAAGGTTGACAGCCCTTGCTCCCTTGTAAAATATTTTTTTATGGTATAAGAAAAATAAGTCACACAGGTTTGGAACAACATGAAGAGATGACAGAATTTCATTTTATGAGTGAACTATTCCTTGAAGTTCTCTCTGTAACACAATTTGTCTGGACAATGGAAGTGCAACGGATAACCTGGCAACTGTATTTTTTCATCTTTCAGAGATGGTATTTCTGCTGGCACGGCTCCTCTCTCCTTTATACTATTCCATCTATTTCTGAGCCATGTGAACTTTCCCCAAACACAGAATTACATTGAAGAAACTCATTTTGTCTATCTGCGACCCTGGAGTATTGAATAGATGGAAAGGGGGCAAACAGAGAAAATACGGGAGCAATGGCGTCACACTGCTATTATTCTGAAGCGAGATATTGCACTTTCTTCTTTGTGTCTTTCTTCACTCTCAGCTCTTTTGTTCCCACTTCATTCTCTATTTGTCTAGTAGTCGCCTCAAAATTGAAATGAATCTTCGCTAAATGAAGTTTCTCCCTTATTCAGACGAATCTCTTTTATATTTAGGCCAGCAGAAACAATCTGCTTCTCTGTTTCTCCTGTTTGGATGGATTTCCCCATCTACAGGTGACTGGAAAAGGTCTGCCACTTCCGTAAGGAGTCACTCGGAATTCCGGACAGGCTGTGATTCTTTTCTTAGACAAAGAGACGCCTTAGCGCCTCGGCGTTTCAATCGATCACACATCTCTGTGACAGGGTATCGAGTCCTCGGCTGGCGTGTGTGAGCGCCAAGTCCCGTCTGAGCCAGACGTAATCGATACACCAGTAAACCACACACTCCCTGTGCACTCTCACAGGCTTCTGGCTGAGGCGCTAATTGTGTTTTACAAAGCCAAAGCTCCCTCACATCGTACAAATCTACACTTCTAAGCACCAAGGCCACTGGGGAATAAATCTAAATGAAATCCACCAAGCAGTAGCAGCAAGTCCCTCTGCTTAAGGAAATAGCCACCACTGCTCACAATGACTCCATTCAGTGACTAATGAAAGGACTGTTGATTGATATTTACACTTTAAAGCCTGTACAATTAAATACAGGTTCTTGGGCAAGTATAATATACACAATAGGGATATGCCTGAAGTCAAAACCTTGTTTTGGAAAGGCACAGAAAATGAATAACGCATTCTACGGGGCCTCTAAAGGGACAAGGTTAGGCTTGCTTGCTGTATTTTTTAAAAATGTTTTCAGTACCCCACATATTGATACCTAATGACACACTGCAAATTATATTCAATATAATTACCCACATATATAACTGCAAGACAATGCAAAAGCATTGACATATATTATATAAGAAATATATTGTTTTAAATGTAAATATTCCATCACCATGTCCACACACACGCACACACACACCTTTGTAAGTAAAATACTTACATAATTAAATGTTACCTCTTGTAAATATGATCAAAGATGGCTGTAAAAAGTAAATCCTTATTGTTTATATGCCATAATTATTGCCACCGTTTTATTAAATACTTTTTGCAACCTCCTTTTGCCAAGATAACAGCTTCCAGTCTTCTCCTCTAATGCCTGATGAGTTTGGAGAACAACTGAGCTCAGAGATCATTTCTCCATGCTGAATCTCTCCAGATCATTCAGATTCACAGATCCATGTTGGTGCTTCTTGTCTTCAGTTCATCTCTCATTTTCTATTGTGTTCAGGTCAGGGGACTGGGATGGGCATGGAAAAAGCTTCATTTTGTGCTCAGTGACACATTTGTGTGTTGATTTGGATGTTTGTTTTGGATCATTGTCCTTATGGAAGATCCAACCATGGCCCATTATACGATTTCTAGCAGAGGACATCAGGCTTAGATTTTTTTTAATCTGTTGTTATTTGCTAGAATCCAGGATACAGTGTATCTCAAGATGTCCAGGACCTCCAGGAAAAAAATAGGCCCACAACATTAAAGATCCAGCAATATTTTTAACCGTGGGCATGGGGTACTTTTTATCCCTGTTTGCACCGAATACATCTGGTGGGTTTGCTGTAAAAAAGCTCTTATACTGGAGTTTGTTTTTGGATGAGCAAGAAGGATTTTACTTGAAACCCTCCCAAACAACATGTGTTGATGTAGGGATTGGTTGAAATATATATATTAGGGCTGCCAATCAATTAAAATATTTAATCCTGATTAATCGCATATTGTCATGAGTTAGCTCGCGATTAATTGGAATTTAATCACACATTTTTATCATTTATAAATGTACCTTAAATTAATATGTTTTTAATACTCTAATCAACATGGGTATGGACAAATATGCATGCTTTATGCAAATGTATGTTTATTATTAGTGAAACCATACTCAGAGCATGAAGATTAGACATGTATCAAAGGTCATAGATGTTTATCAAAGAACCTTAAACCTAAGCTTAAAAATTCAGAATAAGCAGTCATTTATCTCATTTTAAGAATATAAATAAAGGGAGTTTTTACACTGGCAGTTTAGTTCAGAACAGGGCACAGTTCGTATGAAAAATTGGTAATGTGGAAGCTGTCATGCGGACCTGAGAGCACACCAGTACCACACCATACCTGGAGGAGGTCCATATTCCACCAGTAGGAATATAGTGCGGCCCCTTTAAGAGCTGAAATATAGTGTGGCCCCTTTAAGATCTGGATTATAGTGTGGCCCCTTTAAGAGCTGGAATATAGTGTTGCCCCTTTAAGAGCTGGAATATAGTGTGGCCCCTTTAAGAGCTGGATTATAGTGTGGCCTCTTTAAGAGCTGGATTATAGTGCGGCCCCTTTAAGAGCTGGAATATAGTGCGGCCCCTTTAAGAGCTGGATTATATTGCGGCCCCTTTAAGAGCTGGAATATAGTGCGGCCCCTTTAAGACCTGCATTGTAGTGCGGCCCCTTAAGAGCTGGATTATAGTGTGGCCCCTTTAAGAGCTGGAATATAGTGCGGCCCCTTTAAGAGCTGGATTATAGTGCGGCCCCTTTAAGAGCTGGATTATAGTGCGGCCCCTTTAAGAGCTGGATTATAGTGCGGCCCCTTTAAGAGCTGGATTATAGTGCGGCCCCTTTAAGAGCTGGAATATAGTGCGGCCCCTTTCAGAGCTGGAATATAGTGCGGCCCCTTTAAGAGCTGGAATATAGTGCGGCCCCTTTAAGAGATGCGCTTTCCCTAATCAACTGCCGGTATTTTGTGTGTGTGTGTGCACCGAACTCTGCTGCGATTAACGTGAACAGTGTGAAGAACACGGACTCGGGAGCGCTCTTGTTCAGAAAAATAACCTGCGTATTCGTTTTTGCCGATTGTAATGTATTTATTTCAGGGGCGGCAGTGGCTCAGTGGTTCATGTAGGTTGTCTACAAACCAGAAGGTTGGTGGTTCAATCCCCGGTTCCACTTGACCAAGTGTCGAAGTGTCCATGAGCAAGACACCTAACCCCAGCTGCTCCCGACGAGCTGGATGGCGCCTTACATGGCTGACATCGCCATCGGTGTATGAATGGGTGAATGTGAGGCAAAATGTAAAGCGCTTTGGATAAAAGCGCTATATAAATGCAGTCCATTTATTTCAATAAAACACATACTGGCGGTGATGGTGTTAATGATTTAGCTTGCAATGCATCGTGCTTGGACTGCAGAGAATGTGCTCGTTGTAAAAACGGCCACCATAGGAGTTAAAACGAAATCTGGATGGTCATATACCTTTTCACCGCTAGATGGGGGAAAATATCACACGGTGTAGCTTCAACTCTTAAATCCCTTACCTTTCCTACATAGGCCAGCAGTCGTGCATTGAGAGGACTTTCATCTGAACTCAGCCAGAACTCTGAGTTATCATCAGAAGAAACCGCAAACTGAAAATCACCTGGAAAAATGAGAGCAACAGACACTGTGAGCAACAGGTAACAACTTCTTCTTGTATGTGTCGTATACACTGAGAGAATGTCGTCTGCTCTACATTATGTATCCCATTTGTCACCATGACAAATATCTAAAAAATTTTAATACAAAAGAGCATTTACCATCTTTGTAAGGTAGAATGTATCCAAATATTCGCAGGCCGTAGTTCTTCCATTTTGGAGCCACGGCCAACTTCTTTACAGTAGTTCTTGTCTGTAGAGATTAAATATATGAAAATGAAATTAGTATGTAAAATAACATTGTGGTGGGGTGAGTAAAGAAAGACATGGTGGGTGTAGCATCTAGGCCTTTCCATGAATTTACATGATGCCAGAGAGATAAATAATAATAATTTCAGACACGCACACAAAAATCTTTTGAAATGGTTTGTTTATTCCACTGTATGTTTAGATTATCACAGAACTGGCCCCCCAACTGAGCCTGGTTTCTCCTAAGTTTTTTTTTTTTTTTCTTCTCTATTCTGTCACCTGATGGAGTTTAGGATTCTCGCCACTGTCAGCTCCGGCTTGTTTAGTTAAGGCAACTTAATATTCAAAATTCAACAATAGTATTGATCTGACTGCACTGATGCTGCTGTATTGAATTGAACTGAGCATTGACGATGACATCACTGTTTTCTGCAGAACTGCTTAAATAGATGAAATGAACTAATTTAATAATTGATGATCTTTACCATGGAACTGAATCAATACTGAACTAACATCAGCTGAACAATGGCACTATTTTCTTTTACAGCTGCTGTTCATTTGCATTATTTAATCATTTTCCTTTTATAACTGTAAGCTGCTTTGAATCTATGTGTTTTATATAAAGCCCTAAATAAATAAAGGTGACTGATGTAGAGGATGTATATTCATTAGTGCTGTCCAATTGATTAATCGTTTATTAATATTAATATAATGTATATATAAATACACACACATGCATGTATATATTTAAGAAACTAAATAATATTTTAAAAAAATATTATATTTATATATAATATAAATATATATATATACAGTACAGAGCATCCGGAAAGTATTCACAGTGCTTCACTTTTCCCACATTTTGTTATGTTAGAACCTTATTCCAAAATGGATTAAATTCATTATTTTCCTCAAAATTCTACAAACAATACCCCATAATGACAACATGAAAGAAGTTTGTTTAAAATCTTTGCAAATTTATATATATATATATATATATATATATATATATATATATATATATATATATATATATATATATATATATATATATATATATATATATATATATATATATATATATATATATATATACACATATATATATAAAGGACTCTCAGACTATGAGAAACAAAATGATCTGGTCTGATGAAACAAAGATTGAACTCTTTGGTATTAATTGCAAGAGTCATGTCTGGAGGAAACCAGCAACGCTCATCACCTGGCCAGCATCATGGCGGTGGTGGCAGCATCATGCTGTGGGGATATTTTCCAGAGGCAGGAACTAGGAGACTATATATATTTTGAGTATGATGCTACAAGCTTGGCACACATATTTTTGGGCAGTTTCTCTCATTCTTCTTTGCAGGACCTCTCCATAAGGTTGAATGGGGAGCGTCAGTGCACAGTCGTTTTCAGATATCTCCAGAGATGTCCAATCAGGTTCAAGTCTGGGCTCTGGCTGGGCCACTCGTGGACATTCACAGAGTTGTCCCGTAGCCACTCCTTTGTTACCTTGGGATGAACCTTTGCCCCTGTCTGAGGTCCAGAGAGCTCTGAAGCAGGTTTTCATCAATGATGTCTCTGTACATTGTTGCATTAATCTTTCCTTAAATCCTAACTAGTCTCCTAGTTCCTGCCTCTGAACAATATCCCCACAGCATGATGCTGCCACCACCGCCATGATGCTGGCCAGGTGATGAGCATTGATGGTTTCCTCCAGACATGACGCTTGCAATTAATACCAAAGAGTTCAATCTTTGTTTCATCAGACCAGATCATTTTGTTTCTCATAGTCTGAGAGTCCTTTTGGTGCCTTTTGGCAAATTCTAGGTGGGCTGTCATGTGACTTTTACTGTGTTACCTGTGGGACCTTACATAGCCAGGTGTGTGCCTTTCTAAATCATGTCCAGTCAACTAAATTTACCACAGGTGAACTCCAATCAAGTTGTAGGAACACCTCAAGGATGATCAGTGGAAACAGGAGCACCTGAGCTCAATTTTGAGTGTCATGGCAAAAGCGGTGAATACTTATGAACATGTGTTTTGCAAAGAATTTAAACAAACTTCTTTCACATTGTCTTGACATCTATAAAAAATAAAAATAAAAATTGGAGAAAAACAAACAAACAAAACAAGTATGAATAATCAAAACATGAATAAAAGGCTCCTGTCAGTTTTAATGTTATCACCATAAAAAAAAATAATAATAATAATAACGATAACTCTTATGGCTGTCAAAGATCAATCACTTTGAGATAATGGTGCCGATTTATGTTCTGTTTTATTTCAGATAAATGCATGTGAGTTTGAAGCCACCCTGCCATAAACACTAAACAGACACACACATCACAATGTGTGTGAGACTATCTCAGCTATCTGTCATCTGTTTACAAAATAACAAAGACAAAAAAATGAAGATAAAGAAATAGGGGAACAGAGAGAAGGATTTCCGGAACAAAAAGTAACTATTTTCAAAGTGCTATCCGTACGTGCTCTTAATTTAGAGCGAGTTCTGTCAGACCTTTTGGTCTATGATCTATAAAAACACGCCTGCTGAAAAAAAAGAACCAAAAAACGAAATAAATCACAAGGTAATGATTGAGGAGGTGGGAGAACTGTGAAGGTGGTCTGAACTAAACAGAATTCACAATGACAGTTCAGGAGAAGCATACTGCATAATTCCACACATTACAACCTGTAGAGGCTTTCAATTAAATGAAACCACACACATGGTGAGAGAAGGATTGAGCTTTTCAGACACACCTTCCAAATCACTATAATAATCAACAAGAAGGTGCTTCACGATAAATTAAAGGAATCATTCAGAATAACAGAACATGTGATATGGACAGGTGATACCAAAATACAACTAATAAAAAAAAAATAATAATAATAATAATATGGTAAGTAAATGATGACAGAAATGGTAATAATTTACTTGTATATTTTACTTGTTCTACTAAAAATGTTACTTTTTTCATTATTTACTCACCCTCAAGTTGTTCCAAACCTGTATTAATTTCTTTCTTGTGCTGAACACAAAAGAAGATATTTTGTTATTTAGTTCCTGGTCCCGATTAACTTCCAGGACAGCATATTTTTCAAAATATCTTTCTTTATATTCAACAGAAGAAAGAACTGAAATAGTTAACCCTGGGTCATTTTAAACCCTGGGTTACTTTGCTTGATGTTCCACACTGCTCATAATTAACCCATTGAGGTGGAAAGAGAACTGAATTTGGGATTGCACGCTATCTGAGAGAGTGTTTATGGTATGCATCATTCAGCATTATACTATGTTGAGTGGTTTTTTCCACAACTTACTGTGCACAACTTGATGAACTCTGTTTGAAGATCCTTATTAAAGGATCTTTGACATCTGCACGTCTGACTTGATCTGCACTCTCTAATACTTTTACTGACAGCAAGTTAATTGAAAACAAATTGTGATAAAATACACTCATCTAAAGGATTAGGAACACCTGTTCAATTTCTCATTAATGCAATTATCTAATCAACCAATCACATGGCAGTTGCTTCAATGCATTTAGGGGTGTGGTCCTTGTCAAGACAATCTCCTGAACTCCAAACTGAATGTCAGAATGGGAAAGAAAAGTGATTTAAGCAATTTTGAGCGTGGCATGGTTGTTGGTGCCAGAGGGGTCGGTCTGAGTATTTCACAATCTGCTCAGTTACTGGGATTTTCACACACAACCATTTCTAACAGTTTGAATCCTGACAGCTAGTTTGAAAACCACACATACCAGAACTAATGTTGGACTAGTTACAGAATCATGTGGATTGGTCAATTAAGCAAAAACACATTTCTAAACACTTGAAAGTAACTCTGAACAAAATAAAATCAAATACAACATAACATAATTCAAAATGTTTTAATTAAAATTCACACACTAGTTAGATCAGAGCACTGGGGGTCAGAACACAGGACAATCAGAACCAGCTAGAAGAGCCTGGGAGTCAGAACACAGGACTAGACCCACCTGGATTAGAACATCAGCCTACTGTCATCCTCTAAAACTAGGCCTAATCTACATTCCATCCCTGAAGGTCACAGGGAAAGATAAGGAGTTGCTTCCTCCAGGCCTTTTAGGTTGAGGCAGCTTCTTCATCGCATCACTTATAGGAACATTCGCCCCATGTTGTCTTCCTGGTGTATTGCCTTGGCATTATGGCTTTTCTACAATGTTTATGACATTAAAAATAAAGCATATGTAATGTAATAGTATATTAAAATATGTTTAAGACTAAATTTAACGTGTGCCTCATGTCTCACTTTACCCCGCAGCATTTGTCTCACTTTTTCCCACCACCACATTTTTAGAAAAAAACGATCTCTCTTAGCAATTCAGGCTAATCTTTAGCTAGCATCATCACATGGTTTTATACTGTAAGTTGGTAGTTCATCAACATATATGATATAAGTTTTTCTACCTGAATCAATTTACTTTGGCGCAACAAGTGATTAAGTTGACAGCAAAAATGTTTACTTTAAATGTCCCGTTCTTTGCGTGTTTTCGAAGCTTTGATTATGTTTACAGTGTGCAATATAACATGTATTCATGTTTCGCGTGTAAAAAAACACAGTATTTTTCACACAATTTACTTATCTGTATACCGCTGTTTCCTCTGTCCTAAAAACGGCCTGATGATTTCCTTGTTCTATGAAGTCCCTCCTTCAGAAACACGTAACGAGTTCTGATTAGGCCAGCGCTTCCCGTGTTATGATTGGACAGCAGCTTAGCACACGTTGCCCGGAAAGGTCCCGCCTCTTACCATAACGGGTAGATACGCGCTCAATGTTATTGCAAAAATGTCTAAATTGCCTTATCAATTTGAGCCGGAATCAGACCCGGAGAATATCGAAGAGGATCGATTACAAGACTGCTCAGGAAAGACTTTTGCTGGATGTTTCAGAATGGTAAGCTGTCTATTCAGTAGTTTAAACTGATCATTACAAACACCAACAATCGATGGTGTCTGAATGAATTACTACACTTTTATATGCTAAGTTTTTCGGATTAGTTTCAATTACCATCTAACGTTAGTTAACAAAGCTAAACAGCGTTGCACTTTGTGTCATGAGTTACATAAACTGTTAAACGGACCGACTTAAATAATAAAATTCACTTACCGGTTGTAGTCCATAAACAACGCCTTCTCCAGACAAAGAGGGAACTGCGTCATCTTTTAAGAATAATCTTTCTGCGAATCTGGCATTAAATGAGATTGAGGAAGCAGTCCTCAGCAAAATGTGCTGCACATAGTTTTAAATTGTGATTATAATTTTCCGGAACTAAGTTAAAGATAAACTGTAGCCATTGATCTCTACGTACAGCGTCCATGGGAAGGCCAAACAAAGGTGATTTGACTCCGGGATGAAAATAACAGCGTTTCAATGGCATGGCGACAAACACACTCTACAAAAACAACGCTTCCTATTCTCGACGTACGAGAGCAAAAGGACCACTCCCCCGAATTTGCTTGTTCTTGTGGGCGGAGGATTCGTCAACAAACAGTTTTAGTTGCGTCATTAAACCTGGAAGTGCAGGGGTGTAGTCCAAACCGACCGTTCGCTGTAGGCTTTGAAAGGGAACTTCTGTTAAATAAAATATCTCGTTGGCATTGAACTTTGAGCTTTATAATTTTACAGGTATTATTTATTCTCTAACAGCAACATTACACACTAACTAAAGTTTGAAAGATGGAATCGCAAAGAATGGGACCTTTAACATGCAAAAAATATATTTTTGTGAAAAAAAAGAAAGAAAAAAATACATGGTGACCACAACACAAGGAGGTCCTCTCCTTCATAGCCAACGGGAAATTGGAGGGGCTTGAAAACATAATTGTCATATGACCACAAATGTGTTCTGTTAACCAGATACAGGGGTGTCTCACATTACCCCACTCTCCTATGGAACAAAACATGATTTCTTCATAATAAGTTGGGACACAAAAAAAAAGAGCTGGGAAAAATGGAATGCCTGGTCAACCTAATAACAGCCAATAGATTTTACATCACAGTCATGCCATGTACCCAGATTTGCAACTTGCTAAAGCAGTTGGTATTGGGAGAGGGGCATTTGTTTTTTAGAAAGTATTTGATTGGACAAAAATGTGGGCAACCCTTGGGTGCAGGATTAATTATCAATACATACATTTCAAATGCATATACACCACATCAGGCATAACAGTGAATATTTTGTCCTCAGGTGTCCCAAAGGTGCGAGGCAAAATTGAGCAAGTTTGACAAGAGCCAAACTGCGATGGCTAGATGAATGGGTTAGATCATCTCCAAAACTGCAGCTCTTGTGGGGTGTTCCCACAACCGTGGGAACGGTTAGTCTGCTGTGGTCAGTATCTATTAAAAATGGTCTAAGGAAGGAACAGTGGAGAACCGGCGACAGGGTCATGGGTGGCCGAGGCTCATTGATGCTCGTGGGGAGCGAAGGCTGGCCCATGTGGTTCGATCAAACAGACGAGCTACTGTATATCAAATTTCTGAAAAAGTTAATGCTGGTTTTGATAAAAAGGTGTCAGAATACACAGTGCATCCCAATTTGTTGCGTATGGGGTTGCATCAGTTAGGGTGCCCATACTGACCCCTGTCCAGCATCAAAAGCGCCAACAGTGGGCACGTGAGCATCAGAACTGGACCACGGAGCAATGGAAGAAGGTGGCTTGGTCTGATGAATCACGTTTTCTTTTACATCACGTGGATGGTGAGTGTGTGTTGCTTACCTGGGGAACACATGGCACCAGGATGCACTAAAGAAGGCAAGCCGGCAGAGGCAGTGTTATGCTTTGGGCAATGTTCTGCTGGGAAACCTTGGGTCCTGCCATCCATGTGGATGTTACTTTGACATGTATCATCTACCTAAGCATTGTTGCAGACCAGGCATGTAAACTGTATTCCCTGGTGGCTGTGGCCTTTTCAGCAGGATAATACAGCCTCCCACAAAGCAAAAATGGTTCAGGAATGGGTTTCAACAACGGGTTTGAGGTGTTGACTTGACCTCCAAATTCCAGATCTCAATCCAATCGAGCATCTGTGAGATGTGCTGAACAAACAAGTCCGATCCATGGAGACCCCACCTCACTACTTACAGAACTTAAAGGATCTACTGCTAACATATTTGTGCCAGATATCACATCACACCTTCAGGGGTCTAGTGTAGTCCATGCCTTGACGGTTAAGGCTGTTTTGGCAGCAAAAGGGGGACCAACACAATATTAGGTAATAATGCTATGCCTGATCGGTGTATATCCACTAAAATATTTGCATTAGTTGATGTTTCAGATTGCATTTGTCATTGCAAAATCTAATAACACTTCCACAAAAGAGAAACATACTAACAAGTTCTTCTAAAGAGCAAATTCCTCCCAGCGATCACATAGCTGCATGTTTACCCAGCTTTCTGCTAATATTTACTTTCCACCACTTCAGTTACGCTTCACTAGGCTCCCCATGCAAATTCATGGCCACTGTAGTGCGAGACGTGGGCTTGCGTTTTAAAATGCCTATCTAACCAAACACAACATTGTCACATTACTTGAAAACCCAATTATGTTTTTCTCATTTCATCACAACAGCCGGCGCTTTCAAATATCCCTACTAACGTTAATCATACCAATGACAGTATATAGGTGCATCTTATCCCTGTTTTAGAAATATTTCCCCCTTTTGTCGCATTAAATGTTTCCATTTTGCTCAACAAACCCAATCATAACAGTATGCTCTATCTCATAAATCATACAAGCTAAATAGATACTCAATAATTAATGTTTATTAATAATTGACTCAGTCATCTAAAAACAAATTGTCCTCTTTAAAGCTTCCTGCACTAAAAACTGGCCACGGGGCCAATCAAATGAGTACAAACTGATTTGATTTAAAGATTCATTTTAGATTTAAAGATACATTTACTGTACATCTCAGAAACCATCATTATGCAAAAATTCCAGAATAGATAAGCAAAGCAACTGATGCTTTTTGTATTAAAATATGTTCCCACTGTTTTTCCCTACAAACTCGTGATGTTTATGTGACCACACGTCTCTTGAGATGGGAGTTTGAGTTATAGCCGCTCCAGGACAATAGACAAACCAATTTCATCCACCCTTCACCCAAGAATACATGAATGTGTGTTCTGGTCTATGGAATCTGGAATGTGTCTTCTGGTCTATAACACATACTAGAGAAAATGGCAAAAATACATATCCAAGTGTTCAAGTGTCTGAGACATTCAGTTAAACCTGGAAGTTTAAGGATTTTTTAAGCTATGTAGTGTACAATGAACCAAAAAATGTATCCTAGTCACCATTTTGTGACTTCTTTGTACAGATTGTCAGATGTTTTTTCCTTTATTGAAACACAAGATACTTTTCAAATGTTGCTGGAGAACATAATTGTTGGCTTTTGTTCATTTTAGTTTGCTCATTACAGTGAAAGGGGGGGGGATACTCAAATTGTTATGCTGCTAATAAAATGTCATAAAAAAGCAGAATAGTCTCGGACTTTTATATTCATACTCACATGGGGGTAGAGAGGAAAATGCAGGTTCTTCCTGAGCTGAGCGACTGCGGAGCCACACCAGTCTTCAAACACGTGGAGGTTCGCTTGACCTTTAAACTGTCAAGAAAACACATGGAAGACCTGAATTACGGGAAGTAAATGTAAGATTGTGGCCAAAACTGGTAATGCAGGTGTATCCCCTTTCCCTCTCCCCCTGACTCAAAGTTGCCAGATTGCCTGCAGGATCAGCAGGAACGTTTGTAGCTGCAGCTGTGGTAACTATAGAGCAGAGCTGGCAACCCGAATGCCAAAACACTACTGACTTCGTGATTGGTCAATAGGTGGAGGGCGGAGCTTCAGGCCAAAACACAACATGTCAACATCAACATCAGTTGAGGGCTGCAACAACAACTTTTAAATGACAATATCCTGAACGGACAACTGTTGTCAGTGATATAAGTATTTGAAATTAACATGATTTCTTATTGTCTAGTGACATATCAGGGCCATTTTATGATTAATTGAAATACATTTATTACATACAGTTCCTTTAAGATTACTTTCTCAGAAACAGGAGAAGTGAACGAAAAACTGTGCTGAACCTCACTGACCAGCTTACAATCACTGTAATATATAAAATTTGGGTCATTCATTAAAAAATAAAACATAAATGAATACTTTATTCAGCAAAGGGTGTATTCAAATTAATCAAATGTGACAATAAAGACATTTATAATCAGGGCTTGACATTAACACCCACCAAACCGCCATTTGCAGGTATATTTCAGCTCTGGCATGTCACTCCCACTAGCCAGTTGCGGAGCACTGGGGTGGCACAGGACACCCCTGACATCGACTGGCCATCCCAAAATTTAGATCGCTACTTACATTTCACCTTCTATTGAAAGAAGCAATTATTTTGACATGCATCGGGGCGGCACATATTAATAGAATATTAACGTAGTTGCCAAACAGTTAATTAAAGGGTTAGTTCACCCAAAAATGAAAATTTGACGTTTATCTGCTTATACCCAGGGCGTCCAATTCATAGATGCCACCTACGTCACTACCAAACAGAACGCCACCATATTTACGACCGATCTCGCCTGGTGGCCACCCAAACTGCCCATTTGAATGAGAGAGAGAGAGACCTGGAGAAAATGTATATTTTAGGCTCTGAAAGAATAGTGCCGACGTATTTGTTACCCCCAGTTTTCTTTTGTTCATTATTATATATATCTTGTACATAACCCCTCCCCATACAGTGGGGATCGCTTGAAGGCTTTCAAGAGTACCGATGCATATCAAGATGCTGTGGCTTGCAACGTGTCAGCGGGAAATTTTCCGGCTCATTTTATTCTCACATGCAGTTACAGATGCAGCGTTTTGACTAAAGCTCTTCTACTTCTGCTGCATGAGATGAGAACTCATTCTTATCATTTTATGGGTTTTAAAAGAGTCTGCATTTGTTATATTTCATGCAAAACACTTGTTTGATGAAATTTAAATCTGCTCTGAGTGTACGTTTTTGTCACCTATCACACATGCGCACTTTAATAAGGAGACAAAAAGCAGATTTGCGTTTACATGCCGCCAGGGCCGGTGTTGTGCCGAATTCTGACCCTGCCAGATTATTACCCCCCTACTATTGGTAGGTGTAGGGTTAGTTGTGGGGGAGGGGTTAGGATTAGGGGTGGGGTTAGGATTAGGCAATCAGGTAGTGACTTCAATGAGGGGGGTAATAATTTGTCCGGGGGTCAAAATTCGGCATAACACCGGCGCTACCTATAGGCGGAGAAGGCAGTTGCCTAGGGCCCCGGGCTTGGAGGCGGGGCCTCCAAATCATATGCTTGTCCACCAATCAAGAGCAGCAAAATACTAGGCTGTTTGTCCATTGGATATAACAATTGTCATACACCTGTAGTAAAACCAATTAATATCCCCGTTTAAACCTGAGTAACGCCCACCCTCTGAATATTTGAATGAAGAGATTACATACCAGTTTTATGAATGAGATACAACTTTACTACGCATTGATCTGATGGCAACGGAATGAAAGCATCCTTCAGGGGCTGCTAAGCGTAAGGCTAAGCAGGCACGCAAAGAAAGTGCAGCTCGTCATGCAGGTATCATCTATTTTGGAGTGATTGTAATGTTTTGTAAAAAAAAAAAAAAAAAAAAAGAAAGAAACTGAGCCTGACGATCAGCGTCATTTTACATTTGACAGGTTATTCTGAGTTCAAAAGAGCGTGATCACCGTTGATGGACAATTCGCTTCTGACACTTTGAATCTGAGCGTACAATGCAGAATTTTGTTAGAAAATAGATACGTTACGAACCGTCCGAAATAATCTGTTCACTGAAATGAATCATAATTCCAGTCACTTTTTTACTGAGGCGAATTCATGATGAACTGTTGATCTGAATCTTACAAAGGAGTCGGTTCTCCTCGATGGAAACGACCACAACTTGGAATCAAATCTTGATTACTTACTCCTCTAAATCAAGGAATCGATTCCTTTCCTTTGGTATCGATTTCCAGCCATAGTCAGCTGACTGTCAAAATACTAAGTAAAAGAAACAGTAAAGACGTTTGTCAGTCAAAGAGCAAGCGCACTATACTAGAGCAAAGTTTATTATGTTTCAAAACAGCTACCTCAAGTGTCGGTATATCTTCTAAAACGCAGGTGTTTAGCCTACATTTACTGCTTGATCATAATACACCTACTTATTTTTTTGTTTTGTTTTTTGTTTTCCAATCATAAATACTGTTGCCATATTTATTGAAAACAATTTTAAGCATATTAACAAGCACACCCAATTACAATTGAAGAAACGAACTAGAATTTTTATTTAGTAGTTTATTTCTATCAATTCCACTAGCAGCTGATTTGTGTATATTCATATTAAATGTATTTCTCTACAAAACAATGACATATTTTGTCTATCAAAAACAAAACTGTTCATTATCCCAAATAAGGGGTTAGTGTGTTACTATAAAGAAATTACTGAACAAATTACTGAAAAAATAAAAAATAATCCTGACTTATAAAAGAAAAATTGTGGAGATGGAGGGGAGGAGGGAGTGGCAGGGGGGCCTCCAACATACATTTTGCCTAGGGCCTCCAAATGTCTAGAACCGGCCCTGCATGCCGCGCAAATAAACTACCTGTGTCGACCGGTTTAAGACCTTACTCCGATAAAAGAAAACTGGTTACCGCGTTTACATGACTATGTTCTTTGTCTGCTTATTAGGCATAATCGGAATGTGCATGTAAACGCAGCCGCTGTCAGTGTCGTTAAATTAGCGGGCTTTTATCTCGGACCCATTTTTGATTCATTGAAATATCATAGATGCCTCAATTGACCGATCCGCGCAGGCATTAATGAGGATTCTATATATATCTATGATCGTGTTGGGTTTTTAACCTTCTCTGGCTTACAGGAATACATTTAATTTGAAACCACACAACAACAAGACTGAGTTAAACATTTCAAATGCACATGCAGACTATGTTTCTAGTCATGTTTTTCGTCATTGAGGATTTCTTTAAATACTGTGTGCAAATCTTGTCTCGTGCTCGTGACTGAAATCCTGTGTCTCGTCTCGTGAGCAAACTGTCTCGTCACACCCCTATTTAGTGTGTATTAGTGTTACCTGTAGATTTCAATTTCTCTACAGTCTAATCTTTTGCTGTTGTCTAAGGGGGCAGTGGCGCCACCCCACTGGCCACCCCGCAGGTTTGGGGGGGACGCTAGGTACTAGTCCCAATCAATATTTAGAATAAGCAAAATGACGCGTCCCGTACCAATACGGACGCGATGCACAAGATTGCGTTTTAGCGGCGCTTTGCTGCCATAGCGACGGAGTCTCTAAAACATGCTGGAAACTTGCGCGGTTTTTTAAAAACATGTCGAGCTCGCGTCCACAGTTTGAACGCAAGAGGATTTCCAGATATAGGGCTGAATAGAAAAAAAAGGTATCATGAGTGGGTCTGTCCAGTAACTTAAGATGAACCTAAGACAAACTGCACCCTTTGCAGAGAAGCATTTCAGTGTCTCAGACTGTCTGACTGAAAGCAGCAGCGATGACAGACAAATCCGTGAATTAAAGTAAGGCCTATTGTTTTTTTAATGGATAATATAATATTCCATACATTATCAGAGCTTGGCAGACTTATTTTTCTAGACATTAGAACGGTTAATTAATAGATTATAGCATATTAATGTTATCAATTTATCATTTAGCAGTTTGATATTTAAAAAATATTTAGATTAAAATGGGACAAATAATTACATAATAATATAGTCATAATAGTAAATTAATAAAGAGGATTAAACATTTTTGAATTTCAGAATTGTCAGTAAAGTGGTTACTGGTTCAGAATGACTGCTTAAAGAGACTGCTTTTGCATCCAAAAATGAAAAATCTGTCATAATTTCCTCACCCTCAAGTTGTTCCAAACCGGTATGCTTTTCTTTATGTAGAACACATATGAAGACACATTCCTACCATGGAAGTCAATGTTGCCCCCAAAGCAAACATTTGGTTACAAACGTTCTTCAAAATATATTCTTTTATGTTCAACAGAACGAAGAAACTCATACAGGTTTGGAACATCATGAGGGAGAGTAAATGATGACAGAAATTTCATTTTTGGGTGAACTATCCCTTTAAAGTACACCAATACAGGCTACTAAAGAGATCTTTAGAAATAAATAAAATAATCAAAAGTAAAATAATTTAAAATGTGTTCTGTTGCAAGTTTACATACTTGATTCCATGTTTATTGTTGAGCTGCTGTCATTGTTTCATTGTCACTCTTATCACTCCTATATTGCCAAGTTCATAAATTATTTTCAAAAACGGATTCAAAACTGATTTGGAAAAAAAAACATACACACAAAATAACTTATTTTCAATATAAAAAGTGATTGTGGACTGGATATTTTTTGACCTTTTATCACAGTCTTGGACATGTCAAAGATTAGTAACAACAGCGGCTCTGATGCATTGTTAGTTTGTGTGCAGCATCAGATTTACATTTTTTTAATCCCCCATTTATATGCAGTTATTATATTCTATACAAATGCCAGAAACTAAGCTTCTTCTTTTTTCTTCAGCACAGGCCTATCTAAAGGGTTAATGGTGCCACCTGGTTATCAACTGTAAAAAATACACATTTTACCTCTTCCCAACTGGGAAAACCACCAACAATCAAGAATGCATGATTATATGGTGTCATGGCTTTCCAATAAATTTTTTTTGGGCTATAATGGAAGTCAATGGGGCAAAAACAGCCATGAACAGTAAATGAGGGAGAAAAAAATCTGATGCTGCACAAAAACTAACAATGCATCAAAGCTAAAGTTGTTACTAATCTTTGACATGCCCAAGACTTTTATATATGTATTTTATATTTAAAATAAGTCATTTTGTGTGTATGTTTTTTTTTTTTTCAAATCCGTTTTGAAAATCATTTATGAACTTGGAAAATAAATAGTATTATTATTTTGGTACTGGATAATTTGAACTGAAGAGCCTCGTAAATTAATAGACTTATTAATAAACTTTGCGCGCCCAGACAGCAACAGGTCAGCGCATGCCCGTCAGTCAACAATTTCAAAAAAAGTTAACGTTAGAAGACGAAGACTACTGGTAAGTAAATAAGTTAAAAAACATTTTTAGTAAAAGACGACGCGGAATTATGTGTCGTGACGTGCTACAGGCCGGTTTACTACACCAGTAGAATACAATTCTGAAATTATGGTTTCTAGTTTTGGTGTGCCACCCCAAGATTTTAAGTGGCCCCATCTGGCCACCCCTATGAAAAATTTCTGGAGGCGCCACTGTAAGAGGGAATTTCCAGTTGTCACTGATCGTTTGAACCTTTCTGGATTACAATCTGCCATCAAAATTATATGTTTAATTATTCCAGCTTTTGTGAAAAAAGGCTATAAATGATCCACCACATGCAGTATCCTCACATTTGATATAGCCTACTAGCTGGGTTCCTTTATGCATACAGACGTGATGCAATGATGTAACAACGAACAGCGACAAGCTCAAATTTCCTGCGGAAAGCTAGCAGTCCCCACTCAAATTATAACACATTACAACAAGCTTACTTTTGTGAATCGGGCTAAGGTAAGGATATAGTTTTGAACAATGGCTAGTTATGAACTTGCTCAAAAATTGATTTAGGATCATTTTAAAAGTTACGGACTGCAGTTTTAATTTCTGCAACAATCCAAGATGGAAAAATCCAAAAAAACAATTCTTGTCAATAGAAAAAAAGTTGAAAAAAACATCTCTGCAGCATTATTTTATAATTAAAAAAAAAGATAACTAATCTTTTCTTTTTCGGCAAATTTCTGCAGTATTATGAGATTTATAGCTGAATGACACCAGGGATTGAGTGACCAAACTGCTAAAGATCCATAAGAAGGGATGTAGATCTAATCCTGTCCTGACCGCTGCTGTGTGACCTCAACAGAACTGAACTTCCATATTTTGATCCATATGGAGTTAAGCATTAATAAAACACAGCAGCTATTTAGACGACTGGTGTCCTGGCACCACACGCTCAAGCAAGCGACTAACAGGCTCCCCCCCAAAAAACACAATGAAACACAGCGGAGAACATCGGAGGTGATACAACCCGAAGCTAAAGTGAGGATAACGAGAGCATTTTCCAGCAGTAGAAAAATCTGACCGTTTCAAAACGCGCTCACGGCGCTTGCTTCTGATGGGGAGCGTCACAAACGATTAGCATCAGTTAGCATGCTAAAGCACGGATGACCACATACAATACTGAGAATGCCTGCTCTCGCCGATGTCAGTTAAAGCTTTTTAAGCCCGACAAATAGAACCGACATATTCACATTAGACAGCCGGCTACACTTTCAACCGAGTATATTTTATTCCTGGTATTTGGTGCCTGTCAGAAGACATTAGACTCGAGCGGACAGAAGAGAACTGGGAGTTATTGTTTATTCCTTGCTGTTGGCGTGAAATTGATTCCTTTCTCTCCCTCGGCGAATTCTCTAAACGCGATCAATACGAGAAGATCAGAAGCACAATTCTGTTACACACCACATTTGCACACACCACAGAGACTCAGAATAAAGGCACCTTGCGGTTGAGGTACCCGAGGAAAATTAATTCACTTTCACAAACTGGAGAAACTTTGGTTGCATCAGTTTGCAATGAATCTTTGATGTACAAATGTTCCTGACCATCACAGTTGAGGTGAACTCAGTCAACCCATCAGTTCTGTACTTTATCTAATAGCACTGACTCACAGGAGGAAAGTTTGTTTTCTTGCTGAGAAAGCTTTAAGTAGTTGCTGATGCAATTTCAAGGCCTGTCCAGGAGTCATGTCATGCAAAAAAAAAAAAAAAAAAAGTGATTACTTGACAACGATGGTTATTCAGAGATGTATTTCCTATTTAATGGTGTATGGCAGAAACACTCATTTACATGTTTGTCTGACTTTAGCCAATGGTATACTTAATTTAGTTCTCTTTTTTTAGCGTTTGCATCAATTTTGGTTGCTGTTTGGAGCTCAGGGTAAGGCAGTATTATATTGGACCTAACCAAAAAAAAAACAACAACAACAGAGCATTGAAATCCATAAAAGTTTAGGCAATCATAACAGAGATCAGTTAAATAGGGGTCTTAAAGGTACAATAACAAAAGGTTGACTCAACCAGAGAAAAAAATCTGTCATTGTGTACTCACCACTAAAAACATCAAAACAACATCAAACCCCACTTAAGCTACACTGTGTGATATTTTCCCCCATCTAGTGGTGAAAAGGTATATGACCATCCAGTGAATAATAGTTTCTGTTCCTCTCAATTTCGATTTCGTTTTAACTCCTACAGTGGCCAATTTAGTCATGGCTTCCAGTTCGACCTCTTCGGTGAGTGTTGCTTCAAGTGACGAGGCTACTTTTGAAAACTATTATAATTTGCAGTTATTTAATTTGCCAAATGATAATCTATGCAAAATGAATAATAGTTTTACGTTTTCGTTATTTTTTACCATTTCATTGCTAACATCAGCTATCAGGTTCCCAGACGAATGCATCTTAGTAAAGTAACTTTTATCAGTGCTATCATTATTCTGTATATTGTACGACATCACTAGCGTAAGGCAAACAAATTATAATGCAATTAAAATATTAATCTCATGTTATCCGTCATAGAACACGGATTTATGTTATAAGGTAAACAATACTTTTTCATCATTGACGCGAGGGAAACTATCCTAGACGTCGTTCTAGTGTTATGCTCAGCACACCATGATACAATTAGCCAAGCAACAATAAAACTTCCAATATACACAAATAGGCTGAATTAATATTACCTGTCGAGAAGAAAGCAGGCGACGTCGGCGTTCTTTTTAAAATCGTTGCTCCTCATGAGCTCTTTCCATCTTGGAAAGGCCACTCCAATATTTACTTTTGTCTTGTTGATTTGCCCGTTGCGTTGCCGTCTTAATTCTCTTTTCCGCTTCCTTGGCGACTCTGATACATATCCCGCAATGTTACTAGGTCCCCGACCCGGGTCGAATTCGGTAATTAATTCCGGGACGTGGTTGCTTTCACACAGAAGGCGACCCGGCAATGTTCCGGGAATATTGCGGGTCCGACGTGCAGTGTGAAAGGGGCTTAAGAGTGATGATCCATCATCATATAGCAGCCTCAAGCAATCCTCCTCTTCACATTCGACACGGTGCCATCGAGTGTAAAAACACGAAAAGCGAAGCTTGAATTTACGGGTATGTCCCTCTTTGGCAAATGTACTTTCAAGATGGAGGAGCAACATGGCGACCGCCATCCGAACCCTCAACAAGTATGTATTTTCAATGGGATATTATAAAATTACGAGAATGAATTATTACTTGAAAGAAGTAAATATACATTCCTGAGCACATATATTTTTGAAAGAACTAAGTGATTTTAGCTAAGAATAAACTAAAAAAGTTACACAGTGTAGCTTTAAGATATTTAAGCTATTTCAAAATATCCTCTTTTGTGTTTGTTCCACAAAAGAAAAGGACACAGGTTTGGAAATGACAAAGCATTTTATGAGTGCATTTACAAAGATCAGGGAAAAATAAAAGTAAAGGATATATGACCACTTTTCAACTGAATAGTGACAATTTACTATTGTCTTTTTTTTATTAATCAATCAATCAACTTTATTTATATAGCGCTTTTACAATGATGATTGTTTCAAAGCAGCTTCACAGTGTTAAACAGGACAATATTGCAACAAAATTTGATTTGGCTGTACAGTCGTTCTGGAGAATGCTGTGCTATAACACTATAACGTTTTTATAGCTGCTTTACAGCAGACTTGAATTCTGTTTGCAACATTGAAACTGAATCCAACTTGGAATTTACTTAGATTGTTTTACTTAGAATTTGCGTGTCCGAATTTACTTTTGCTAGTTTAACGACGGAAAAAAACCAGGGGATAAGGGGATAAAGACGTCGGCTCACCAGGCGCATGGTCTAAAGGGTTTGTACCTGTTCTCTTAATGAGTCATGGGTGTGTTTTGGGCGTTACATGCAATGAACCAATCAGAGTCTTATCTCCCATTCCTTTTAAATGCCAGTTGCGCTTGCACCAGGGCCATAACCACCATAGACATCGATGACAAAATGTTTTAAAAGTTACATTTGTAGACCGGTCGGCCTCAGGTCTAACAGCGCTTGTCAATGTAAAAATGAGATGGCCAATCAAACCAAAGCAGGCAGGGTTTACGCTCTCTTTTGAGAATGCTGTTGCGGAGACTCTATTCTTTCTAGTGAAAACACAAAACAAAATGAACGCAAATGTGTCCATGCTGTTAAAATACAATCATTGATGAACATCTTTGAATTTAACTCTTTCCCTGCCAAACACGGAATTTTCCGTTATTTGTGAGAAAACACTTCCAGGCCAAAAACAGAATTTTCCGGGTTTCCGTGTTTTCACTGTCAGACGCTAGGGGGCGCTATTACACATCTTCTGAATGATTACTGAATCTCCTGATTAAAACACATGCGAGGAAGACGCAGAAATCACATGCATTTG
Source organism: Pseudorasbora parva (assembly GCF_024679245.1). Taxonomy (NCBI): domain Eukaryota; kingdom Metazoa; phylum Chordata; class Actinopteri; order Cypriniformes; family Gobionidae; genus Pseudorasbora; species Pseudorasbora parva. The sequence continues at coordinate 8,240,805 of NC_090196.1, read as the reverse complement.
AAAAATAATGTTATCATCAACATAAATCAAAACCTAATGTTAACCTAATGCCTAATTTTAGTGAATGAAAAACTACCTGTGGACCCAGGACGAGCTACAGCCTTGTGCAAGCATTAGGGGTGTTGATGGACTCAACACGTTGATGGTAAATGACATCTGTGTTTAATCATCACTCTGAATTTGAGTCTTTCTCAAAAGCATGATTTTCTCAACTTTTTGATCAAATTGTTGCTTATTTGAGACTTACCCATATTCAAGTGGTGATAAAAAAAAGGAATGTAAGAAGCTAGAATATAAAGTTTTTGTTGTTGTTGTTGTTGTTGTTTAAGAAGAGGCTCAGGTCTTTCTTTTGATATATTGCATGCTCAGATATTCATAAAACGAAATATTCCATGGGCTATTACATTTTGGTGAAAATGGTCAAAAAACCTGGCTGGCAACTTTTTTTTAAAACGCTGGTGGGGAAATCCGAGAATGTGGATATCGGATCTATGTATTTATTAACTAAAGTGAAGAATCTCGGGATAAACAATATATTTGACTCATATTAATGCAAATGTTATTGCAAATAGTGCAAACATGAACATTTCCCAAAGAGAACTAGACCTTCAATTTCATTCACTGTTCTGTTTCTTTATGCTTTATAAAAATTAAAAAGACATTGTTATGGCCTTGGCTTGCATCATGGCGGAATTTGTGAGCAGAAAGACTGAACGCCTTGTTTTTTTTTCATATTTAAAAATGTTTGTGTGCTACTGCTCAACCCTGTGTGTGTAATAAGCAGAAAGTATGTGCGTTTAGCACCCGCCTATAGCCATATTATTAACGTACCTTTTAAAATAACAAAAAATGACTTTAGAACAGATTTTTGTTGGTCAATGGCACAGTCAATTTCAGTTTCTCAACATAGCAACGCTTGACTGAAATTGACAATGTGCCTGAAAACACCTCAATACAGGGCGGACAGATGGGTGCAAGCTATTTAAACAACGTGGCGCTGGACAATAATATAATAATGATAACTGCGTTGGGCTGAAACTAGCAGAAAACACTTGCTTGGCTTCACATAGCGGCGGCTGTATGATAGGGCACTTAGTCGCATATGTGAATCATTTACTTGCATTTTAGAGGATTTAAATCATTACTTTCCTATGTATCACTGTAAAGCTGCTATGAAACAACCTAGGGTCCATTCTTCGTACCTCGCTTAATACATCTGAGATGATTTGACAGATCCCAGATCTTCTAATGGTGGTAACAGATCTCTGGCTATTCTGATTTTTCAAACGAATTTGTGGATTGGATTAAATTATTTGGATTAAGTTATCTAAGATTACTGCACATTTCTGCGTTCACTGAAAAGGGCAGATGCATCGATACTCAAAACCACGATCAGCAATGCAGTGATTGGGTAATGGCGAGAGGGCAACTTAATGACATCATATAATAAAAAAAAGCCACCTGACAAAAAACTTGAAAAAAAAAAATTATGGACCTTTATAAGGACACAACCAAACCAAAAGTTATAATAGATTTTTTTTTTTTTTTAAACATGATTTATAATTATATTGACGATTTTATAGTATGTGTACACCTGTTACATTTGTATTTCAGTGTTGTAATTAGCAATTAATTACATTTTTAAGTCAGTCTGAAGCAGGTTTGTTATGTGACAGCATTAATTCAAGTTTCTTAAGGGTCAAGGTCAAGTGCTCTGCATCTCTTGCACTGCATCAAGCCATCCCATAATGTCTGTCATCACTCAAATTAATGCTCGGCTCAGAGTAATGTTACTGCATGTGTTTATGATCTTAATAAAACTATAAAGTAATTATTCCATCACCAAAAAATCTCTCAAGTGAATGTTTCTAGTATTATACACTTGTTACACAACACTATAATTTTATTTTCAAATAAACTTTTATATATATATATATATATATATATATATATATATATATATATATATATATATATATATATATATATATATATATATATATATTTTTTTTTTTTTTTTTTTTTTTTTTTTTCATTATTATTGCCCCTGGTTCAGTAATGAACTCTTGTAATAAAGTAGCAGTGGCTGGGACAGATTTTAAGTATAACCTCAAGATGCAGTCTAATCCTGTTTACATGAAATAAGCTCCTGAGCAGGTTTAAGCTTACTGACCTGTTGCTATGACAGCAAGTCCAGGATGAGTGTCGAAGAACCAAACAATCTAAGATCATGCAAAATCATCAACAATCAAATCCAGCTGAGTTAGTGACGTATGAAGAAAGGGCCCCTGTACTGCATTAAGCACTATATAAATCAAGGTGACTTGTCTTGACTTGAAACTTTAAAGGGATGGTTCCGTGTTTTTTTTTTCTAGGCTTAGTTGTGTTTATGGGGCGAAGTATAAGATGTCTTAATGTCGTCTTTTTTTTTTAAACGCCGTATTTTCTTATATTTGACCTTTATTCCAGACCGCTGTCTCCACTGTCCTTTGAACAGATCATTTGCTTCCTCCTTCTATGAAGCTCAGCCCATTGAAAAACGCAATGGTCTTCGATTGGTTAGATGGCCAAATGTAGTTTCCTGTATTTTTATTGGCTGAAGTGGCAAGCACAGGTTGTCCGGAAACGCCACGCCCCTTCCCATTACGGGCAGAAGTCACATCTGTGGTGACTAGCAAGGGTTTATGATGTCACCAACCCGGAAAGAAGCTCGTTGTAGTCCAAACCGGCCGTTTTTGTAGGCAATAAACTGCCATAAAAGACTATGGGCCCTATTTTAACGATCTGAAATGCAAGTGTCAAAGCGCGAAGCGCAAGTAACTTTGTGTGTGGGTCTCGGCGCTGTTGCTATTTTCCCGGCGGGATAAATGGCTCTTGCGCCCGGCGCAAATCTAAAATGGGTTGGTCTGAAGTAGCTTCATTATTCATAGGTGTGGTTTGGGTGTAACGTGAATAAACCAATCAGAGCGTCATCCAACATTCCCTTTAAAAGCAGGTGCGCAAGTTCCATTATGGATTGCTATTATTATGGCGTATTTACCAGCCGCACGCCAGGAGCGGTTCACAGCCGAGGAGACTGATGTTCTTGTAAGAGCAGTGAAAGACAGAGAAGTTGTGTTGTATGGGGATGGGAGAAACCCACCCAAAATAGCGTCGGTTAAACAGGCGTGGGAGGAAAGAGCCACAATTTTTTCACATCCTCGTGGCACACCACACTGATTTCCGTCATCTCGTGTTAATATTTTTTTAGTGTAACAATTTATGATTTGCAAAAATAACTGTTGCATCTGTGTAAATTACATGAGCAAAGTGTATGCGCGTTGTGCACGCTATACATTATGGTCAATCATGTGCCCTTAAAATAGCATAATGAACAACGCGCAACACGCCACTGACTTTAGACTAGGTTTTGTCTGGTCAGTGGCACAACTGTTTAATGGAACAGCAAAATAGCACCAGTGATTGTTTGCGCCGGAACACGCCTCCTTTTTTGCGCTGAACCGCCCAGGGAGCGCAAGTTCATTCACTAGTTTAGCGACGTGCTTCTGTGGAGGGAAAAGCGCGCTTTGCGCGGGTGCAAAATAGGAATGACACATGCGTCGGTGTACAAAGTCAATTGCGCTGGGTGCAAGATAGGGCCCAATATCCCAGTTTGCATTGAACTTTCAGCGCTGTAACTTTGCAGACACTGTTTATGTTCAAGCAGCAACATTAAACACTAACTAAAGTTAAAAAAGTGAAATCGCATGCAACCACCCCTTTAACAACAGAGTTGAAAGCATTGACCACATGGTGTTCTACCACCACATCTTTTCCCATCCTATCTTTAACAATGTCACACCCTCGGAGATGTCAACAATTTCTACTTGGGGAAATTAAAGTTGACAACATACAAGAATCTGAAAATAGTTTCTGTTTCTGCACTTACATACAACCACAGGGAATGATATAGGCATCAATAATAGGCACTTTGATTCAATTCTCACAACTGTTTTATTGCGTATCCTGTTGAATTCAGTGAGTCAGTCTCTCATTTGGGCTGTGAGAGACTTTTATCCTCGGTACCAGCCCACAAACTAGGCCACAGAGATTAACCCTGCGATTCCACGGCTATAAATAAACACCATCAAGCAGAACATACTGTATTTTCATAGAGTGCCATTCTTGTTTAAACCATAAGGATTTGTATGGGGAGGTTTTGATTAAACTCAATCGCCTTCATAGCTAAATATGGCAGCTGTCTTAAACGTTTATATAATCTTTACATAATATCTCCTGTGCACTTCATTAACTGAACCAATTGAATGTCAAAAAAGCAATGAAATGCTACAGTAAGTAAATTGTATATTCCAAGTCTTCTGAAGTCATATGAGAGCTTTGTACCATAAACAGACTGAATTTAAAGTTGTTATTTATTGATAATCTTTCTCTGCAGTGAGCCGTTAACTCTGGAACCACTGCAAACAGACAGTGGTGGAGAAAGTTCTGAATCTCAGTACTTAAGTAAAATTACAAGTAACCAGAGACATATTGGGCCCTATTTTAACGATCTGAAGAGCAAGTGTCAAAGCGCGAAGCGCAAGTAACTTTGTGGGCGGGTCTCGGCGCTGTTACTATTTTCCCGGCGGGATAAATGGCTCTTGCGCCCGGTGCAAATCTAAAATGGGTTGGTCTGAAGTAGCTTCATTATTCATAGGTGTGGTTTGGGCGTAACGTGAATAAACCAATCAGAGCGTCATCCAACATTCCCTTTAAAAGCAGGTGCACAAGTTCCATTATGGATTGCTATTATTATTGCGTATTTACCAGGCGCACGCCAGGAGCGGTTCACAGCCGAGGAGACTGATGTTCTTGTAAGAGCAGTGAAAGACAGAGAAGTTGTGTTGTATGGGGATGGGAGAAACCCACCCACAATAGCGTCGGTTAAACAGGCGTCGGTTAAACAGTTTATTCAGTTTTTCAGTCTATTTTTTTTCCTGATTCTTGACGGACAAACCAATTTGTCAGATGTCCTTATATACATATATGTCTTGCCACTATTGGGCAAACAGGTCTGATCCTTAATTACTACAATTAGACTGAATAATTTGTAAGCTAAATTTATGCCTTGTGGCAAGGGGGGCGTGGTTCAGCGAGGTCTGCAGCGGGAGAGAGAGCGGCGGGACGAGCGGTAAGTGAGTGGGTTGGACGCAGATTGATAACACCTATATCTCGTTTCAGTAATGGGCGCGGGGAGAGTACAAAACGCCCGGAGAAACGGAAGCAGGTGAGAGAGAGACGGACTGCTGACGCTCCCCCCACAGAGACACTGAGTAACCGGAAGCCGGAAGTGCCACGAACCCGGAAGTGAACTGAGATATTGAATGAAAGACACACGCTAAAGTGTGCACGTTGCGTTTGAGTTATTGTTGTAATAAAGAGACGTCAGCAATCCAGCCGACCCCTTCCTTCCTTACCAGTCCTCTTCCTTCCTTACCTAAGAACTTTGCTACACGCCTATTTTTTCACATCTTCGTGGCACACCACAATGATTTCCGTCATCTCATGTGTTAATATTTTTTTAGTGTAACAATTTATGATTTGCAAAAATAACTGTTGCATCTGTGTAGATTACATGAGCAAAGTGTATGCACGTTATACATTATGGTCAAGCATGCGGCCTTAAAATAGCATAATGAACAACGCGCCACGCGCCGCTGACTTTAGACTAGGTTTTTTCTGCTCAGTGGCGCAACTGTTTAATGGAACAGCAAAATAGCTCCAGGGATTGTTTGCGCCGGAACACGCCTCCTTTTTTGCGCTGAACCGCCCAGGGAGCGCAAGTTCATTCACTAGTTTAAGCGACATGCTTCTGTGGAGGGAAAAGCGCGCTTTGCGCGGGTGCAAAATAGGAATGACACATGCGTCGGTGTACAAAGTCAATTGCGCTGGGTGCAAGATAGGGCCCATTGAGTTGAACTTGAAGATCGAATCATTGAAAACAACCAAAGAGTGTCAAATCTTTCATAATGTTTATTCCAATTACATTCTTGCTCACAGGGTGTTGTATGGATCAGGCATGGCTCTGAATCGCAGAATAAGTTCATCAACAGCTGATGTTACATGAGGAGGCAAGACTGACCTTCTGAACATGCTAGTTCTTGTCATTCTCCAGTTAATGCAGTGGCCCAAAAATCATTTGGACAGTTAAGCCACATTTAAACATGTTTGAAGGTCATTGCATTAGATCCAAAATATAATAGCGAAGGGAATCTGCAAACAAATACTGCTAGTGTCAGCTGAGGGATGAGGCGAGGACTCGAGAGATGCGGAGAAAATGTGCTTTTACTTGACAAAAATAAAACAAAACATACAGAAACTGCCCCATGGGGGAAAACAAGACCGGCATCTGTACAAGGCAGGACTGGAAACAGTAACCGGATCAGGCAGAGCAGGGCGCAAACGGTATATAAAGGCTAATTCGCACCACACCGACAAACACCAACAAACTAGTTAGCCTTTGGATTTGTAATTAAGAAAACACTTTTTTTTTAAATTCATTTTAACCAATAAAAAAAAATGCAGCTTCAGACATGACTTTCATCGTGTTTTATAGTTAATTTGAGGCTGTTTATTATGCCAATAAGTGTCGAGAGCACATTATTGTAACGGGAGAGTGCATCCATGTAACAAACCACTCTAGCACAAAACTTACTGGACACGCATTTTCAGATATGGCTCGGCTCTCACTCAGATTTGACTTGCGTGCACTCAACTTTGTTCAGTGTGCTGTCGTTAATATCTCCTTGCTCTTTCTCTAGAATTGTCTTCTGATTTGTCCAGAAACCTGTATTTTCAACAAGGATAATTCACTAAGCACGCCCAGCACCTACGCAGTCTTTACAAGGGACTCATCATGGCAACGGTTCGTATCCAGGTCAGATTATATCTGAGTTTGTTGGAAAATCATAGCCTAGAAATCTTGACGCAACCTAGCGGCAGCAAATGTAATTTGCAGCCAGGGTCCTCTAGCAACTCTTCGTTGGCTTGCGAGCTTGAAAAACCAAACTCTAGTCAGGCCATTCACATCGTGTATTGAGTCAGTGGGCGTCCTTAACATAGTGACAGCAGAGTAGTTCATGTCTTGTGAACTACTCGGTTCCGAATGAATTCCCTGCTACTTACCTGCTAACAAAGAACGGCACTGAAGTCATTCTTCAAAAAGGAAGATGTGTTTGGCCGACCGAATACAGCAAAAGTTGAATCTATCAACTAGCTCTGCTGGTGGGTAAACTGATGGGACTCAGCCACAACCTGATCTTATTGCATGCTGAGGGAGTTTGAAAGACAACCCTTCATCCCGCACCTCGGATTGAGCCCTGCCAATGGTAAGTTACCAGACTAAAATTCTTGATGTGGGTCCGGCTTATCAGGCTAGTGAAATCATACCACATTGCTCAAACATTCCATGACCCAACAAACGGCGATTGAAAACGTTCAGTCAGGTGAAAACTAACTCTGACCAACGGCATCAGACACCGACAGGGGTAACACACTGATCCAACAAACCCTGACAGATTTGTTTGTTGCGGTTTGTCTGTGCGGTGTCAATTGGCCTTTGACAACAAACTGGCACAGGACAAGAGCTGCAGCTATTGATTCTTTTGGTAATCGAGTATTCTACCGTTTATTCCATCGATTAATCAAGTAATCGGATAACAAGTACTTTTTCTTTGTTAAATATACAAGAGAAAATAAGACTGGTATCTTAAAAAGAACAAATAATTTGTTTCCTTTTTTCTATTATGATTTTTTTATCAAGTTTTATTGCTGAAATTGCATACAATAACATATGTGAAAACGAAACCAATTTAGTGCATTCAATTGCCATATTCAAAATGCAAATACAAATATACAAATAAAAATAAATCTTTAATAAAAATATAAAATTCTATTTTAAATTAAGTTTAAAAGGAAAACATAGTACATCCTAAAACTAAACCTACAACCTGTAAATCAAAATAATAGTATTATAAATAGTAATAATGCCAAAACATTGCATTTACTTTGTGCAACTTAACTTTCAAGTTTCAGCTTCAGCTCAGGCATGACATAAGCCTTTACTGTCTTTTGGATGCTTTGTGGCTTTTGTGAGAAGCAAAAAATATTGGACAGGAAGGTAACTTGGAATAAGAACAAGAGTAGAGCTGGGCATAGTACAGTGGATCAGCTCTAACATCACGAAACCACTGTCAAAAACAAACCATCACATGATGTTCTCTGATTTAGACATCCACACCCATTCGTCACTAGCCTCACAAGCCAGACCCACATCAAGATGTTTGGTCTGGAAACTCACCATTGACAGGGCTCAATCCGAGGGGCAAGATAAATGGTTGTCTTTCAAACTCCCTCTGCAAGGCTTGCACGCAATTGGATAGCGCTACAACCAACCAGAACAACGAAGGTGAATCTTAACCAGAGCAGGGCAATCTGGTCGGCAAAACTCAGAGCACATCTTCCCTTTTTAAGAATGACTTGAGTGCCGTTCTTTGTTCTTTTCTCAGAGAAAAGCTTAGCTCCATGTCTTTCAGAGTCGCGAGCAAGCTCAAAGCTGATTCGAAAGACCACCGTTCTCCAGTTTCTGTGTTTACTAGAAGCACATGCACACGCAAATCTGCTGTCATTATATTAAGCCACCGACTCTATACACGATGTGATTGGCCCGACCAGAGTTTGGCATTTACAGCTCAGAAGGGTATTGAGAGTTGCAAGACGACACTCGTGGCAGATTAGATTTGCTGCCGCTAGGGTACGTCTAGATTTCTAGGGTAATTCGTCACATTACAGTTATTTAAATTCTCAGTGTTAAGCACAATGCTATTGCAACATATAGCTAGACTGAAGTAGGTTGCTTTAAAAAAAAAAATCTTCTTAAGCGAAATTTAATTTCTAAGATAGTCTAAACCATTGCTGACAACCAGTGCCGCCGCTCCCACCACACGCATCACGCGCTGCGCGTAGGGGACCAAGTGCTGAGGAGGGCACCACGAGAAATGTCTGCATGAACCTAGAGCCCACAGCGCTTTCAAATATGAATTTATGGTAACACTTTACAATAAGGCGCACTAATATGCATTAATTCATGCTTAATTAATGCACAGATGATCATGACTTAATGTATTACTAATGGTGAACTAACCCTTTTATTAATGATTACTGCAACTAATGAAGATTATACATGACTAATAGATTAAGTAATCATTTGTTATCAGTTAAATGTGACGTAATGTCTTAATTCCTTAATAACATATTATATTAACGAATAATGTAAATTAATGTGTTAATTACCGCAAGTGGTCAAATCCATGCATTTCAGCTTCCAGTTGTCTGCTTAAATGAATCATTCTATGACACTCTTTACCATTAATTCGGGTAAATACATTTCAATTTGGGTATGCCAAATCCAGGCGGAAATCACAAAAAATGGTCCTGGAGTTTAAGAGGTTAATAAAAATTAGAAACATGAATATTGTGAAATATTATTACAATTTTAAATATCTGCATTCTATTTTAAAATATATAAATATATATATATAAAAAAAAAAAAAAATATATATATATATATATATATATATATATATATATATATATATATATATATATATATATATATATATATATATATATATATATGTAATTTATTCCTGTGATGTATAGCTGAATTTTCAACATAATTACTCCAGTATTCAGTGTCACATGATCCTTCAGAAACTATTCTGATTTGCTGATATGGTGTTTTTTTTTTTTTTTTTTCTCTGCATTTTGACAACCTATTTGGCCCAAATGTTTTTTTCTGATTATATATAATTCTTTTCACAGCCGTTTGATGTCCTCAGGATTTCATTAACTGTCAATTGCCAAAATGAAAAGTCTAGTCGCATGAACCTGGAGAAACTAGACTCAAGATTTGAATCTGTTTTAACATGTACAGTATATAGAGAAATGGCACATATTAACTGGATTGTTTGTTGTGCGTTGTAATGTTTTATGTATCCACTGATCAATCTTTTAAGCGATCACTCATCTGTGTCCATGATGTCTCATGGCCTCATATTGATTGATGATAGTAATCAAACACTCTCATTAATGCATTAATGGAAATCCTCCTGCTTCCCAGAACCGGCTAATGACCTTTATTTGGGAAGATGAAGAAAGAGAGACCGCTCCTCAGATTAATTTTACACAGTCTCTAGGGGTATGCTGACATCCCAGCTAAGAGGGAACGTTCTCAGAACGTTCTGGCAAGGTTTTCTCAAAATGATGAACAAATGTTCTTCCTGTAACATTATTGGCTCATTTCCACCGAGTGGTAGATTATGGTATAGTATGATTCGGGACGATGAACCCTGATCCAGGTTGCATTTCCACCACCAACAGTCCCCTTATGATATAGGCGTGATGTTTTCATGTTTTCAATCATTTTCATGTGAAGAAGAAAGAAAATAAAACCTTGCTTCTTGGCATGTGGCTGATTTTCACAAGAAGAAGACACACATTGTTTGAGCAAAAGCTACAGGCTGCAAGGAAAAACACAGCCAAAAAAAAAAACATGCACATGATGATTCTCTGTCAACCAATCAACATTCTGCAGTCTAGCTCCACCTTTTAGGTACCCCAATGGAAGGGTTCTCTAAAAAGTGGTGCGGTATGGTTTTGGAATTTTGGTATTCACTGATTCTGACAATCAGAAAAAATAAAATGAAGCATAATATCATTTTTCTTCAAAGTTGTTATGTTCTCAAAACACAAAAACATACAAACCTAATTTCACAAAAGTTTGGACACTGTAAAAAATGTGAATAAAAAAGGAATTCAATCATTTTCAAATCTCCTAAATTCTGTTTTATTCACAGTAGAGTATAGATAACATATCAAATGTTGAAAGTGAGACTGCTGCGGCAATCCAAAAGACTATCCAAATCAAACAAGCCAAATAAATTTTTGTTACAATATTGTCCTGTTTAACTCTGTGAAGCTGCTTTGAAACAATCGTCATTGTAAAAGCGCTATAAATAAAGTTGATTGATTGATTGATTACAGTGCATAATATCATCCACAGAATCAGAGAATCTGGAACAAGATTGCATGGGTGTAGGTTGGAAAACCATACTGGATGCCCGTGAGCTTTGGGTCCTTAGACGGCACCGCATCACATACAGGAATGCTACTGTAATGGAAATCACAACATGGGCTCAGGAATACTTCCAGAAAACATTGTCAGTGAACACAATCCACCGTGCCATTCGCCTTTGCCGGCTAAAACTCTATAGGTCAAAAAAGAAGCCATATCATGATTCAGAAGCTCAGGCATTTTCTCTTTAAAATGGATTGTGGCAAAGTGGAAAACTGTTCTGTTGTCAGACGAATCAAAATTTGAAGTTCTTTTTGGAAAACTGCGACGCCATGTCATTTGGACTAAAGATGACAAGGACAACCCAAGTTGTTATCAGTGCTCAGTTCAGAAGCCTGCATCTCTGATGGTATGGGGTTGCATGAGTGCGTGTGGCATGGGCAGCTTACACATTTGAAAATGTACCAAAGTTGAAAGGTATATCCAAGGTCTAGAACAACAACATGACAATGCCAGACCACATACTGCATCTATTACAACATCATGGCTGCGTAGAAGAAGGATCCGGGTACTGAAATGGCCAGCCTGCCGTCCAGATCTTTCACCCATCGAAAACATTAGGCACATCATAAAGAGGAAGATGCGACAAAGAAGACCTAAGACAGTTGAGCAACTATAAGCCTGTGACAACATTCCTATTCCTAAACTTGAGCAACTCTCCTCTGTCCCCAGACGTGTGCAGACTGTTATAAAAAGAAGAGGGTGTGCCACACAGTGGTAAACATGGCCTTGTCCTAAATTTTTGAGAAGTGTTGATGCCATGAAATTTAAAATCAACTTATTTCCCTTAAAATTATTATTATTTTTTTTAAATCAGTTTAAACATTTATGTCATGTTGTATTGTGTTGTATTCTGAATAAAATATTGACATTTGAAACTTCCACATCATTGCAATCTGTTTTTATTCACAATTTGTACAGTGTACCATTTTTATTTATTTTTGGAATTGGATTTGTACATCGTTCAAAGAATGTTTTCTGAAATGTTTTATGGCGCGTTTCCACTGAGCAGTATGGTTCAGATCCGGCTTGCGTTTCCACCACCAACAGTACCCTTATGATATAGGCGTGCTGTAGCAATCAACATCATTTTCTTTCCTGTAGCTCAATGAGTAGAGCATGGTGCTAGCAACGCCAAGGTCATGGGTTCGATTCCCAGGGAAAGCAAGAACTGACAAAAATGTAAAATGTGTACCTTAAATGCAATGTAAGTGGATTTGGATAAAAGTGTCTGCTAAATGCATAAATGTAAATGTAAATTTTCCCACAAAGAAGAAAGCGAGTAGACAATAGTGCGCGAGATACAGCAGATCTTTCTCTTGCTTCTCAGCATGTGCGTTTGTCAAAGACATACTTTTTTTGAGCCAAGGCTGCAGGCTGCAAGGAAAAACAAAGCCAAAAAAAGCATGCACAAGTGACGATTCTATCTCCACCTTTTAGTACAGGACTACTGTGCTAGGTACCCCAACGGAAGAGCCCCAACAAGGTGCTATGGTATGGTTCAGAATTAGGGTACCATTCACAACTTCTTATAAAATGTAATGCTTCCTTAGCCCAGCAATCCAAGGAATAAAAGTCAATGTGACCCTTTTCAATCAGAAAACTGTTAGTCAAGGACCATGAATTCATTCAAATGATGATTTTTTTTATTAATGCTATAGCAGCATGTTAAAGCTTGCAAACCAATTTTTTTTTTTTTTTTTACATTTAAAAAAACTGGACAATTTGAACAATCAGGTCTCAGATTTTCTTCTTCTTTTTTCCCAATTGTATTACTTAATGGGAACATTATCAAAATGTTCTTAGAACACTTTACTATGTTGGTTATGATTTGACAATTTGGTTCACATTTTCTGAATCCTAAAAGATTCCTCTGATCCAAGGCCAAAATCTGAAGTCTTTGATTGTTAGTTTGACATTAACCGACAGTCGTTTAATGATAATGTTACCTTAGAGGAATTTCTGGCAGTGTTAGAAGATTTGACGCACAGTGTGACTTCTCCTACGACAACCATCAAATCAAAAACCAATAGGAGCGCCGAATTTTCCTTTTTCTTTAGTGTGTTATGTAGCAGTTTGTGCATGTATAAGATCTGTTACAAAGCTTAAATTCCTAAACCCAAAGACATATTCTTTGTAAAAGTTAAGGCTCAGCCAAGCCTCCATAAACCTCTTCATTCAAACACGACCCGACAAATCTCAGTCTGTGGTGGCAGAGTTTCAAAACACCATCCTTATGTATACGCAAAGAAAGAAGGTGTAACTTTCATTCACTGTAGTATTCTTGTCGTCTGTGGCCCCCTGTCGTGGAGACGCTGATTCTTAAAAAAATGTGGGGCAATTCCATCTTTGCAAGTAAAGTTTGGTGCTTCTGCCTTTCATACACAACAAGTATGTATGTTTGAATTTTTAAGACGCAAGTTTTTGGCAGTATAGTGTAGTGCTTGTTTGTCGTTTCTACATTGTTTTATAATGGGTTATATTGTCTGTCTCATCACCTCTCTGGGACATGGCGTCACAGTCAATATCGCTTTGCTTTGGGAGCTGATGTTCCAGAAATGGTAAAGGGGGTGACATTTCCATCAATGTATTCGTGCCAATAACAATGCACTAGATCACTGGCCAATCAGAGCACACCGTGCTTTTCAGAACGATGAGTTTTGTAAGAATCTACATGGTTCACAAAGGAGGGGCATAGCAGAGCAAAAATAATGTATGGTGTGTAAAATAATGTGCAAAAAAACCTAAAAATGCATAAACACTACTTTGCATTAAACCAAATACACAAAATAATGTTCTTTTTAGAACCATCATATGACCGTCAAATACACAAAATAATGTTCTTTTTAGGACCGTCATATGACCCCTTTAATGGTCCATCTGGAAACAAAGACGCAGAGAAGCCAAACCCCCCCATGGAAGAAGAAAGCCGTCATGTTTTCAACTGTGACAATAATTGCTTATCAGGATTAACTAAACGCTGGATTTTCAATGTAAAGTTTGCAGCATAGACTCATAAAATATGAAAGTTTCATAAAACAGTCTGTTATTGCAGGGACATCGACATTAAAATTTCAAACCCCTAAACATGATGCGGAACAAAACGAACAGTGATTGGTTGCTTTCAGTGGTGGAATGTAATGAAGTACAAGTACTTCGTTACTTTACTTAAGTACATTTTTCACATATCTGTACTTTACTTAAGTAGAATAAATAGTGCATACTTTTTACTTTTACTTCGTTACATTTTGCAGCAATTATTATACTTTCTACTCCACTACATTTCTCCAACGTTTCGTTACATTTTCGTTACATTTTCTGATCAGTTTCAGGGCTCGAGATTAAGGCTTGCCCGGATAATAATATATAATGTACGTTATGGCTAATGAATTGACGGTTGCGCTGTTGAGGCTTGCGCAGCCTCTCGAGGAGAAATGGAAACAAATCAGCCCCGCTCACACAAAGAAACTCAGTAACATACTATATTAAACATTCAAAATGTTTAGTTTTTATATTTTATAACAGTTAAAAAAAACATCACATGACACGACCAACGAGTGTAGTTTTCCTGAATACCATCACGACAGAAAATGTGACACTGATTTCATTTGACAGTTCCATAAACAATTAATTAACATCAAGTCACTTACATTTTATTGATTGCTTTATTGCTTTTGTTCTATTTCAGCAGAGAAAATATTTCCAAGATCAGATTTCCACATCCGAACCATAACGTATCGCACAGCAACTGTGCATTACTGAATCAAAGATTCAATGCCCTATTCATAAACGACTGCCTCATTTATGAACGAATCAGCCGTTTGATTCGAATCGAATCGAATGAATCGACTCAATGATTCTCTCATAAGGATTCACCTGACGCCATCTACTGGTGGTTTCGTGAACTTTTTTTAGTTAAAACAATCTCATAGCATTATTTAGTGCAGTTGTAATTTTTCAGTGTTAATTATTTAATTTGATTGGTAACAACCATATTGTATCTTATTCTAATTTAATTTATTAATCAAATTTAAGAATATAAAGGGAAAGCTGAAGCAAAGCCTATTTAATAAGATATATCATAAATATGAAGATTTAAATACATCAAAGCTGATGAGAATGTTGCTTCAGAAAAATGACATTTAACTTTGCAGATAACCAGAATTGTAAGTCAGAATGTAAACTAGGCTGTTTTCTTCTTTTTAATTATTAGAATTAGACATTAAGAGAATACATTTTTATGCAAGTACTTTTACTTTTAATACTTAAAGTACATTTAAAATCAGATACTTTTTACTTAAGTAGGGTTGTCGTTGTAGTACTTCTACTTTTACTAAAGTAAATATATTTCTGGTTACTTGTACAGGGTTGCCAACTTTTAAGTTCAGGTTGGAGTGAGATTTTTTGGGGGCGGGGGGGGGGGGGGGGGGGGGTAATGCTTTTGATCTTGATTCAGTATCAGTTTATATCTAGTATATATACTGTACATAATAATATGTTTGTTTTGGCACTAGTTTAAAGATTTCTTGGGTCAAATTATATGTGCCATTCCTTAATATTCACTTGTGACTGCTTATATAAGTATCATTATTCATTAAAAAGATTAGGATGCAAGTTATTTAAGTTTTGAAAATTCACATTTAAAGAAATCTAGTGTTTGATCATCATATCTAAATATTTATTAGAATGCAAAGACTGCAATATATTTTTGAGCAACTAGATTAGATACATGTATATTTATTAAAGAGCCATAAGGCACCTAATGGCATTACAAATAAACATTAATATTTTTTAGCCACAAAATTACTCTAATTTGCCTCTTTGAATTGAAATTCTCTATTTTAATATTAATTACTACACTAATTGTAATATAAATTTTAGAAGAAATACAAATATTAGAAGAAAAATATTTTAAGGTGGTCATTTATTGAAAATAATTGTTGCACAAATAGTATTTAGTACCAAAAGATCTCCTCAAAATATTCAATAAATATAATTTAATGAGTATAAGTGTGACCTATTAGTAAGGAAAACCTGAGGGCTAAATTCAAGAATAACATTAATGTTAACAATGTTGAATCTCTATCACTCTCCATAATAAAACGATCCTGTAAATATGGCTGACTTAATAATCAATAAACACTAACACTATGCTGTACTGTTTACCAAAACTTGCAGCAAACATCTATATGGTGAAACTGTTGTGTATCCGCTTAAGCCATTTACATTCATTGGCAGAGCGCTAGAAGTATTGAGCGCTCATGGGCCACGTGACCAGCGCGCACCGCAGGGAGACGAGAGCCTGCAACTCCGCTTTTCAACGCCTCTGGCTTTAACATTATGCCACATTAGCGCCAAAACGCTATTTATTGTTTGAATTTCATTAAAACACATTTAAAAAAATTAAAGATTATAGCTTTGTTTAATATCAAAAGCAGGTTTGGCAATTTGGCGTGAGATTGAGTTGGGCGGAGTGAGAGCGTGAGACAGAGCCTGAAAGCGTGAGAATCACGCCAGATGCGTGAGAGTTGGCAACCCTGCTTGTACTTTTACTTAAGTACAAAGATTCAGTACTTCCTCCACCACTGGTTGCTTTATATGTCAGTCAGATGGCCTCTGCATGGTCCTTGGCCAATGAAAGCTGCGAGAAGGTCTGGCTACACGAGGCTAGGGAATCTGTTGTAGGGTTCACATACTACAAAATGACTGAGAATCACATACCGGTCAGAAAAATCACACCGCACCGACTTTACAGAGCCAGAAAAGATGTTCTAGCACATATAATCACCAGAGTAATATTTTTCCCAGGAGCCTATTGCATTTCTAAGAGCAAACCTCACATCCCATGAGTAAGTCTAAAAAAGCACATGACCTTCCCTTTTCTCTATCAGTCTGAAGGAGGCCCATTGATCTAAATCCTCTCTATACCAGACACTCCAAACACCTCCTGTCTCAAGCACAACAGCAGCCCACGGAGGAATCACGTTCCACGAAAGCAGGTTTGTGTGTGACATAGACAAACGATCCACCAATGCTCAGAATAACATGCAATGCCACCATTTGTCACCCATAATGCCTCTGGGATCAGCCTCAGAGACGTGACGTGCGCCACAACTGTGCATCTGTGGGCATCTAATGCAGAATTGCTCTCTCGAGTCGGTCTAGACACTATCCTACTTTCCCATTTGTGAGATTGGCCAAAATGATCGGCTAGTCCACCAACAAACAACGAGCTGACCAGTGATGTGTCAAGTCCCCCAAGACCCCACAGCCATCCATCGAGTGCTACAGTGGCCACCCACTTTTTTTTCTCGTGTTATTGTTTCTGGAATTATTATTTTCGATTAATTTTTCCAATAGAACCGATGAACCATACCAACCAGCTACAATGACAAACAATAACAACATTACAATCTTTGATTTAAAGGTGCACTATGTAGTATTTTTGCAGTAAAATATCCAAAAACCACTAGGCCAGTGCTATAGATTTTGTTCAGTTGAGTACCTACAATATCCCAAATGTTTCCAACTATTTGTAAATTGTGAGAAAATTGCTAATTTTAACTAAGGACCGGGACGTTTCAGCATAGCGTTTGAGGGAGTCGCCTGTCAATCGCGTTATATCTACGTTACCCTCGGTTTTATTCTGCAGAAGCGTTTTTCTCTTTGCAGCGCCGAGCGAACGCACAGAGTAACGTCATAACATCATTTTAAACACACTTAAATGTATCTAATATGATAAACAGAGCTGCTTTACCTTTAACTCATGACCAGAAAAGCGGAAGTGCGTGCGCCCAGCGACTATGTCGCATCCTAGGACTTAGGAATTTACATCCTAAATTATCCCTAGGATGTAATGCTCTGTTTTTGCCTTATTTGGAAGAGTCATGAATATTAATGTTGAGCTCTGCTCTGATTGGCCTATTTCAGCAGCACACAGCACACAGCAGTTCAGTTGTTAAGTGAAGCGGCTCGTGAGTCCTGACAGAACACAGGCCGACTGAATGACACTTTAAGCAGAACATCTCGAATGGAGATTGCTGAAATGCAGACAGTGTTGGGTAAGTTACTTAAAAAAAGTAATTAATTACTAGTTACTAATTACATCTTCAATAGTGTAATTAGATTACTGTAAAAAATACTCTCTCCAAAAAGTATTTAATTACTTATTACTAATTACTTTTTAATTACTTCTAAATCTATATCAACCTCCAGTTAAGCAATTCAAGGTTAGACATGAAACAGCTCTTTTAATTTCTTTTAAATACATAATATAAAACTACATAAATTACTCTTATTAACTTGACCAACATATTACAAATGCGAGAAGGATACATAAAAACATGCATTTTAAAGTTAGATTTTAAATGTTGATGTTAAGTCCACTATTGAATTATGTATTTAGTTAAATTACATCAGAAGTAACTGTAATTCAATTACAGAAAAAATAAGAGTAATCTCTTACTTTACTTTTTCAAGGGAATTAAATTACAGTAACTAATTACACCCAACACTGAATGCAGCTTACTTGTTTATTGTTGTTTTCAGATCATCCGCGCGAGAGAGATAGCTCGCGTGCATATGGTTGTCAGATTGTACATGTTTAGGTAAAACACCGGATAGTATACGTGTTCTTTTCACAGAAAAACTCTGTTTGGGGGATTTAAATGACTGGAATCTGGCAACCGCAAGTACGAATGCTCTTCTTTCCCTCCGACAAAACTGAAACCAGTGGTTTTTGTTCAAGTTTTTATTTTTTAAACTACATTTTAGACTCGTCTCTTTTTGTCAATGATATTGCATGTTTATATAACGTTAGTCACAATGTAGGCTACGCAGACTGGGGTGCACTCTAAAATACAAGTATGCAAAAACATCATAGGCCTACTTCAGTTCTTAAAAAAAAAAAAAAAAAATATATATATATATATATATATATATATATATATATATATATATATATATATATATATATATATATATATATATATATATATATATACAAAATTAATAGCCTCGTTTTAACTTATATGGTGGAAAAGGTGACGTTTGCTAGAAGGATCGAGTGAACGATCTTTTAAGCAACGAATCTACAGTTGTATTTTGTAATACAATATTAAAATTTGTCATTAGACATACTATTTAGTTTTGTATGGTACTTGGAGTTTCCTATTGTTACTGAACTAGCATCTTGCGTTATCTAGACAATGCGGTCTCTCTAAGAAACTTTCAATTTAATCAGAAATTGTTTAAACAGTCAATAAGTGGATACATCACTACTTACTGCTTGCAGGAATATAGTCGCCCCTTTCTTCAGTTTAAGATTCTGAGCGAAGCTTGCTTGAAATGGGCTGCACAAATGTACAATCTTGAATTAAATTGTTGTGGTATTCAATTATATACATCAACTATGACTCTTGACATTTTTTATCTGTGGGAAGGGTATGAAAAGTCCTCACGTCCCCTGCACAGTCTGGAACATGACATTTGTGTCCAGGACAGCTGCCGTTTTTGCTATCCTCGAGTGTCACTTGTTTACCTGCAGTCCCGATGATTCGGCTGCGCAGTTCAGCCTGACAATGAACATGTTTGGATATATGCAAATGTTGGTATATTGCGTCACAGTTGGTGTTATATTGAGATTTACTTATTTTTCCGTGGTGTTTCTCATGCACAAGATTTACATAAGAAGTAGGAGGCAATGGTGGTTGAGACTCACAGTATGTGATGTCCATGAACTGACCTCTTACTATTTCACTAATGGCAAGGTTAATTCAATTTTTAGTTCTATGGCACCTTTAAGAGATGCGCTTTCCTTATTGAACTGCCAGTATTTTGTTTGTATGTGCCTAACTGTGTGAGAAACATGGACTTGGGAGCGCTCTTTTTCAGAAAAGTAACCTGCGTATTCGTTTTAGCAGATTGTAATGTATTTAGTTCGATAAAACACATGTACAGTAAGTGGTGATGGTGTTAATTATTTACCTCGGACATGAGCAAGAGTGTATTCGCGCGGCACTCTCGGACTGCAGAGAATGTGCTCAGTGAAAAAAAAACCTTTTCTTTCGAACTGGAGTCTAATAAAAGTTAAACAGAAAATTTGGTAGCTTATAGGCAATAACTGCACTTTTGATTTAGAATAGTAATATATATGTTAACCCTTTTCTTTCTCTATTAATGTTTGCTGCTGCATCCTTTACTATGGCTTATCTCAATTTCTCCAACTATGGTCTACGCCACGGATCAAACAGAAAATGTGTGCTGCATTAATAAATTTAGTGCCGTTAAAATTAATTTGCGTTAAAGCATTAATTTTGACAGCCCTAACTGACATGTATCTTATACGTGTAGTGTAATCGCTCAATCAGTGTTTCAACTGCAGAAAGACGTCAATAAAACAGCTTGAGAACAATTTCACATAGCATCACATTTACCTCAGAAGTCATTCAGTGTCCACAGCTGTTAGTTCACTAGAGAAATCAACTCATTCACTAAATATATGCACTATATTAGCCTATATATTCATCATATTCTAGTTAACCTGTTACTAATGTCTTGATTATTTAATGTATGTTTAAGTAAATCTGTCATGAAAATGGCACTGTGTATAAATTATTATATTTCAACAACCAACTGTAGAAAAAAAAACATCATGTTCATGTTATATCAAAGGCTCTGTTGTTAGCCTTTAATATTATAGTAATGTGCAAGTAAGGGCTCCCTGTATATGTTACAGCATTATCTTTAAGAAACGTTTAGTTATGATTTAATTCATTTAAGTACAGACACATTTTTTTTCTGTAAACCACTGTTTAATAAAAATAAGTAAAAATCATTTTTGTAAAACTGTTGTACCTAACCCATACCGAACTGTGACTTCAAAACCGAGGTACGTACTGAACCTTCCGTTTTGTGTACCATTACACCCCAATTACATACTGAATACACTCCCTACAAAATGTGTCATTAAGTACTTCCTTAAGACCAGTTGGCCAGCTAGCCATTTAGGAAGACCAATGTAGTTCCTTTAGGAAGACTAGCCAATTTACACAATAGATGTTTGTGTTTGAGTAGATGGGGCGACATCACAGATTTAATACAGATATTCCGGCCTTCGTGACTGTACTGTAATAACTCGATGGAAGTTGCTGATGCTCACAATTTTCTCAACTCTCTAATGACACATAATAGCTTTGGATAACTGCTGCCGGCACTGTCATTTAGTGGCAACTGGGAAAATAAGGGAGAGCTCCTCAAAGAAGGCAATGGATAGTGTCCTCAGAGGAGGAAAAAAAAGCAATGATGCTCTTAGCACAAAGGCAGAAATGTGGAAATAAATCCAAGCAGTGAAGGCCAGAGGTCAAAGTTTTCTATATAAAACTGTCGTATCACGCAGCCCACTGCCGTTACAGTTAATCTATAAAGCGCCATAAATTCAACACACCATCTATGGCCTGTAGTCTTGCTAATGGCCTTGGTGCCCATTATCGTCAATCCTCCATCAAGCCGTTCTCCTTAGCCCCACACCTACATCTCTCAACATGAAGGGTTCAAGGTCTGTAATTTTTTTTCTCACTGTAGTCTCTCATCGATTGAGTGAATGGCCAATCAGAACAGCCAACTTTCAATCAATCAATCAATCAACTTTATTTATATAGCGCTTTTACAATGACGATTGTTTCAAAGCAGCTTCACAGTGTTAAAAGACAATATTGTAACAAAATTTGATTTGGCTGTACAGTCATTCTGGAAAAAAAAGTGATGTTATCAGCTTATTTTAATTTATCATTTAGCGACAATGTTGCAGTTCAGTATTATAGTTTATAGAATGAAATAAGACCTAATTAATGAATTTTATTTGTGTATTAAGTTGAATAACTTAGATCATAATTTTAGTGTCCCCAACTGAGCAAGTCAAGCCAAAGGCGACAGTGGAAAGGAACCAAAACTCCATCAGGGCATGATGGAGAAAAATAAACCTTGGGAGAAACCAGGCTCAGTCGGGGTGCCAGTTCTCCTCTGGCCTATTAAAAAAAAAATCTGGGTGTCACCCAAATACCTAAAAAGAGACGGGTTTATTGAGTATGGTCCGTCAATTACACAAGAATATGAATATTTGAATGATTGGAGTTTGCAATTGCACCAGAGACAGTTTTATTGAAGTCGTGGTGCCGTTGAGGCAAATTCAGAGAAGACACCAATTGACACGGTCACAGCAGACACTCCAGGATGCGCCTGTCATGACTTTGCCGATGATCTCACAAAACCACAAGCTATTCACCTTATCTTGCATCGCAGAAGTAAATATGATGACGTACTTCCTTCTAGGCTTCTGAAACAGTAGCCGGTGGGTAAGGAGCATTTTTGTAGGAGCATGCAAAAAACACTATGAAACATAGTGATGGTAAACATTTACCACACTCACGGCATATAACACCTTCTTAGCTAGTCTGACAAGCCAGACCCACATCAAGGTGTTGGGTGTGGGAACACACCATTGGCAGGGCTCAATCTGAGGGGCGGGATAAACGGTTGTCTTTCAAATTCCCTCTGCACACAATCGGATAGCGCTACAACCAACCAGAGCAATGAAGATGAAGCGGAGCTAGCTGATTGATTCAAACTTTGCCTCTGAACACATCTTCCTTTTTTAAGAAATACTTCAGCGCCGTGCTTAACACTAAGTCTTTCAGAGTTGAGGCCAAAGCCGATTCGAAAAACTGTTGTACACAAGCTTCTTTGTTTTCAAGTAGCACACAGAATCGTCGCAACTCTGCCGTCATTATGTTAAGCCCGCCCACCAATTCTATCCACGATATGATTGGCCTGAACAGAGTTTGCTTTTTCCAGCGCGCAAGCCAACAGTGAGTTGCTAGACGACCCTGGTTGCAAATTACATTTAATGCCGCTAGGCTGCGTCTAGCGTCTGCGTCTTTAACAAATGGCATCTCTATGCAGTGAGTTTGGGTTGCTTATAATATTCATATGAGAATGCAATGTGTGTCATTTCACCAGATATGTAACGTAACTCATTTATAAACCTATGCTCAATAAAAGAGAACAGATGTTTCTTTAAACAATTTGGAAGTGGTTAATTATTATAGAGATGATCTTCTGAGGGTCTGCCAATAACAAAGTGGAAAGAGCAAAGAAATTTCAACGGTTTCTCAAAAATGTGCTGCTCAAATACACATAAGAGAAACATATAAACTACTGATGCGTTTAGAAACTTAATAATGTCATTTTCACCTTTACTGAATCATGTCACAATAAACATGTGCATGCAAAGAACTCAAAATGGTGATTGAACAGTTAATGCAACATACAGTGTTAACAATTTTAACTTTCATTATTCAATTCAATTGACTGATTGTTAGGCTGCATTAACTAGATCAGCCGGAACCGGGAACACTTCCCATAACACCTGATGTACCCGTTACATCATAAAAAGAGTGGCATCTACGCTAATGTTAGTCTCTCTGTTTATCCCGAGGTTTATCCCGGATCGGGGCCCTGTCCGGATCGGATGGTGGACCTGCGCCTGGACATGACCAGCTCATCCTGGAGTGTCTGCTGAGCCGTGTCAATTGGTGTCTCCTCTGAATTTGCCTCACTGGCACGACATGCTCAAAACCCGTCTTCGGCACAATAATTCCGATCTTTCATGTATTCATACTCTTGTGTAATCGACGCCCCATCCCATCATTTATTTCCAAATAAATCTGTCTCTTCCGTGATACCCTAAAATTTTGAATATTCCAATCTAATATGATTTCTGACCTGTAAGGTTGCCAGAATAATAATCTTACACGGTGTGTTAATAGGCCAGAGGAGAACTGGCACCCCGACTGAGTCTGGTTTCTCCCAAGGTTTATTTTTCTCCATCATGCCCTGATGGAGTTTTGATTCCTTGCCACTGTCGCCTTTGGCTTGGCTTGCTCAGTTGGGGACACTAAAAATATGATTAAAGTTATTCAACTTATTATACAAATAAAATGTATGAATTAGGTCTTATTTAATTCTATAAACTTAAATACTGATCTGCCAACATTGTTGCTATATGATAAATTAAAATAAGCTGATAACATCACTGTTTTCTCCAGTACGACTGTACAGCCAAATCTAATTTTGTCGCAATATTATCCTGTTTGACACTGTGAAGCTGCTTTGACACAATCGTGATTGTAAAAGTGCTATATAAATAAAGTTGATTGATTGATTGATTGAATTTGACTAAAACATAAAAATAACAAGCAACTTGCATTTGCAGCATGTTTGCAACACACATTACAATAATGCTTTTAACCAGTGCAGACGAGCTCCTTGCAGTGTGCAGATCATTGGGTGCCCTACATACACATCCACATTAAGTTCTTATGTTTGGATTATGATTTTTTTACACTTAACACCACAAAGGATGCAAGTCTTTCTGTAGTACCTATTAAAAGTTATCAAGCAAGTAAAAACTACACATCCTCAAAAAAATGGGTTCGCAATACAACTACTATTAGCGGGAATGGCTTACCAGACATCTAACACATTATAGTTGGCATGCAGGGCAACCACCCAGTAGAGCATTACAATAATCTAGCCTTGATGTCATGAACTAACATATGAACTAACTGTTCAGCATTTTGCATTGAGAGTCGTAATTAGTGGCCAAGCCGCAAAGGGGCTGTAGCCCCTACTGTATCTGTTGGTTTACTTTATAATGATTATTTAGATATATTTTAAGAATGCAGTTTTAAAGATGCTAGAAACATGACTTTAAAATGAAATGGTGGTAAAATGGCGGAACCCGCTATTGCATGAAAAATAAGGTGGCTACCTCTTGTACCAATTTTCAGGAATGAATTGCTCTAATTTCAAGCGATACCAGCTCCTGTTTGCTTTGCTAAGTTATGAACATCTGCCTGAATTCAGGGGCTGTTTTTTGGCTGGCTATCGCCTGTGATCACTCCTGAAAATAACATGGCCTGTGAGACCTGTCAGGGACCAGCCATCCATTCTCCCAGAAGTAAATGTTGCTGACACTTAACACAACATTCAGTGGCAAACACGGGAGAAAAGCAAACATCACAAACATATTGAAAACTACAAACATATTAAGAACATTATACTAGTACACGGCCATTTTTGCTTTTCAGCAGCCAGAAAACATATACAGTGGTGCAAAAAAAGTATCTAGTCAGCCACAAATTGTACAAGTTATCCCACTTAAAGAGATCAGAGAAGCCTGCAATTTTCATCATAGGTACACTTCAACTATGAGACAGAATGAGAAGGAAAAAAATCCAGAAAATAACATTGTCTAATTTTTAAAGAACTGTAACTTCTTCTTTAAGAGGCTCCTCTGTCCTCCACTCATTACCTGTATTAATGGCACCTGTTTGAACTCGTTATCAGTATAAAAGAACCCTGTCAGCAACCTCAGACAGTCACCCTGCGTCCCAATTTGCATACTATCCATCCTAAATAGTATTCGAAAATAGAATTAGTATGTCCCAAATCGTAGTATGTTGAAAAGAGTAGTCCAAAGATTCCCGGATGGTTTACTATTTCCGGTCCAAATTCACAGTATGGATCGATGGGCACTCTAACGGCTGATATTGCCCACAACCCATTGCGAGTTGGACGAGGATTCGATTAGAAATACAAACGCGGATAAAAAGCGTCAAAAAACTACAAACATGACGGCTGTGCGAGTTCGACGGTTAAGTAGAGAAGTTAAGATAAAGGGGTTTGAGTGACCAACTATCAATATTTTACCCGTCAAAAATATATTTATTCAAAGTTGTCCACATTATATTTCACCTGCAGCATTGTGAACTTTTTTAATGACATGTTTGGCCATTAACTTTTAAATGCATCCTTATATTTAAACTGCAAACACATGAGGAGAGTCTCTGACCCACAAAGAACCACACATGGAAGATCAACGAGCGGCTACATTTCTCTCCGATACGGTAGGAGATTAAACTGAATGTGGAGGATTTGAACTGTGACGAATCTGACGATGATTGACAGGGCAGATAAACGGTGACGGGATGCACGTAACTAAGCGACAGAGTCCGTTAAAGATGGCGCAGTAGTATGTCCCGAAGCTTGCATACTTTTCTGCTACACACTCAAAAGTATATACCTTTTCTTCACAAAAAGAGTACATACTTTTAGGACAGAGTGGTCCTAGGTAGTATAAGTAGGCGAATTGGGACGCAGCATCAGACTCCAAAATCCACTATGGTCAAGACTAAAGAGGTGTCAAAGGACACCTGAAACAAAATTGTAGACATGCACCAGGCTGGGAAGACTGAATCTGCTTTTGGTAAGCAGCTTGGTGTGAAGAAATCAACTGTGGGAGCAATTATTAGAAAATGGACATACAAGCCCACTGATAATCTCGCTCGATCTGGGGCTCCAAGCAAAATCTCACCCTGTAGAGTCAAAATTATCACAAGAACGGTGAGCAGAAATCCCAGAACCACAAGGGGGACCTAGTGAATGACCTGCAGAGAGCTAGGACCAAAGTAACAAAGGCTACCATCAGTAACACACTACGTAAATCCTGCAGTGCCAGACATGTTCCCCTGTTTAAGCCATTACATGCTCGGGCCTGTCTGAAGTTTGCTAGAGAGCATTTGGATGATCCAGAAGAGGATTGGGAGAATGTCATATGTTCAGATTAAATCAAAATATAAAATTTTGGTAAAAAACTAAACTAATCATGTTTGGAGGAGAAAGAATGCTGAGTTACACCATACCTGCTGTGAAGCATGGGGGTGGAAACGTCATGCTTTGGGGCTGTTTTTCTGCAAAGGGACCAGGACGACTGATCCGTGTAGAGGAAAGAATGAATGGGACCATGTATTATGATATTTTGAGTAAAATCCTCCTTCCATTAGTAAGGTGATTGAAGATGAAACGTGGCTGGGTCTTTCAGCATGACAGTGACCCCAAACACGCCGCACGGGCAACAAAGATGTGGCAGTGTAAGAAGCATTTCAAGGTCCTGGAGTGGGCTAGCCAGTCTCCAGATCTCAACCCCATAGAAAATCTTTGGAGAGAGTTGAAAATCCATGTTGCCCAGCGACAGCCCCAAAACATCACTGCTCTAGAGATCTGCATGAAGGAATGGGCCAAACTACCAGCAACAGTGTGTAAAAACCTTGTGGCGACTTACAGAAAACGTATGACCTCTGTTGTATGACCCAACAAAGGGTATATAACAAAATATTGAGATTCACTTTTGTTATTGACCAACTACTTATTTTCCACCATAATTTGCAAATACATTCTTTAAAAATCAGACGATGTGGTTTTCTGGATTTGTTTTCTCATTCTGTCTTTCATAGTTAAAGTGTGCCTATGA
This sequence comes from Pseudorasbora parva, assembly GCF_024679245.1. Lineage (NCBI taxonomy): Eukaryota > Metazoa > Chordata > Actinopteri > Cypriniformes > Gobionidae > Pseudorasbora > Pseudorasbora parva. The sequence continues at coordinate 8,213,263 of NC_090196.1, read as the reverse complement.
TAAAAATTACAGGCCTCTCTCATCTTTTTAAGTGGGAGAACTTACACAATTGCCCCTCTCTAGGCATGCAAAATATATCATTAGCATATCAGTTATCGGATAATATTACAGATTGTTTTTAAATCTGTAATATTCCATATTGGATATACAGTACTTTATATTTAGCTAATATACAATTTTACATTTCTTATTTATTTAGCCTTTTAGTCAGGACTCTGGAAAGAAAGCATTATAATGAAATATCTAAATTAAATTTACAAAAAAAAACAAAAAAAAAAACCTATATTCTATTAAAGTCTGTTATCGTAGGAATGCATCAATATCATTCATTTATTTATTTTGCTCTAGCCAGTATAAAAATTCAATACTATAAGCGGTGTTGTTATTGTTAAATAAAACTATTACAAATATTTTTTAGTGATTGAAATAATGCAGAAATAAAATATAAATTTTAGATGAAAAACTTAAAAAGTGATGATAATTAGAAATGTTGATTGAAATAATGTTGAAGTAAATAGAAAGATAAATAGAAAAAAATAATACAAATGAGAAAATCACTGCAAAAGTACTATCATTTAAAATGAAAAATTAAAATATAAAATTAAAATACTATAATATATAAAAATACAAAAAAACACTGATTATCACAATAAAAAAATTCAACAGTAGAAATGCAAGTGCAATCATCTCACTTAAAGTTAATCTTTTAAAAGAAAAATAATATTTCATCATCTTTAGCTAAATTCAAAATGTATAAATATTCCATTTAATTCCCATTTTAAAATCACGGTTCGCAATTAAATCTATTACTGGTATTTCTAGTGTCTATTATTTTAATATTGGTGCACCCCTTTGAAAATATGAACAGAAAATGAATACTACAAAATCTGATAACTGCAATATGCACTTGAAATCATCAGAGTTTAATCACATTTCATGATATTTTCTTGACACAAGTCAGCATTCGAAAAAAAAAATTGTTCAGTGAGATTTAGATCTGGCTTTTGTGAAGGTCAGTTAAATTCCTTCACAGACTCAGCAAAGCATTTCTGTATGCACCTGGCTTTGTGCACAGGGGTATTTTGTCATGCTGGAATTGCAGCTTGAATCCATCTACAACGGGGGCATCGAAGCGGCACGTCTTCTCCGAATGTTCACTTACACGGACAATCAGCTGCAAAGCTCGATACTAGACTTCAGCAACAGCAAAATTGGTAAATACCTTGGTATCTTACTTTGGCATTTACTGTGCCAATCGCTGTATATAGTTGCCAGGCTAGAGAGTTTGAGAGCCCTGAAAGAGCAGATGGCATCACATCCCTAATGCCAGGAAATCAAACCGCTGCCATTCGCCCCCACAGAGTATTCCCACCTCTATGCTTTTATTTAAAACGGCACATCTACTTCACCTGCCCTTTTCATAGTGATTTTAATAGCGGCTCTGACTCATTATTTTGCATGTGGTGGTTTGGTTTAGCAGCCTCGTGGTTTGAAATGCCCTGCGTTCATAGCACTCAGTTAAATCTGTGCGTTCTCAAATAAGCAGCTTAGGAGAAACCCTTTTTACTTTATCTAACAGGAATAATGATGACAATAATGTCACTTTAATGGAGTCGGATAAACCATCCAATTTAATGCATCATCCTCCCAACTGTTTGGTCCAGTATACTGAGGCAAAAAAAAAAGATTATGATTTTCCAAATTTGCATTTTTTTATCCAGTAGGTTGAGCAGCATTTCAGTCCTGTAATTAACTAAAATTGCAAGAACATTCACACTTTGAATACTAATAAGCACCTTAACTTAAGCCCTGAAAATGCGGGCTAAATCTTGGTGGATATTACAGCTGATATTAAAATTTGACAGTAATACAATTTGTTCATTACACAAAATGACATGTTACAAAAAACGGTGCAGGCTAACATGTGCTTATTAAGAGCTTCAGTGAAGGTTTTAGAAGTTCTCAGGAAGAACTTACACAGCTGGCAAACAAAAGACAGCGATAATGAGTCATTGTCACACGCAAAATGACAAAAATAAAGCAACGCATGATACTCGTACCTCTGGTTTCCATGGCAACTTTTTGTACTTCTGTGTGAGCAACTTGCGGATTTCAGCATGATCTTTGTTGTGAACGTTGCCAGCGTTGTGCTCATCTTCCTGCTAGAGAGAAACAGAGAGAGATGTCAATGGCAACATTGCTTTTTCAAAGATTATGAACAAAAATTTTATTTGAAAATGACACTCAAAATATACACTCAAAAATGTAACACATTGCTGCTGCAGAGCAAGTATTGACTTGCTACTGTTAATAGATACACAGACACAGCTATGAGCATGTAAGATGTCGTGCTGCTGTAAAAATATATGCATGCATAAGAGGACAATGCTTTTTGACTTTCTCAGTTTGTTTAAATCCACTTGGAGTTTAGAGTATTTATGTTTTCTCACATTAATTTCACACGTCTAGTATAATTATGTGGTTTTGTTTCATTAATACATTGTGTACTTTTTTCTTGATTTACCCTGAAAGAATGTAAGTGAAAGATAAAAACATGCCCCAGAGGTGGGGCACATTGTAACATGACCATATGACAGCTTAAAATGTTATCTTATCTAATAAATACAATATCCAAGTCAAGCTAAAATATGTTGTCAATAAAATAAAATTAACAACTTTTTCAAATAAAACAATGGCATATTTCAATAATTTAAAATATATATTTTTTTGTTTGTTTGACAACAAACACACAGCAAAGCACAGGTAAAGAGCATAGTAAAAAAAATCTGAACATTGAACAAAGATCTCACCCAATGGGGTCAAAATAATCACAAGAACGGTGAGCAGAAATCCCAGAACCACAAGGAAGACCTAGTGAATAGCCTGCAGAGAGCTAGGACCAAAGTAACAAAGGCTACCATCAGTAACACACTATGTAAATCCTGCAGTGCCAGACGTGTCCCCCTGTTTAAGCCAGTACATGCTCGGGCATGTCTGAAGTTTGCTAGAGAGCATTTGGATGATCCAGAAGAGGATTGGGAGAATGTCATATGGTCAGATTAAACCAAAATATAACATTTGGGAAAAACTTAACTAATCATGTTTGGAGGAGAAAGAATGCTGAGTTGCACCATACCTACTGTGATGCATGGGGGTGGAAACATCATGCTTTGGGGCTGTTTTTCAGCAAAGGGACCAGGACAACTGATCGGTGTAGAAGAAAGAATGAATGGGACCATGTATCATGATATTTTGAGTAAAAACCTCCTTCCATCAGCAAGGGCATTGAAGATGAAACGTGGCTGGGTCTTTCAGCATGAGAGTGACCCCAAAATCACCACCCGGGCAACGAAGGTGTGGCAGTGTAAGAAGCATTTCAAGGTCCTGGAGTGACTCTCGGTTTCTCAATAGAATTCATAAAAGTATAGAATATACGGTAATAGCATTGTTCAGTTCTAATAGGGGCTCATTATAACGCAGTGTGACAATGTGCCCCATCTGTGCAACCAACCCGATCACAAGTAAATGCGTATAAATAGCACGAGTGTGCAATGTCGTGGAATGTATATGAGAAAACTAATTTTGGCGTGCATTTGATACGCTGTTTTTGGCGTGCATATGATACGCACTTTATGGTGTGTATATGACATGCGCTTGGGTAGGATTAGGGTGGTGGGGGTTTCGTACATATAATATGCCATAAAGTGCGTATCAAATGCACGCGAAAAACAGCGTAGCATATGCATGCCAAAATGAGTTTTGGCGTATACATTCCACGACATTGCACACTCTTACTATTTATACGCATTTTCATGAGATCCGGCTGGTGCAACCGGGATTTACCTCCAGCTCGCGTCTTCTGCTGTTAGATAAGCTTTAAAGAACCATCTCAACTGTTAAATAACAGATATAAGATTAAAATAATATCAGATTTGTCTTATTTTAAATAAACACAAAAAAACAGAGAAGAAAAAATTACTTAAGTAGGACATTTATTTCTGCTATGGTTAAATAAATGTTCAGTAAAATCTTCCAATTTTTTCCAATTAATATTGATATGCCAACAAGTAAATACACTAAGTTTCGTCATCCTGGCATGTGTGGAAAGGGTTTAACCATGTGTGTTACAATTAAGCCCTCGTTAGCTTTTGCCCCACTCTCCCCTAAATCGTGTAGAAGATCTAGACAGGTGGAGCTGGGGGAGGTAGAGGGTTTCAGAGGAACTCTGATAGTGGTGCAGGACCAGTATATAGTGAACAATGAACCAGACCATTTAAATGTTGAGCAAGCAAACTCATTGGCAGCAGATTCAGCAGAATTTTTAAAGGGCGTGTTAGTAACATGAGCCTATATGCGGGTGTACAACAAAAGTACACTTTGCTTATTACACACACGCAGGGATACACAGCAGCACACACACTTTTAAATAGTAAAAATAAAAGGATTACTCTTTGGAGAAGCATTCAGTCTTTCCTCGCAAATTCCACCACGTAAATAACAAATCCGCCATGATGCGAGCGCAACTGGCTTTTAAAGAGAATGGAAGATGACACTCTGATTAGTTTATTGCATGTTACGTCCAAAACACACCCATGACTCATTAAGAGACTAGGCACAACCCTTTTGGACCATGCACCTGGCGCACAGACCATTTTTCCGTCATTAAACTATTAAAAGTGGCTTCGGACCATGAGCTTAGGTCGTTAAAATAGGGCCCAAAGTCTTAAATGAACATAAATAGTTGTGAGAAAATGAGAAGCATGTGAGATCCAGTTCATGTGCAGCAATGGCAGGTCTTAAAGTCACAGCAGCCACTAATGCTAATGTCATTAATGTTATTCAAAGACAAAGCTAACACAGACAATTGCTCACCACTCATAATGTGAATCTCCACTGAGAATAATGCGAATTACAACAACAAAAAAGCTGAAAGGTAAAATGTTTGAATTCATGAGAAAATGAGACTTTCAGTAGATTCAGCCATTTAAGATTTTTCTGACTGCCAGTAACTTCGCAGATCTTTAACAAACAATATTCCCATTAGAAAGCAACTCAGTTGTGCACTGTGTGGGTGTAGATGGTCTGTCATGTTCATTGGCTTAAGACGTGCACCAGCTTTTCTTTCGCAAGCTCAATTCGGACAGGCAGCCGTCGGCAGGGAAACAGACTGCTCGTCTTTTCTTTTCAGCACTCAGTTAATTTCTCTCCGTATTAATCTCCTTCTTCAGTCATGTGTCACATGTCAATGTTCAGCGCTAATTGAAAACTGCGCTGAAGCATCACAAAAACCGATTAGAGGTGGCTTAAAGTCAATACTGTTGAAGAGAAGTCACAGTAATAAAGTCCTTTATATATTGTGTTAGTTATTATATCTCATTTGACAGCTAGAATGACTAGCTATGTTCACAAATGCATACTACCATACTACTCTTACTTTATTTCAGAAGTATAAGTATGTAGTATATTGAGAATTTCTGTATTCAAACAAGACCCAGGTGACTTACACATTGTCCAATTTACATAAAGGTGCCAAAGAATGAGTTGAAACAATATTTTAAATTGTTCTCTGATATTTACATAGAGGGTGTGTGGCTTATTTAAGGACAAAAATTGTCCAGATACAGTTTTACAGGTCCATTTACAACCCTATAAATTGTCCCTAGGATGTAATGCTCAGTTTTTGCCTTATTTGAAAGGGTCATGAATATTAATGTTTAGCTCTGCTCTGATTGGCTTATTTCAGCAGCCCAGACAAGTTCAGTTGTTCAGCGAAGGGGATCGTGAATTCGGACAGAACCCAGACCACTGAATGACACTAAGCAGAACATCTCAAATGGAGATTGCTGAAATGCAGCTTACTTGTTTATTGGTATTTTCCGATCATCCGCGCCTGCGAGAGAGAGAGCTTGCATGCATATGGTTGCCAGATTTCACATGTTTAGGTAAAACACCGGATAGTATACGTGTTCTTTTCACAGAAAAGCTCTAATTGGGGGATTTAAATTATGAAAATCTGGCAACCGCGGACAAAAACAAAAACAGTGCAACGATCTATAAGCAACTAAACTAACGTAGTTTGACATACGTATCGACCGTTGTATTTTGTAATACAAAATAATATTAACCTTTGTCATTAGACACACTATTTAGTTTTGTATGGTACTTGGAGTTTCCTATTGTTACTCTACTAGCATATTGCGTTATTTAGACAATGCGGTCTCTCTAAGAAACTTAATCAATTTAATCAGAAATGTTTCAAACAAATAAGTTGATTTGTTTAAAATAAGTTGATAAATCACTTCTTACTGCTTGCAGGAATACAGTTGGAATTGCCACTTTCTTCAGTTTTAGATGCTGAGCGAAGCTTGCTTGATATTGTCCCAGCTTAGAAAAACTGTCCGCGGTGAAATGGGCTGAGCAAACTAACGATTTTGAATTAAATTGTTGCGGTATCTGATTATAATAAACATCAACCATGACTGTTGATATTTTTTATCTGTGGGATGGGTAGAAAACTACTCACATCCCCTGCACAGCCTGGTACATGTCATTTGTGTCCATGATCTGCCATTTTTGCTATCCTTGTGTGACGCTTGTTTACCTGATGATTCGGCTGCGCAGTTCTGCCTGACAATGAACATGTTCGGACATTTGCAAATGTTGGGGGCGTACTTATGTATGATCCCAGCGATTGCGTCACAGTTGGTGTTATGTTGAGATTTACTTATTTTTCCATGGTGTTTTTCATGCACGAGATTAACATAAGTAGTAGGAGGCAATGTTGTTTGAGACTCACAGCATGTGATGTCCATGTACTGAACTCTTAGTATTTCACTATGGCAAGGTTAATTCAATTTTTCCTTCAAGGGCACCTTTAATCTTATTATTTGCGATCTACGCACGCAACAAAATTGTATTTCTCTTCTAAACGTGATTTCTTTGCTTTCAATTAATGTTATTCTCTAAAATGTGCAATCTACTAGATTACATTATTTGGGGTAAATGTGAACCAATTAAAGGGGTGAGGAATTGAGAAATCAACTTTCCCTTGAGCTTTTGATATATAAAATGTCATGATAATATAAGATTACCCAGTAAGTTTCAGAGCTGAAAACTTCATTTTTAGTCAAAGAAAAGCTTTTATAGACACCAGGCCCAGCAAGCGATCATAAGCTTTATTCTTACGTCATAGCAAGACGAAACACACACCACTACAGAACCTGTAATCAGTAGCCCCGCCCACCGACTCATGGAACTGATCGGCTCACTAGCCAGCAGCAATAACAATGATGATAGCAAGATATTTTGGAAGAATACTGTCGCTGCATAAGCATCCTTCAGATCATAATATTAGGAATGTGTGATACTTCATTTATTTTTAATGAAGTTCCAGCTCACGTGGGGAAGACTGTGTTTGCTTCATTTTACAGCTGAATCGTTTGTAAACAAGTCTCAAGAGATGAATTTGCAGACACAATGTTGTGCTTCTATATTGGATCTGACAGGAATGGTGCAACAAACTTATGTGATTAAAACATCTTTTTTTTTATATATGTAATAGTACTAGTCCCAGGACTGTACCAGAAATTAATTCTTGATCTGGGCACGCACATGCGTGTGTGTGTGTGTGTGTGTGTGTGTGGTTCGTGCTTATATCAACCAATCGTGTGGGTGCGGGCCATGTAATACAATCACGGGTGGATGAGAAATAAATCATTGGGTTTGTTTGATAAAGACAAGTTGGAGTTGCCGCTTTCAAAATAATCTCTACCTCATGTGAACTGAACTGACAGGAGCTAGATATGACAGCGGAGCTGAAGCTCATTAAATATGCAAATCGTATCCAATCCTAGCCGTGGGCGTTTCCTTCCAAGACTCCAGTGTGGCACGCCCATCAAAACCCAGCATTCAGGAGACAGCCTCAAAACCAGTGTAGAAAATAGCCCATTACTTATTAGTTATGATGTTTTTGAATGTTTTGAATGTCATTAGTTTACCTCAGACAACAGTATAAAAAAGAAAAAAAGCCAGTTCATGACACCTTTAAGTACTCAAACATGATTTTTGCTGAAACTGTAGTCCAGCATGCTTTGCTTGGGACTTGATAAGAAGAGTAAAATTGTAGAACTTAAGTGTTATTGTATGTGTTTTGGGGGGCAAAATTAAACAAGGGAATAATTAGAACCATTTAAATTATACTGGGTTAATATGGTGGGGAAGAGCAGAGCGATTGCTTAGGCTGTGGACTGAGACAGCACGTCATTAAAGAGCATTTTACAGTATAGCACTCGACACATTAATTATGTGCTATTGCTGACTAGCAGAAGGAAAGCTAGTTAGTACAGTCTTATAAATCAAAAAAAGTGACCACAAAAAATATACAAAAACAAAATAATCTTGTGATTTGATTAAAGAGGCAGGGTCTCAAGCCCCCCTGTGCATATACCACTTTTGTTAGGAAGCCATATTAAAATAATTTTTAGACTACTCAATTGGGTTACTTAAAGCTGACTTCATTCCATGATGTTGAAGTTATGTGAACAAATTATGTTTGTTTAACTTAATTGATTCATGTGAAACCGATGTAAATGATTAAATCATGTAAATTCAACACACCTTTTTCAGTGTGCTACATTTTTTTATCAAATACTGTAAATGCATCCTTGATGAGCAAGAGAGACATAAGAAGGGAATTCAAGAAAACAATGCAACACAAGGCAAAGATTTTCCTAATACAGTGAGTTTCAGGTGAGTTGTGCACAATTGCTCTGATTACAACAAAAACATTCATCAAACTAAACCTTCTGGATAGAATTTAACTCAAGTGCTGAACCTCATCTATTATTATAATCACAGCAGACCGGATCTGAAGTTAGATTTCACCTCAAGACAAAGGGACAAACATGAAGCAAGTTCTGAGATGGATCCTAGACATCAGGATGGGCTTGCAAGTACGAGCCCAGAATATAAACGAGGTTAATTAATTCTCCTCGTTCAGGGGTAAACAGACTCGCTCTTAGAGCAGGAGACTGGGGCACATTTTTCACGTCCGGTTATCCACCAGAACGACAAAACACAGCCCCTCCACAAATCAAATTTTAATTTTCTCTGCCCTGTAACGTGCAGGATAATGACCCAAGCGATCGGTTTCATCAGTCATCTTCATCTCTGCACTGATGAACTACAAACACTAGCTAGAGTAATAAAAAAGGAAAGGTGTTGAGATGATACCTGCAAGGTTAATGCATTCATCTGACGAATGAGAGTCTAGCCTCATGCTGCATGTTTACAAAAAACCTGCTTGCCGTGTGATTTGTCTTCATGCAATGAATTGAACAACAAGTATGGGTAAAAAAAGGAAACAAAAAACAAAAAACAAATAAAGGCCATAGAAAAGAAAAAGACTTAGGCTGTGCCCTAAATCATACATTACAGTGCACTGAAAGTATACTTAAAAAAGAGGGATGTGAAGTGATTTGACCTAATATGCTGACCAAATACTACAAATTCCTGTCCACACTATATAATCGACAATATATCCATGACACACTAACATTTTGCCTCAATCTTAGGTTAACCGATTCTGTTGCTCTGTGGAGTCTGGCAGATGTGTCAATATACTGGACTTCAAAATAAAAAAAGAACTCAATAGTGCTAATTTAAAAGAGGCAACTGGTAATTTCTAAATCAACAATGGTAATTGTGAAATGGCAGAGTGAAGCTTGTGTAAATACACCAGAAGAACACACATAGAAGCTAATGTTGTTGTTTTTTTCAGTGATAATAAGTGTTCAGTGATAATTGTTTTACAGTTTTCTTCAATTGGTTTGGCTTATTTCTTGACACAGAAATGACATTCTCAAAACACCATGGACTAATCTCCAAACAAATTGGCAATTGTTCACAACAGAATATCATTTATCATTCATTTCATCATATTGCAAATGTCTAAGTACATGTCTCAGTGTCTCTCAATGTCCCTCTTTGCATATAATTAAATACAGGTAGCCTACATTTAGCACAATTTTCAAGTGAATAGATCTTTTTGAGCTAAACTAATTGTTTGATTCTCAGTCTAATGGTTGTTCGCACCAAAACATATCAGCGTCATCACATTGTATAAATCGTCACATGTACAATAGTCTGTTTAATTGTCAAAATTAGTCAAGAACATAATACCATGAATACCATATGAATCCCTTGGAACATTGATCAATTTATTACTGCAACTGACAGTCAGGTAAAGCTAGAACTTGACTAATAAAGAAGGAGTTTCACACATCTCAGATGACCAATCAAACGGTATGTTTAGTTACCTGACAGGTGCTGTCAGGTAATTTATCATGAAGAATTTTATCATGATGTATTTTATCAGGATGTTATTTCCTTGCAATTTCATGAAAAGGCAGAAGGGAAGTTCACCTGACTTCATCAAAAATGGAATGCAATGTCGCAGTAAGAGGAACAGTGAAGATGAGAAGAAGAGCCCGTGGAGGAGGATGGGTAAAGAGGAGAAGAGGGGTAGAGAGGGGATGAGAAGGGAAGGGGTAGAGAGGGGATGAGAGGGGTATAGAAGGGATGAGAGGGGAAGGGGAAGGTCCATTGACCCCCAACATGTATGTCACAAATCTGCCACTCTGGACACCAAAGGTCCTGGACAGATGTTTGGAAAAATGATACAAAGTGCTGGGAAAATAGTGGAAAAATTTACGTCTGGCTATGACAGCCAACCATGAGGTCAAGACAGTCATTATTACCCACGAGGATCTCCACCCATAGCAGCGACAGAGACTCTATTTATGTTTGGAAGTTTCCATCTTGCATAAGGGTTTTGATATTTTCAGGATTGCTTCGGTACATTGAACCGCCTATTGAACATCTGGTGGAATTGTATGTGCATGCAGTGATGCTCAGAACATGCCGTTCTGTTAGTACTGTCATGAAGGCACACTTGTGTAAAGGACTCTTGAGGCTATGTCTACATTAATCCAGATACACTATTGCCGAATCTTTTGGGATGTCTGCCTTTACATGCACATGAACTTTAATGTTATTTCATTCTGAATCTGTACACTGTCAGAAAAAAAAGGTACATTTCTGTCACTGGGGCGGTACCCTAAGGTACAAAACTGAAAAGGTACTAATATGTACCTTTAAGGTACTAATATGTACCATGTAGGGGTTAGTAAGGTACAAAGATTTACCTTTTCACTTTTGTACCTTAGGGTACCACCCCAGTGACATCACTTTACCTTATTTTTTCTGAGAGTGTAGGGTTTCATATGGAGTTGGCCTACCCTTAGTGGCTATAAAAGCTTCAACTCTTCTGGAAGGCTTTCCACAAGGTTTGTGTGTTTATGTAAATGATTGACCCTTCTTCTAGAAGCGCATTTGTAAGGTCAGGCACTGATGTTGGACGAGAAGGCCTGGCTCGTAGTCTCTGCTCTACAAATTCATCCCAAAGGTGTTCTATCGGGTTGAGGTCAGGAGGAAGGCCAGTCAAGTTCCTTCGCACCAAACATGAGAGTCTTTATGGACCTTGCTTTGTACACTGACGTGCAGTCATGTTGGAACAGGAAGGGACCATCCTCAAACTGTTCTCACAAAGTTGAAATTGAAATTGAGGATGACAATGTCCAAAACACCTTGATATGCTGATGCATTACAAGTTTATTTCACTTGAACTAAGGGGCCAAGCCCAACCTCTGAAAAACAACCCCACACCTCCACCAAACTTTACACTTTGCACAATGTAGTCAGGCAAGTACCCTTCTCCTGGCAACCGCCAAACCCAGACTCGTCCATCTGATTGCCAGACAGCATGATTCATCACTCCGAGAACACATCTCCACTGCTCTAGAGTCCATTGATTTACACAACTGCACCCAATGCTTTGCATTGCACTTGGTAATGTAAGGCTTGGATGAGCTGCTCAGCAATGGAAACAAATTCCATGAAGCTCTCTACGCACTGTTCTTGAGCTAATCTGAAGGCCACATGAAGTTTGGAGGTCTGTAGCTATTGACTCAGCAGAAAGTTGGTGACTTCTACATACTGTGTGCCTCAGCATGAGCAAACCCTGCTCTGTGATTTCCCATGGACTACCACTTTGTGGATAAGTTGCTGTTTTTCCCTATCGCTTCCACGTTGTTATAATACCACTAAAAGTTTATTCTGGAATATTTAGTAGTGAGGAAATTTCACAAACGGACTTATTGCACAGGTGGCAACCTATCAAAAAGCTCGGTTTTGATAGGGCAAGAACACTGTTTCAGTGTGGACAGAAGGCCAAATCAAAGCGAAAAAGATGAAAATGTATTAGTATTCACAAGGCCTCAATCAATATAGCTTATGATAGTGAAACAACTGGATTGTCTCTGATTTTCTCCAACAGTCCAAGAATACAGACAGACCTATTGAATGGTTCGTAAGACAAATTCTTAAGGAAAAAACTGTAAATAATACATCATCTCCATTGTGGTCTTCATGTGATCAAGGCAATTTAAACACATTGGGGTTCAGCTAGTAGTGGGAACGTGCATAGTAAGCAATGGCATACATTCGAGTGAATGGGACAGAAGAAAGCGAGGGAAGGGTGTGAAAAAATGGAATTAAACCAAGCGGCAACCTTTAAGTGTCTTAAACTGCAGTTCATCGCCTGGCCATTAGTGACAGGCTCCAAAAGAGAGTCAATCCCATAGACCCCTCATGTTAAAAAGCCTAACTTAACAGCAGATGAAAAATATGTTTACAGCCTGGTACAAAAAGTGGTTTTGGTGATTTTTTTATAACTCATCCGTTTTAATTATATCAGGCCTTAAAGTTCTGCTTAAAGTTCTGCTTAATTACCGGCGTGGCCTATTGAGTAACTGGTGGATTGCCGTGGTTTCAGCAACAAGGCAACTCAGCTCCAACCATGCTCCAACCAGCTCCAACTCTTAGCCCATTTTGTCACAGACACTATGTCCATTGTTTTGAATCCATTGTTTTGATAGTCTCTGAATCCAACATATTTCAATATAGTCCATATTTCAAACCCTCGCCGAGACACTCGTCATGAAAGACAAAAGATGTTTCTTCAAGAGGGAGGGGAGGTTAATTTTTTTGATTAAAGACTATGAGGACACATTAATAAAAAAAATATAATAATGATGATGTGCACAGATATATCCTTTATAATAAACATTGCAACAATCTGTAAACAAATAAGCCATTTTGATTTCATGGTGACTAAGATTTCTTTGCTCCATTGTGACCACTTTCTTTCACATTCTTGACATAATAATGTAAAAAAAAAAAAAAAAAAAAATCTCATTACTGTTATAAAATTGAAATCAGTAAAACTGAAAATCAGCATAACAGTTGACCAAAATATTCTTAAAACCACACACAGTTTAATTTAAATTAATTTAAATTTACATTTACATTGCAATGAATCAATCAATCAATTAATGTATTAATGCATTGACAAATAAATACACTTATAAACTCCAAACACCAAACATGTGGCCATTACATATATTCTTAAAGATTTAATCGAAACACATGCAAGAAGATGCAGAAACAAGCGATATACATAATCATACGCATATGATCTACTCTATCTGTGTTTTGATTATCGTTCTGAATCAATTCTCTATGAGATTTACAGAATAATATAGGGGAATAACATCATGAAAGACAGCAAGAATCCAATAAACAGGAAGTGAAATGTAATAATAATAATAATAATAATAATGCGTTCGATTTATATAGCGCTATTCAAGGCACTCATAGCGCTTTAAATGTGTCTGAAATCATTCAACTCCTTGTTTTTAAGCCTTGGAAATTGTTTGTTAGGGAATGTTTTCTGTTTCCAACCCTGCTCCTGGAATCAGCGCTGCACATTTTTGATGTCTCTCTTATCCGACACACCCATCTGAGGTCTTTTATTAATGAGCTGCTGAGTTGATATCAAAAAGATATATCTGAACTTTGCATTGCAGGTGTACTCCAGAACCAGGGTTGGGAACCACTTCCAAAGATGATTGGTCATCATGTTCCTGCATTGAACCATGTGCCTCTTTGCTGACAATTCTGGAATTTCAGTTTGTATAAAACCACATTTTCGCTGTGCATAAAAAAATACAGTATTTTTCAAATGATTATTCATATATTTAAATAGGCACTACTTTAAATGACAAGACAAGGGTGATGTAAATGTTGTGGAAAAAACTAGAAAATAATCACAGCAGCAATCGTTCTCCCCTCCGCTATGTTTAAAGTTTATGGCCCGCCCAACTCGGGAACTTGGGTATCAAAATTATACACATTTTATATCCAATTTTAATTAGGAAACTTGTATTTCCGATAATTATGAAAATGTGCAGCATTGGGGGGCTCCAGGAATATGGTTGGGAACCCTTAGTTTGTAATGGTAGGGAATAGCTATTTCGGTTTTGAAGTCTATAAAAGTGCATCAAGCAATCCAATTAGCTTCATAAGGCCTTTATTAAAGGGATAGTTCATCTAAAAATGAAAATTCTGCCATCATTTACACTCTAAAAAAATAAAACATTGGGTCAACAAAAAAAAATATGTTAACGTTTTCCACTAGAATTTTAATGTTAAGACTACTGGCAGAATTACACTAATTCTAAACGATATTTTGAGTATGGTGAATTACCTTTTATGCAACAATAAAACACATTTTTAAGTAACATGAACTTAATAATTTTCTACATGAATGCAAGTAATTAAGTTGATCCAACATAATGTTTTAAGTTAGGTGAAGAAGTTTAGGCCACAATAAAAATGCATTTTTAAGTAACATGAACTTAATCATTTTCTACATGAATGCAAGTTATTAAGTTGATCCAACATAATGTTTTAAGTTAGGTGAAAAAGTTTTTTGGCCACAATAAAACACATTTCTAAGTAACATGAGCTTAATAATTAAGTTGAGCCCTGTCCTATAGAAAATAATTTTTCCTGTGTTTTCCAGGAGGCAATTTTTTAAATATAAACAGACACCATTAATGATAAAAAAAATTTTTCCTAATGATATTCAGGCTTACCATGTTTTTGCTCTTCTGTCATGACCGTGAGAAAAAATCTTTAGCCACACTCAGCCTCCCGTTTGTTCCGACGAAGAAAAATATAACGTATATGTAATAAATAAAAAATATATATCGAACGTTTTATCGAACGCATTTTTATTAATAGCCTATTGATTACATGTCTATCTTGAGACATGTCGTTTTATCGCCCAGCCCCTCTGTAACCCATGTGTTTAACTAATTATAACATTCACGGTCTTAACGTGAATATTAAACCTTATGAAATATGGTTCTCCAAAATAAATTCTTAACAGACGAGAGCAGGCTGTAAAACACACTTTTTTTGTGGTAAAATACGAGCAGAAGGTTAAAAAAAAAACGAAATTTGGAGAAAAAAATAAAACGAAATTTAGGAAAAAATAGAACGTAATTCATTGGGCCCTACATAATTCCGACTGGTTTTGAGCAAGTATCTGAACAAATAGTGTAGCTAAGTTAGCTCAATTAGTGACAGGCTACATCTATAACGTTAGCTAACTTTACCTCCTCGCTACACAGAGTTATAACGTTACTATCAACACTGCGCAGATTTCAGAGTAAGGACTTACCGATTTCAGTATTTGGTTACAAGTATATTTGGCCACGGGCCAAAAAAAATGCCACTAGATGGCGGGCCAGAATATAGTCAAGGGATAATATAATAAATAAATGTATAAATAAATAAAAATAAGTCAAAACATAAAAGAGGATTTGAATAAGCCCATTATTGGCATGTTTGATTGCTCTTAACGAACTATGTTTTATTATTTCCACTTTCCATATTGTGAATTATAAATGTATTTTAATTTGATTGTTACACATGGAACCTATTGTAATACTTATTTGACGTCATGTAGCATACTTTTAGCTCAGAATTATTCCTTGGCATCCTCACGTAGTAAACTGCATTTTTTTGCAATCGTTTGCGTTTTGGAGGCAGGCTAAACTCTCCAAGTACAGAGTGATGTTAACATTTAAGATAGCACTATCAAAGAGTCTAAAGAGGAAAGTTAACAGCGAAAACAGGGCATACAATAAGAATGGGAAGACATCTGTGCATGCATCCTACCTGGTTTTGTGAATGCAAAGCTGGTGTGTCTAATCTGCAACGAAGTTGAAGCATGGCACCTTTTTGCTGGTTCTTGTCAATATTTTTTGATAAAAAGGAAGCTGAATTTGAGTTGTTATTGTTCACGTGTTGGTGCTGACGCCCCGCGATATAATCAAACGTTTCAATATTTCACTGTTCGTTTTGTCATCATACCAGACATTTCATGACGGCTCTTTTAGAGGCGTGTCTAGCGATCTATTCCACAGACTCTTGAATGTCTTTCAGAACTTTTCAAATTGCTCTGAATTTATCCTAAAATAAAACATTACTGCTGAAACGTTGCTGTATTTTTTTTAAAAGGCAAAATCACTAAAGACAAAATTGATTGAATGTTGATATAAATTCGCACTGCCCGCTCTGAGCGGGGCTCGAACTCGGGTCTTTTATGCACGAGAGTCTGACGCTCTAACGATGAGACTAAATGCTGTGTAACTTTCCACTGGCCACATAGATGAAGTGATCGTCTCTTGAAATAACGGGAGTTTACCTGCACAGTTCTCATTAACTCGCCTCCGTTACACTAACAGATATATTTCAGAACCAGCCGCTATCAAAACAATCTGCCAGATTCGGCAGATGCGGGCGCGCTGCGGGCCAGATATAATCGCTGGCGGGCCACTTTTGTCCCGCGGGCCGCCAGTTGCCGACCACTGAAGGCTGTCACCAACTGAATCCTGAGCGAATGCGAATATGTGTAATTAAGCATAAAACTACTTACCATTCACCGCATGCTTCACTCGTCTCGTTGCATGGCCTTGCGCGCGGAAACTGTGGGCTAGCTGTTTGCACGTCATCAAATTGTTTTTTACATTAACAGAACTTAAAATTAAATTGTTTCTTGATTAACTGAAAATGTTAAACTCTGACAAGTCATGATAGTATATTTCATCAATAGGCATAATTTGTGTGTCATCCCAACTCAATAAAATAACAATTACAATTAAAAAGTCTAATAGTTTCTCAGAACTTTATTTTTTATTTCACAACAATATATATATATATTTAAGTAATGACCAAAGGTCCTCTGAATTAGTTTTTAGAGTGTACATCAAAGGTCATCATAGTTTCTTTCTTCTGCTGAACACAAAAGAAGACATTTGGAAGAATGTTTGTAACCAAGCAGAAAGAACAACCATTCACTACCATAGTAGGAAAAAAATTACTATGGCAGTGAATGGTTGTTCTATCTGCTTGGTTACAAACATTCTTCAAAATATCTTATTTTGTGTTCAGCAGAAGGAAGAAACTCATACAGATTTCGAACAACATGAGGGTGAGTGAATGATGACAGAATTTTTGGGGGAACTATCCCTTTAACCCCCTGAAGCTGTGTGGATTACTTGTATGATGGGCAGATGCACTTTTAAAACAGAAACAGCCATTCACTGCCATTATAAAACTTGGAAGAGCCAGAATTTTCTTTAAAAATATATATATATAATTCTGATTGTATTTATCTGAAAGAAGAAAGTCATATACACCTAGCTTGAGGGTGAGTAAATAAGCTAATTTTAATTTTTGGGTGAACTATCCCTTTAAAGGGGAAATTCAATGAATGGACCCATTCAAACAACCCAATTTCTGGGTTTGTCCATTTTCAACAAAACCCGAGTTAATTTTAACTTAGCATTCTTTAGTGTTGTTTTCATTGCCTTTTTTTTTTTTTTTTTGCTCTACATTTTTTTTTTAAGAACTACTGTGTTACATATAAATTATTAACCTAAGACCCTCACATCAGTTTTGTTCTGTATATATGGTAGGCTGCACTACCAGCAGGTGCAAATCCCACAATAGTGTTTAATCCTCCCACAGCTGATCTGGTATCAGTCAGGGGCACACAGCGGTGCGGAGAGTGACAGGCCAGCGGGAAGGAGAAGACAGGGGACAGCAGGGGTGACGGAGCTGCCATACATGCTCATATGGGACAGGTCTGATCCAGCACAGGCTGTCAGACTACGACTGTCACATCACAGCTGTCACTAATAATCACAGCATGCTCACAACCAGACGAGCTTCTGCTGTAGGTACGGCTGATAAAAGCCACAGACGCGGAGAAGAGCTAACGAACAGACACTAATGTGCTTTTCACAAATTTCTACATTTGAATACATGTCCTGAACCATGTTACATGTTTATATTTTCGTTTCCATTAAGTATATATGTTAACAATAGACAAGGACGTCCAGATTGTTTTGAAGGAGGTTTCCAGATTGAATTCGAGTTTGGAAGACATTTCTCATGCTAATCAAACTAAATTAACCAATCTTTATAGTTATTTGAATACAGGGTGTATTATGATTAGGTTATTTTGTGTTATGTGCTAGAACTTCTAGTATGAAACTGACATAATATAAAATTGACGTAAACTAAACTGAAATTAAGTATGCTATTTAATTTTAACTTTCAAATGATTGTAGAGCGGTGAATCCCTCTCCGCCTCCCCCTGACTCGATGTCACCAGATAGGCTGCAGGATCAGCAGGAACGTTTGTAGATCTGCAGCTGTGGTAACTAGAACAGATCTGGCAACCCGGATGCCCAAACACTACTGACTTTGTGATTGGTCGATAGGGCAAGGGCGGAGCTTCAGGCCAAAACACAACATGTCAACATCAACATCCGTTAAGGGCTGCAACAACAACTTTTAAATGACAATATCCTGAACGGACTACTGTTGTCAGTGATATAAGGATTTCAAAATTAACCCGATTTCTTAATGTCTCGTGACATATCAGAGCCA
Source organism: Pseudorasbora parva (assembly GCF_024679245.1). Lineage (NCBI taxonomy): Eukaryota > Metazoa > Chordata > Actinopteri > Cypriniformes > Gobionidae > Pseudorasbora > Pseudorasbora parva. Next base: position 8,194,336 of record NC_090196.1, on the reverse strand, counting down.
TTTTATGATTAATTGAAATACATTTCATACATACAGTTCCTTTATAAAGCTTCAAAAGTTTTTCAGTCAAGAGCAAGAGAGTGATTTTTGTGCTCTTTTTGTTTGTTCTTTGATTTTCCTTAAAGCCACACTGTGTAACTTTTTTAGTTTATTCTTAGCTAAAAACACTTAGTTCTTTCAAAAATATATGTGCTCATTAATGTATATTTACTTCTTTCAAGTAATAAAGTATTCTCGTAAGTTTATAATATGCCATTGAAAATAAATACGGGTGAGAGGTTCGAATGCCGGTCGCCATGTTGCTCCTCCATCTTGAAAATACATTAGCCAAAGAGGGACATACCCGTAAATTCAAGCTTCGCCTTTCGCGTTTTAACACTCGATGGCACCATGTTGAATGTGAAGAGGGGGATTGCCGTGTTAATCTTGGACTAAATCGGCCACCGTAGGAGTTAAAACTAAATCAGAATTGAGAGGAACAGAAACTAATATTCACTGGATGGTCATATACCTTTTCACCGCTAGATGGGGGAAAATATTACACAGTATAGCTTTAATGACAAGATAGCAGCAACATATCATGTTCATGTTCAATAAACCTGCTGTCACTTTAAGACCTGCCGCTGCCTAACATGACACGGATCTGACACGCATCACATTTTCTCACAACTCTTTACGTTCATTTAAGACTTCATTTAATTCATTTAAGATTGTGGTTGTGTTTTTGTCCGTTCAAGCTGTCTTAAGCAGCTTATTGTGTGCACAAGTGTGTGTGACAGGAGATTTAGACACATGCTACTGCACTGTGTTCTCTTTTGTCTTTTGTCGTGCTTGAATGATTTAAAAGCATTTGCATGAATAAGAGCGTGATCATAAAATGTAATGTTAGCCAAATGATGATGGGAAAAACGGATGCTGCATTAATTGCATTGAAGATTTTAAATGTGTTAAACAGAAAAATTTGCATGCATTAACGTGAATTTTGACAGCCCTAATATATAGTAATCAGGCATAACATTATGACCACTGACAGTCAAAGTGAATAACACTCTTCATCACAGGACCTGCTAGTGTGTGGGATATATTAGGCAGCAAGTGAACTTTTTGTCCTTAAAGTTGATAGTTGATGTGTTAGAAGCAGGAAAAATGGGCAAGCGTCAGGATTTTGTGCGAGTTTGACAAGTGCCAAATTGTGATGGCTAGATGACTGGGTCAGAGCTAGCCTGGATGCCGGCCGAACTTAGCCCCGCCCACAAATTTTTTAGGTCGGGCAATTCGGTCTGGCCTTGCTCCATAGAGGAGTGATTATCCCCGAACAGAAACTGTTCGGACCAATGAAATCATCAGGGCGAGCTTTAGACGATGACGGACAGATGATCAACAGTAACGTAATCATGCACGTCATCAAAGGGGCTTGGGTTATATTTGTTTGAATCCTAAACAGAGAGCTTGTTTGTATCTGCATTCACCTTCACAATTTCTCTCAGAAATGATGATCATGTTGGGTAAGTACTCTGTGTATCATTAAATTATTTTACAACTCTGGCAAAGATCGTATATTCCAGCCTGATTTCAGCGCGCGTGCAGACAGGGTTGCCAAGTTTTTACAACAAAACGCGGCAACTACTAGGGGGGTTCCCCGGTGAAAAAATGGCGTTTGGGGGGTAAAATGTGTGTTATTGTGGCATGGTTGCCTGCTAAAATTCGCACTCCAGGGTCTATATATCACATAATAGTCGCTTCAACCCGCAGACATAGAAAAGAACCCGCGGAAAAAACGCGGACTTGGCATCACAGTGCAGTTGAGCTCTGTTGACATTTGACAAGTAACGTTATGCGTCCCTTCGTTGCTCTGATTGGTTGTAGGTCTGTCCAATTGATGTCTTTCCTAGTTCGGTTGAAACACGCCCCATAATCACAGCCCAATGGAGCAGTTTCAGACTCATATTCTGACTAGAATTGAGTATGACCACGTCAGGCTAGGTCAGAGCATCTCCAAAACTGCATGTGTGGTCCGATCAAGCAGACGAGCTACTGTAGCACAAATTGATCAAGCAGTTAATTCTGGCTCTGATAGAAAGGTGTCAGAATATACAGTGCATCACAGTTTGTTGCATTTGGGGCTGCATAGCCGCAGACCAGTCAGGGTGCCCATGCTGACCCCTGTCCACCGCGGAAGTGTCAACAGTGAGGATCAGAACTGGACCATGGCGCAATGAAACAAGGTGGCCTGGTCTGATGAATCGAATTTTCTTTTACATCACTTGGATGGCTGAATGCGTGTGTCTCTCTTGAAACACATGGCACCAGGATGCACTATGGCAAGAAGGCAAGCCGGCTATGTAGCTTTGGGCTACTTGTAGCTTTCCCATGTTCTTCTGGGAAACCTTGGGTGCTGCCATCCATGTGGATGTTACTTTGACACGTACCACCTAACGTGGTTAAAGTACCACGGTACCACGGTTTTCTTTAACCATCTAAGCATTGTTTGCAGACCATGTACACCCTTTAATGGAAACAATATTCTCTGGTGGATCTCTATTCTCTATTAGGATAAAGCAGGAAAATGCGCCCTCCCACAAAGCAAAAAATGGTTCAGGAATGGTTTGAGGAGCATCAACACAACACAGATCACATTCAAGTTTTGAAATGTTGTCTTTTGAAAGCGGAACGAACTAGCGAAAAAGCGGAAGTCCCCAAATTAAGCAAAAAGACTCTAAGGCAGAAGACAAAAGGGGGTCCAACCCAGTACTAGCAAGGCATACCTAATAAAGTGGCCAGAAAGGTTATACATATATACACTCACATTCACATACCCAATACTGGTCAAAATTTAGGGATACGATTTTTTGGCCACAATTACATTAGGGTCCAATTCTCACTTTTAACGACCTATTAACTATGACATTTCCCTCAATAAACTCCTAATTAACGCTTATTAATAGTTAGTAAGTGTGGTGTGACAGGCAGCGGGGCGAGGGACCGCGAGAGCGGGCCGGTGATTAATGTTGACGAGTGCCAGCTGCGTGGCACACCGGTCTCGTCATGTGACGGGAGCATAAAAGGAGAGGCAAGGACAGCGGAAGACGAGAGAGGACCAGGCCTGGATTTTATGTTATGTTTTGTTTATGTGTTTGTGGGCAGTTTTCCGTGAGGGGCTGCCCAAGTTTTATTTTGTGTGTTCGCGGGCAGTCGTCCATGAGGGGCTGCCCGCGGTTTTACTTTCGTTTTGTTTATTTATTTTGAATTAATAAATGTTGAACATCCGCCGGTTCCCGCCTCCTTCCTTCCCATCTACGAACCGCGTTACACTAAGGTAATTACGTTTAGGTTTTAGGTAGGATGTAGAATATTGTCATCAGAATAAGGCATTCATATGTGCTTTAAAGTACCAATAAATAGCAATTATCCTAGTAATATAAGCAATAGTGAGACTTTTACCTTTTTTTGACCGATTACATTTTTTATATATATTGTAAGTAACAAAGGACATTGTATATATCCCCAAAATATTCCTTTACTACAGTATTGTTTTTTCTTTGTCATTTACAGGTGGAGGTCAGATAAACAAACCTTGATCTGTAAGGAGCCAAAATTAAATTGAGTCTCTGGTCAATGTTTCTGTCATTCACTCCATCGAAATGGATGCAGCCAAACTGGAAACTTAATGGCCATAATCTGCTCAGTGCTCATAAAGCCGGGCTCAACAGCGGCTCCTGGCACAGCTATGGGCCTGATTTATTAACTCTCTAATAGGCTTATGGCCTCCACCCCATCGCTGCCTTATGACATTTGTGCTGAGCTGCAATCTCCTGCCTCCGTGTGCTTGTATCACAGACCTGTGGTGTCTCACGACTGATTCTAATACTTCGCCCTCCCTCCGGACAGGACGGTTTTAAGCCAAACGTCACTCCTCTATTCCATGCCATTCACTAGCTCTCATCTGAATTGTTTTCTACATCGTAAAATCAGTTTTTGGACACTGCTGTCATTTATTAACTTACCAGTAATTTTTTTGTTTATAAAGTAAAAAATAAAAGATTATATGTAGATAAAAACAAATCTGTTTATAGACCAACAAAAAAAGCCTTTAGCAACAATTATCTTTTTGTGTATTTCCTGTTGAAACAGGAAGTTGGGGCAGGACATAAAATAGCTTATCATTCTTTTTAAACTAGGCTATAATCATAGGTGGAGCGTGTGTAAGGATGGGCAAGGACTAGTGTGTTCATTTCTCTCTCAAACCACTGCCTGCTGCTGCTTCTGATTTCTGTTAGAGGAAAAATCTGCCCATAACAGCTGGTCTCCATAATAATTACATATTGGCAAAACAAAATTGCCAAGCGATCCAGACGTATTTATGTTTGCGCACTGGAAAACTTCAAAGGTTTCTATTGCAATGTGTTTTTGCTGTGTTGAGAATTGTAGCCAATTACAAACATATCTGTTGATTTTTGGAACGCAATTGCCAATCAGAGGTGTTTAAGTTAGGATGCTCAAAATTAACTGGTTAACCATTAACCGATAGTAAGAATTTTGACTGGTTAATACTATCAGTTAAATGGTTTAAAAAGTAATTTAACACCTTGCCTGAAAATAAAAGATTAATATTACACTAACTCCACACTGTGTTTAAAATTGTCTTTAAAATGATATGTTCAATAAGTTATGACAACATATTTCTTATAGTTTTAACTCATCAAAATAAGTTAAGAAATGCTAAACTTTTTTATGAGTTATACAAGATGTAACTCATTTTTAAAGTCAGTTTAACATCATTTAAGTTGAAATAACTCGATCAACTCGATCGGAATAAGTCGATTGTAATGCAAAAGTTCACAATTTGCCTATTTTTTACAGTGAAACTCCCTTTAAACAGCCAGTGAGTGTTTGTATTTACTTTCGATCGTGACATACTGTGGGATTCAGTGATGTTCAATGAAGTTAAAATGTTATATTTAGCATTTTATATGGAGCTAATCTCTATACCTGGTTAGTATATTAATGGACACATTCTTCTACATATGAAAATACACCAAATCACTTGCAAACACACACACATACCATATGCCATTGTTAATGTGCGTTTAATAGCTCTCTGTATTTCAGGAGTTGCCAATGTTTACAGCCGAGAGATGAGAATGAGGAAGTGTGCTGAACAGCGTCACCAGATGGGGCAGGATTTGTCACGTCGAGTCCCGTATGATGATTGCCAGCTGAACAGCGAATGAGAAAGCTCTGAGATCATAAGTGACGTGCAGCAGGACGTAAACAGACCCAGATCACTCTAAATATCAACCAGCTCTTCAAATCTTAAAAAAAAAAATAATAATTCACATATGTGCACGTTTTGACTAAGAGACCAAACGAATGCTATTTAGTGCATGTATGTGATCACAAATAAAACAGAGAATACGTGACTGGCTTTTGATTCTTGTTGATATTTCATTCAAAATAATGTTCATAAGAAATCGATTATTTTGCACTCCTGACATAAATTAAGAAATTATTGTCACTGCAACCTCATTTTCTCATTAACATTGGTCAAATAACAAAGCTGAAGGCTTTAATCTTTATAATTATACCAAATTGTCCAGATTAAGTTAGAGTGTGATGTTTTAAAGTGCATTGAATGTTGACAACAGTATGCTGGGGCCGTCTGCGATTTTTGACTGCAAAGGGGTTAAGTCATTTTTAAAGTAATTTTTCAAGATATGGTAAAGTGTTTGCTACATGGTTAAAGGCCCACTGAAGTGCCTTAACGTGTAACATTATTCAGTGTGTTGAGGTATTTTCTACTGAAACGTTCCCTATCCCCTATAAAGTGCACTATGTCCTCTTTACCATGTAGAAATGGTACAAATGTGTAAAAAATACAGTAAATGTGTAAAAAAGTGACTGATTTTAGCTGTAGCTTCAGCCTCTATTTGGGGGCGGGACACTTCAGATTCTAAAGAGCATTTGATTGGACAGAAGCTGAAATGAAGAGTGATGTCATCAGGATCACTGATCAATATTGGCAGAAGTGACTATACGATACTATATTGAATACTATATTGGCAGAGACTATAGCATATGTTTTGAGCAGGTATATCTTCTAAAATGCGAATTTTGTCATTATTTTGGTGCACATTAGCATATAAGACTAACATATTCGTACTAAAAGTCAAAAACACTTCCATTTTGATTTCATTGGAACTTTAAAAAATACATTACATAAATAAAATTGCATGGAGAGGAAAAAAAGATAAGACGCATGTAAGTCATATTTTATTACATTCCGAAATAATGTAAAATATTTACAAACATGAACATAAGCATAGCTATAGGATATTTTATTCCCCCTCACTCCACAACAAATCCTTTCAATGGTATTCAGTCATAAATGTTTTGTGAAATTGTATTGCACAAGTACACAAATACATACAATTCTGTCTTATAGTCCATGCAGTCTATGCGGTATGTACACATGGGTTGCCGTTATTAATATTAAGTGCTTTTCAAATATGTGCACCGCACACCTCACAACGCATTTGTCCATTTTATAAAGGGTCCCACAATAATAATAAAAAAAAAACATTTAGCCTTGGCTGTGTCCTTCTCACCACGTGGCTTATGCAATTATTTCCCCATCTTCTCCCGCTCTGTTAATTTTGTCACAGTGTCCGAGTGCCATGAGCCAAACGTGATGAGTTTTATCATTACGCTAATTGGTGAGGATGAAAATCCCATGGAAGTGAGACATGACTCAGAGTTTGGCACTAGCACCGTGGAACGGCATGGCAATGACCAGTAAACAAATACGACACTTTCAGGTCACATAACGTGTTTGTGTGAGGTCAGCGGGTACATCTGGAATGACATTTTACCTTTTTGCAATATGCAGTGTGCATGTGCACAGTATGTGAATATTCTGTATGCATATGAAAAATACCCAACTGACAAAGCACATTCCCCAAAGTATGCATTATACAAACAGCAGACTGCAGGATACATCTAACAGTCCACAGAGCCTGAATCGAATTTCCACTGTCAAAATAACCATTTTATATATATATATATATATATATATATTTTTTAATTATATTTTCATGATTCAGTTATACAGACTTGACTATTTGTGATTTTCAATAATCAGTCAGTTTCACGCTGACTGAAATGTCAGTCAACAAAAATAACATTTTAGCTCACAACGAGCAAAATTAATTTTCAGAAACCAAATAAAAATTAGTTTGAAAAAAAAACAAAAAAAAAAACATTAATTTTCAAAAGCTTGGCGTCAGTAAGATTTGTTTGAAAGTCTCTTTTGCACACCAAGGCTGCATTTATTTGATCAAAATACAGTAAAAATTGTACTATTGTGAAATATTATTACAACTTAAAACAACAGTTTTCTATTTCAATATTTTAAATATATAACTTATTAATGTGTATTCATATACAATACATTTTATTTATAATGCACTTTATATTTAACAATATATATATATATATATATATATATATATATATATATATATATATATATATATATATATGAAATATATCTTGAGCATCAAATCATCATTAGAATGATATATATATATATATATCAATGTTAAAAACTGTTGTGCAGCTTTATATTTTTGTAGGATTTTTTGATGAATAGAAAGTTCAAAACAACAGCATTTATTTTAAGAAATTGTATTACACTGTATATTATATATATATATATATATATATATATATATATATATATATATATATATATATATATATATATATATATATATATATATATATATATATATATATATATATATATATGAATATAATGATAAATGTACACTTACACATGTCTTTGTCACTAATCAATTTAATGCATCCTTGATTAATACAATTATTATTTCTTTGGAAATAATTAAACATTTTTAATCATGTCACGTATAGTGTAGGTTGTCATCTTTGTTTTCTTAGACAAAATCAAAAACATAAATAAATCTATTAATTGGCAATTCTGTTGACAAGTGTAACTAAAATTCACAAAAAAATATATGAGCATTCTATTGCTACCAAATTATAGTAGCTTAACATTTCAGCTTTCTACAACAACAAAATAAATAGGAAGGGGTTTATTTATTTTTCTATACTTACCATTTACAATAATAAAGTACTATATGACTGTATGCATATTCACATCACACTTGGTGAGAGCCACTGACCTAGAATGAGTTAATTTTGAGGAGACCCATGAACCCATGAAAAACACAGTCTCCATAAGGACTCTTTCAATGTTTAGTGATTCCTGACAGACACCAGGATGCACCGGATCATCGGATCAACTGTAAACACATTTGGTTATTTCACCCTATTATCTCGGGTCATTTCAGAGCACTGCAGAGCACAGGTCATTAAAAACACCCATGCTGTTTTGTATCTCACAACTCTACTTTTAGCTATAACCTCCTGTTGGATCACACTTGCTGTGTGAGATGGAAACGTATGTGGTGTAAAATGGGCAACAAAACATTGGATATTTAACAGCCTAAGCTTGAACTTCACTGTAAAATAAAAACTATAGTTCATTTTTGACTATTTTAACTGAAAATAACTTGCACTGACATATCTTAAAATAAGACACGTTTATAAAAGCTACTCAAATGTCCTAATTGAACTAAGGGCTAATCCTGGCTTAATCTAAGCCCTGTCTGTGAAACCAGTCCTCTGAATTCAGAAATCATTGTTTTTACAAGTTGCATGTGTAACCCCTCCTGTTCGAGCTGCCCGCTCCAAGCAGGACTTAAACTCGGGTCTATCGGCATGAGAGTCAGAAGCTCTAACAAGGAAACTAACGACTGCAACCTCTAACGTCAGTCATCTCTTGAGATCAGAGGAGTGAGGTTTACTCACACAGCATTTTGCACACAGGTTTACTTTCACAGGTTTACTCTTTTACACTCACCTCCCTAAACCTCACTCCCATCCGGGTCACGGCACCAATGTAAACCCTATTTTAAAACCGCCCGCTCAAAGCAGGACTCGAACCTGGGTCTGCCAGCATGAGAGTGAGACACATGCTTCACTATAAAACACACTGCTAGCGCATATATTTATATAATTATATTGAAAAGTGCACTAAGCAATATCACAATTTCTATTTAAAGGGTTCATCCAAAAATGAAAATTCTCTCATTAATTACTTACCCTAATGTCGTTTGACACCCGTAAGATCTCTGTTCATCTTCAAAACACAAATATTTTTGAGATATTTTTGTTGAAATCCGATGGCTCAGACAGGCCTTCATTGACACCAATATAATTTATTCTCTCAAGACCCATAAAAGGCACTAAAGACATTGTTACAAAGCCAGTCTCACTACAGTGATTCTACAATAATTTTATGAAGCGATGAGAATAGTTTTTGTGCACAAAGAACTAAATAGCGACTTATATAGTGATAAGCCGAATTCAAAACAATGTTTCGAACAGCTATGAATCAGCATATTGATTCATGATTCGGATCGCCAATGTCACGTGATTTCAACAGTTTGACACACAATCCAAATCATGAATCAATACGCTGACTCATAACGTTCAAAACATTGTTTTGAAATCAGCCTATTACTATATAAGTTGTTATTTAGTTTTTTTGCGCTCAAAAACTATTCTTGTCATCAATTATTGTGAATCACTTTAGTGAGATGGGCTTTGTAATGACGTCTTTTGTGCGTTTTATGATTCTTCAGAGAGGAAATTATATTGGTGTCAATGAAGGCCTTTCTGAGCCATCAGATTTCAACAAAAATAATTGTATTTGTTTTCCAAAGATGAAGAGAGGTCTTACGGCTGTCGAACGATATTATGGTAAGTAATTAATGAGAGAAATTTCATTTTTGGGTGAACTACCCTTTTAATATTGGTATATCATGCAGCCCTGACTAAACTGTTTTGTGTGCGTCTCATTCACTGAAATGCATATTTAGCTGCAGCCGTATCTTTGCGCGACCTACCTTTTCCCACTCTGCAACCCACAAATTGGTAGTGACCACATTTTGAAAACCACTGTTCTAACGCTAGCTATTATGTCATAAACTCTTGCACCTAGGTAGCTCACATATGGACAATTTACGCTCCCATAAAGGCAATTGAGCTAGAGTCTGTAAATGGAAAATTAAGAAGACAAATCATACCTAAATAAGTCCTCTTGCTGAAAACTAAAAGACTAAGTATCAAACCAAAGCTCTAAGTACACTGACAAAACAATGGAAAACCATGCATATAATTCATGAGCATAATGTTGGCAGTAGAACAGCCGGGCTCAATTACACTGGCCTTGATCTCGGGAGAAACAGCAGGCTGAATGAAGCTTTTGGCTCCGAGCAAGAACAGAAATGTACAGCCGAAGCCTGTTCTGTTGTTAATATTCAAAGGCGTGCAATTACATGTCATTTCCCAGCCCCAACGGTGATAACATGTTAAAATGCTCTGCGTGTTTAAGTAGTTACGATCATTTGAAGTTTAACATTAGTTTAGGCTGTGAAAAAGAAAAGTCAAGTTCAGAACTTTAAAAGTGTATTCCTAGAGCTCTAAAAAGATGAAGTCTTTGCTTGTTTGTAATAATGTTTCTACTTTTCCCCAATGCTGTGCTTTTATTTTTTTTATTATAATGTATTTCTTGCAGTTTTTGCATAGCATGGTACATACGACACTGTTCACCGAGAATTAAAAGCTGCAAAAATATTAATGCTGTCAAATCGAATAATCACGATTAATCGCATCTAACATAGAATTTTGTGTTTATTTGCATATATATATATATATATATATATATATATATATATATATATATATATATATGACTGTGTATTAAAATTACAAACACATATGGCATTATATAAACAAACTTTAAGATTAGATGTGATTAATCGTGAATCAGCACAAAAAAAAAAAAAAAATAATAATAATAAATATTTTTGACTAAATTTGATTTGCTTATAGCGCCACCTAGCAGCAATTCTTTAGTACGCAGCCTTGTTCTGACACTATGTATGGACATGTCCGTTTCCGTAATAGTCAGCCAATTTGATCTGACGTTTTTAACTGCTGAAATTTGACTGGTTGTCTGTCAAGTAATTTTTTAAGAATATTTTAGTGTGTTTACTAAAGATGATACATTTTCAACTTCTTGGATCAAACAGTTGCAGGGTTAAAAAAAATATTATTTTATTTTTATAGTGCCCCCTAGGGGTGACCTCTGAATAATCGAAGATTCGAAGCATCGATATGCGGAGCCTGATTCGACCACTGATCTCACGGTCGAATCTTCGCGGGTGTTATGAAACAAGGATCATACAATTTTGGCAATATAGGGCTGCTCAATATTTTAAAGAAGTGTCACGGCGCTGAGCTGAGCTGAGCATCCGGTGTGCGACCCCTTTAACACGTTCAATGAGTGTACACACACCGGGGGCATTCAGCGCCTGCCGCGGCCACTCAGGAAGTTGTTTAAAATCCTGCCGCACCGCAGAGCACTTTTTCAAGGTTTTATATTAAATTTATATTATCTTTCCCTCAATGCACATACTGATTTAACCCTGTGCTACAAGATACACTCATCGTGCAGATCTTCTGTCTGTCAGTCAATTCAAAATTGTGCTCGCGTGTATACAATGTGCGCGTCAGGTGGCGGTGTGAGATCCTAAAGGCACAATCGGCATCAGAACGTGCATGTAAATGCACTCAAAGTGTTCTTTTCCTCTCTAGGCAGGATTTTTTTTTAGGTTTATTTATCAAAATGTTCTTTTATATATTTGCGTGATGTTCAGTATTTCGATCACGGCTTTAACATGTCATGAGAAAACGGTTTTGGTCGCTTTATTAAAAGTTGTTGCTGTGTGCAGTGTGTAAAGGAAAATACAAATAGTTTTACCCTTCTGCTAACGTGCCCCTCCCAACCCATTCACACACACATAGATGATTCGACTTTCGGTCGACCAGAGAGAGATTCGACAATTCTGATTTGAATGTCTAAATCCTTAGTCGAGGACAGCCCTAGTACCCCCTAAATGTGACAACTTTAACGTAACTACTGTATTGCATATAATCACTATAAACTCATAGCCTGCCTCCAACAGTATGCACATTTCGAAGTATGTATATGCTATTGAACACAGGAATCATTAAGAAACACAGATTCCATGTCATTGTACCAACAGTATATTTTTGTGAGACTAAGAAGAAAAATAAATTGCAAATGGCCTTGGAGGCATAAAGAGTAATCAGGCTAACAATACCCATCAAAGAGTGTGCCGAAAATACAAGACTTTAATGATGAGAGTGTAAATTAAGAATGCCAATATCAATATCATTTGCGGCCGGATGAAAGCAGTGTGAAGGACACACACCCTCTTGAGCGTTTCCCGTGATGCATTTATCATTATAGCTTATCACAATAGTCTTTCACCAGCTGAATTGAAAATGTTGAACTGTATGAGTTCTCAAAGGACTGTCTATTGGGAAAAGTTATAATGAAGAAAATAAACAATTTATGAAACAATGTTGCATTGTTGTTTTACCAGTCAATAATTGAGTTGGGCTTTTAGTGCATTGCTGTCTCCCAAATCAGATACCATAATTAAAACTATGTACTCGTTTTGTGAAGAAAGCATAAGCAGGAGATTAGGCAAATTTTGGGACATTCTGCTACATCGCAAAATTGCGTCTTGAAAACCAGGGCTCACATTTTCCCTCTTCATTTTTTTGTATTTTTTAGTATTGGCATCGATGGTTCCATGAAGAAACTTTAACATCCATGGAACCCAGTGATAATTTTAAAAACAAATTTTGATTAATGGGTTACGTCAGCGTTTAGCATTTGGCTTTCTATCAGTAGAAACCCTGGAGAATATTCGAATGATGGTGCCCCAGTCGTAGGACAATGCTGAATAAAGTCGTATTCTTTGTTATTTTTGGAACCAAAATGTATTGTCAACACTTCAATAGAGTCTAACTAACCATCTGATGTCACATTATGGACTACTTTGATGATGTTTTCATTACCTTCTGGAAGTGGACAGCAAGTGGGCATACACTTACATTCAAAGGACAGAAAGCCCTCGGACTAAATCTAAAATATCTTAAACTGTGTTCAGAGGATGAACAGAGGTCTTACGGGTGTGGAACGACATTAGGGTGAGTCATTATTAAAAGAAATTTTATTTTTGGGTGAACTAACCTTTTAAACATTGTATACATTGTATAGATTTTAAAATCTTACTTATTACTTACAAACAGTGTTGGGTTAGTTACTCAAAAAAGTAATTAGTTACTAGTTACTTCTGTAAATACAGCCTGGCACAAAAAGTGGTTTTGACCTATATAGCTCATTTTGCCGGTCATGACAACTGTGTAATTTTTATAACTCATCCATTTTAATTAAATTTAAAATAAAATTAAATTTAAGCCTTAAAGTTCTGCATAATAAAGGTGTGGCAGGTGGATTGCCACTATGGTGGAGCTATATGGGCATGTTTTCAGCAACCAGTCACTTAGCTCCACCCACGGTCGCCTCTTTGGCCATTTTTAGTTATCCGGGAATGACGCGCAGTGACACACTGCCAAGATGGTGACGGTCGACTTTAGGCTTTAAAACGGCTCTTCAGAAACCTATGGGTGTCTGAAACGTAAAACAAACAGTACAGTATGTGGTTGAAAACTGAATAATTGTGATTTGTGACAAGCGTTGAGGCAATCCGTCTCTGGATCAGCGCCAGCCAAAGCACATTTGAATTTAGTAGTTGATCACGTGATGCACTAATGAGACCAGTGTGATCGTACATTCCAGCCAAGACTGATCACACCGGTGTGATCAAACATGTCAAATGGTTAAGAACTCTTCACAGAAAGAATTCGGTTCTTCTAGCGCTTCACTACAAAAAACACTTTTCGAACCTTTATTTTTTTAGAGTGTTCTTAATACCACTTGCTTCTGACTAAATAAAGCTATTTCATTTTTTTATTGAATATGTTCTACCACAAATTAATGTTCAATTGGCAAGACATCAACACGCAAAAAGAACATAATGTTCCACAAACCACTTCATAGGGTCTTTCAACTACTGTTTTTATAGGGCTCAAGGTATTAGAGCACTTTTAATATCAAACACACATACATACACGCACATGCAATCTGTCCACTGCCATGGCATATGTTGACTATTAGTCATCAGCTCCACCTCTATAGGCTTCCTATCGATGACAACACAGTTCCATGCTTGCCAAGCCAGCAGGTACAAAAAACTGATTAACAGTCATAAGCAGAACAACAGTACTGTGCAACTTGCAGTGGGCAGCTGGTGGTGCTGTCATTTATTGGGAGGCTTGTAACCCCTTTTTCCATTTATAACAATAGAAAAGTGTCTGCAGTCCATTTGTAGTCTCGGACAAAGGGGCTAAGAGGGTGAATGGGGGAAATCGATGCTTTTGCAGGGGAAATCAATCATGGGGCCGGCAGGCTGATAAAAATCAATGTGAAGTGAGGGCCATGGGTTGTTTTTCAATAGGAGACAGTGCATTATGAACTGCAAACATAGAGACAGTAACCAGGGTGGACTAGCGTGTTTCTCGGGAGAGGGCCTGAAATGACTTATGAATATGAGGTGTAAACCAGAGATGATTTTGGAGTCAGATGGCATCGTTACAGACTTACAGTCCATTCACTGATGCATATTGCACAACAAAAATGGCTGAACAATTAGCAACTAGCATACGCAAACATACAAAAATGAATGTTCTTCTGTGTTACCTCTACAATTGTTTATGGACAGACACTGGTGTCCCATTAGTTTTATCCAAGCTGGTCTATTGTTGTTGTATCATCAATTTCAGCCATATCCACAATTAAAGGGATAGTTCACCCAAAGGTAACATACTTATTTGTTCTTCAAATTTTGGGCTGCCATTCACAGCCATTATAAAGCTTGGATTTAATATAACCTGATTGTATTAATTTGAAAGAAGAATGTCATATACACCTATGGCTTGAGGGTAAGTAAATTATGGGATCATTTTCCTTTTTGGGCAAACTATCCCTTTAAACCTTAACTTACAAGTAAACTATCGCTAGTCACTACAACAGTCAGACGGTTTCTTCAAACAAAATGGATGAAAATTCATGCTGATACTGTACATTAGACTACACAGAGTTAGTTTACTCTGCATTTTGTGGAAATATGATCATCTTCCAAACTTTTTGTCATACATGCACTGCAAAATGTTGAGCTTTCATTGTTTTTAGGGCTCTATGAAATTACTGAAATATCACAAATGTGCATATTGCATTGGCTTGATATTAATTGTCTTCTTCAAAAATTAACAAAAATAAAAGTTTAAGGTTGATGCATATAGCAGAGAATAGACTGCACTGTAAAAAAAATGGTTGATTTTTGTTGGTTTAACTTAAAAAAGTAAGTAACCTGGTTGCCTTAAAATTTGAGTTTATTGAAATTAAAAATTTGAGTTGATACAATGAAGGAAATTTGTTTAATAAATAGAAACTCAAAATATTATTGTATCTGAACCACATAAAAAATTGATAAATCATGATAATAGCACTATTTGGCATGTTTCACTGCGTCATCAGAAATAAAACACACACAATAACCCAATATGCTGACAAAGTCTTTTAATAATATTTTAACAAAGGTTGTTCATCTCAAAAAATGTTCATTGTATTAACTCAAAAATTTTATTTCAATGAACTCAAAATTTTAAGGCAACCAGGTAACATTTTTTCTAAATATTTTTTACAGTGTGGGCACGCGACTGTTACATACATGTTACTTGCTTGATGTTAAAAAGAGTTATTAAGTGCAATAAGCTGCAGAAAACAGCTTATTACTGTACTAGCACACACACTCAAAGTGCGTGTGCAGAAAGCGTGTAATCCTAAATTCTCGATTCTCTTCTGCTGCTTATTGCACTCAATTGGTCAAACACACAATGTTGCCTGTCAAAATGTCTGTCTTGGCGAGTAATTATGCAAACACAATCAGTCATGTCTTCAGAGAGCGCAAACAGTTGGGAAAGAAATTGTATGCGTGTCTGTAGGATCCGTAAATTAGGTCTTAAAGTGAAAGCAGCCTAATATAGTAAACCTGTTTCTGTCGGTGTCAACAAATCACTCACTGCTCTTGACTGAATAACTTTTGTAACTTTAATATGAATCAATGTATATTGATGTGAAGATGCAGTTTTGTTTTTACATTTATTATCCAGTTTCTGTATCATTTCTTATTTGAATACTACTGTTAAATAGATCATCATCGGAAAACATTTTAAGATATTTTCTATTTTAGTCCCAGGGCATATGCAGTCTATGCCCACTTTACTGTTCATGTCCAGAAAGGGAATAAAAACATCATCAAAGTTGTCCATATGAGACATCAGTTGGTTGATTAGAATCTCTTAAAGCATCGAAAATACATTTTGGTCCAAAAATATCAAAAACTATGATTTTATTCAGCATTGTCTTCTCTTATGTGTTCCTCCAAAAAGATTCAAACGGTGTGCATCGATCAATGATTCAGGTCACCAATTTCACATGATTTCAGCAGTTCGGCAGTTTAATGCGATACGGACATGGACATTCTTTCTGGACATGGACAGTAAAGTGGGCATAGACTGCATATACTCTGGGACTAAAATATAAAATATGTTAAAAGTGTCTTCTTCTTCCCGGCTGTTCCCTTCAGGGGTTGCCACAGCGAATCATCTGCCTCAATCTATTCCTATCCCCTGTATCCTCTTCTCTCAGACCGACTACCTTCATGTCCTCCTTCACTACATCCATAAACCTCCTCTTTGGTCTTCCTTCATATCTTCTGCCTGGCAGCTCTCACCTCAGCATCCTTTTACCGATATATTCCCTCTCCCTCCTATGAACATGTCCAAACCATCTCAACCTGCCCTCTCTAACTTTGTCTCCAAAACATCTCACGTGCTGTCCCTCTGATGTACTCATTCCTGATCCTATCCATCCTCGTCACTGCCAAAGAGAACCTCAACATCTTCAGCTCTGCTACATCTAGCTCTTCCTCCTGTCTCTTCCTCAGTGCAACTGTCTCCAAACTAGGGATGAAACGATTACCGGTTTCACGATAAACCACGATAAAATGTACTGACGGTTAGTAATATCGTTTAAAATTGAATTATCATTAAAACCCTCAGTGATTATCCCGATTATGAAAACTCGTGGTAATTCCTGTCCAGTCTGGTGCAGGCGCGCGCCACGTGACGCAACGCTGTTTTCAGAATGAGAAGAAATGACATAAGGCAGTGACAGCACTGGGAGATTTTCCTGACTTCTAAAATCTGAGGTGTGGTCATATTTTGGCTTTTACAAAAGTCCTGAGGGAAAATGAATCGTAGATGCTCTGGTCACCCTGTCTGCAGCAGAACATGCCAGAAGAAAGTCTCTGGGGGAAACACTTCAAATCTGCGAAGATCTGTGAAAGCAAAGCAAGTGGACTTTGACCTCAATACCAAACCTACTTCTGGGAAATAATAACGTGAAGCTTGAGCCAAAGACGAGCGAACAAGTTCAGACACGACTAGGGTGACATTTAAGGAATAATAATCAGGGCTTGACATAACACCCGGCGTTTGTTTGGTGTATTTCGGCTGTGACGTGTAACACAGTCACTCACGTTGATGTTGCTATAGTCACTTAATAAAGGCTTCTCAAAAGCCATCTGTTATAATCACGTTGTGCATTATAACCTATCACACGTGTTTCTATTGAGTTTATGAATGCAATCAGATGCGTTCAGATTAGCCGGAGTTTTGTTCCCAGCACACTCTCACTCACTGTAATCTGCACTCAAAGCAGAGATGAACGTGCCGTGATACGCAGGAGATTCATTCAGCATACAGTGGTTGAATGTTTTTGTTCTAGCCTATTTCAGCAGCGAAAATAGTTTAAAACAAACACAGTAGAACCATAGCACATCTGATATTACTGACATAAAGTTGGCTTGACGTTCGAGATTAGCAAATTTAGGGACCATCTCTAAAGTTATATACAACATTGGTATGCACGCTTGTATAAAACTGACTGTAAAGTGTTCATCTAGGTGTGGTATAATGCACACCTTTTGGATTTTTGATATTTAATAAAATAAACTGTCATATATGAAAATATGGATATGATTTATTTTACTGGGATACTGTTTGGGTTTGTACACAAAATATGCTAAATTTAAATGCGTCATAGCTGATATAGGACACTGATGAGAATATTGCTTGAACATATTTATAGAGATAATATTAGAGATTATATTTACACCAAATTATTATTTATGTATTATGTGGTGCTATTGACAACAGCCAATATAAGGAAGGAAATCCCACAGAATACAATCTTGCTTTTAAAAAGTACATATAGGTGCTTGATTTATTTGTTGTTTGTTGATTTTCAAAAATAAAATGTACATTTTATATACTTATATTTTCAGTGTGTGCATTGGTTCTTTTTGAACACTTTGGGCCCTATCTTGCACCCAGCGCAATTGACTTTGTACACCGACGCATGTGTCATTCCTATTTTGCACCCGCGCAAAGCGTGCTTTTCCCTCCACAGAAGCACGTCGCTAAACTAGTGAATGAACTTGCGCTCCCTGGGCGGTTCAGCGCAAAAAAGGAGGCGTGTTCCGGCGCAAACAATCCCTGGTGCTATTTTGCTGTTCCATTAAACAATTGTGCCACTGACCAGGAAAAACTCAGTGGCGCGTTGCGCGTTGCGCGTTGCGCGTTGCGCGTTGTTCATTATGCTATTTTAAGGGCGCATGCTTGACCATAATGTATAGCGTGCACAACGCGCATACACTTTGCTGATGTAATCTACACAGATGCAACAGTTATTTTTGCAAATCATAAATTGTTACACTAAAAAAATATTAACACATGAGATGACGGAAATCATTGTGGTGTGCCACGAAGATGTGAAAAAATAGGCATAAATCTACCTTACAAATTATTCAGTCTAATTGTAGTAATTGAGGATCACACCTGTTTGCCCAATAGAGGCAAGACATATATGTATATAAGGACATCTGACAAATTGGTTTGTCCGTCAAGAATCAGGGAAAAAAAAAAATCGATTGAAAAACTGAAAAAAACTGTTTAACCGACGCCTGTTTAACCGACGCTATTTTGGGTGGGTTTCTCCCATCCCCATACAACACAACTTCTCTGTCTTTCACTGCTCTTACAAGAACATCAGTCTCCTCGGCTGTGAACCGCTCCTGGCGTGCGCCTGGTAAATACGCCATAATAATAGCAATCCATAATGGAACTTGCGCACCTGCTTTTAAAGGGAATGTTGGATGACGCTCTGATTGGTTTATTCACGTTACGCCCAAACCACACCTATGAATAATGAAGCTACTTCAGACCAACCCTTTTTAGATTTGCGCCGGGCACAAGAGCCATTTATCCCGCCGGGAAAATAGCAAAAGCGCCGAGACCCGCCCACAAAGTTACTTGCACTTCGCGCTTTGACACTTGGGTTTCAGATCGTTAAAATAGGGCCCAATATCTCATTTGAACAAAACCGTGATAATTTGGGTCACTATAACTGTGATGTGAAATTCCCAAACCGTTTCATCCCTACTCCAAACCATACAACACCACTGGTCTCAATATACTGTCCTGTACACCTTTCCTTTCATTCTTGCTGATACTCTTTTATCACACAACAGACCTGACACTTTTCTGTCCAACTTCTCTCATACATATCCTGTACCACTCTAACAATACTCCTCTGCCACTCCAGACCTCCTCATACAATACCACAGCTCCTCTCTTGGCAATCTGTCAAATGCTTTCTCTAAATCTACAAAGACAATGCAGCTCTGATGTTAAAAGTGTAGAGTGTGATTTTTAGCAACATATAATAATAATACATTTTATTTGCAACGCACTTTATATTAAACAAAATCTCAAAGTGATAGTGGTGAGAATGCACATTACCACCGCCCACTGCTCACCCCTCCCTTTCGAAGCACACAGGGACGCTTACGGTGGCCGACACAGGACAAACATGTCGTCGTCTGAGAGAGCAAAGAGTAGCTAGCGCTCTATTGAGAAGTTTGTCCATTTAGGGCTACTGTAGAAACATGGTGGCGTAAAATTATGACCTTACTGTGAGTAGAACCCAGTGTATGGAGACAGAAATGTAGGTAAAGGTAAGGTAAAAAAAACAACAACTAACGGTTCATTATGTAAGGTCTTTATACACCACTGAAAAAGTTATGTACATTATATTGCATTTCTGTCAATAGATGCTCAGAAATATTACACACTGCACCTTTAAAAAGACCTTTACACACTGCACCTTTAGAGAGCTTCTTATCTTAGTATTGTCATCATTTAAAATGCAGTAAATTGTCAAAGCAGTAAAAGCGTAGTCTTTATATTTATTTTTTGTTTTTTGAGCCAAATCTTTAAATATTCCTATGGTCTGACAGTCTCAAGAAAGGCTCAATTAGTAGAGCGGTGTATCCCTCTCCCCCTCCCCCTGACTTGAGGTTGATCTGAGCAGATCTGGCAACCTGGATGCAGAAACACTACTGACTTTGTGATTGGTCGATAGGTGGAGGGTGGAGCTTCAGGCCAAAACACAACATGTCAACATCAACATCAGTTGAGGGCTGCTACAACTGCTTTTAAATGACAATATCCTGACCAGAATACTGTTGTCAGTGATATAAGTATTTGAAATTAACATGATTTCTTAATGTCTAGTGACATATCAGGGCCATTTCAATTTCCATTTCAACAAGGCCAGATTTCGGTAAAAATAAACAGGTAAAGAAATGACAAAGTTAGGGACTCTTATATTTTCTCAAACATGAGTCTTCACACTACATAACAATAAGCAATTTTGTGTTTATTTTTCAACTACCCAGTTACTTTTTACGCAATAGGGTGCACATTATGCTGTGAAATCAAGGTATTGTCGGAGCATATATAAGCAGAGTTAGGATGCCCACCTTTTGGAAATGTCTTGAAAATGTGAGCGCGTTCTACGATGTGTTGAGATGCTGCCTCCGTAGGCAACTAACTAGGTCTTGCAACAGAGTAACTGTCTTGACCCACCTTGAGCTCTAAAAAGTGTCATGGTTCAGATGCTAAAAAAGCTAGTGTTTAACCAAAGGGCATTTGCTGAGATGGTTCAGAGATCAAGAACTCAAGAATGTAGTCATAGACTGCAGAGAATTATGATACTAAAGGTTGAGTCTGTTAAACTTTAAGACAAGGCTGAAAAGTCAAGAATACAAGGTGGACTGAAAATGAGAATTCAGTAACCGGGGGTGCATTCAGTCTGACAACCTGGACCAGGGATGAAAAAAATCCAGAGATAGAAGCAAGAGATGGAGGTGGACACTGATTATGCTATGGCTTTATGTGGGTGGACAAGAAATGCTAGCAATCAATGCCATTTCCCAGAAACATATTGCATGATTGAGGTGTCATATATGCGGGACAAACTGAAGTTTAGGGTTTATTAAATATATACAAATAAATAATTACATTTAATAATAGTATTCAATTTAATATTAAGGTTTGGGGGTTCTTTAAATGGGGACCTATTATGCTGAATACATTTTACATGGCGTTTGAACATAAATGTGTAACAATTAGCAACCCTATAATGGTAAAAATCCACCCGCTCCTTTTTTGTTTAATCACTATAAATCATAAGCAGTCTCAGAACAAGCAGTTTTCAGATTCTAGCATATGTGACATCACATATGCTTAGGCCCCGGCCACGAGTGCTGACGGAGTCCCTATTCGCTTAGCTCCTCCGCTGAGTGAGCTGCACACACTGCTCAATATTTATCAGCAACATTCAAGTAAGAAATGTATTCTTAATTATAGCTGCAAGCAGCGATGAAAGGGCCCATGCACCGAAAACAGGAAAACAGTAAATAGTGAGTGACTTGCATTTAAAGCTGCGGTAAGTATTATTTCAAAACCGTTTTACAAAATGGACTCGGGTGAAATAACAAACTTGTAGCCAATCAGCAGGTAAGGGGTGTGTCTAATAATGATTGAGAGAAGATAGGCTCAGTGCACATCATTATTCAAAACACACGACGGACATTAGCCAAGAACTAAATATATGCTGGCTTTTTCTTGAATATGCTCGTGTGTCATGTTCACTTGTTTGTTCATTTGTGATCGTTTTGTCGCTTACTTCAGCGATGATAAAGACCCATTCATTTCCACACAGTATGGAGCATCTAAATCTCAGGTTTCAAGCATCAGCTTACAAAATGTGTCCCACAAGTAAGATACTATACTCCTAATATATGTCTGTTTCCTCTTTTCATGATCTATATAACCCTTATCATAATATAACCATAATTGTATAATGTCATTAGCTGGACTATTGAGTTATTCATGAGAACGGTTTGTGTTTTTGTGATCGCTATAACTGTAATCTTGTCATAATTGTAATGTGTTCATTAGTTGGACCTTCGGCATATTTTTCAAGCGAGTTGTTCATGAGAACGGTTTGTGTTTTTGTGATGGATATTTACTTTTTCATTGAATATTCGACCTGGATTAGTAACACGCAGATTCTGCCACAGTCATGGCCTGGGTTACGTATGTGTGGGGGCGGAGCTATCAAAATAGGAGCGATACCCTTTTCCGGGGTAGGGGCGTGTTTGTTTTGGTGATTTGAAATAGCAACAACGGAAACCAGAAAGCACTTACCCCACCTTTAAGCGAGTAGATATAGGTGAAATACAGCAAAGTCATTTTGATGTGCCACACTTACAATAGGCAGTAGGCTATAACTGAATATTAGCATGTATTATCAAACGTGAAGTTTGGGGTAGATCGGACATTGGATGCCTGACTTACAACAGCTTCTTGTGTCATGGCGAAACATCAGACTTTGTCGGGCCGCCGCAGACAGCAAAAACTCAAGATCTTCACAATTTAGCATCACCAAGATCTTCAGATTAGACTGAACAAATGTGATGTTGATCTGGTTAAATCACTATGAGGAGTTAATCACAGAAACATCAAGCTTTGTTAGGCCGCCATGGACACTAAGGTTCTTCGCAATTTAACGTCACAACGGCCTTTTGATTAGACTGTGCAAATATGATGTTGATCTAATTAAACCTCCAGGAGGGGTTCATTAAGGTACAATGTCTGGAAATGGAAAAACTTTTTTTTTTTTTTTTTTAGAAAATTAGAAATATCTGATTTCCTGTATGTAAAACATAGCGAACAGTAATAAAAAATCGAGCCATTTTGCCACGCCTAATTCTGAAACCCATATCAGATACACATTTTTGCCTCATCTGACGCGTGTGCAAAGTTTAGTTTTCGAGCATTTTTACTCCTCCAAAAATGTGATTAATTTGGGAGAAGAATAATAAGGCTGAGCAATTTCAATTCCTCACACCGTCGGTGCTCGGGCCCTAATAAAGCTAGTAAAATTTCACACTCAAGAGCAGTAAGAGATTTTCTGTTTTTCTTTTATTGTTTGATTCATATTAACAGCAGGTCCTGGATATTACGCTGCTTTCACTTTAATACGCAGATCTAATATACACATTCAATATCTTTACTTGCTGTTTATATTCAAAGACATAACCGGTGTTTGTGTAAACTTTGTGTTTTTGACATAACCTTGTGCACTCAAAAAATGACTTGTTGAATTTACTTAAAGGTCCCGTTCTTTGCGTGTTTTCGAAGCTTTGATTATGTTTACAGTGTGCAATATAACATGAGTTCATGTTTCGCGTGTAAAAAACCACAGTATTTTTCACACAATTTACTTATCTGTACAGCGCTGTTTCCTCTGTCCTAAACACGGCCTGATGATTTCCTTGTTCTATGAAGTCCCTCCTTCAGAAACACGTTACAAGTTCTGATTGGGCCAGCGCTTCCCGTGTTGTGATTGGACAGCAGCTTAGCGCACTTTGCCCGGAAAGGTCCCGCCTCTTACCATAACGGGGAGATGCAAGCGCTGAATGTGCGCTCTTCTCCACGTGGGAGAGCAACGAGACCACGCCCCCTATTTTGCGTGTTCTTGTGGGCGGAGGGTTAGTCAACAAACGGTTCTAGTGACGTCATCACATCCCTGCACTTCCTGCTGTAGTCCAAACCGGCCGTTCGCTGTAGGCTTTGAAAGGGAACTTCTGTTAAATAAAATATCTCACTTGGCATTGAACTTTGAGCTTTATAATTTTACAGGTATTATTTATGCTCTAACAGCAACATTACACACTAACTAAAGTTTGAAAGATGGAATCACGAAGAACGGGACCTTTAAGTGGTTGCACACAACTATATTGAGCAATTTTTACAAATAACAATTTAGTTATATAAACAAAAAGAATTCAAGTAAACCTGACACAATTTCTTTGAGTAAATACAAACCATTTGAATTTGTGACTGTTACATAATATTTATATGTGCCATTTACTTAATGATGTTATGTTACATTTATAAAAGTTCATGTAAGGTGACAGTGTTATCAATTTAATTTGCCTTTAAAAATTGTAAATAAGAACAAGCATATTTTTAAAATTAAAATGCTAAATTAACTCATTGGACAAACAAACAATATTTAATCGAGAGCTGGAATTCCATTGAATGTATTTGTATATAAGTCCCCTAAACACAGCCACTCTTCTGCATAATGCTAACCACAAAATGACAGAAACTCCTCAATGTCCAACATAACCGAACATTAAACACTAACATTAACGCATAAAATAACACTTTAATCCATACATTTTCTCTCCTAGCGCAGTCCCTTGCAAAGCATAATGGAAGCTACAGATCCACTGGCCAGTTAGTTATGTCAGCACAAATATTTCATGTAATTTTAACGCAAATTAATTAAGTAAACTTCAGTTTTTAATATATTAGGCTGACTGAACACAAACATATCTAATTTTGACACAACTTAATTTAATTAAGTAAAGTACACATAATTTAAATGTGCTATCAGTTTGTTGCTCACATGATGTGGCGTCTGACATCCGGCTTTCTGTGAGCGCTCTTCAGGTGTGTGCGCTCAGAAAACTTTAAAACTTTTAAAAGTTAAAACTGATATATGGCTTGGCGATAATACACTTTTATGATAATGAAGAACAGCAATAGTGTAACAGTAAGTGTAACAAACAGTAAGTGTTTCGCGAAAAAGATGATAATTAAAACCAAACAGATGTTTTCGTTTTTGGAAGAGTATCCAAAGCAGATCGTTTGCATTTAAAGATACATGCACGAGATACAAAACAGCATGTTTTTCCACTCAAAAATGGGCATTTACAACATGGTATAGTTAATGATCTGTGGGGCACTTTGAGATGAAACTTTACAGACATTCTGGGGAGACTTATGTTACATTTTGTAAAAAGGGGCATAATTGGTTTCCTTTAAATAATGCAAATGACTAAATTTATGTAAAATGACACATTTTATTAACGTAGTACACCGCCAACAAATAATTGCATATAACACATAATTAAAAAATATTTAGTGTGAGCAGTTAAAAGAGTTTACAACCGCAAATGTTGTTCAGTAGGGAGACAAAACAATAGAAAAGCGAGTAACAATGGGAAACATGATGTCTTTGAAATGTAAGGAGAAAACATGAAAGCATGCAGCTGTCCCACAGGAATGAAAGACAATGCAGACCCTAAAAACACGCATGCAACGGCAGAGCAAAGGAGCAAGAGAAAAATAAACGATTAAACTGAGATTTTCACATCAATTATTCATCATGCTGAAGGCCTCCGTGCTGCAAGGCTGCCAAATCTCATGTCAACGTTTCTTTGCCTGGTACTTCAAACAAGTGAGACTTCCAAAAAAAAAAAAAAAAACCTTTACTATTTTAGTTCTTTAGAGAGCTTTTTTATCTTCTACCATCTATATCTGACTTCTGCCCAAAAGCAGAGAATAACGTTCTGCTCTTGTTAAACTTTCCTGGATAAGCAACAATGTTAAATCATTAGCATCTCCAGCTTTGGTGACTGAATCTGCTGACTTGGGTCATGCTGAAAGATAACAAATACGGATTGTATGGTCTTAATACATAATCATTTTTTTTTTTTTTTTATCCCACAAATGTGGAGCAGTGGTGCTTCGGGCTCAACACAATAGAGCTTTTCATGTGAAAGCTTCTATATTTACCAAACTGAATACCAAAAGAGAACATTGTTGCAAACACACAACTAGAATGTGCACTAAAATCATAGTAAAGCAACTTCCAACACACTTTATGGATTTCATTTTACATGTATAAAGTAGTTTTTGCTGCCGTTCTCCACAGGTGTTTGCATTGGCATTTGAATGATGATGTTTCATTTGTTCTGGGTGATGTTTCACTTATTTGGAGTTTTGGGGATATTAATTAGGTCTTATTTAATTGTATAAACTATAATACTGATCTGCCAACATTGTCGCTATATGATAAATTAAAATAAGCTGATAACATCACTGTTTTCTCCAGAACAACTGTACAGCCAAATCTAATTTTGTTGCAATATTGTCCTGTTTAACACTGTGAAGCTACTTTGAAACAATCATCATTGTAAAAGCGCTATATAAATAAAGTTAATTAATTGATTGATTGACTTCCATAATGATTCAAAATATCCATATAAATAGTATATTTGACAACTTTGTTAAACATCCTCTTATAGGTATAAGTATAGCTTTCTGCATTTACTAAAAAGATATAGATCTTTTATAGATATATAGATCTATAGCCTAGGATATATTAGAGAAAAAAAAGTGAAAATTTTGTCCTCAAAGTTGATGTGTTAGAAGCAGGAAAAATGGGCAAGCGTAAGGATTTGAGAGAGTTTGACAAGGGCCAAATTGTGATGGCTGGATGACTGGGTCAGAGCATCTCCTTGTGGGGTGTTCCCAGTCTGCAGTGGTCAGTATCTATCAAAAGTGGTCCAAGGAAGGAACAGTGGTGAACCAGTGACAGGGCCGAGGCTCATTGATGCATTTGGGGAGCGAAGGCTGGCATGTGTTGTCCGATTAAACCGACGAACCACTGTATGTCAAATAGCTCAAGTTAATGCTGGTTCTGATAGAAAGGTGTCAGAATATACAGTGCATCGCAGTTTGTTTCGTATAGGGCTGCATAGCCGCAGACCAGCCCATGCTGACTCCTTTCCACCGGCAAAAGTGCCAACAGTGGACATCAGAACTGGACCACAGAGCAATGGAAGAAGATGGCCTGGTCTGATGAATCAGGTTTTTTTTACATCACGTGGATGGCAGGGTGAGTGTGTTGCTTATCTGGGGAACACATGGCACCAGGATGCACTATGGGAAGAAGGCAATACGGCAGAGGCAGTGTTATGCTTTGGGCAATGTTCTGCTGGGAAACCTTGAGTCCTGCCATCAATGTGGATGTTACTTTAACATGTACCACCTACTTAAGCATTGTTGCAGACCATGTCCAACCTTTCATGGAAACGGTATTCCTTGGTGGCTGTGGCTCTTTTAGCAGGATAATGTGCCCTGCCAGAGAGGAAAAATGGTTCAGAAATGCTTTGAGGAGCACAACAACGCGTTTGAGATGCTGACTTGGCCTCCAAATTCCCCAGATCTCAATCCAAGGGAGCATCTGTGGGATGTGCTGAACAAACAATCCCGATCCATGGAGGCCCCACCTTGCAACTTACAGGACTTAAAGGAGCTGCCGCTAACATATTGCTGCCAGATACCACAGCACACATACAGGGGTCTAGTGGAGTCCATGCCTCGACAGCAAAAGGGGGACAACACAATATTAGAATATAATGTTAATGTATAATGTTAGGTCACAATGTTAGTTATGCCTGATCGGTATATATATATATACTTAAATTTGTATTCATTAAATTGCTCAATAGTTACATTATTAGAACATTATATTTCAAATAAATGTAATTTATCCACAAAACATTAGTCAGTACAACTTATTTTCAACACTAATAAGAAATTGTTTTATTAGTAATAAATGTAATAATAGGTTGATTTCTGAAGTATCATGACATGGAAGTCTGCTGTAACTATGCTGAAATTTCTGCTTTGCAATAATACTGGAAATAAATATACTGCATAAATACTGTTATAAATTACATTTTAAAATATTTTCTAATAAAACAGTATTTCAAAATGCTGTCAAAATATTATTATAAATACGCTTAAAACATTAAAAAATCGTACTTTGTACTTTTACAGCACTTACAATACTTGGGAAGACAGTGTAACTATCCTGACTGCATCAGTTATGGCACATTAGCTCTTGTAAAGACTCTTCACATCTCTGAAAGAGTCATCATCAGAGCTTCAGCCTTAATCATTGACCTTGTCCTCTGGATAAGCCTTAGAACCTCTTTAGAGAAGGCAAACCCCATGAGGATCCACCCACCAGGGCCCTAAACTAAATTAGTTTCAGCGCCTCAATCCCATCCTTATTCTGGTCATGAATTAGAGGAGGAACAGGGCTCACTGGGGTGCCTGCAAGCCATACAGCTTTCATACCAGCATAGTCTGACATGAGCGCTGCCCCGCTCCATCCCCCAGGAACCTCCTGGACGACCCGTGCTGTCACTCAATGGGTTTAGCCCATTAGCTGCAAGGTTTATGGAGCACGGAATGAAGAAAGAGTTCAGCCCAGCCCAGTCCAATGTCTTCTCTGACCTTCGAAATAACCCCCAGTAAGGGGTCAATCCGAGCCAGAGACATCTCCAATTCCTCAATCTTGCTGATGAATTGGAGACTTCAGTAGAAACGGATGGGATAAAGGACTATAGGGCACCTAAGAAGCAGAACAGTTTTTTTAGAGCAAAAGAACGAATGAGATTTGGTTTACTGTCACTGGTTTTAGCACTCCAATCTTCTCAAATAATTTCTCTAGAATGAATCGATTATTCCTAAATCTACCACTAAAGTGCAGCGGAAAAATATATATTTCTGCCCTGCGGCAAGATTGCATCAGATGCTAAGATAGATCCATCCCCATTGTACTTTTGTGTAAAGTGGCGCGCACATGCAAGGCATTACACATTTTTGTTACCAGTTTTAACAACGAAATGAATACATTTATGTTTGTTAAAGGCCATCATGTTATGAAATTGAAAAACTGAGATGCCATTGAAAATGTTTCCCCACTCTGCTTTCCTTAACAATCTACTTCCACATTTCAGTTGCATGACTGAAGGTGAAGGTCGACTTCTCTGTGAAGGTTTTTATTCATTCAGATGGTCACAAAATGTCAGGGCTTCATCCATTTTAAATGACGGAACATTGAAATGTGAACAAATGTGAAAAAATTATGACGTCATGATGATGCATCTCTAATCTCTAATGCAGGTATCGGCTCTCAGAAAAATATGCCTGTGGCCATTGCTTAATACATGTTTCGCAATGCTTTCAGAGTGAAATGTCCAGTGAGTGGAGCCAAAAGCATGTTCAGTTTTATCTGTAACAGATGAACATGAATCTGAAAATGTTTTATGTTGGTTGTTGTATGCATCAGAGCATTTTTCCGGTGAGGCGCGCTAAAAAAAAAAAACAGATAGTTACCAAAAGCTAGCCTAGAAATCTAGGCGCACGCTAGCGGCAGCAAATCTAATGTGCCCGCGAGTGTCGTCTAGCAACTTTCAATACTCCTTCTGAGCTGTAAACGGCAAACTCTTGCCGGGCCAATCACATCGTGTATAGAGTCGGTGGGCGGGACCATAATGACGACGGCCGAGTTGTGTTTGCGTGCTTCTAGTAAACACAGAAACTGGCGAATGGCGGTCTTTCGCATTAGCTTTGACCGCGACTCTGGAAGACTTGGAGTTAAGCTTTTCTCGGAGAAAAGAACAAAGAACGGCACTGAAGTCTTTCTTAAGAAGGGAAGATGTGTTCGGGGTTTTGCCGATCGGATACGGCGAATGTTTAACCTATCAACGAGCTCTGCTTCACCTTCGTTGCTCTGGTTGGTTGTAGAGCTATCCAATTGCGTGCAGAGGGAGTTTGAAAGACAACCGTTTATCCCGCCCCTCGGATTGAGCCCTGTCAGTGGTGAGTTTCCAGACCAAACATCTTGATGTGGGTCTGGCTTGTCAGGCTAACCAAAAGCAAGCATGAGGAAAAAAAAAAACATCTGCTAAAGCAATCATGCAATTTTAGTTGTTTCTAAATATCTTTGAGCTCTTTTACCAGCAGCCAGCAGCCATATCACCCTGTAGCCCAAGACTGGTTTCCCACTGAAGCTAAGCAGGGCTGAGCCTGGTCAGTACCTGGATGGGAGACCAACTGGGAAAACTAGGTAGCTGCTGGTAGAGGTGTTAGTGAGGCCAGCAGGGGGCGCTCACCCTGTAGTCTGTGTGGGTCCTAACACCCCAGTATAGTGATGGGGACACTATACTGTCAAAGAGCACCGTCCTTCGGATGAGACATTAAACCGAGGTCCCGACTCTCTGTGGTCGTTAAAAATCCCAGTATGTCCTTTGATAAAGAGTAAGGGTGTAACCCCGGCATCCTGGCCAAATTTGCCCACCGGCCCCTGTCCATCATGGCCTCCTAATAATCCCCATATCCTTCATTGTCTCCTCTCCACTAATCAGCTGGTGTGTGGTGAGTGTTCTGGCGCAATATGGCTGTCGTCGCATCATACAAATGGATGCTGCACATTGGTGGTGGCTGAGGAGATTCCCCTTTATTTATGTAAAGCGATTTGGGTGTCTAGAAAAGCGATATATGGATTCGGGTTCGGATTCGGCCGAATATTGGGCTTTTTGACTGGGTTCGGTTTCTGCCGAGCCTTAGAATTTTTTTCACCGAACCGAACCCGCTTGCACTACACGATACTGGTGGAACATGATGGCGCGGTTGATTATGGCAACGTTTACTAGGTGGACCGTTCAAATGCAGTAGGCTGTGAGAAAGTGAAAATGGAACTTGTGAACAGAAAACGTGTTGTTTGGCAGTACTTTCAGTCACAAGAAGGCAATTCAAGTCGAGCTATATGTTCAATTTGCAATGCCGATTTGTCTCGTTGTGGCAAGAACCCTAAACAATAGCCGCTGGATGTCCGGTTCGCGAACGAATCGTTATTTTTAACCGGATCTTTTTAGTGATCCGGTCGAACCAGTTCACCAAATCGGACTGAATCATTCTAAACGGTTCGCATCTCAAATCAGCGCTGATCCCACAAGTTACTATAGTTACTCACTTTCTGACATGAGTGACAGTCCCTCAGACTAGAAATAAATTAACATCTTGAAGTATATGTTGTAACTCCAACAGTTCACTGAACTGAGGCATGTTTTGCTGTGAGAACCGGTGAGCTGAGATATGCGTGATCGCGTCGTCTTGAACAGAACTGTTTCTCTCGGAAAACTGATGCTGATAATATATGAGCACGGGTGAACCAAGGATTTGTGTAAGTTTATGTTATGTCAATGTAAGTTTATTTAATCTGTGTAAAACATCAGTGTTTGCACGACAGTGGCTGTATTGAGTGCTTTTGCAAAACATGAATTAAAAAACGTATCCAAGATGATGATGATGACAATAATAATTATTACTATACTAAGTTTTAATTACAAATACTTTACATGAATGTGTTTGAATGTATTTTCATCCGCCGGGATGATAGAAATGATGTCATTACGTAAGGATGTAAAAGAACCGGTGATCCGTTTTTTTTTAACCGGTTCATTGAAACCAACTGTCCGAAAGAACCGTTTCGCGGAAAAGAACCGAACTTCTCATCCGAGAGAATAAGAGTTGTGCATGAAGGAATCTACAGACAGCAATACGGCACAGTCATCCTGACATAATGTTACCTTTTTTTTAAATTAAAATTAAATTAAAAATACACTGCTGTGGACGTTGTTTATGTCATTATTGTGTTTACTGTGATAATGGACTGAGGATGGGAGTTGGATTTGGTATTTGATTTCGGATTCGTCAGAATCTTAACCAGTGGATTCAGTATTCGGCCGAACCTCAAAAAATCTGGATTCGGTGCATCCCTAATTATTATTTTACCGTGGCTTGTGTTCCATGACTCAGACCCGATGACTTGCAAGTGTAATGCTGTACCAGGTGAGGTACAGAACAAGTTTACTACATCAAAAACGTCACACTTTTGGAGCTGATTATTTGATACAAACATCAGAATGTATCCATTTACAAATCATGCACTATGGTAAGTGTTTTGAGGTCACAACTTAGTATTATGAAAGAATCTGTGTGAAAACACTCATTATTAATATTATAAAAGTTTCTGGTGTTGTTTCATCTCTGTTTGAAACATGAAATTACAGTTATCTGTGTAGTTATCATCTTTTTGTGAGTTGTGCATTGGCGGCACCTCAGCGCGGATGAATCTAATGTTATGTTCCCCGAAAAATTACAAGCTCACCATTGTGAATCCAAAATTGATTTGGGATCATTTTTAACCAAAACCAAAAAAAGTTATGGACTTCAGCTTAAATATGATATTCTAGACTACCGCAATGCGCAACAAGTGTCTCACACCAGCGAAAGCACAGAGTAACGTTAAAGCATACCTTGCAACTTGCATAACTCAAATTTGCATAGTTTGATTATTTTGACAAAGTAAAACAGTGCCGCATTACCCAACAATTTCAAATTGTCTAATAAAGTGACTTGCATGAATAATAATTAGGCACTTGCGACTATTTTATTAGAATGAAAAAAAAATGTATGATCAAATTAAACACATTAAACAAACTGTAACAAAGTTTACGTTCAGGGAAGAAGGAACGTAACTTTAATCGTAAAATAAACAACAAAACGAAAATAGCGTCAGCGGCCGACTGCGGTATATAAGCATAATGAAAACAGCAAAATGTAGTGATGTAGACAAGCAAAATGTTCCGGGCTCTCGGCCCACCCTGCTTCATACCACAGTAACGTTAATAAAAATGTAATACATTGAGTCGATTGCTTTCCGTCAGCTGTGGAGGAGAAGATGACAACTCTCATGATTTCATTCACTTCTTCATCAAGCCGCACCTATTCATTTTAAAAAGCAAACTCTAGCTGCAAAACTTAGATACTTTACCTATAATTTAAGATGGTAACTACAGTAAATTGTGTGCATAGGTACATTTTTGGCATCTTGCAAAAATGTAATGTAAAGGCAAATTTTTACAATGAGCCTAGGTTGTTTAATATCTTATACTTTATACTTTTTACTACCTTTTTCCAAGTCCATTTCAAATCAAGACATCAAATCGCTATCCACCAAACAAATCTTGTTATTCTCAATGCTTGTTATAACTGAGCCAAACTTGTGGTATAGTAGGAACGCCTGCTTTGTGGCAGTGTAATCTTGCAATTTAAACAATTACATTTAAACAAAGCCTATTGAACCCCCATGACCTAATTACCCTCTTTCCTACAGCACCGCTATTAAAAATACCATTTAGGCAATTAGTAAGATCTATTGGTATATATGTAAAGCTCATTAAGAGGTGTCTCCTGGCCCCATATGAGCCGTATTGACCTCACAGCAGACGGGCTCAGATATTGATTTAACATGTTATCTATGCTGGCTAAAACTATATTGACTGTATGGTCGCCTGCACCCGCCACTGACGATGATTGACTAACTACTTTTACAGCAGTGTGCTTGAGAAAGACTGCCTGCTTACAGCAAAGGGCAACCTAAAAGCATAAGTTTATTTATTGTATGGACTGGAGCTGGACACATCGGTCAATGCCAGAGTGACAGATGGTGTGACAGGCCACCCTATTGCCTGTAAAGTATAAGCAAGGCTGAAGAGCTTTATTTTTATGGCAACACGATTTAACAGTCAAGACCAAAATATTCACTGCAAAAAGCTTTCAGTGGGTGACAAGACATCAAAGTAATTAAAATCTGGTGAACCCTGAAAATCAGCTTCCATTTCAAGAAATCACAGGACATTTTCTCAACAGAAACCATGATTTGTCAACGTCAGTGCACACAGCAGAAACCTTTAATTGGATACACAACCATGGATATGTTGCACAAGGACATGAATAACTAAGAAATTAGTGATTGTGATTTGGTTGTAGTGACAGTTTTGTGTGAGGTGACATTAAATGATTAGCCCCTGGACTCAAACCCTAGAGAAATAAACAATCCTAAACCAATTTCCTTTGTGATCTTGAGGAAGGTGCTTTTGGTCCAGGTGGACAGTGTCCAAGGAGATGTACATTACAAGCTTAGCTTACGTGGAAGTACTTTCCAAAGTATGAGACTGGAAAATCTTCCATCTTTGCTCATGTGGATAGGTATGTCTTTAAGGCAAGCACCTAAACGGTCTTAAACTACAGTCATCATCATGACATATGAATGGCGCTGACTTGATGATGGTGTCACACATTTTACAATATATATTAGGGCTGTCAATCGATTCAAATATTTAACCGCGATTAATCGCATGTAAAATGGATGAAGTTAACTTGAGATGAATCGCAATTTAATCGCACATTTTTATCAGTTATAAATGTATCTTAAATTAAGTTTAAATTAAGTTTTGGATACTCCAATTGTCATGGGTATGGACAAATATATATGCTTTATGCAAATGTACGTTTATCATTAGTAAAACCATACTTATTCAATAATAATCAATAATACAGCATGAAGACTAGACATATATCAGAGGTCATAGATGCTTATGCAAGAACTAGTTCATGTCTCTTAAGTTTAAGCTTAACAATTCAGAATAAGCAGTGATTTCTCTCATTTTAAGAATATAAGTAAAGGTAAATAAAGTACATATAAGAGTTTTTACACTGGCAGTTTAGTTCAGAACAGGGCACAGTTCGTATGAAAAATTGGTAATGTGAAAGCTGTCATGCGGACCTGAGAGCGCACCAGTACCACACCATACCTGCCCCTTTAAGAGATGCGCGTTCCCTATTTAACTGCCGGTGTTTTGTGTGTGTGTGCCTAACTGTGCCACGATTCACGCCAACAGTTTGAGAAATATTATATATATATATATATATATATATATATATATATATATATATATATATATATATATATATATATATATATATATATACACACACAGTCTTGTTCAAAATAATAGCAGTACAATGTGACTAACCAGAATAATCAAGGTTTTTAGTATATTTTTTATTGCTACGTGGCAAACAAGTTACCAGTAGGTTCAGTAGATTGTCAGAAAACAAACAAGACCCAGCATTCATGATATGCACGCTCTTAAGGCTGTGCAATTGGGCAATTAGTTGAATTAGTTGAAAGGGGTGTGTTCAAAAAAATAGCAGTGTCTACCTTTGACTGTACAAACTCAAAACTATTTTGTACAAACATTTTTTTTCTGGGATTTAGCAATCCTGTGAATCTCTAAACTAATATTTAGTTGTATGACCACAGTTTTTTAAAACTGCATGACATCTGTGTGGCATGGAGTCAACCAACTTGTGGCACCTCTCAGCTGTTATTCCACTCCATGATTCTTTAACAACATTCCACAATTCATTCACATTTCTTGGTTTTGCTTCAGAAACAGCATTTTTGATATCACCCCACAAGTTCTCAATTGGATTAAGGTCTGGAGATTGGGCTGGCCACTCCATAACATTAATTTTGTTGGTTTGGAACCAAGACTTTGCCCGTTTACTAGTGTGTTTTGGGTCATTGTCTTGTTGAAACAACCATTTCAAGGGCATGTCCTCTTCAGCATAGGGCAACATGACCTCTTCAAGTATTTTAACATATGCAAACTGATCCATGATCCCTGGTATGCGATAAATAGGCCCAACACCATAGTAGGAGAAACATGCCCATATCATGATGCTTGCACCTCCATGCTTCACTGTCTTCACTGTGTACTGTGGCTTGAATTCAGAGTTTGGGGGTCGTCTCACAAACTGCCTGTGGCCCTTGGACCCAAAAAGAACAATTTTACTCTCATCAGTCCACAAAATGTTCCTCCATTTCTCTTTAGGCCAGTTGATGTGTTCTTTGGCAAATTGAAACCTCTTCTGCACATGCCTTTTTTTTAACAGAGGGACTTTGCGGGGGATTCTTGAAAATAGATTAGCTTCACACAGACGTCTTCTAACTGTCACAGTACTTACAGGTAACTCCAGACTGTCTTTGATCATCCTGGAGGTGATCATTGGCTGAGCCTTTGCCATTCTGGTTATTCTTCTATCCATTTTGATGGTTGTCTTCCGTTTTCTTCCACGTCTCTCTGGTTTTGCTCTCCATTTTAAGGCATTGGAGATCATTTTAGCTGAACAGCCTATCATTTTTTGCACCT
The DNA here is from genome assembly GCF_024679245.1 of Pseudorasbora parva. Classification (NCBI taxonomy): domain Eukaryota; kingdom Metazoa; phylum Chordata; class Actinopteri; order Cypriniformes; family Gobionidae; genus Pseudorasbora; species Pseudorasbora parva. The sequence continues at coordinate 8,158,004 of NC_090196.1, read as the reverse complement.
CTTTATAGGTTTTCCCCTCTCTAATCAACTTTTTAATCAAAGTACGCTGTTCTTCTGAACAATGTCTTGAACGACCCATTTTCCTCAGCTTTCAAATGCATGTTCAACAAGTGTTGGCTTCATCCTTAAATAGGGGCCACCTGATTCACACCTGTTTCTTCACAAAATTGATGACCTCAGTGATTGAATGCCACACTGCTATTTTTTTGAACACACCCCTTTCAACTAATTCAACTAATTGCCCAATTGCACAGCCTTAAGAGCGTGCATATCATGAATGCTGGGTCTTGTTTGTTTTCTGAGAATCTACTGAACCTACTGGTAACTTGTTTGCCACGTAGCAATAAAAAAATATACGAAAAACCTTGATTATTCTGGTTAGTCACATTGTACTGCTATTATTTTGAACAAGACTGTGTATATATATATATATATATATATATATATATATATATATATATATATATATATATATATATATATTCTGTTGAGTGTTGCACTAAATAACTCCTTGAAGTATATTTCTTCCTTTAATCTCTACCTTGAGATAAACATTCTTCCAGATTGAATGCTTATACCTTAGCCTAGAAATTTAGATGCACCCTAGCGGCAGCAAATCTAATCTGCTGCAAGTGTCGTCTAGCAACTCTCAATACACTTCTGAGCTGTAAAAACCAAACTCTGGTCGGGCCAATCACATCTTGTATAAAGTTGGTGGGCGGGGCTTAACATAATGACGACGGCCGAGTTGCGCTTGTGTGCTACTAGTAAACACAGAAGCTGGCGAACGGCGGTCTTTCAAATCAGCTTTGACCACGACTCTGGAAGACTTGGAGTTAAGCTTTTCTCTGAGAAAAGGACAAAGAACGGCACTGAAGTCATTCTTAAAAAGGGAAGATGTGTTCGGAGTAGGCTTGGGCGGTAATACGGTAATATGGTATACCGCGGGATCTAAAAATAGCAACGGTATCAGTTTCAATACCGTTATACCGTCATAAAAATGCGTGCTTGTCATCACATGACAGCGTGGAGGCGCGAAAGTGACAGAGAGCGCGGGAAAGATGGCGAGTAGCGCACCGAGTGATCTGGTCGTGAAAAAGAATACAACTTCAGCAGTTTGGCAGTATTTCGGGTTTCGACCGAACGAGAAGGGAGAGGCGGTAAATACGGATGAGGCAATTTGCAAATTGTGCCACAAAAAGGTGACCGCGAGAGATGGAAATACCTCGAACCTAAGGTCGCATATAAGAATCCACCATCCACTCACTGCAGCGAGAATGGACCCGAGTTCACTCAGTGCAACAGTTTTACCGGCTCACGATGCAGGACCAACAACATCTAGGTCGACTGCCAGTACGCAGCCGACGATAATGGGGGCCTTCGGGAAAACAACAAAGTACAAAAGGGACAGCGTCCGTTGGAAAACCTGTACTGATGCAGTGACAAAATACTTGGCGAAGGAAATGGTCTCGTTCCACACAGTGGAAAAAAAGTCCTTTAAGGATATGGTAAAGGTCCTAGATGCCCAGTACGACCTGCCTGGACGGAAACATTTCTCACAAACAGCCGTCCCACATTTATATAGTAAGGTTAGAGACAATATTCAAGTGCTGTAGGCTAGTGACAATGCCCCCAAATTTTTGAGATACCCCTACCGGAGGTAGAACCAAACCCAACAATGTTTTTCCTCCTCTCTAAGGTCTCCCATTTATGAAATGGATTCTTGGCTAAAAATATTTTACTATTAAGATTGTTAAATTAACAGATATTGTTATACACCCCAAAACCAAAAAGGGACTAAAATATAGCCTGTCCGTATGGGAGTTAAGGCATATAAACTAATGCAGATCAATCACACAAGCTCTGAGAGCTTTGAAACTTGACATGTTTGTAGTCAGGAAGTTGATTTAACTGCTAGAAAAGACTGGATGTGAATATATTGATGTATGGAATAAATAGAGACATATAAACACATACCTAAAATAACCGGACATGCACAAATTGAATATCTATACAGAATGTTTTCATTTACTTTATGGTTGCTTAGCCAGGGATTGTCATATAAACACATATGATGGCTTGTTGGAAAGGTGAGGTTGTGCTGAATCCAGCAATACCAAATATGAAAATATAGCATGATCAAATCAGGGTATTCTGTTACTCAATGTATGAGGTGTCTAAAATGAATGGAAATGGAACACTAGCATAATTTAGTAGGCCTACAAAGCCCATTATCAGTGGTGAGAAGAATGTTGAGAAATTCAAATATGAGATACATCTAATAATGAAACATTTCATATGGCACCTTGTACTATATGGAAACAAAGACTGAAATCGAAAGATAACACGTTACCATAGCACAAACAGGAGACTCGGAGTCAGGATAGCAGTTTGACTTTAATGAGCCTTTTAATAGAACTATAACTTAACATCACACAATACAAATTAAATTACTGTCTTAAATCAAACAAATGGCAATCTAACTAAACAAACACTCCACGGGGGAATGAGCCCTGTCTTCTCAGGCTGTTTTTTTTCTAGTAGCAACCATTTGGAACATGAACTGCTTTTGGTAGCCATTCTTAGCTCAGCCCCTCATGATGTTACAACTGCAACACACCACTGTCACTCATCCACATTGTCATCAGTGACAAAGTTGGTCATATTTGGAGAGTCTGGGAAAGGGCAAGAGCAAAACCCTGTGCAGGTCAAGCCCACTGAAAGACACTGGCATTTGGTGGCATCATTGCAGTTTTCATCTTTACAGTAGAGGTGGGTGATGTCTCTAACTTCTTTAGGTGCTGGTGCCTTCTGTAACATCACAGGTTCAATACACCCATCTTCTCTGAGCCTCCATCCTCTACCAACTGGGTTCCAGAGAAGAGGTTTGGCCAGGTGGCTGTGGTGCCACACTGCTGTTTGGTACAAAGCTCTCAGCACATGTTGCTGGAAGGCATCTTCTGTTGGGGGTAGATTTGCTGCTGACAAATCTGTGGAAGATGCTAGTGTGTACCTCAGCTCATCCAGGTTGGTGCAAGGATGCCTATCCACCTTTTTCTTTTGGCCATACAGGAGGAGGGCATACCTTCTTGCCACAGGCAAAGCCTCTTCCAGGCTACCAGAGAGTCCAAATTTGGTCATTTCCTGTAACTCACAAAGATGGGTCTTCCGTCTTGTGAGGGCAGTGGCCTTCCCAATTCTGTACAAACTGCTTGTGGTGTCACAACCCGTGAGGGCGTGGCATGCAGGTAAACACTCACAAAGCACTGCTCCAAGCTTCTGAGCGATCGAACAGATAGGGACAAATCTTTCCTTAAGGCCATGTCCCGAGTGCATTAAACACTACTGAGGATCCAAACATCCCTTTGCTTGAATAGTACAGAAGCAAAACGAGTACATCTGTATCATCACATTTGACAATTAGACAAGAATGTGACTGTGCAAGGTGTATTGCATGTAACACCAGCCTCGTGTCAGCCTCCTCTTGGTCAATGTAAAGGTCTTTCAAGCAGTCAATGCCTGACTTGCTAACACTCTTAACCTCCTGACCATTTTCAAAGCCACCTGCCAAGATGACAGTGTTCCCTGAAGGAATTCTCATTGGCCCAGTACTGGTGATGTGGGTGCTGACAAAGCTACATAGAGCAGCCTTGTTTCCACTGATCCTGAGGTATTTTCTGTAGTTTGGAACACTTGTTTGTCCTGTGATGATGTGTGTTTGTCTGCTGGTGTGAATTGTGCCTCTTCTTTGTCTTTCAAGATCTTTGACGGAGTGTTGGTGGTCATATCTATCAAACACTATAACGACACAGCTGTTACCTTCCTTTCCCATTAGGTAGGTAAGGCAAGGAAGGTAACAGCTGTGTCGTTATAGTGTTTGATAGATATGACCACCAACACTCCGTCAAAGATCTTGAAAGACAAAGAAGAGGCACAATTCACACCAGCAGACAAACACACATCATCACAGGACAAACAAGTGTTCCAAACTACAGAAAATACCTCAGGATCAGTGGAAACAAGGCTGCTCTATGTAGCTTTGTCAGCACCCACATCACCAGTACTGGGCCAATGAGAATTCCTTCAGGGAACACTGTCATCTTGGCAGGTGGCTTTGAAAATGGTCAGGAGGTTAAGAGTGTTAGCAAGTCAGGCATTGACTGCTTGAAAGACCTTTACAGTGACCAAGAGGAGGCTGACACGAGGCTGGTGTTACATGCAATACACCTTGCACAGTCACATTCTTGTCTAATTGTCAAATGTGATGATACAGATGTACTCGTTTTGCTTCTGTACTATTCAAGCAAAGGGATGTTTGGATCCTCAGTAGTGTTTAATGCACTCGGGACATGGCCTTAAGGAAAGATTTGTCCCTATCTGTTCGATCGCTCAGAAGCTTGGAGCAGTGCTTTGTGAGTGTTTACCTGCATGCCACGCCCTCACGGGTTGTGACACCACAAGCAGTTTGTACAGAATTGGGAAGGCCACTGCCCTCACAAGACGGAAGACCCATCTTTGTGAGTTACAGGAAATGACCAAATTTGGACTCTCTGGTAGCCTGGAAGAGGCTTTGCCTGTGGCAAGAAGGTATGCCCTCCTCCTGTATGGCCAAAAGAAAAAGGTGGATAGGCATCCTTGCACCAACCTGGATGAGCTGAGGTACACACTAGCATCTACCACAGATTTGTCAGCAGCAAATCTACCCCCAACAGAAGATGCCTTCCAGCAACATGTGCTGAGAGCTTTGTACCAAACAGCAGTGTGGCACCACAGCCACCTGGCCAAACCTCTTCTCTGGAACCCAGTTGGTAGAGGATGGAGGCTCAGAGAAGATGGGTGTATTGAACCTGTGATGTTACAGAAGGCACCAGCACCTAAAGAAGTTAGAGACATCACCCACCTCTACTGTAAAGATGAAAACTGCAATGATGCCACCAAATGCCAGTGTCTTTCAGTGGGCTTGACCTGCACAGGGTTTTGCTCTTGCCCTTTCCCAGACTCTCCAAATATGACCAACTTTGTCACTGATGACAATGTGGATGAGTGACAGTGGTGTGTTGCAGTTGTAACATCATGAGGGGCTGAGCTAAGAATGGCTACCAAAAGCAGTTCATGTTCCAAATGGTTGCTACTAGAAAAAAAACAGCCTGAGAAGACAGGGCTCATTCCCCCGTGGAGTGTTTGTTTAGTTAGATTGCCATTTGTTTGATTTAAGACAGTAATTTAATTTGTATTGTGTGATGTTAAGTTATAGTTCTATTAAAAGGCTCATTAAAGTCAAACTGCTATCCTGACTCCGAGTCTCCTGTTTGTGCTATGGTAACGTGTTATCTTTCGATTTCAGTCTTTGTTTCCATATAGTACAAGGTGCCATATGAAATGTTTCATTATTAGATGTATCTCATATTTGAATTTCTCAACATTCTTCTCACCACTGATAATGGGCTTTGTAGGCCTACTAAATTATGTTAGAGTTCCATTTCCATTCATTTTAGACACCTCATACATTGAGTAACAGAATACCCTGATTTGATCATGCTATATTTTCATATTTGGTATTGCTGGATTCAGCACAACCTCACCTTTCCAACAAGCCATCATATGTGTTTATATGACAATCCCTGGCTAAGCAACCATAAAGTAAATGAAAACATTCTGTATAGATATTCAATTTGTGCATGTCCGGTTATTTTAGGTATGTGTTTATATGTCTCTATTTATTCCATACATCAATATATTCACATTCAGTCTTTTCTAGCAGTTAAATCAACTTCCTGACTACAAACATGTCAAGTTTCAAAGCTCTCAGAGCTTGTGTGATTGATCTGCATTAGTTTATATGCCTTAACTCCCAAACGGACAGGCTATATTTTAGTCTCTTTTTGGTTTTGGGGTGTATAACAATATCTGTTAATTTAACAATCTTAGCAGTAAAATATTTTTAGCCAAGAATCCATTTCATAAATGGGAGACCTTAGAGAGGAGGAAAAACATTGTTGGGTTTGGTTCTACCTCCGGTAGGGGTATCTCAAAAACTAAAGCACTTTTTGACCATTTGTCACTAGCCTATGCTAACAGCGGCAGACAGTTATTCCTTAACAACTGACATGTGGTCGTCAGTTAACATGACACCATATATGTCCCTGACAGTCCACACTATTACACCTGACTGGAAACTTGAATCCAAATGCCTCCAAACTACGTATTTTCCCGAGAGTCATACGGCGGACAATCTTGCTGCTGCGCTCAGAGCTGCACTTCAGGAATGGCAACTAGACGAAAAAAAACTTTCTGCTATAACCACTGACAACGCTGCCAACATTCATGCCGCAATCAGGTCCCTGCATTGGCCGTGGCTTAACTGCTTCGGTCACAATCTAAACTTGGCTGTCACAATTGCATTGCATGACCAGAGGCAAAAAACCGAGCGCGCTCTCGGACTATGCCGTAATATTGTCGGGGCCTTTTCACACAGCTGGCAACGTAAGCATGAACTCCACAAGAAGCAAGTGGACTTGGGACTCCCAAACCACAGTCTCATAACGGTAAGCATAAAATGTATATATATATATATATATATATATATATATATATATATATATATATATACATTTGCATCACATAGCCTATATAAATTATATTTTAAAGTAGCCTATATTAAAATAGAAAACCATTTTTATTTTTATTTTTTATCAAATAAATGCAGGATTGATGCGCATAAGGCACTTGTTTAAAATTCAAAAGTTTAAAAAATTTGACCAAATGGAATAATATACATTAATGGGCTTACTTATTTATGCATTCATTCGTTTATTTAGGCCTATTTATTCATTCATTCGTTTATTTAGGTCTATTTATTCATTCATTCGTTTATTTAGGTCTATTTATTCATTCATTCGTTTATTTAGGTCTATTTATTCATTCATTCGTTTATTTAGGTCTATTTATTCATTCATTCGTTTATTTAGGTCTATTTATTCATTCGTTCGTTTATTTAGGCCTATTCATTCATTCATTTTAGGCCAATACATTCATTCATTCGTTTAACGAACGAATGAATAAATAGGCCTAAATAAACGAATTTCGTTTATTTAGGCCTATTCATTCATTCGTTTATGTATGCCTCTTAATTAATTAATTGGTTTATTTAGGCCTATTTATTCATTGAATCGTTTATTCATCATTCATTAATTAATTAATATATCCATCCATCGGCAGGACTGCGCAACTCGCTGGGGCTCCAAACTGGCAATGGTGGAGCGCATCCTCGAGCAGGCCCAAGCGATCAGACACGTCCTGTCTGATGACAGAAGGAGCAGCTTGTCCCTGACCTGGCAGGACATGGACGTCTTGAAAGCTGTTCACGAAGCACTGAAACCAGTCGGTGACTTTACTGATATTTTGTCAGGAGAAAATTATGTGACCAGTTCCTGTATCCTCCCCATACTACAGCTCTGCAGGGACAATGTGTTGGCTGCGTCAGAAAATGACCTCCTGCTAACAAAGTCAATAAAAACTGGAATTTTAACAAAGCTGGAGGCCAAGTACGAATCCGATTCATCGCGCAAACTAATGCGAAAATGCACTTTCCTCGACCCTCGTTACCGTGGAGGATATGAGACGGATGACAACGCATTGGCTGAGACCAAGGCTGAATTACAGGCTGAGATCGTGAGCTTCGAGACAGCAAGTCCAGTGGCCATCAGAGTGGAAGAGGGAGAGGCGCAACCCGAACCCTCACGAAAAAAGATGACTCTGGGAAGTATGCTGCAAAAAAAAGCCGATGCAATGGCAGGTCCCGTCGGCATCGGCACCGTAGAGGACCGAGTCGGAGCTGAAATAACAGCCTACTGTTTGGAGCCAGTTACTCAAGGAGACGAGGACCCACTTCTCTGGTGGAAAAATGCTGCCGGGCGCTTTCCCCAAATGTCGCGAGTGGCACGAAAGTACCTGTGCGTCTGTGCCACAAGCACACCATCGGAGCGGGTTTTCAGCACCGCAGGTAAAGTTGTCGGTCCACAACGTGCCCTGTTAAAGCCAGACAAAGTAAATATGCTGGTTTTTCTAGCGAAAAATCTTGACTAGATTTGATGCCACTTGCCATTCGTTTCTATTAGCAGTTTATTTTTATTTAAAAATTGATTCAGGTATTTTTATTTTGTTTTCGTTAAAAAGTAACTAGGAAGAAGTTTTTATTTAGGCCTATTGCTTTGTAATTATTTTTAAAAATATGGATGTTTATGTTAATTCAAATCTGGTTGACTGTTGTGGGTTTATTTGCACATTTTTATAAGCTGCTCTTTGTTATTTAAAGTTGTTAGGGCGGTGTAATTTATTTAATTGATTTGTGTGCGTCTGCAAAAACTGTTCTGGATGTTTATGTTAATTTAATTCTGTTTGACTGTTGTATTTTCACTTTTTTATAAATTGCTATTTGTTGCTAATAAAAGTTGTTAATATTGTTGAGCAAAGTGTGTGTTATTTTGTTATTGTTTCAGTATTAGTGTTTGGTATTTAGTTTCTGAACGGTTTAGGCACAAGCCAACAGTTTGGTGGCTGACTGAGCCTTACGTCATAATTTTTTAATTATTTACGGTAATACCGTATACCGAGGTAAAATAGGGAGGAGGTTTAACGGTATCAAAATATGGATACCGCCCAAGCCTAGTTCGGAGTTTAGCCGACCGGATACGGCAAAAGTTTAATTTGTCAACTAGCTCTGTTTCACCTTCGTTGCTCTGGTTGGTTGTAGCGCTATCCTATCGCCTGCAGAGGGAGTTTGAAAGACAACCGTTTATCCCGCCCCTCGGATTGAGCTGTCAATGGTGAGTTTCCAGACCAAACATCTTGATGTGGGTCTGGCTTGTCAGGGTACCTATACCTTGTCTTGAGGACAAATCTGAGTACATTACATAGTACTTAAGTTTCCTAACTGCTTTCTCTCTCTCTCTCTCTCTCTCTCTCTCTCTCTCTCTCTCTCTCTCTCTCTCTCTCTCTCTCTCTCTCTCTCTCTCTCTCTCTCTCTCTCTCTCTCTCTCTCTCTCTCTCTCCTTGCATTTTAATTTGGTCTTACCCCAATCTATGCATCTCCACTGCCTCTGCAGCCATAAATCTTGCTGGAACTGCTTGTGAACCCAGAGACCACCATACACCACAAATTCTAGTTGTGGTAGACATTTAAACGATCAATTGCAGTTAGCGCCTAAGTGGGCTATTACCTCTTCTAGAGCCCAGTGGCATCATCAACCATTAACAATTGCATGGATTTGCAGCCAATTATAAGAAGACTGTGACCACAGACTATGTGGAACTATTGTCCATTTGCCTGGAGACAACAATCCTCTTGCAACAGACAAGAGTTTTGTGGTTATGTTGAGGTATAAAAGGTGTATCTGATACTCAACAAAGTGAGAATCTCTTTAGAATGTCTTGGTGTTTTTTTCTGCCTTTTCGCCTGACGACATTGACAGTAGAGCCGAAACAACTAATCAATTGAATCGATTAAAATCAATTATTAAAATAGTTGTCAACTAATTTAGTCATCAATTAGTTGGTAAATAACTTGTATTTGCCTTAAGCGGCTGATTTCATGCATATTTTAAATCTGCGGTGACCAAAGTGTGGCAGTAATGAGCGGAGGTTTTACTCAGCCAGTACAGCAGGAGAAGTAGCGAATAGCCAATAGCCGGCCTCGTTTTATGTCACATGCTTCCTGCACAGCGTCTCTGCATCATTCAGCGAGATGGAGTCATGCTTTTGACGTGCATGTGCGTCTGCGTAAAAAGGTCATTTTACAGGTTATTCTCCGATCTATATAGAGGACAGTAGTATATCTTCATCTGTAAATGCTACCAATTCACACAAGTATTTCCGTTTTGTGTTCTGACAGTGTTAAACGTCACTGAATGAATGTCTGTGCGACGGGAGCGGGCACATGCGCATCAAAAAGACAGAACACAATCGAGAGCGAGAGACACCATTAATATTAGCGGAAAAACATTATTTTATCTAAAATATCTACTGTTGGATGCTACATTTGTGTTTAAAAGTCAACATGTTATGACAGTAGTAACTGTAAAGGGATAACAGTGTGAAATTGAATATAAATGTACGACATTTCTACAGGATAAGGAAATGACCATAGAGAGAGAGTGTGTGTGTTCCTGCAGAACATCCTCCCGGGTAGCACTGCATTTGGGTTTGTGTTTTTGTTTTTCTTTAATATAATTTCAATGTAGGGATTTACGTATGCTTAGTAACTTTTTTGCAAATAATGTAGGCTACAGCACAGACACACCCTTACGGAAATTAACCATGGTTATATTAGATTGTAAAACCATGTTTTTGGTTTTCTTTTGCAAAACAATGGTTACTTTGTGGTTACCATTGAATAACTACAATAGCCCTGTTATTTACTTATTATTTTTGTTTGTTTTGTTCATTGTAAAACCATGGTTCATTTTTGTAATGGTGAAATATTTACTGTGTGTGTTCATAGCACTCAGCTGACACGTTAGTTTGAAGGACAGCATTGGACAGGACGTGGAATAGTGTTTTGTCAATAAAAAAATAAAAAGCCCTTTTATCTGATTAATCGAAAAAATAATCGGCCAACTAATCGATTATCAAAATAATCGTTAGTTGCAGCCCTAAATGACAGAAACGCTGAGCTCCTGTAAACCTGAAAGAAGTCCTCAGGGTCATTCATATCGATAATACCCACAACCAATCTCCAATCCCACTCTACAGTGCTGCAACCTTACCCCTTGGAGAGATTCTCATAGGCAAGAGTAAGGTCAAAAGAGTGTAACTGTCATCATTTCCCCCTATCTTTTCAAACCTGCATGACCTTCTTTCATTGGCAAAACCCAAAAAGAGAAACAAATGCTTCTGTTCTATTCCTTACAAGGGAGCCATATAGTGACCATATGGACAACATATGTTGGCACGACTACCTTTTTTATTTTAATTTTATTTTTTTAGTTTGAAATTTACAGAACGTTTTTGGGGGAACTATTCCTTTAAAATATCTCATAACAAAATGGCAGGCTATTCAAAGTAGTCCAAAGAAAGAGAAGCCTTTGTGCAAAGGCAAAATGTGAGAATGTTATTAAATGAGTTCACATAAAGGCAAAGATATTAATTATCTCACAGGCAAGCTTGTAAATCACTACATCCTTCAATTAAAATATTTAAAAAAAAGGTTTAGTTTCCCTCTAATTCAGCCTCTGATGTGCTCTCGAACGGAGTCCACATGTCTCTGATATTTTACACTTTTAGATATCACATACTTTCTGATGGCCTATCAGCACACAACTTCAATAGCTTGAAAAAAAATGCTGAATGTGTGTTGCACATAGAGTATGAGAACAAAGATTGTCAAAAGATGTTTGAAAAAGATGCATATATATATATAGAAAAATCCAATACATCCCTGAGGCTCCAGTCACATGAATGCACGCGCTCTCACACACACGCACACACGCACACACACACACACACACAATACCCTGTTCTCTTCACCAAGTCTATGCTATTGGTGTAAGGTTGGAAATGTTCTCCCAGCAGATCACGGAGTATTCAGTGTTACCATGGAGACCAGTCTCTGACAATACAATGCTGTAGAGCCTACAGTGCTTTGCTAAAGGACCTTTAACCACTTCCAATATTAATTCATTTGAAACAAAATTACAACAATTTAATGTGACATTGATTCTGCAAGTACAAAAAAGTTTGGACACTGTACAAATATTTTATTCACAATAGAATATAGATAACATATAAAATGTTGAAAGTGAGACATTTTGTAATGTCATGGCAAATATTTGCGCATTTTGGATTTCATGACAGCTACACATTCAAAGCCACCATCAATGCTGAAAGGTATATCCAAGTTCTAGAACAACATACCGTATGAGACCTGTCACCTATAAAACCTATCTTTTAGTTTTGACATAGCAGTATTGGCATATTTAAAAGCGTACATTTTGAGGTTGATATCGGCTTGTATTTCGGGAGATTCTAGCTGGCAGTTGGGACGTGTCATTGTCTGTGCGTATTTCCATACTGGATAAGCCGGCTTTTGTTATTGCCCCGCCTTCCAAGGGAAACGTGCCTAATTACTTATGCAACGGTCTGGCCGGCTCTAGCTGATATCAAAATTCAATGAAGATGTACGCCACAGTAAGACAGTAAGATATCAGAGGCTATATCGATAGTAACATTTGATGGGGAAAAAGACAAAGAAATGGGGAAAATCCATAACATGACTGTAAATGCTACACGAGGAGAAAATAGAACTGGGAGACAGTCCTGTAGCCAGAAGCTTTGTCCAGACATCATGTACAACATATTCTTTTATACCTTTTGTAAAATGCCTACCTTCAAATGGCCACAAATTCTCCAAATATTATCAGATTTCCATGTGTTACACATCGTTGGAAAGCTAGGAGACTACACTTTCGGAATCTGTCAATAACTCAAAATGCCCCAGAACCGACTTGTGTCCCTACTTTCTGTGACCGGTCACATATTTTTACATCCAGATGTCGTCTCTTTTAGGAAAGACCTTGCATTTTCCAACATGACAATGCCAGACCACATACTGCATCAGTTAGAACATCATGGCTGCGTAGAAGAAGGATCTGGGTACAGAAATGGCCAGCCTGCAGTCCAGATCTTTCACCCATAGAAAACATTTGGCGCATCATAAAGAGGAAGATGCGACAAAGAAGACCCAAGACAGATGAGCAACTAGAAGCCTGTATTAGACAAGAATGGGACAACATTCCTATTCCTAAACTTGAGCAACTTGTCTCCTCAGTCCCCAGACGTTTGCAGGATGTTATAAAAAGAAGAGCGGATGCAACACAGTGGTAAACATGGCCTTGTCCCAACTTTTTTTGAGATGTGTTGATGCCATGAAATTTAAAATCAACGTATTTTTCCCTTAAAATTCTTTTTTGAAGAGAAACAATCGCTTTATTATGACGAGCATATTAAATGTAGGTTTTTATTTACATATATACATTGATCAGCAAACATAAACAGAAACTTAACTGGACCTGCAAAATCAAATTAAAGCTCAAACATGCTGCTAAACTCGAGAATGAACTTCATTGGTTCTTGAGGAAGCTGAAACGCACTGCGTAATACCACTTTCCTTAAAAAAAAATCTTAATTTGTGTTCCAAAGATAAAGGAAAGCAAAGATAACAGGTTTGGAAAAGACACAAGGGTGAGCAAATTATGGTATAATTTTTGGGTGAACTATCCCTCTAATACTCTGAAGGGGAACTTTGTATTCAGATGATTGTGTGTGTATTAAATTATGAATTGTTACTAAACAAGGTCTTTGCAAACTTCTGGTCATAACTCTACATCATTGTAAACTTCTGAGAGAAAACTGCTTAAGGACAAACTTTTTCATGTGTGTGACATTGAGATTATGAAGCAGAACTAAACAGCAGTAATGTATTCACAGCACAGTGCAGGAAATGATAGATTTATCTCCACACATAAATCACTCCACCAGCACAGCATCTGTCACAGACTCTCTGTTTGTCCACATCATCTTCTGCCATCTCCATTCCATTATGACTATGATAAATCCTTCCCTCACAGCTTTAAAGCCATAGAATTAAAAATCCCACGCTGTGGTTTGATGAACGCAATTTGCTTTTGTATTGACATACAGTATTTCCTATCGAAACAGAATACATACAACTCACACATTAAAGGGTTAGTTCACCCTAAAATGAAAATCATCCCATAATTTAACCACTAATTTAACAAAAAGTGCATCCATCCATCATAAACATAATCCATTCGACTCCAGTGGGTTAAGAAATGCCTTCTGAAGCGAAGCAATGTTTTTTTTTTAATGGAAAAACATTCATGAGAGAGTCAAGTTCCGGTGGAAGGGTGACCTCTGACCCGACATATGATATAGGACATAGCTCATCTTTTCTTATATAATTTTTTTTTCCGTCTCAGTCCATTTTCATGACCAGTGTTTTGTTTTGCTCTATCCTCAGGGCTTCTGCGTTCATCAATTTTAACCTAATCTTATGCTATGCCTACATTATAACATTGGGTCAGAGGTCATTGTTCCTCTGGAACTTGATAACTTATAGTTATTGTTTTTAAATATGGATATTTTTCTTATAAACCCATCACATCACTTCAGAAGACCTTAATTAACCCCCTGGAGTCGTATGGTTTACTTTTATGATGGATGGATGCACTTTTTAAAGCTTCAAAAAGCTGAGAGAAGCCAGGATATTTTTTTAATATAACTCCAATTGTATTCGGTTGAAAAAAGAAAATCATATACATGGCTTGAGAATGAGTAAATCATGTTATAAGTCAAATTTTTTGGTTAACTATCCCTTAAATTTTGTCAACCTGTATAGCAAGCAGATATGGACTAAAAGTCACACAAATCTCTTTTCACAAACAACTGAGGTTGTTCGTGGTTTGCTTAGTTTATATCGATCCATGGCTGTGCAACTGATTTCATTTGACACTGAGGGTTTGTTGGTCCCGTGAGTGATGTGGAGAGCATTTGGACTAGCTTGTGTGTGACACTGTTTTGAGATTAAAGGTGCTAAAAGCCAGGCCCTTCTGTGCTGTGGGAGGGACGGGAATGCAGCGAAGGCTCTTTTGAGAAACATCTTGGATGAGTGCAAAGGCCATCAATCATTTAAGCCAGTATGAACCGTATCTTATTCCCGACAGTATATTCTCATCTTTTAGAGGTTGAAATGACCTGATATGTCCTCGGTAAGTAAAATGAAGTAAACTTTTTAAGAATGCATTCATGGACTAAAAGAGCTTTTTGCAAAAAGTGGTGTTTCTCTTCAAAGGCGTCGGAAGCAAATAAAAAGTGGGTGGGTCCTCTCTCTCAGATTTACTCAGATTTTCTCTCAGAATAACATTAGATGCAATTTGCATTAAATACAAATATACCACTGTTTACTAAACAATCGATCGTTTAGTAAACTGTAGTATATTTGTATTTAATGTAAATGACCAGACGAAATTATAGAAATTATGAATTATTTACCGTGGCTATAGTGTAGGGTAAGACGCGTGTCATCAAGTTTTGACACAAATCGATCAGAGGTTCAAATCCGCCTTTTGCCGAACACGCTATACTCCCTTTTCCCATTACATATCAGATTGGAAAGGCATTTATTTTTCATTAAAACAGAGAAAATATTAGAAAAGTGGAAATAAAGCATCTAACTTGTTTCTCGGTTAGGGGTAGGTAAACAGACGTGCTGAATAAGAGACGATAAAAGTGAGTGGGTCCAATATCATTGGTCGTAAAAAAAAGTGGGTGTCTTGTCCCACCCACACACAATGGTTCCAATGCCCATGTGTTTCTTATTTTCTTAGACAGACATAACATCTACCCCAGCATTGTTATCTTTGTGCCGAAATTAGGGCTGCACGACGTTTAAAATCACGTTGTGATTACTTTTTCATACTTTAGATACTGCAACTTCACTAAGAATTCAGTTCTCTTTTGCATTCACACTGCAATTGAATTTGAAAGTGGATTCAGATCTATTTCTGGCCTCTATTCCACTGTTGTTCAAAATATTAGTGATTCAAGCAAAACAGGATATTTAACAAACAAAAAAAGACATATATTATAGACATAATAGAATCGATTGTACATTTAAATATTAAATGTATAATAGTTTAATTTTCTATTTAATACTATTAGAGTTCTCACTTGAGAAGTATTTCTTTATTCACTACATTGGCAAAAGTTTGGGGAAGTCATCCAACATCCCATTATTCATTTGTAGGGTTTAATATGGAGTTGTCTACTCTTTGCAGCTATAACAACTTCAACTTTTCTAGGAAGGCTTTTCACAAGCTTTAGGAGTGTGTTTACCATTCTTCTAGAAGCGCCGTTGTGAGGTCAGGCACTGATGTTGGACAAGAAGGCCTGGCTTGCACTCTCCGCTCTAATTCATCCCAAAAGTGCTTCAGGTTGAGGTCAGGACTGTGCAGACCAGTCAATTTCCTACACACCATACTCACTCATCCATGTCTTTATGGAGCTTGCTTTGTGCACTGGTGCACAGTCATGTTGGAACAGGAAGGGGCCATCCCCAAACTGTTCCCACAGGAAACATGACATTGTCCAAAATGTATTGGTATGCTGAAACATTAAGAGTTCCTTTCACTGGAACTAAGGGGCCAAGCCCAACCCCTGAAAAACAACCCCACACCATAATACCCCATCCACCAAACTTAACTCTTGGCACAATGCAGTCAGACAAGTACCATTCCACTGACAACTGCCAAACCCAGACTCGTCCATCAGATTGCCAGTCAGACAAGATTCATCCCTCCAGAGAACACGTCCCCACTGCTCTAGAGGCTGCTTGGCCAATGAAACCCATTCCATGAAGCTGTATATACACTGTTCTTGAGCTAATCTGAGGTCTGTAGCTATCGACTCTGCAAAAAGTTGTTGACTTATGCGCACTGTGCACCTCAGCATGTGCTAACCCCACTATGTGATTTTACAAGGCCTACCACTTTGTGGCTGAGTTGCTTGTATGTCTTGTATTTAAATACAGAATTGTTATGATGATATAACAGTTTAGTACATTTAAAATATATCAACTCTAAAAATACTGAATAATTAGTATTGAGTTAAAATTATAATATTAATTATAATTATAAGCGTCACAATAAGTATACTTCTGTAAAACAATAATATAAAAGGCACTTCAAAGAATAACTTTGACATTATGACATTATAAGTGTTAAAAACTGCCATTAAAAGTGTGCTCTCTTAAAATTGATTTCATTAATATTATATTATCAATATGTAGACACTACACATGCACATTCAATAAGTGCACTTTTTTGCCTTATAATTGTTTTTAAATGTAGATTTTTTTGGTGAAAAGCCAAATAAAGAATCTTACTGTGTTTTCCTCCTCCTGGCTGTTGCTGGCATCTTCGCTTTTGCGGTACTTGTCTGATGAACGCGAGTCTCTTTTACGGCTGGTATCCGTTCCCTCCATTGGCCTTTCACCATCTGTAAATGAAACAATGACCGCACACATTCAGTTTATATTTCATCAGCAGCATTATTGGTTCTATATCATTACCATTTATATTGCATACAGCACACTGACACTAGGAGCTGTCATTATACAGACTCTTCGGAGCAATTTAGATAATTCTCAGAGAGAGAGAGAGAGAGAGCAAGAGAACACATGGAAATGGCTACAGCTGGGGTGCAAAATTAACACTTGCCAAATGCAATTGCCTTTGGCAAGAAAATGAATAAATAAACACCTCTCATCCACCTGGATGCAAGCAGCTGTGCAGGCAAGTATTATGAGAAATTCCTAAAGAAGGTGTTTGACCAAACTGTTGTTTATCAAAAAATATTTGCAAGCACTATAATTGCTTATTGTGTTATTCTCGTTATTTTGGAGAGGAATGCAGTTAGCCATTAGTCTTGTAGAGGTCAAATTTGACTGTAAGCCCAAGCAACACGTTCTTATACCAAACTTAGTCAGGACCCTTAGTCAGGACCCTTCGGCAGAGAGTACCCATTTAGCTTCATTTTTCGACGCTCTGTTGATTTCAGTTGTTTGCCCCCTGCATCAGATCAAGATGCACAATTAGTTGCATTTGTAAATGCAAATAATTTCATTTATAAATTATTTTATAAATATTTATAGGCTACTATTATATTTTGGAGAAACTCATACCCTGAACATAACCCCTTCTAAACAATATAAAACATGTAACAGGCTAATAAAAGTAGTCACAGGTATTTATAGCAAAAACTGACCATAAAAAAAGGATTTTTATGTTTTACTTGCTGAATGTTCTATGGCAATCCAATGGTGGAGAAAGGAGCCAAGGATCAAATTAGTAGGTCCAAACTAGAAAAAGTAATCAACTGTGAGTACTTCTACCTGTTCACACTCCAAGCATGGAATCACTCACAGCTGTAGCCAATAATGGCACAGTGGACGTAAGTATAAATCTTGGAACTTTGCTTCACTCAATGTTGGATGGTTCTGGGTGCAGACAACCCCAGGACAGGGCACAGAAGCAAAGGGAGGCCTAAAGGGTGACAGACTGAAGAACAAGGACACGGTTAAACTTATAACCTCTGCTTTACCAACATTGCCTTTATTTTTGCTCTGCCTTCACCCTTCAAGGTAGCCTAGTGTTCAAGCAGACGAGGAGAGCATGGCTGTTATGGATACCCAAGACCGGGAAGAACCTAAGTTCCAGTTTAGATTCCTTTTTGCATTCCTCAGTTCTTGGTTACATAAAAGACAATTTATGTTAACCCTGCCCCTGACTTTCTTGTGTTTTGTGGCAGCTTAAACCTCTCCTTGCATTGGGAATGTCACAGTGCGTACACAGTCATACAGTATCTCATTTAAAATACACACCGACTCTTTACCATGATTCACTTGCTCACAAGACACACGAGAGCCAATGACAGTTTAGCTGACGTAAAATTTATTCGGCTGACAGTTTTTGCATGTGCCTGATACGGCAGATGGAGACGGTGAATGCTTTTGGGTCTTTTCTTTACCCAAATCAATCGTTTGGCCTCGGAAAACTTGGAATACTTGTACTTTTTGAATGAATTGTGTCTGTAGTCGTATCTGCTTGTTATATCCTGTGTTTTATAGCATATAATACACAAGTGGGTAGGTTTAGGGGTGGAATTACATGTTCAAACATGTTAAACAACTTAAATAAATAAATTAAATAAATGTAAATAAAATTATGCTAGCAGTTTAAATTGAGAATCACACTCATACAGGTCATAATGGCAAAATTATAACCCAATATATTTAATTTCATCATGACGATAACATTCCCAGGACCAACATGCGTGTATGATGCCAAAGGTTTCTCAAGTGATGTTAAAGGGGTACCATGTGCGTTAAAAGTTGACATCGAAGGGTTCTAACCAAGCGCCAACAGAAGTGTTGAGTTGGGAGTGAGAATGTGTTGGCAGAAAATCTAATCTACATAGCAGGTTGGTAGCTAGGTAAAATAAGTTCCCTTTCGTTCAGTCACTCCGAGTAACGTCAGTGACTGACGAATGGGGGACGTTACATCTCTGTTCCCTCCTCAGGAAACGGGGTACATATGTAACCGAGACATTTCATCATCCACAGTTTCTTCATTGTTTTGACATCCTAAGTTACCCACACTGTAAAAAACATTTTTTAGAAAAAAAGTTACCTGGTTTCCTTAAAATTTTGTGTTCATTGAAATTAAAATTTTGAGTTAATACAATGAACATTTTTTGAGTTTCGACAACCTTTATTAAAATATTATTCAAAGATTTTGTAAGCATATTGGGTATTTGTGTGTGTTTTATTTCTGATGAAGCAGTAAAAACATGCCAAATAGTGATATTTTCATGATTTATTATGTGGTTCAGATACAATAATATTTTGAGTTTCTATTTATTAAACAAATTTCCTTCATTGTTTCAACTCAAATTTTTAATTTCAATAAACTCAAAATTTTAAGGCAACCAGGTTACTTACCTTTTTAAGTTAAACAAAAAAAAAAAATTTTTACAGTGCAGTAACTTTTATAGAAATTTCAACATAATGCGATTGAGTGGCATAAATTAATCAAATAAAAAAGATAAGAGTACTCCATAACGAAAAGTCCAGCAACTTACATAGTGTTGCTAAAAGAAGCGGCCTTTTGTCAATGACGAAAAGGCCAAATAAGTAAGTAAATGATGCAGCAAATGACGATTCCTGTGTGATCTTTTGATAATACTGAGTACATATTAACATTTCACAGTACATTTTAACAACATTTTATTCTTATATTCTATGCATAAAATGTATTCCAATTTTCCAGTTTTCGCTCCAGGTAAAAATCACACAACACCGCTTACACCAGTGCTGTTATAATAAATAACAAACACAAGTTCACTGTAAAAACATGCATGTGAGTGTCATGATTGGTCATGATTGGTGGCTATAACCAAGCACACGATGAAAGGAATATGGTCTAAATCCACACTGAATACTGAATACACTAGATTGCTGAAGAAAACATAAACAACCCCATTAAACTTAGTTGATACTGGACAAAGAAAAAGAATAAAATTTAGGGTTTAAATACAAACCCGATTCCAAAAAAGTTGGGACACAGTACAAATTGTGAATAAATACAGAATGCAATGGTGTGGACGTTTCAAATTTCAAGATTTTATTCAGAACACAACATAGACGACATATCAATTGTTTAAAATGAGAAAAAATTATAATTTTAAGCGAAAATAAGTTGATTCAAAATTTCATGTCATCACCACATCTTAAAAAAAGTTGGAACAACTACCCCTGCAACACTCCCCTAATATTTGCCTGTAACATAGAAAAATGTCACAAAATAGCAATTCTGCCATGGTGCGATCGCAACTGGCTTTTAAAGGAAATGGGAGAAGAGACTCTGATTGCATGTTACGCCCAAAACACACCCATGACTCATTAAGAGACTAGGTACAACACTTTTAGACCATGCCCTGGGTGTGCCGACCATTTTTTCCATCGTTAAACTAGTCAAAATATGTCTGAACATTATTTAATTTTCTCAATGAGATTAGATTGAACACCAGCATTCTTATAACAATGTTCAGCCAATCAAATTCGAGGTCCAAAACAAACATTTACTGAATAAAATTATATAATAAAAAAAAAAAATCTAATTTTGTAGCTGAAATATTCACATTATGTCCAGTATTTTCACCAGCCTTTGTCAGATATGGCGGTAAGTTAAATTTGGGCTGGCGTCAACCCAGAAACCAGTGCCATTGGGTCAGTGACACACTTCAGATGGATTATGGGATTGTCCTCCATTGACTGCCATTAGGAAATGAGGATCACTTAGGTGGCGTGGCATAAAGCTAGAAGGATATATTTGGAGGTGTGCTAACATCGACAGATGGATAAAAGATATTTTCAGCAGTCAAACTAGGAGAGGGACTACAAGGTAAATATGGCACAAAATCTGCCCTGACAGAAGCTCCTTATAAAAAGAAACTGTGTGTCAAGAGAATAAAATATCATTGCATGAGTGTTATTGCCTGTGGAGTGATTATGACTTCACTTCTTTACAAACACAGTCTCACATACTAGGAGCTAAAACGCTTTAACAAACAGAGTTGCTCTGTAACCAGAGGGAATAAAGCTATAAAATATAATGAATGCTTCTCCTATAATAAGATATTCTCTTGATAACTACTGACTATAGAAGAAGGGCAGTTTGTGGTCACAGCCTGGAGGTCTAGGAGACATTATGAGCATGTGTGTATAAAAGAGTGCTGCATAATGTAAGATTAGGCCTCAAATGCACGCATTAGAAGAAAAGGCCTCAAAAAAAAAAAAAAAAAAAAAAAACAGACAGGGTTTAAATGTACCCACTGGATGTGGGTTTTTAAAGCATCATTGATTGTCATTTTGTAGTATCTTGTAGAAATGACGATGTTCTTAGACTTTTTTATTGACAGCTACTAGTATGGATGCAACATTATGCAAAGTTTTTTTTTGTTATAGAGCCGTGTACAAATATAATAATAAATGTATATGGTGATCCAATATTTCTTCATTCTGCAGAAGTATCTGATAATAGGGGTTACAAAGATTTTGAGGTAACACATTTAATGCAAGTTATGCTAGTCTGGTCCTGATTCCAACATGGCCGCCGCCACCAGCAAGCTTTTTTTTTTTAAATCAACACTTGAATGTGGGTACGTTTCATAAAAAGGCAACATTTTGAGTTTTGTCTGGATTGGATTCTGAATAATGATCAAAAAATAGATGGAGTGGATTAAGAGACGATGAGTATAAGCGTACAACACTCGTCCTTTCACATTTATTTTACCCGGAGTAAGGTATCAAATGTCAAAAAGATAAAGTATCAAAAGCAAAAGCTTTTGCAGGTATACAATTTCTGTGTCATGTAAATGTTTGAAAAATGAAAGCCTCGGTTGCCGGGAAACTGTCACGGTGACCCCAGGAATTCACTCAGTGGATTAAAAACATGAGGATGAGCTTCAGTCACAGTGCGAGTCTCCGTATCCCACAAGGTTTCGGTTGTTGCAGTACCTTGAACAAAATAAGGGAAGGTTTTGTTGTTGCAGTACCTTGAACAAAATAAGGGAAGATTTTTGATTGTGGCCTTATCAGGCGATCTCCACAAACGCACAAAAAACATTGACTGAAAATCTAATGACATTAAATTATTTCCAAACGGAAAGCCTTTAATAAATGCCATACTCTCAATTAAGGGATATTAGCATCAGAGCAACCAGCAGAAATGACATTTTAACATAAATAAAATCAACAGAGACAGGTGCTGAATTCCCAAGGCACTGCATTTTATGCAAATGTCCATGCTTAAATATTCATGAGTTGCAAAAATAAATGGAATTTGCAGTGCTGTATGTGATTGGATTTAGAACTCTTTTGCATTTTAACCCTCAGCATGTACCTAAGAAAGGTGTTGAAATTGTGGATTAGATCAGTTTTCCAAAAAAAAAAATCACGCACACAGAGAACAATCACATAAGCAAAACTTCAGAAAAACCTACATAGACACATAATGTTAAAAGGGATTTATGCAAAATGCACATTTACATAGTGTTTGAACATAGATGTGTGTCAACAGTGTGCTGGTTCGATTTTTACCAGTTTAGCGATATAATGTTAAAAATCCACCAACTCCTCTTTTTTGCAGTTTTTTGTGACCTTGCATATGTTTAGGCCCCGCCCACAACTGCTGATGGGCTCTTTTTATTAGCATAGCTCCTCCCCTGTGTGAGTTGTACACAGTCCGCCATGTTTATCTCATGGCCAGAGCATTTAACAACAGCGTTCAAGTTAGAAATGTATTCTTATTAAAGTTATATCGAGAGTATAGAACCAATCAAGAGATTTTTCTTTTTTTTACTTTTGTTGTCTGTCTGTTTCATATTAACAGCATATTTAGCAACAGGTCAACTTTGTTTGACATAAGCTTGTGTGTATTTATTAACCACAATAAGACGTAAAAAGTACGTAAAAGAGAATAAGTTTAATACTAGTTTAGTTTAATACTCACGGGACATGTCGTCTGACGTTAAGCTTTCTGTGCATATGATGATGAACTGCAGAGTCACGTGACCACAATAGAAATGATGATCAAAACCAAACAGATGTTTTAGGGTGCGTCTCAATCAGCTTCCCAGTTCAGTAGTCAGGGCACTGATCTGGGAGTCCGTCCATTGACTGATTCCTTGATAAGTGCTTCTGAACTAGGGAGCTGATTGAGACTCACCCTTTCCCCCTGTCCCAAATGGCACCCTAAACCCTCATGGCCTTCCTCTGAGTTCGCACTTTCATGACGTAATGCCGTTTTGACTGCCGGGAATAAGTCCGCTGCGTAACCCGCACCAGTGCGGACTCGGCAGAAGTGCTCATCGAAGGCACGTATCGACCTCAAAGGGGCCGTGCTCACGGGCACTCTTCTGAGATCTAAATTTGACAAATGGGACACCCTGCGGTCTCGTGGACTTAACGGATACGCGCGCACACCGGCCAAGTCCACAAGACCGAAAGTGCACATGAAGTGTGGCATTTGGGACAGGGCCTTAGTTTTGGGTAGAGTATCTGAGGCAAAAGCTGTACAGGCTCCGCCCTCTTCTGGAAAGCTCCTTCAGCAGCTCATTTGCTCTTAAAGAAACATGCACTTTATGACCAAAATTACCATGTTTTTCCTTCCACTCAAAAACGGGTTTAAACGAACTGTAGGGTTCTTTGAGCTGAAAGAGACAGACGTATTTTTTACAGACACATTCTGGGGACCTGAGACTTTCATTTACATTTTACATTAATGCATTTGGCAGACACTTTTATCCAAAGCAACTTACATTGCATTTTTTAACGTACATATTTTTGTCAGTTCTTGCTTTCCCTGGGAATCAAACCCATGACCTTGGCGTTGCTACCACCACGCTCTACTGGTTGAGGTACAGAAAAGCTTTTATAAGGAATATTACATCTTGTCAAAGGGGCATAATAGGTCCGCTTTAATGTAGTGACACCAAATATAGAACCTATGTAATTAAATTCAAAAATTCTAATCAATTTAATTTGTCTCCATCTCATTTGGACACTTAAAAGATTCAATCCATCACAATTATGCCCTTGTGAATACACTTAAGTCCAGGTTGTTTAAAGTGAACTGCCAATATAAATAAGTACTGTAAGTTGCTCTGGATGAAAGCATCTGCTAAGTGACTATATTTATTGTACCAAAAATTGAGTGCTCTCAGTATTTTCAGTGCTCACAAACTGGTCTTCACATTATCAAGCGTATGAACTAAACCAAGAAAACTGGCGTCAGACTTTGCTGTGCTATGGATCCAATCAATGATCTAAAAAAATTCAGTACAGGTCGGAATTTGCCCATGACTCCATGGTTTATGTAGCTTGACTGGTATCAAGGGTTTCGACTGGTATCAACACCAAAATCAAGGGTTGGATTCCCAGGGAACATGCAAACTTATATGTCTATTGTACATCAAAAGCACTGCTAATTGCTTTGGATAACAGTGTCTTGGTTAACCATCATGCAGTTACATGAAAACTGATGGTTTGTGTTGCCTTCATAAACATATCCTTCTCCCTGCAGAGTAGACACAAGCACAGCTTGATGTGCAGTTTATTTAACATTATAGAGCTGAGTCTTTATGAGGCACACTGGTATTTATGAGCTTTTGCATGGTGTGTTCATATTTTTCATAAAAAGAAAAATGGCTTTCTGGCCTGGTTTCTCATCTGATTCCGCTGTTAATGGTCTTGATTAATTCATTTAATTAACAATAATTTGCAAAACAATCTAATAAGTGCCTTGGAATCACACTGTGAAATGCAAGGATTAACATCTGGGTAATTCACATACCAGATAGAAATGCTGTCATTTTGGCATTTTAAACATCTGCCATTTAAAGGTGCCATGTGTAAAAATTGAGGTAAAAATATCCCAAAAATGACCTACACGCATCAAAAGAATGAGAAGAAATAAGGGTTATGATGTCATTAAAAAAATGTCAAGTTATAGTGCTGCAGAGATATCAACCTTAATTAGCAGTAGCATTACTAGCCCCGGCCCGACAGGTGTCGTAATACCAGTCTCGGCCATGGGAGGCGGTATGGGGGCAACATAACCACCAGCCAACCTGGCGTACTTGAACCTGATGTCAATCGTGTGGAAAGTACAGCCCACTACTTCATTTCAGTTCAGGGAAGAGAGCGGACGGATGGCCGAAGCCCTTGGCCCCTCGATATATGATATGATAAAAATAGCTGTTTTTACCTGACCGGAAAAAGCGGAAGTGCGGGCGCCCGGCGACTGTGTCCCGTCCCGTCATAATAAAAGTCCCGGTACTCGTTTAGAATAGGCGGCCTCCAGTGGACGAAAGGTTGCATAGTGCACCTTTAAGCCTGTCTATGTAACAGCAATTCATAGATTCACAGCAAAAACAGAGGTGTGGAATGAAAGAAGAAATTAACAGTAAACAGTGAATTTCTCTACCAAATACTGGGAGGATTGAAAAAGACTTCTGGATTATCCAAGATGGTGCCAATGTGTGAAGAAGTATATGGGGCATACATAGACTATATTGGCAAAAGTATTGGGACGTCCCTCCAAATACCCCTCCACTGGAGACGTGTTCTCTGGAGTGAGAAATCATGCTTTCCTGCAAGGCAATCCGATTGACAAGTCTGGGTTTGCCATTTACCAGGAGAACGGTACTTCTGACTGCAAGTTTAAAGTTTGTTGGAAGGGGTATTATGGTGTGGGGTTGTTTTTCAGGGGTTTGGGCTTGGCCCCTTAATTCCAGTGAAAGGAACTCTTAATGCTTCAGCATACCAAGACATTTTGGACAATTTTATGC
Source organism: Pseudorasbora parva (assembly GCF_024679245.1). NCBI lineage: Eukaryota > Metazoa > Chordata > Actinopteri > Cypriniformes > Gobionidae > Pseudorasbora > Pseudorasbora parva. Next base: position 8,132,021 of record NC_090196.1, on the reverse strand, counting down.
TCCCAACATTGAGGGAACAGTTTGAGGATGGCCCCTTCTTGTTCTAACATGACTGTGCACCAGTGCACAAACAAGCTCCATAAAGACATGGATGAGTAAGTTTGGTGTGGAGGAACTTGACTGGCTTGCACAGAGTCCTGACCTTAACCTGACAGAACACCTTTGGGATGAATTAGAGCGGAGACTGCGAGCCAGGCCTTCTCGTCCAACATCAGGGCCTGACCTCACAAATGCGCTTTTAGAAGAATGGTAAACACACTCCTTGTGGAAAGCCTTCCCAAGAGTTGAAGCTGTTATAGCTTCAAAGGGTGGGCCAACTCCATATTAAACCCTACAAATTAAGAAACTTTATTCTTAAGATTTAAAGTCCATGTGCAAGTAAAGGCAGATGTCCCAAAACTTTTGCCAATATTGCGTATCACATTTGGCCACAGACAGAGAGAAGGAAAGCAGGCTTTATGAAAAATGCTTACAGCATAACAGACCAAAATAGAATAAAAACACAAATAATGTGGATGCTGCTTGGACCCCTAAATATCTTGTTCAGATTCCCAGCAGACATGCTAATTACCAATGAGCTATGTTTATTTCATTGTCACTGTACTAAACATTTAATACTGTGGAAGATAAAAAGACAGCAAACAAATGAAAAGCATTGTTAATGTCACAGAAGAATCTAAACATCAGGATCGGGACTGTTTTAATTGCACACATCAGTGGAGCTACGAGATCTAATTAGTCAATTAACTTTACAGTGAATTTTGAGGGTGAAATACGACTGAGGAAGTCAATCATAAGTGTGCTTCAGGAAAAGTCTGCTTTGTGTGCTTCACACTGGCGACCAAGGAGGTTTTTAATACCTGTGTTAGAGTAGTAAAATCTGTTAGCATTCCCACTGGGAATTTAGATTTGTGATATTTAAGTTGGTAATCTCAATTTAGCCTACTAGCTAGCATAGCACTAACTGGTTAAGAAAGCTATTAATTAAGGGTCTGTTTACAATACACCGTTTTCAAATAAAAATGTGTTTAGGCTGTTCATTTACACAACAACAGCATTTTGGTGGCCTGCAAATGCAAACAGCTTACAATTTACAGTTTTTTTTAAAAAACAAAAGCATTATCGTCTCTGTGTAAACTACAAAAACGTACATTTGTGAAAACGGTGACATTCGTATTACGTGTTCAGTCTATAGGCACGTAGCACTTCAAAACTGACATCGCCAACTACTGGCCTGGCTAGAATAATATAGCATTTTAGTCATTTTTTTCATGAATCCATGTAAATGAGGATCATTTTAACAATGTTGTCGTCTGTAAGATAACAATGCAAAGGATATTGCACAACGTAGGTTGTTTTGAGCTAGTCACCTGAGCTGTAAATGTCATGCGACTAATCACTGTGTAGATCCATAGGACATTAACATCCTGGCAATGCTGATTGTCTGATAGCACCACAATAATATGCCCAAAACCTTTAACTATCCTCAAGAGTTGATGTCAAAGAGTACGCTTTTAACCCCTTTGCGTACAAAGATCACTGATGGACCCAGATTATTGTTATTCAACATTCCCTGCATGTTAAAACATCACACTCTTACTTGGTCTGGACAAACTGAACATCATTAGAAACATTTAAGACTATATTTGACCACTGTTTATGATAAAACTAGGTTGCAGTGACATTAATTTCTTAATTGATATTTATTCACGTCTGCTCCGGTTTATTTGCGTTGACATATAGATGCAGTGGCTCTTAATCCAAAAGTATGCAATTTCTTCTACAAAATATAATTTATATTAATTTCCAACTGAATTATGCAACCTGAAGAACTGAAAGAGCGTTGTAAAAAAGACTTTAGATAATAGGTGGATCGATGTATAGCAGGATCATAGTGGTGTAGATGGGCAAGCCATGTAATGCCAGAATAAAGGCTAATAATGGATGAATACAACATAAACGAATAATGATAAAAGAATAATAAAGATTAAGGCCCAGTCCCAATTTTATTTTATACCCCTTCACTTACACCTATGCCTACCCTTTCCTCTTGCCCCTTGAAACAGAGTGGCAAGGCGTAGGGGTGAAATATTCCCCTTAAGACACCACTACTAGTCTACACCATTACACGCCATCACATCATCATACCCCGTTTCTTTTATTAGTGTTCTGTAATATTTAACCAGTATGAACAGCAGTGAAGTGTAGGCTATATCTAACATAAATCAGGCGTGAGAACGTATAACAAATTACTCAGTTCAAAACCGTACGAGCTATCGAGTTTCCTAAGACAATACAGAATGATACAGAACATACAAGACTGGTGAAGCTGCTTTTCCAACATGCCAAACTGTTTTACTTGTTCATTAACCGTTCCATTCCGTGCCTATCCGAGCCGGCCGCTACGGATATGGTTTTGTTTTCTACTGTGGTGCTGCAATAACGGAGCTCTTTGCAATGTAATACATAGGCTATGAGTCAGTTGTTACCTTGGAGACGCGAGTGTTTACAGACGATACGTGCTATATAAATACCGACTGCGTTATTAAGGATGACAAGATATATATTTTTAACTATTACAGTGCCTTGCAAAAGTATTCGGCCCCCTTTGCGACCTTTTGCCGAATTTCAGGCTTCAAACATAAAGATATAAAACTGTACATTTTTGTGAAGAATCAACAGCAAGTGGGACACAATCATGAAGTGGAACGAAATTTATTGGAAATTTCAAACTTTTTTAACAAATCAAAAACTGAAAAATTTTGTTAAATATAAGTTAATACTTTGTAGCGCCACCTTTTGCTGTGATTACAGCTGTAAGTCGCTAGGGGTATGTCTCTTTCAGTTTTGCACATCGAGAGACTGAATTTTTTGCCCATTACTCCTTGCAGAACAGCTTGAGCTCAGTGAGGTTGGATGGAGAGCGTTTGTGAACAACAGTTTTCAGTTCTTTCCACAGATTCTCGATTGGATTCAGGTCTGGACTCTGACTTGGCCATTCTAACACCTGGATATGTTTATTTTTGAACCATTCCATTGTAGATTTTGCTTTATGTTTTGGATCATTGTCTTGTTGGAAGACAAATCTCCGTCCCAGTCTCAGGTCTTTTGCAGACTCCATCAGGTTTTCTTCCAGAATGGTCCTGTATTTGGCTCCATCCATCTTCCCATTAATTTTAACCATCTTCCCTGTCCCTGCTGAAGAAAAGCAGGCCCAAACCATGATGCTGCCACCACCATGTTTGACAGTGGGGATGATGTGTTCAGGGTGATGAGCTGTGTTGCTTTTACGCCAAACATAACGTTTTGCATTGTCGCCAAAAAGTTCAATTTTGATTTCATCTGACCAGAGCACATTCTTCCACATTTTTGGTGTGTCTCCCAGGTGGCTTGTGGCAAACTTTAAACAACACTTTTTATGGATATCTTTAAGAAAGGGTTTTCTTCTTGCCACTCTTCCATAAAGGCCAGATTTGTGCAGTATACGACTGATTGTTGTCCTTTGGACAGAGTCTCCCACCTCAGCTGTAGATCTCTGCAGTTCATCCAGAGTGATCATGGGCCTCTTGGCTGCATCTCTGATCAGTCTTCTCCTTGTATGAGCTGAAAGTTTAGAGTGATGGCCAGGTCTTGGTAGATATGCAGTGGTCTGATACTCCTTCCATTTCAATATTATCGCTTGCACAGTGCTCCTTGGGATGTTTAAAGCTTTGGAAATCTTTTTGTATCCAAATCAGGCTTTAAACTTCTCCACAACAGTATCTCGGACCTGCCTGGTGTGTTCCTTGTTCTTCATGATGCTCTTTGCGCTTTAAACGGACCTCTGAGACTATCACAGTGCAGGTGCATTTATACGGAGACTTGATTACACACAGGTGGATTCTATTTATCATCATTAGTCATTTATGTCAACATTGGATCATTCAGAGATCCTCACTGAACTTCTGAAGAGAGTTTGCTGCACTGAAAGTAAAGGGGCCGAATAATTTTGCACGCCCAATTTTTCAGTTTTTGATTTGTTAAAAAAGTTTGATATATCCAATAAATTGCATTCCACTTCATGATTGTGTCCCACTTGTTGTTGATTCTTCACAAAAAAATACAGTTTTATATCTTTATGTTTGAAGCCTGAAATGTGGCAAAAGGTTGCAAAGTTCAAGGGGGCCGAATACTTTCGCAGGGCACTGTATTCATTTTTAATTATTAGTTCACATCACTCCAGGCAACACATAAGTGATCGATCCCGAGTTGCAGCATCGCTAGCAGCACGGTAGTCTGTGTATGCAGAGGAATTCATTATACCCTTCGCTCATAGTGTGGTCCCGAAAAATCTTTGTTTGAAGGGCTCTACCCCTAGCCTAGAAATCTAGACGCACCCTAGCGGCAGCAAATTTAATCTGCCCGCGAGTGTCGTCTAGCAACTCTCAATACCCTTCTGAGCTGTAAACGCCAAACTCTTGCCGGGCCAGTCACATCGTGTATAGAGTCGGTGGGCGGGGCCATAATGACGACGGCTGAGTTGTGTTTGCGTGCTTCTAGTAAACACAGAAACTGGCGAACGGCGGTCTTTCGAATCAGCTTTGACCGCAACTCTGGAAGACTTGGAGTTAAGCTTTTCTCTGAGAAAAGGACAAAGAACGGCACTGATGTCATTCTTAAAAAGGGAAGATGTGTTCGTAGTTTAGCCGACCGGATACGGCGAATGTTTAATCTGTCAACGAGCTCTGTTTCACCTTCGTTGTTCTGGTTGGTGTAGCGCTATCCTATCGCTCGCAGAGGGAGTTTGAAAGACAGCCGTTTATCCCGCCCCTCGGATTGAGCCCCGTCTATGGTGAGTTTCCAGACCAAACATCTTGATGTGGGTCTGGCTTGTCAGGCTACTCTACCCCTACCACTTCAGCCAAAAGAGAATTGAGACCCCCCTAACGAAGGGATAAGGGTCTCATATTGGCAGAGGTGTGAAAAGTTAGTCGAGTGTAACAATAGAAACGGGAAAAAGGCAGTTTGCCTCGCCAGACATTAGACAATAAACTGCAAATGGCTGTTTACAGGGCAATACAATATTTTATTAGCATCTAATAAACCTTCTCTAAAAACTCACATGACATGGGTCTAACAAAATGTTTCATAAAATTGATAGTTTTAAAGATTTATGACATGTTTTAGAGACTTGTTTCCTCAAGAGACTTGTGGCTTCAGCTTCATTGAGTTTATGAGTTTCTTTATACAAAGACTTTTATATACTTAAAAAAATATATTCTTAATATATTTTTATATATTATATTATATATATATCAAATTGTTTGAGCATATATATCTCAATGTTAATAACAGTATGAGTAATGAACTGTCTGAGTCTTGAACTGTAAACTTATGTGTTGGCTTTCTAATAAGTTGGTTTATGTGTCTTGGGCGGTGTTATGCGCGGCAACCTTTTTATTTTGGGAATGTAATTTATGAATAATAATTCCATGAATGAATAATTCCATGACATCAACTATTTATAAATCAAACGTTATTTAATTGTTCTGATCATTGACATTTTGGGCCGTACCTTGTGATCCAAGTTGGAACAGCAACTGTGAATGAACACTGTACATGGTCATTTTCGGTTTGAAACGGCACTCGATGTTCTGTTTGCAGATGCGTTCTTATATTCGCAAGCAGCGCAAGTGATGGACCGTGATGGAACAGAACGCAGGGGACACATATATGAACTAAATGTATTTTTAACTTGACAAGCCATCTTAAAAACTTATCCGACGTATCATGTCCTTTGACCAACACTTAAAAGTAGCACAGGCAGAACTCGCTCCATCAAACATTTCCTCCAGAGAAAGAGAGGGAGTACTGAGTGCCAGTGCATCCCTTTGCCAAGTCCACTGCTCCGTCCTGCTGCGTCTATTTCCAGGAGCAGATTCTGATAATGCAGCGCAGCAGGCCAGAAGAGTGAGCTCCTAAAATCTCCTTAATTTCCTGTAATCTGGGTCATAGGCAACGGGCCAGGAGTCCCACATCCCCCTGGGCGGTACACATACCTCACTGCACACACTCGCACAGCTTAACAGGCAGCAACACACACCCACATAACACATGCTTGACTGTGCCCATTCACATCTCGCCAGCCCTCTGAGACGCAGTAAAGAGGGTCAGTTTGCTGGAGTGCAGATATGTCCCTCTCAGTGTGCAGTTTGCCATGGCTCTTTGGATAGAGTGGATTAAATTAATTGAATATAAGCAGATCAAGCCAGTAAGCTTGATTAAATAACGATTAGTAGCTTGAAAACACTTTGCTTCTCTGATGGCGGAATCGAAAAGTGAATGTTTTTTTGTTTTTTTCAGAGACAAGCAGAGCAGATGGCTAATGTGTTTGTTTATGCTGTTTGTTTAGTCTTGCCAGTGGCAAAATTATGGCTGATATGCTCTTTGGGGTGAAGAAGAACAAGGACTATCCGCTCATCCTGTCTCCTGAAGTTTTGTCCCAGCTTCTTTTCTCGCCTCTCCCGTCCTCATTCCCCTCACTTGTCTCTCCTCTCTGCATATCTTCTTGTCTTGCTCATCTTTCGACTCCTCTACTCATGTCTCATCTTAGCTCCTTTCTTCTGCTCTTCTGTCTACCTACCCCTTCTCCTCGTCTCTCTGCTTTTCCTCTCATCTTGTCGATATTTGTCGAGCATTGCACGCCACGTCCTTTGGGACTTCTCTTAACCCCTCATCTTTTGACTTCTCTCATCGCCTCTTCTGTCGTCTCATCTCCCTTCCTTCTCTGTTTCTCATGTATCATGTTTTGACTTCTCCAAGCATACTCTCACTTATCGTCTGAGCTCCTCTCCTTCTCTTTCAACTATCGGTTTTCATTTCTCTCTCTCCCTGCCTTGTCTCTCCTTTGCTCTTTCATCTCGTCTTCACATTTAACCCACTTCTACTCCTCATTTCTCTATGCTTCACCTCCTCTCATTTCCATAGTTCAATGTTTATTGCTCACTCATGAAATCAATCACTCATTGAACGCTTGCTTTGCTTCTCATCTCTTGTCTCCTCATCTTTGGTTTCTCTCCACGCTCTTTTCCTTATTTTTTGACTCCTTATCTCTTGATTGCTCTCCCCTCCCCGTATTTGACTCCTCCCTTCTTGTCTCGGCTCTTTGGGTGCTTCTCAATTCTTATTTGCGCATCCTCGTTTCCTTTCCTAGCTTCCTTTCCTCGCGTCTCATCGCTACCACTTCAGGATGCGAGGGAAAGACGCAAGGAAAAGACGTGAGGACGGATGAATTGAATCAAGTGAAATGATATACCCTCGCACCCTTTAGCGTCACTTCAAAACGTCATCAATTAATGATGACTCTGCACCGCTGGATTTAGTCAGGATTCTTGAACATTTGAGATAACTATTTATATTGTAATAGTTTCAACCTCCACAAACATTTTTTTCCTCCATATTTTATTTAATATTATTTGTTGTATAGTATTAGAACTTGTTTCTTGAATTTTTTTGTGCTTTGATATAATTCTGCTGTCATTTGTAGGCCTGTCACGATAACAAATTTTCCTGGACGATAAATTGGCCAAGAAATTCGATTGCCGTTGTGCACGTCAAATTTCGTAACTTTGCGTGTGGCTCCGCAACCAAAGAGCCACAAGTTCCAGACGAATCTGCTGGCCGAGAATGACGTCTCATCACGCCGCACCCGGTCTGCGCGTCGAGTATAAACACCTCCCCATATGGACGAGGTGCGCGCAGTCAACGAGAGAGACAAGGAAAACAAAAAAGCATGCAAATGGCAATTACCGCAGCCGGAAAAATTATCGAGCTCATTTTTTTTATCGCGCAATTAATTGATTTATCGACTATCGCGATAGGCCTAGTCATTTGTTGTTATTTTCGATCAATTTCCAGGTCATAGGTTGGAGGACGCTGGAGGAGCAAGGAAATGAGGAGGGATATTTAGAAGCACCCCTTATCCCTTTTTTTCTTTCTGTTTTTTGAGTAATAAACTCATCTATCTCTTTTCACATCTTGTCTTTCCTCCTTCCTCCCAGTTCAACTTCTCTCCTCTTATTTGCATGGCTTCGCCTCGTCTGTTGCTAATTCAAATCAAGATATTTATTCATGGTGTGCAATATTAAATTTGGTAAGTAAAAATTCGTAAGTTACTAAATCAAACTATAATATGTGAACTAACTTATAACTAACCAGATTGACTTTATTTCTGTTTCAATTCACATGCATAATTTATTCATGCCACAATGCATGTTGGGACCCATGGGGATATTTTGATTGGTTGTACCCAGCATGGTGTACTGACCTTCTGCTGTACCCAGTTTGGTGAACTTAATTTAAGTACAGTGAACATGAGCACCAAGTTAACTGAACTTAAATATACAAGTTTTGGGAGACTCCATTACTCAATTGAATTGAGGGAGCGAGTTTACTCATATCCATTGAGTTAAATCAACTTATTAGGGTTTTCAGTGCATTGCCATTACCAAACCGTTGCCCTGCAACCCGGACTGGGAAAGCGAAACATTTCCATCAAATTCAATGAAACTCCCCTCTTGAAGGGCTGAGGCAGGCTAAACACTTCCTACCAAACAAACTAGTCCTCTCACAGAAGGGAGGAAGTCTCATCAGAATGAGGTATGCACAGCACAGACGCCCTTACATACAAACACACATAAACACAGTTATGGTCAGACCAGTACTTGGCACTCAGATGAGTGTTAGGTTTGTTAAGGCACAGGACGGAGGGCCGGACTCCAAACCCCGTGAATGAAGTCCAGCCTCTCATCACCACACACAAAGGGACCCATTTATCTCCAACCCACTACTCAAACAGACAGAAGTGATTTTAACACTCTCACACACAGCCACGTTTACCGTTCAGCGTTAAACAGGGAGAGAAGTGTGTGTCTCACACTTACAAGTGAAGGTAAGTTATATCAAAGAAGTAGTTCATCCCCATACAAACTTACACACAAAATTGTTAGTGAAAAGTATTTATGAGAAAGGGCATGAGAGGCAATCTTCCAAATTTTTCCTTTTGTGTTCCACTGAAGAAACAACACACTACAGAACAATTGCATAAGGCTGTAAGGTAGTGGGTCTGAAGGACTGTTTTTTTTTTTTTTTAGTTTACTTCCAAACTTAGGAGCCATTCGCACAGAACATGTTTTTGCATTTACAAATGCCAGATGCAGTTCAGTGGAATGAAAAAAACTGAAGGTCTAGTGAATTCTTTTTTTAAGTATAACTTCTTTTAACTTGCACAGTGCATTTTTAGAATGCCGTGTCATGCTCGAGACGCAGCAAATTATGCAATGTTCTAGCTCTTTACACCATTGCACATTGTTGCCTCGCTTCGCACCAAAACTCCAAGGGCTTGTGTCGGTCTATACTGGATGTGTCAAAACGAATGTTCCAAATCCATTGGTTGTGTTGTCAGATGTTGCTCCAACATGTCGAGTATGTCAGAAATACAAAAAGCAGTGTTGGGAAGGTTACAGATTGGAGATGTAATATGGAAAATTAATAGGTTACAGATTATAAGTTAAATTACTTAAAATATAATAAGTAGTGTACTATTTCAATTACTTTTAAAGTAACTGATTACATTTGATTACTTTTTGATTACTTTTCAACTGTTAATCGTTTTCAAACATTTAAACCAGACTGTAAACCCGAATAAGTTGCAAAAAAAATTCAAATAAATAAATTGAGGCAATCAGTTATATCATATTTTTACGTCAAGAAATGTAATGTTTAAGTAAGTTGAACTTGCAGATTTATTTTATTATCATATATTTTAATTGCTCTTAACTTCAAATATTTGAGTAAGCTAATTGATTCATTTAAATTAAAATGATCAACTTAAGTATTTTTAGTAGTGGCTACTTGGCTAGCTTTAACTAGCTAATTCAATCAATTCTACCTTGCTAGTTGGTAGCTTTGGTAGCAATAGCATAACTTAACTTAATAGCATAACACTTGCTGAATGAGTACAGCAACTATAATACGTTTAACATACTGTATATCAGGGGCATGTTCAAGCTCAAACCGCTGCACAACATTTTGCTACGGTTTCCGGGTTGAACGTCATGTTTCCTGGAAACGGGGTTTGAGATACGTTTTGTCTTGTTTGGTGGGTGTGTCAAAAAGGTCAGCCAAATCAGCAGCAACATAAACTGTGCTGTGTTAAAGAGACAGCTCGCACAATGGGTCCAAGTAAAGTCGTTTACAAATTGAAGATATTAGAAGACATGTTTGTCTTTTCATCCTGAAATGCGAGGCAAATGTTGGGTCATAATAATTAGGAACCCCAGTTTCTACAAATCCCTGCACTCTTTTATTCAGGACGGCAAGGGCAGTGATCGACTGTAACATTGAGCGTGTTTTGCAGTATTAAACATGTGTTTATACAGATTTCACCAGGCTATGAATTTTTTATATATTTTTTTAAACACAAAGAATGGCCATCTCAGCTGCCATAGTTGCAACTCCTGCGTCATCAGTCCAATGCACCACCGCTTCCATTTAAAATGTTTTGCAACGTTTTGTTGGGGCTGAACGCAGCCCAGTTCGCAAACTAATCTCATGCTCCACTCGTCACTATGATAGTAACACCCCCCCAAAAAACAACATAACATAAACTCTTCTAAACTAACATAGCAAAGCATTAAACACAACTAACTCTCTCACTTAACATTAATCTTGCACAAAAAAACATTATACAACACTTAATTTTACTCTCCCTTTTTGAGTGTCATCCCAAAACATGCTGGGAAATAGAAATCCCAGCCCAGTTTTAGTTAATTCTAAGAAAGTCTAAATAAATGTTCATAAAACTCAAAACAATGAAACAATTGAGATTACTCAAAATGTGTCAGTTTTGTGAACTCAAAAGAAAAATATACTATTTATACTTCTAAATACTCAGATAAGTTCATTTGATTTAACTAATTTGTTTACTTTGAGTTGGCTCTACTTAAACCAATTAATTATTTTGAGTGTTAGGGTTTACATTGCAGGCAGGGTTAAACTAACGGTAGTACTCAACACTAATTACGACATACGACTTTCAAAATCTTCCATACCATAAATTAAGATTATGTTAATTTAATATTAAAGCACAGCCACCACTTAATCAGACTTTGCCACCTTTTTTTACTTAGAGATTGCATGTTGTGTACTACTGTACACAAACTAAGCAATACAGATCTAAAATATGTCTTGAATACACATCAATGTTTTATGATTTCTGATTTCTGCTGGAAGAGGAAGAGAAACAGTCCAGAGAATGTAGTGTCTCCAGGCACATGTGGTAGCACTGAGCTGTTCTGTGAAGGTTAATCATGCCCTCGCTCACATCAAGCAGCCACAAAGGCCTATTTAACCAGAGAAAGATAAAGCATAAAAGATATAATGCAAGTTGAGTCCCTCTCTCCTCTGCAACAGAGATGTCATAGGGGTTTAAAACTTAATGTAGCCTCACAATACTATATAAAATCCTAGAAAAAGACACAGGTCTGGACCAGCATTGAGATCATACAAAAATCAGCCAATAAAGCATCACAACATCACTAGCCAAATAGCTATTTAGTCAATGTTGTAGCAAACAAGTATGTAATGCCTACTTCACAATTCAATCAGCTTTTTTTTCAATGAACATTTTGACTCAAAAAGGTCCCATTTAGCAGTTTAAAGGTGGGGTAAGTGTTATTTCAAAACCGTTTTACAAAACGGACTCAGGCCGAGTGCAATAACAAACTTGTAGCCAATCAGCAAGTAAGGGGCGTGTCTACTATTGATGGTAAGAAGAGAGGCTCAGTGCACTTCATTATTTAAAACACACGGTTCACACGACGGACATTAGCCGAGAACTAATATATGCTGGCTTTTGCTTGAATATACTCGTTTATCATGTTCGCTTTTTTGTCATTTGCAATCGTATTGTCGCTCACTTCAGCGATGATAAAGACCCGTTCATTTCCACACCGTATAGAGTATCTAAATTGCAAGTTTCAAGCATCAGCTCACAAAATGTCTCCCAAAAGTAAGATACTATACTCATATATGCTTGTTTCATCTTTTCATGATATATATAACCCTTATCCGGTCATAATTGTAATATGTTGTTAGCTGGACTATCGAGCTTATCGAGTTGTCATGAGAGCGGTTTGTGTTTTTGTGATCGCTATAACTCTAATCTTATCATAATTGTAATATGTTCATTAGTTGGACCTTCGGCTCGTGTTCTATCGAGTTTTTCATGAGAACGGTTTGTGTTTTTGTGATGGATATTTACTTTTTCATTGAATATTCGACCTGGATTAGTAACACGCAGATTCTGCCATAGTCGTGGCCTGGGTTACGTATGTGTGGGGGCGGAGCTATCAAAATAGGAGCGAGACCCTTTTTGGGGGTAGGGGCGTGTTTGTTTTGGTGATTTGAAATAACAACAACGGAAACCAGAAAGCACTTACCCCACCTTTAAAGTACATTTTTGCTCATATTAAAATATTATGTTAGCATACATCAGCAGCTGAAGCTATAAAAACAACGCCCTGATAATCATTGCTAATGATGCAGATGTTAATAGCAACTGAAATTCTGACCTGCCACCTTTCAAAATATCCTAATTGCGTACAGCTTGCTAAACTTTGATCATAATTGAATTCAATCAAAATGAAGAAATTATGTCAAAAAAAAGAGATCCTAAATAGATAATTGTATAATTTGCACAATTCCTGAACTTGTTTTGCAAAAGAATAACAAAAAAAGGAACAGGTGAAGAAAGATGTTTCTCAGTAAAGAGACATGATTCACAATTGCAGAGACGTCTGTCCCCTTTTCCGATTACTGGATCTGCCACCGGCAATTAGCATTTGATTGCTGAATTGCTTGGAAAACGCCATTGTCTCCCTCTCACTGATTACAATGATTTTAGAGTCATGATGATGTTCTTCATAATTTTGTATCAAGTATGAGGAGAGCTCACGAAGGTTCTATAGTTGACAGAACTCTTAAGCTCTATTGTTGCAAAAGACGGAAACTGGGAGTTAAAAATAGTGCTCTTATTGTAAGCAGGGATGAACGTATCCATGGTGTAAAATCCATGACTCAAGGTTAAGTAAGCTTAACTTGGTGCCTGATCTCTAACAATACACTTTGGTTTAACAGTGTGCAGATCAGACAGGGTCAACGTTAAAAAGCACAGTAATCATTACAACAGCGATTCTGTCCACTTCCATCCATGGAGGGTTTCAAATTGCTAAGAAACAAAACGACATCTGTTTTCCAACATCGTTTACTAAATAGGAATGATGCGATAAAAAAACTACACACAGATCCAACAAGCAAAGGGGCATTTTGCAGATAATTGTTGATGGTCTGTGCAACAGTTGTTGGAAGGAGGAGGCATGAACTGGCGAAAGTTTAAACACTTTAATTACAAATAAACACAAATCTTTCATAAAACCGAAAGCCCCTCACGGATGACAGCTGCGTACACATCGCAAGCACTCTTGTTCCCTCACTTTCGTCGCTCTTCCTTTTATGCTTCCGAAGCTCCTATATGAGAGATAAGGGAAGGTTTCAGCACAAAGGTAACGCTCATTATCCATCTGGACACTTCTAGGTGGACAGCTCGATCCTCCTTCGCCCCCTGGCATACGACGATGGCTCCTCTGGTTGAGCGCAGACGGTAATGTGTCCCCCCTTTCCCTGCTCCCTGCTCCTTCCTCATCATGGCAGACAGCAGCAGGCTCCGGCCCACGGCGGCAACTCCTCTGCTCCCTCTCGGATGGCAGCCACCCCTCCTCAATCCAGGAGCACGGCAGTGAGCGTTCGTCCCACCTGGTCTTCACTGGCTTCAGCACCACCAACCTCCTGCCTCCTGCTCCAGCATCACGACCCCCCTCATCAGCGAGGGCTCTCTGACAGAGTGTCCCTCCTTCCTCCCAGGTTTCAGCACCAATGGAATGGGGTAGGTTGTTGTGGGAAAAAGAAGGTCTGGAACCGTTCAAACACTTTAATTACAAATAAGCACAAAGTGAAAGTAAAACTGGCAGCCCCTCATGGATGACTACCGCGCACATATAAACAAAATCCAACGTAAAGTAGTCCAAGCCTGGTCCTCTCTCGTCCTTCACTGTCGTTGCTCCTTTTTTCCTTTTTATCTCCTTTTTACTTCTGCACCTCCTCCGTGAGACATGTACAGAGCGCAAACACATCAAGTTACTAAACTTGATGAGTTTATTCGAGATGATGTGGAAGAGGATGCACTCGCATTTATCACGTCAGAATTTGTCCCGCTTGCCCCAATTAGTTTCTCTTCTTGTGTTGGGTAAGCTTGAAAAGTCAGAGGGATTCATTGTTGTTTTCTCATTAAACCCTTCTAAAACTAAATTATCTGAACTGCCAACATTAACTAGCTCTAAACCAGGGGTGTTCAATCCTGCTCCTGGAGAGCTACTGTCCTATAGAGATTATGCTTAGGGTTTATGGGCAGTGATGCCAGTAACGCGTTACCATAATACTTTTTTCAGTAACGAGTAATCTGATGCGTTACTATTTCCAAACCAGTAATCAGACTAAACGTGTTTGGAGGAAGAAGAATGATGAGTACCATCCCAAAGTAATTTATCCAAGTCATTGTCAGTTACTATTTTAGTCATTTTCCTTAGTAAAAAAGTAAATAATAATAAAAAATGATGGAAGACCCAGCCTCGACCCATCTTCAATGCTCTAACTGAGGTTGTACCCCAAACTCTCGCACTACATGGCCCTGGTCATCCTCTCCTTAATACAGTGCAGGCGCCCTGCCCCATGTGCAGAAAAACACCCCCAAAGCATGATGCTACCACCCCCATGCTTCACAGTAGGGATGGTGTTCTTGGGATGGTACTCATCATTCTTCTTCCTCCAAACACGTTTAGTGGAATTATGACCAAAAAGTATTTTGGTCTCATCTGACCACTTGACTTTCTCCAATGACCCCTCTGGATCATCCAAATGGTAATAGACGGGCCTAGATATGTGCTGGTTTAAGCAGGGGAACCTTCCGTGCCATGCATGATTTCAAACCATGACGTCTTAGTATATTACCCACAGTCACCTTGGAAACGGTAGTCCCAGCTCTTTTCAGGTCATTGACCAGCTCCTCCCGTGTAGTTATGGGCTGATTTCTCACCTTCCTTAGGATCATTGAGACCCCACGAGGTGAGATCTTGCATGGAGCCCCAGTCAAGGATTGACAGTCATGTTTAGCTTCTTCCATTTTCTAATGATTGCTCCAACAGTGGATCTTTTTTCACCAAGCTCCTTGGCAATTTCCCCATATCCCTTTCCAGCCTTGTGGAGGTCGTTTGGACAGCTCTTTGGTGTTGTCCATGTTAGTAGTTGGATTCTTACTGATTGTATGGGATGGACAGGTGTATTTATGCAGCTAACAACCTCAAACAGGTGCATCTAATTTAGGATAATAAATGGAGTGGAGGTGGACATTTTAAAGGCAGACTAACAGGTCTTTCAGTGTCAGAATTCTAGCTGATAGACAGGTGTTCAAATACTTATTTGCAGCTGTTTCATTCAAATAAATAGAAAAATGTATGAATAAAAAATCATACATTGTGATTTCTGGATTTTTTTTTCTTCTTCAGATTATGTCTCTCACAGTGGACATGCCCCTATGGTGACATTTTCAGACCCCTCCATGATTTCTAAGTGGGAACTTGCAAAATAGCAGGGTGTTCCAAAACTTTATGTATATATATATATATATATATATTTTTTTTTTTTTAATTCAACTTAATCAGGAGATACATTGTTGATGTTACTGTTAAAAATACACTTCCAATAAAGTGAGTGTTGGCAAAAACGGTTGTCATTTCTATGTTGAGGCGGCAGTGGTGTTGATGTCAACTGCTGAATGTAACTAATAAAGTAACTTGTAATATTACTTAGTTACTTTTCAAATAAAGTAATCTGTAAAGTAACTAAGTTAGTTTTTAAAGGAGTAATCAATAATCAGTCTTCAGATTACTTTTTCCAAAGTAACTGTGGCAACACTAGCTGCGTTTCCATTACAGAATTGCGCAAAACTTTTGCGATATTTTCTAAATGTCGATAAAAAACTATTGCGAAATGACGGTGTTTCCATTAACCGTTGTTTAAGCGACTAAAACTCGTCCTCTCGCGATAATTCAAATGTGCTTTATTGGCATGACAATTGTTACAATGCGATAAGTCCATTTAAAAAAATCATGGCGACAGACATTGGCACGGTTACGTATATCGCAGCCACCGGACTACCCATTGTTTATTTTCGAAGGAGACGTATGCGCGTTTTACAAGCATTAATGGCAAGGGAAGCCCCCTATACTTGGGAGCGTCCACGTATGCGTTTGTTCTGGGAAGTTATAGTCCGCGATTTCACAGAGGAACTGTGGATTCAGAATTTCAGAATGAACAGCACCGTTTTTTTTGAGTTGTGCGATGATATAGGGCCTCTTGTAGCACCTGCTGCATCATGCCCAAGACAGCCAGTTTCTACAAATAAACGCATAGCAATAGCTGTTTATAAACTGGCTACCTGTGCAGAGTACAGGGTAGTGGCTGAGACGTTTGGGGTTAGCAAAACGACTGTCCACAGGTGTGTGTATGGTGTATGCCAGGCTATATGCACAAAACTTATGAAGCAGTACATTGCTTTGCCAAATGTGCAGGAGGCACAACAGATTGCACAACGCAATTATGAGGCACACAAAATTCCTCAAGTCTATGGTGCAATTGATGGGACTCATATCCCCATTCGTGCCCCGAGTGATGGGTATAGGGATTATGTGAATAGAAAAGGTTGGACATCCATTGTTCTACAAGCTGTTGTAGATGACCAGCTAATGATTAGAGACATCTGTGTTGGGTCACCTGGCAGCTCACATGATGCCGCAGTCTTTGCCACATCCAATCTTTTCAGGTATTTGAGCAAGTTTATACACCACATTTCAGCTATATACACATACACACTACTGGTGAAATGTTTTGGACAGTAAGATTCTCTGTTTCTAAAAGAAGTATCTTCTGCTCACCAAGGCTTCATTTATTTGATCATTTTTCTTATTCATTACTCATTAGTCTCATTCAGAAAAATTCAAATATTATGATTTGATGGCCAATAAACATTAATATATAAATATGCAAAAATGTTGCAACATTATAAATGTGTTTACTATCACTTGATCAATTTTATGCATTCTTGCTGACCCAAAACTTTTAAACGGTAATGCAAAAGCTTTGTTTTTCTCAAATACTGTTCTTTTGAATTTTATATTTATCAAAGAATCCTCAAAAAAAAAATGTTTTACACAGCTACATGTTTCTCGAGCATCAAATCAGATTTTGTAAAGGATCATGTGACAAAACACTGGAGTAATGATGAATTGCCAACTAAGAAATAAATAGCATTTTAAAATATATATTCAAATAGAAAAGTTATTTTACATTTGTAATATTTCACAATATTATTTTTTTTAACAATAAAATTAAATAAATACAGCCTTGGTGAGCATAAGTGGTTTCTTCTAAAACATTCCAAAAATCTTACAGTCCCAAAAATTTGACTGACACTGTATATATAAATATATAAATAATAGACCGTTTAACCGGTAGCCTGTAGGTGCACTGTGCTGTCCAGTCAATATACCCCACTCCTCCACAATAGACAATACCAGGTTACAGCATATGTATGTGTGCCCTTTTCAGATATCCAGCAAAACAGCCCCAAGCAAGCTTGGAAATTGAAGGAATCCAAGTGCCTTTACTCCTAGCTGGTGACCCTGCGTATCCGCTACTACCCTGGGTCATGAAGGGCTTCTCAGGTCCAAATTTGACAGAAGCACAAACATTATTCAATGAGCAGCTCAGCACTATTCGTGTGAAGGTGGAACATACATTTGGACACCTAAAAACCAGATGGCGTGTCCTGGCCAAAATGTGTGACATAGACCATGATTTCATGCCTACAGTAGTGGCTGCATGCTGCATTCTCCATAATATATGTGAGGGGGAAAAACAGCAGCTACCACCTGCAGCATTCCATCCAGCTGCTCAACAGCCTCAGGGACACACCCGGGATGAACCTGATGCTCCGGCTCTACAAATCAGGCAGGCTCTGGTGAATCACCTGCTCAGGTCTCATTAGGTTACCAACCTGAGTAAAACATGCTTAAGAACAACTGTCTTTATCTTTATTTCTGTTATTGCAATTTGAAGAATACAGTAAGCCATTTATGTTCTTTGAAATAATTCTTTTATTTACCAATTGTCAGTTATTTTTAATTAGAAAAAAAAAAAAATGGCATTAAGTCTGCTGCCACTGTGTCAAATGAAGAAAAAAAAAACAGTACAGATGTTCCATTTCTGTATCATACTAGAACATGCCATGGCTTTAAATTAACATAAAACAATGACACATGGCATCTATAAAATTGCTGTTTGCTCCAAGCATGTTAACAACACTCAGAATAACATACGTAAATAAATAAAAATGAGTAATTAAACAAAAATCACCAGTAACTTGTCATTACTCATAACTATTGGTGAATGGAATAGGGTGTGTGTGTGTGTGTGTGTGTGTGTGTGTGTGTGTGTGTGTGTGTGTGTGTGTAAAAACAAAGGCATATTTCTTGTGATTTGTGCATGTAATAAATGGCCTACAAATTCTCATATGATGGAGAGTGGCCAGGGGAAGAGGCAGATGACTGATTTTGGATGTGGTGCCAAGGTGACTGAGGTTGGGAGCTGGGAGGAGGTTGTTGTGGGCGATGGTAGTATGGAGGTTGCTGTTGCCGGTATGTAGGGGGATGTTGTAGAAGGTAAGGGGGTTGCTGGTGGGCGAATGGGTGCTGAGCTCCCGCTATAGCCTCAAGTGCACGCGCATGGCGCTCAGCTGCCTCTGTTGCCCTCTCAAAACACTGGACAGCGCGGTTAAGCACCTCAGTGATTGTGCTGAGGAAGGCTTGCTCCTGCCGCATCTGCTCCTTAAATATATTCATCTGGAGAGATGATCTTCGCCTTCTTGGGTGCCTCCAGTTCTCCTGAGCTGAAGGTGTAGATGATTCACTCTCCGTTTCCTCTGGAACATTTGGAGTATCAGGGCGTTCTTCATCTGGGGTCATGGGCCCATCATTTAAGGATGCTGCTGTTAACCCCAAAAAACAACATCAGAAAATCTTATTAGGACACAAAGTGATTTCTTAAACATTTTTTATTTTTTTTATATATATTTTAGTGTTTATACTTTAATGTTTATACTAAATTTCAACAGTCTGTAAATTATCGACACATTATGAAATATCTACATGATCATCATGTCTTTTCCCTTTTGAATGATAGTTATTTTTTAACGTATATAATGTGTAATTCATATTTTTCTCATGTTAAAAGAGGTCTGTGAAAATATTGCAAAGCCTATATGACCCATAAAAACCTTATATATGATATACTACATTAAAACGCATAAAAACTACATACAGTTTAATACATATTTAGTTTGCATACGTGTTTTGATGAGTATTTTAGATACATCGGCCTATACATATGCGCGTGTCCATCGTGTAGCTATACATGAATGAAAAATGGTGACTTACAAGGTGAATCCGACGATGGATCCTTGGAACAGGTAGCCATCTCTGAATCTTCATTTTCGTCATCTAATGTTAATTTGTTTACATGTTAGAAGAAAGAATCGATTATTTACAAGATTATAATCAAAATTATGTACAGGTTTAATAAATTAACATAGGCAATAACATTTATGAATTACGATTGGAACAATAAAAGTTACTTAAAGTCCGAAATCAACTCATCTTTTAAAAGTAAAATACACTAGGCTAATACATGTTATATCAGAATGGCAAAAAAAAAAAAAAAGTAGGGGTGGGGATGTTTGCCTTACCTATGCTGTTTAGAACGCTGTTCATCGACGACACAATAGGTCTCTGGCCAAGTATTTCGTCCATTAAGTCAAAATACTTAAATTTAACTTTACTTTTCCCACCAGCCCCACTTTTGCAAAGATTTCTCTTCTCAGAAAGATATTTCTGTTTCAGAGCTTTCCACTTGGACCGTAAAATTTGCCACGGCTTGTCAAAGCCCCTGTCTTTCATGTCTCCTTCCAAGTCCTTATAAATTGTGGCATTCCTCTGTTGTTTTGAATCTAATATTGCCGTAATTTCTTTATCTTTAATTAGATTTAGAAAGAACTCCGTCTCATCTTCCATCCAGACATAGCGCGCCATCTTTAAATAATGATCATGTGACATTTTACGTGTGCCAAGTGATCTGTAAATGCGCAAAAACTGTTTCCATAGCAGTTTTGCGAAATTGTCCTTTTTCGAATTGCCCGAAAAACCACCTCATGCGAGCGTAAAAACTTTTTTGCGAAATATGGGTGTTTTTGCGAATTTGGCATGTTTCCATTGAGCGTATTTTCAATTCGCACTTTCAATTTGCGCATTTTGAAGGGTAATGGAAACGCGCTTACTGTTTATGGGTTTTGTGCCTCATCTGTATCCGTTTTGTGCTATCACCCTATAGCCCTAGACTGGTTGAGTCTGGTCTGTACCTGGATGGGAGACTCTTGGGAAAACTAGGTTGCTGCTGGAAGAGGTGTTAGTGAGGAAGTTAGGGAGCCGTCACCCTGTGTTCTGTGTGATTCTTAATGCCCCAGTATAGTGATGGGGACATTATACTGTATAAAGCACCATCCTTCGAATGAGATGAGGTCCTGACTCTCTGTGGTCCCAGGATGTCCTTAAAAATGAGTAGGGGTTTAACTCCGGCATCCTGGCAAAATTTGCCCATTGGCCTTTGTCTATCATCATGGTCTCCTAATCATCCCACATACATACAGATTGGCTTCATCATTCTGCTCCCTCTCCACCAGTCAGCTGGTGTGTGGTGGGAGTTCAGGCACAATATGGCTGCTGTCATATCAGGTGGATGCTGTACATCGGTGTTGGTTAAGGAGATTACCCTTCAATGTAAAGAGCTTTGAGTGCAGAGAAAAGCACTATAAAAATATAACAAATTATTTACCTCAACAACCTGCTCCAGCTCACCAGCCTTGAAGTTTCTAGGGCTACCCCCATACCCTTATATAGTGCACCTTTTTTAAGCGAGAGCAATTTGTAGGGATGTCCAAAACCATAGTGAATAACGTTGAGTACACTTATACATTGAGCATTGCTTTGATTTGATTCATTTACTGAATCTCGCCAGATGATGAAGTCTGCAGCGTTTCTGGTACATTTAAGGTGATGATACATAGGTCAACTTGTTTACATGAATTAACAGTTTGCACAATGTTACCTAGCGATGTTGCCTGAGAACTTTCCCATTGAGAATGGAAAAAAAGAATTCTATCTGGATACGTAAGATCGGCCATAGCCCTGTGTCTCACCTGGTTGCCCATTGATGGCAACATTGCTCAAAAGTTGCTACATGTATTATCACCTTCAGTGTCCAAATTTGTACACTTGATTTAATTAACTAATTCGGCAGACTATATTAGAGTAGGGCATAGTGTACCATATCAGCGTAGAGAGTAAAGGTATAGGGAGTGATTCCGGATACAGACTAGTAATCCTGGAGACCTTGATTAGCTTGATCAGGTGTGTTTGATAAGGGTTGGAGCTAGGGGTGGATGATCTTTCCAAAATGTCATATCACGATCTTATAACAAACAATCACAATACACAATCTGAATCGTGATCTTTCCAGTTTTGAGATGTCCTATTGAGAATATCCAGACTGGAACAAGTCCATGGACTTATCTATTAGCACAATTTAAAAAACAGTATTACATTAAACAATCAGTTGTCAAAATAGTTTTTAAATCCTAAGTTTTGAAACACTGCATGCCTTCACTCTGTGAATAAAATATGCTTTGATTCTTATTAAAACAATATAATAGATGTAAAAACTTGCCAATACGAACATTTTGACATATTTTTCTGAATATTTGATTGTTTAGGCACATTCCTGAAACCCCAAGAATACTTTGCTCTTCCGTGTTCCTATCTTTCTCGCAGTGCGCACACTGAAATTGTGTAGGAATCACTCTCTTTCACAGTTTAATGCGCTTTAAACTCTTTAAAAAAGCATGTCCCACAGTAGACTGGATTTTACGTCAGTCACGTTACATGATTTTACTGATTTGGATGTTAAAGGAACTGTATGAAAGAAATGTATTTCAATTAATCATAAAATGGCACTGATACGTCACTACACATTAAGAAATCGCATTAATTTAAAAAACTTATATCACTGATAACAGTAGTCCGGCCAGGATATTGTCATTTAAAAGTTGTTGTTGCAGCCCTCATCTGATGTTGATGTTAACATGTTGTGTTTTGGCCTGAAGCTCCACCCTCCACCTATCGCCCAATCACAAAGTCAGTAGTGTTTCCGGGTTACTAGATCTGCTCTAGTTACCACAAACGTGGTAATATGGCAACCTTGAGTCAGGGGGAGGGGGAGAGGGGATACACCACTCTATAGTCATTTTAAAGTGATTGCAGTACCAGTTTTGGCCACAAACTTACATACACTTCCTTTAAGTTTAGGCTTTTAAGACGGCGCCCATAGCCCTTAATTTTAAGTTACACAAACCTCTCCCAATCCCTTCCCCATCTATCTCTCCCACCACACTTCCTCTCCACTCTGTAATATCCTATAATAATAATAATAAAAATCTAAGCCAACTAGTAGACAGTCATTGCAGTATATTAACACAGTTACAAGGACATATTTCACTTGAATTCGCTTGAAAAGTTGGAGCTAAACTCTGTAGGACAGTAGCCCTCCAGGAACAGGATTGGACACCTGCTTTATACTCAGATTGAACTATTGTCTCACATGTATTTTTGTCTCCCACGGCCTCCTAAGAATTTTTTTTTGGGGGAAAAACTGGGACAAAGTAGGTAACTGAAGCATAAAATGTAAACTTCAATAAGTGTTCTGGGCTATGAAAGACTACTTCTGAGCAAAAAAATCTTCCACTGCTGTGTTTTTTTTAATACAATCACATACATTGATACAGAAGCATAATAACAAACACATAGATGCAGATTTATGGCTGTTGTGGCAGGTGTTTATTCCACTGTCTGCCTGTTCTTTCTCTCTCGGGCTCTCTCTAGAGACTATCTTGAGCACCTGTAGACAGCAGCTGTCATGGCGGTCGCACGCATCACATTATTAACGAAGCCCTGTCCTTCTACACACCTTGCTGTCACTGGACTCATACACAACCACACAAATGTGCTCACATACGTTCAGGTACAATATGAACTCCAGACAAATGGTAAATCTCACCGAAACTTCTCCTTTTTAGGCCTACCGGAAGTCCGGATTGTCACATCCTGTTGGATGACAATTGAAGCCAAACATCATTAAAAAAAAAAGTTAGAAGCTAGAGTGCTACGAGTTTTTGCCGGTGATTTCACCAAGTACAACATGTTCCTGAATCAACATCTTTGTTGATAGAACAACATTCCAATCAACCAATCAGATTTGAGGGACAAGTGTTCAATTTATGTCAAGTTTAGGCTTACATCAGGGTTATGTTGCTTCTACATCAGTTATTCAGCTGTAATTTCTCTCTGATTTTAGAGATAAGTTATGGGTTGGGTTAGGTTTAGGGATAGGGATATGACTACATTTTTAGACAGGAATGTTGTTTCAGGATCAGCAAAATTTGTAAAGGAACATGTCTTGCTTGGCGAGCAATCACGATGACCAGAGGTTGCCAGAGCATTGTTATACAGGTACTATTTTGAGTGGTTGCTAGAACATTGCATGGATGCTGTAGGTGTTTTTTAGCATATTACTATGTGGTTGCTACAGTGTTGTGGGTGATTGCCAAGGAATTCAGTTGATTTGTTACAAGAGAAGTTTGGGGAATGTCTAGGGTCTATTAACCTCTTACTGCACACCCCCCATTTTGGCAAATGGGAAATAAATGACATACCCAAAATAAAACGTTTGTTGCTCATAAGTCATTCTAAATAGACACATAACGAACATATATGCTTATAAAACACGGCAATACTTAAGAGTTTATAGTTTGATACTCAGAATTAAGCAGACTGTTATTAATATGGACTAGGGGTGTCCCCGACTAAGGATTTACACATTCAAATCAGAATTGTCGAATCTTTCTATAGTCGACTGATAGTCGAATCATCTGTGTGTGTAGGTGTGTGTGTGTGTGTGTGTGTGTGTGTGTGTGTGTGTGTGTGTGTGTGTGTGTGTGTGTTGTGAGGGGCACAACACTAGTCAGCAGGAGGGTAAAACTATTTTTATTTTCCTTTTACACACTGCACACAGCAACAACTTTTAATAAAGCGACCAAAACTGCCTGCCAGACAAACAGACAATGGCTTTCTTATTTAGGATTAAATAAAAGGTAATGTGGTGGATAAATATTTGTAATACGTTTTCTCATAACATGTTAAAGCCGCGATCGAACTACAGAACATCACACAAATATATTAGGGGTGATCTCGAATAGTCGAAGATTCGATGCATCGATATGCGGAGCCTGATTCGACCACCGATCTCACGGTCGAATCTTCGCGGGTGTTATGAAACGAGGATCATACCATTTTGGCAATATGGGGGTGCTCAATATTTTAAAGACGTGTCGCGGCGCTGAGCTGAGCAGAGCATTGGTGTGCGACACCTTTAAGGGCGCGGAGCTTCGCACCGCGCCTTTAAAATTAGAGCACGTTCAATGAGTGTACACACACCGGCGGCAGCATTCAGCGCCTGTCCGCGGCCACTCGGGAAGTTGTTAAAAATCCTGCTGCACCACAGAGCGCTTTCGTGCAGCTCATCTGTCAGTCAATTCAAAATTGAGCTCGCGTGTATATAATGTGCGCGCCAGGTGGCGGTGTGAGATCCAGAGGCGCGGGGCTGAGCTTCGCGTCCTTCACGATCGGCATCAGAACGTGCATGTAAATGCACTCAAAGTGTTCTTTTCCTCTCTAGGCAGGTATTTTTTTAGGTTTATTTATCAAAATGTTCTTTTATATATTTGTGTGATGTTCTGTATTTTGATCGCGGCTTTAACATGTTATGAGAAAACGGTTTATTAATGTTTATCCACCACATTACCTTTTAGGCTATTTAAACCTAAATAAGAAAGCCATTGTCAGTTTGTCTGTCAGTTGGCAGGCAGTTTTGGTCGCTTTATTAAAAGTTGTTGCTGTCTGCAGTGTGTAAAGGAAAATAAAAATAGTTTTACCCTCCTGCTGACAGTGTCGTGCCCCTCCCAACCCATTCACACACACAGATGATTCGACTATCAGTCGACCATCGAGATTCGACAATTCTGATTCGATTGTCTAAATCCTTAGTCGAGGACAGCCCTAAAATACATATAAAAGAATATTTTGATAAATAAACCTAAAAAAAGACCTGCCTAGAGAGGAAAATAACAATTTGAGTGCATTTACATGCACGTTCTGAAGCCGATTGTGCCTAAAGGGGATTGCACACTGGACACGAAACTCAGCGTATATATTATTTATGCGCAAGCTCAATTTTGAATAGACTGCTGACATAAGAGCTGCACAATGGTATCTCGTAGCGCAGGGTGAAATCAGGGTGTACATTGACGATTTGAGGGAAATATAATATAAATGTAAAAATGTTTTACAACTTCCTGAGTCAACATCTTTGTTGTCATGCGCCGAATACCGCCGGTGTCCATACACTCATTGAAAACGTTTTTTGAACTGAAAACGTGTGCGCCCTTAAAGGGGTTCCACACCGGATGCAATCATAACACCCGCGAAGATTTAACTGTGAGATTGGTGGTCGAATCCGGCTCCACATATTGATGCATCGAATCTTCGACTATTCGGGGGTGACCCCTAATATGGACATAAGCTCAAACATAAAACAAACTGTGAACTAATTTATTCATGTTCTATGGTTCAATTGATAAACCTTACACACCTCTGCCGATATAAGACTTATTTTGCAGCCCTATTTTAATTAAGTGCATGGTTCAGGTGCACTTAGGGCATGTCCGAATCCACTTTTGCTAGTTTAATGACGGATAAAACGTTCTGCACCCAGGCTTGTGGTCCACTAGGGTTGTGCCTAGTCTCTTAATGAGTCATGAGTGTGTTTTGGACGTTACGTGCAATAACTCAATCAGAGTCTCATCTCCCTTTAAATGCCAGGAATTTGCGAGCAGATTCTCTAGAGAGGAATTCTTTTATTTTTAATATTTTAAAATGTATGTGTGCTGCTCTTTGTGTAATAAGCAAGAGTGCATGCGTGTTCACCCGCCTATAGGCGCATATTATTAACACGCCCTTAAAATAACACAAAATACTGTACTATTGACTTTAAAACTGTTTTTTGTTCGTCAATGGTGCAGTCATTTTCAGTTCCTCAAAATAGCAACTTGCCAACAATACACCCAAACACAAATGACCAGCGTTGTGTCCATCAGCGACCATGGGCGAACAGATGGATGCAAGTGCATTTACTATTTAAACAAAGTGACGCTGGACGTGAAAATGATAACTGCGTTGGGCTAAAACTAGCAAAAAATACTTGCGTCACATCTGCCATCTTTTGTTTGTGTTCAGACATTATTATTATTTTTTTCTGACATTAGATTAGATCCTACAATTAGCATCAAGTTACATACCACAAGTTAAAAGATTAATATTACGCTTTTACTTAAAACTCACTTTAAACTACATTGAATGTTTGCATTAACTTCCGATCGCAATATAATGTGAATTGTAGTCATATAATGTAGTTAAAATGTTTTGTGTAGTCTTTTATATGCAACTGATTGCTACACCTGCTTAGCATGCATAATGTAAACATCCATAATTGATATGAAAACCACACTTAAACACATGAAAATCATATACAAAGCAAATACTATGGTAATCATTTGTTTATTAGCTTCTTGTGTCACATGTAGAAGTGTTTCTTTGGTCTTGTTTTTCACAGAGCTCAGAACGAGGATGAGTACAGGACAGAATCATCAAATAATGATTCGTTGTAGAGATCAAATAAGCGCTCAGTGAGGTTTTTTTTTGTATACCGTGACCAGTCAAATCAGTCAGAGATATAATTGGGACTCTTGCAAGGACTTTACCGTCTCAGATGACTTCAAATTCAGCTGTTAACAGTTGGTAGCGCTAACCGGTCAATAGCTTTTTCTAGCTCTCTACATTACCAGTGCACTGTAAAAAATTATTTACAAAAAAAGTTACCTGGTTACCTTAAAATTTTGAGTTCATTGAAATTAAAATTTTGTGTTAATACAATAAAAAAAATTGAGATTCAAAAACCTTTATTAAAAGATTATTAAAAGATTATGTAAGCATATTGGGTAATTGTGTGTGTTTTATTTTTGATGATGCGGTGAAACATGCCAAATAGTGCTATTTTCATGATTTATCAAATTTTTTATGTAGTTCAGATACAATAATATTTTGAGTTTTTTATTTATTAAACAATTTTCCTTCATTGTATCAACTCAAATTTTTAATTTCAATAAACTCAAAATTTTAAGGCAACCAGGTTACTTACCTTTTTAAGTTAAACCAACAAAAAACAACTTTTTTTTTACAGTGTGGTCTCAATCTCCTTAGTGATGTCACGGTTGATTGTTTAGTGCCAAGTTCTTCTTTAATTCTGCATATTGCCTCTGTGTTTGGTGGTTAAAGACATACGTGAAATTCGTTTGGCTGGCATAATGAACTACTCGGCCACTCAGCTGATGGAAAGATAACAACTACAATGCTCCATCATATTTATCGGTCATTCAAGAACATGGACTCCTACGATGGCCACGTTACATCCACAGAAGTGCTCGGCGAAAGTTTGTTTATTCAAGGATCAGGATCAGCCGATCATGAATGCAAGAAATCAGTTGTTGGTATCGGCTGCATAAATCCAGATTATTGACATTCTAAATGAACAATTTAAAAAGTAACACTTAATCCCACACAGGAATTCAACTATACTTAGAGCAGGTGCAGAAATGTAAAACAGAACGGAAATCGATAATCAAATGTGTTACCAATGGCAACAACTTCTCCAGTATGTTCCCCGCACCTCAACTGGCAACTGATCAGCAGATCCCAAGAGAGCTGTGTTTACTTCACACAAACACTTCCTCTCTCTCTCTAATGGACTAAAGCCCAGTACAATCTGTCCTTCCCATGTGCATTCATCAGTTCTTGGCCTCACTGCCACACCAAACTGGTACTGCCATGCCCGCTGATCTCTCTCCACCTCACATTCAATTTTAGTGGTGTTTACCAAGGCAATCATCACTATTGCTCATACTCAAGGTTAGTGGTTTCAACAAACTTCTGACCTAAGGATTAACCTTCAGCATGTAAAGATGCTAAAGGAGAGATGTGGTATTGCTTTTCTAAGCAATCTAAATTGTACCTGGTGGGCTTGACTTCAATTAAAGAAGAAACCTGAGACAAATCTACAGACCGGACTTTCACAGACTTGGGCCAGAAACCAAGCAACCAATGTTTACTAGGTCGTTATATAGGAAGCAGAGGTTTAAAAATCCTGATGTTTGATAATCCCATAGACCTCTATTAAATCTCTTTTAAAAATGGTCTACCTTATGCAGTGTTGGGGAAAATTACTTTGAAAAGTAATGCATTACAATATTGCTTTACTCCCTTAAAAACTAACTAAATGCGTTACTTAGTTACTTTTTAAGAAAGGTAATGCGTTACATTACTTTTGCGTTACTTTTTTTCACCTGGGCTGGGCTTGTTTCTTTTATATAACAACAAAGTTCGGTTTTTGAGCACATGTAAAGACCCTTTCACACCAAAAGTAGATCATAAGACTCAGGTAACACTTACTTCACCAATAATAATAAAAAAAAAAAATCTAAAGTCATTTTTAGGTATGGTTTAACCGACTCATTAAAGGTCAGCAGCAAGTACATTGGTCAATAAAGATAGATAAAATGCATAAAAAATATTTGTATTTATATTAAAGTTTGTTAAACGTTCACCGGTTCCTGCCTCCTTCCCCCCGGGTTTTGGCACCAGTGTAAAGAGGTTCTTTGATGGAAGGAAGGAGGCGGGAACCGGCGAACGTTTAACAAACTTTAATTTAAAATAAATAAACAAAATGAAAGTAAACCGCGGACAGCCCCTCATAGACGACTGCCCACACACACAAAACAAAACGTAAACATAACATAAATCCAGGCCTGGTCCTCTTTCGTCTTTTGCTGCCTTCGCTCCTCCTTTTATGCTCCCGTCACTTGGCCGCGAGCCGAGACGCAGCTGGTACTCATTACCACTCGTCAGCGGCCCGCTCTCGCAGTCCCTCGCCCCGCTGCTTGCCACATGCATTAATGAGAAATTGAACAGGTGTTCCTAATAATCCTTTAGGTGATTGTACTTAGGTGAAGTATAGTTCACACGATAAATGTAATTTAGATAAGCTTCTAGTTTTAATAATTTAAACAGGCCTTTGAAGCTGTGGCAAAAAGCTCACACTGAATTAAAGTCACAGTGCATCGTTCTGATCAAAATTGACATTACATGAAAAAAGTTACGCCCATGTGCTACGACAGCGTAACAACCGAAAACAGAACCGAAAACCGTGACCCTAAAACTGTGATACAAACCAAAACGTGGGTTTTGTGAATCATGCACCACTAGTCCATACAATGTTCTGAGGTGCATGTTCATTTATAGACAGTTTTTCTATAAATTAATGCAGGAAAGTCTGTTTAAGACTACTGATTTGTATAAAGTAAACGTAAGAATGTTTTATAATGTTTCAAGATGAACACTTAATGAACTGAAGCCACTTAGGTTTATCCATACATAATTTTTTTAAAAGAAAAAATCATGTTAAAATGTGAGTATCAAATATGATACATCATGCTTTTGAGGAATGTTTATTTGATCATTATATCTCTTGATTGTTATTGTATTGCATTGCATTATATTTTTTGCCCCGACAATAAAAAACTACAGAGCTTTGATCTAATACGCATTTAAATATGCTCTTACTAAGACATATTATTGGGAGATATATACTGTAAAAAAAAATTGGTGTTTAAACTTAAAAAATAAGTGTTCATGCAGTCTTAAAATTGTCAACATGAGTTGACAAAACTTTTAAGGCAGCACAAACACTTACTTTTTTAAGTTTAAACAACGATTTTTTTACAGTAGAGTGACAACATATCTATATTCGTTTTATGTAAGTTGTCTGCTGTACTCTTTTAACAATCTTATTGATTTGATATTGAAGCTATTAAAGTTGCTTTAATTTTTGCCCATATAAATAAGCATCTGCACCATTTTATCCTATTATTTCATATGTCAAGCTTTACAGGGTTAAAACAGTGCCACAGTCTGAAACGTACAAACCTCAGCCATGAGAAAGAAGGATTTCTATTGCCACTGTCTCCCTGTGGCTGAAATGGCTCATTTAAGAGAGAGAGAGAGAGAGAGAGAGAGAGAGAGAGAGAGAGAGAGAGAGAGAGAGAGAGAGAGAGAGAGAGAGAGAGAGAGAGAGAGAGAGAGAGAGAGAGAGGTGGGAGACGGGGTGGGAGGTGAGCTAATTGATGTCCCTTCATTCCCCACAGAGCCGCTCTGGCCTGTCTATCACACTGTCAGCCTGAATGCATCCTGGAGAAAAGACTAGACAAGAAAAATAGAGGTCCTTTCCTTCAGCCTCGGCAGTCTGGAACAACCCCTAACAGCAGGATGGGCCATACAGACAGGCAATTCTGCTGTTAGACTCCATACAGCAGTCACCCAATTATTCTCCACGAATACTCTTCCTGAAGGACTCAACTAGAGGCTCCGTGTGCAACACAGACGCACAAAAAAAGATTGCTTTACAGGGTCAACTGACTGAGAGGGTTTATATGGAGCTGTAGACCTATTCATACAAAGTCCAAGTGGTTGACATAAAAAACATGCACGACAAGGCAGACAACCAGGGCCGGTTCTAGACTCTTTTTAAGGCTGTCTGTCTCTCATCTTAACAACACACAATAATTACGCTTCTGAGCGTTTGGGCCATTGCTGCTTCCTCAACAAATTAACATTTAATTTTTAAACATTCAGGTGATTCAAGTTCAAGTGCAAGAAGCTGAAAAAAAGAACTCAAATTGGTGATTGTGCGCTGTGATGGATAGTTAGAGAACTCTCTCACTTGGCGGATAAAGTCATTATTTAGACTATTTTGCGCACAATAACTATTTTCGTCGCATTGTAACATTATTGTACAGCCACTGTAGTGAGATGGACTTTTTATCGATGTCTTTAGTGCCTTTATGGGTCTTGTGAGTGGGAATGTACTGAATGCCAATGGAGGCCTTTCTGAAGCCTTTCTCAGCCATCAGCTTTCAACAAAAATATCTTCATTTGTGTTCCGAAGATGAACGAAGGTCTTACGGGTGTCCAACGACATGAGGGTGAGTAATTAATTAAATCCTTTTCATTTTTGGGTGAACTAACACTTTAAGCAAATACACACACAATTATGTCAGAATGCCAATCTTGATGAGTATCCAGTAAAAACAGTCTTAAGTGAACATAAACAGATATATATTAAATAAGTGTGATAATACAATTACATTTTAAAATAAAAAAATATTTTTTACAGTAAATTTAAAACAACAAAGCTGATATTTACGTTTTCTCTTATTTTTCTGTCTTTTTTTTTTTCTTATATGCATTTTATAATATTTTCAAATTTAAAATCAGCAGAGCTTTTATTTTGGCGGGTTGCCAAAAAGTAAGTATATGCACTGCCAAGTAAAGCGTGTCAGTAAATGTCACAGCTTTTCATTTTGCTCTGAATGTTTTTTTATTTATTTATATAAATTACTTAATTTAAAAGTAGACACTCCAAGCTTTATAAAGAAATATCTGTCGTGTCTGTGTGGCAAGTTTTCTCTGAGTTCTGGGTATATTTTCACACACATTTCAGAGTGGACTTCACAGGGATACAAACAAGATAAGGTGCATCATGTTGGTTTACTTTATTTAGCCAAATGCATAACATTTAGTTTTTATTTTGAGTGTAAATAACTAAAAGTAGACACATTAAGCTTTGTTCATGTCTGTAAGGCCAAAATGAGCATTTTAAGTTGATTTACACTGTCAAGAGGAAAACTTTCAGGAGCGTTCTTCAGGTCCAGGGGGTTAATATGCAGTTGGCCCACCCTTTGCAAAATATGTTAAAAAAATATATAACTCTTCCGGGAAGGCTTTCCACAAGGTTTAGGAGTGTGTTTATTGTATTTTTGTACCATTCTTCTAGAATTGCAAGTGTAAGGTCAGGCTGGATTTGGACAAATGGACTGCATTTTATATAGCGCTTTTAACAGACCCCATGGCCATCCAAAGCGCTTTACATTTTCCCTCACATTCACCCATTCATACACCGACGGCGATGTCAGCCATGTAAGGCGCCATCCAGCTCGTCGGGAGCAGCTGGGGTTAGGAGTCTGCTCATGGACACTTCGACACTTGGTCAGGTGGAACCGGGGATTGAACCACCAACCTTCTGGTTTGTAGACAACCTACACAAACCACTGAGCCACTGCCGACAACAAGGCCTGGCTAGCAGTCTCCGCTCTAATTCATCCCAAAGGTGTTCTATCGGGTTGAGGTCAGGACTCATGCCATCTCCAAAAATTTTCCACAAAGTTGGGAGCCTGAAATTTCCAAAATGTCTTGATATGCTGAAGCATTAAGAGTTGCTTTCACTGGAACTAAGGGGCCAAGCCCAACCCCCCAAAAAATAAACTCTTCCATCGGATTGCCAGACAGAGAAGTGTACTCTACACTGCTCTAGAGTCTATTGGCGGTATGCTTAACACCAATATCCGACGCTTTGCATTGCACTTGATGATGTAAGGCTTGGATGCAAACTCCAAGAGCTCATGGAAACCCATGGAAACCCATTCCGTGAAGCTCTCTAAGCTCTGTTCTTGAGCTAATCTGAAAGCCACGTGAAGTTTGGAGGTCTGTAGCTTTTGACTCTGCAGACGACTCAGCATGTGCTGACCCCACCCTGTTATTTGTTGTGTATAAATTGCTGTTGTTCCCAATTGCTTCCACTTTGTTATAATACCACTAATAGCTGACGGTGGAATATTTAGGTGGCAACCTATCACGGTACCACGCTTGAGTTCACTGAGCTCCTGAGAGCGACCCATTCTTCCACAAATGATTGTAGAAGCGTCTGCATGCCTAGGTGCTTGAGATTATACACTTTTGGCCATGGAAGAGATTGGAACAACTGAATTCGATTATTTGGAGGGGTGTCCCAACACTGTTGGCAATATAGTGTATGGTTCTAAAATTCTTATGAGAAATTGGGTATACTCTATTCAAGCATCCCACTTAAATATAGACGTCAGGCACATGTTTGTCAAAGCAATGAACATAAAGACATGCTCAGTTTAACTCATAAGGCATTTATGAAGGCTTTACCTGTTTCCAGTTAACTTTCCGTCACCGACTGATAAAAACTGTAAAGTGTGACTTCGCTGATGTATAACTGAGCTCTGTTAATGTGAAGTATAACCTTTACTCTTCTAACCTAATCGCTTAATTTCTGTTCATAAGGACAAGAGGACATACGCAAAAACGCAAATACACTGAACTACAGCAAATGTTGTAATGCTCAGTGTGCAAATGCAAATTTTTTTGTGTGGGATGTGAGCAGGTGGTAGGACCGAGCTGTGCATCTGAGGAAGAAGGAAAATAACAAATGCTTGCTAAGGTCAGGCACTAAAATAAGTGTTACTGCTCAAAACTGTGGTTTAGCCGCAGGGGACAAAAACACTTTGTATTCATGCCAGCAAACGGATCACGCAAACAACAACAAAACAACAACCTGAGCCAAACAACGCTGCCTGAAGATGTCTAAAAAAGACAATCTGATGAGGAGATATACACAATGCTTTAGTGCAAATCTCTATACCTACCGGCTTTGATTCGCGACCCAGATTTGGCATCGTTTGGATGTTTTAGATGATAAGGGCATGTCGCACAGTCTGTCCATGATGGAATCTGCCAAATAGGGCTTCTTCGACCAAACGGCAGATGAATTTGCACCATTTGGGTTTGACTGCAAAAGCTTAATAAATGGGAAGCTTACATTTCTCCATTTTAAAAAACCTGGTACACCCAATTTTCATAAATTCTTTCTAACTGGGTTAATGGCAAGATGAGTGTCCGTGATATAAAAAGGAAAAATTGCAACAAAACAACAAAAATATGGACTAATCCTTATTAAAACTACACAAGTTCAGTCAAGAGCAGTTCACTCACTGCTATATATATATGCACACATTTAGGCATAACATTATGATCACCTTCCTAATATTGTGTCGATCTGTGTGTCGCTGCCAATACAGCCCTGTGACCCATCGACCCATCGATGCATGGACTCCACTAGACCCCCTGAAGGTGTGCTTTGGTATCTGGCACCAAGATGTTAGCAGCAGATCCTTTAAGTCATGTAAGTTGTGAGGTTTGAATCTCTATGGATCAGACTTTTTTGTTCAGCACGTACTCCATTGAATTGTTATCTGGAGAATTTGGAGGCCAAGTCAACACCTCAAACTCATTGATGTGCTCCTCAAACCATTCCTGAACCATTTTTGCTTTGTAACAGAGCACATTATCCTGCAGAAAGAGGCCACAGCTACCAGGGAATACCGTTTCCATGAAAGGGTGTACATGACCCAAGGTTTCCCATAGAACATTGCCCAAAGCATCACACTGCCTCCGCCGGCTTTCCTTCTTCCCATAGTGCATCCATAGCTTATTATTAAAAGGCTCTTATTATTATGCTGGCGCAATGTCACACAATTCTTGTGTTTTTATGAACTATCACGGCTGTCAATTCCGAATACTCAAGGTACTTGAGCGCACCATGGGTACACCCTCGAGCGTCTCCAGTTAGAACATATTTACCGTTATTGTGTTCTTTATTTCCTCAGCTCATTCTCCTCTATTCTACAATTCAGTTAAATCTCTTAGAATGCATTCTCAGCGAAAACCTCATTTATTTTTCTCCCATCACCAAACATTGATTTCATCTCTGCAAATAAGACCAATATCAACCATCATATCCACCCAAATTCATTTGAGCACTATTATTATTGCCACCTATTTGTGCTGTGTCCCTGTGAAATGAAATCTGAAGCTATAACCCAATAAATCATTTCCAATACGCCTCCGATTTCACCAATGTAAACAAAAGCTAAAAACGATGAACTTTAAGGACCAATTCAAAGGGCTGTAAAACAGAAAATCCCATTCAGAAATATAAAAAAACTATTTTTTTACCATCAGGCCACATGATGGGATGAAAATAAATGGGAAGCATCGTTTGGGTCCCATTGTGAGCTGATGAATGACAGCGGAGTGCTCATAGATGGATGATGCTTTTATAGGTCGCTGCATATCTCGAGGGCAAAGTCAGTGAACTTAGTGAACAGGATTGCAGGAAAATAAGGTTGAAAGTTGCAACATCAGTTTTGTGGTTTGTTTAACCCTTAAATGCATGAATGTTTCGGCAATCATTGTTACATGTTCAGGTCTTTAGCGACCTGGCTCTAACTCTCTTGATATTTTTATAGCAAATACAAAATAATAAAATAGAGCATATTTTTGGAGCTTGGAGGGTAGAGTTTGAGCAGATGTTTTATACCATCATCCCCGTCCTCATCAGAGCTCCCAGTACATTCAGTATCTTCCCCAAAATCGCCATCTGAAAATATACTTACATTATTATTACACACCTCGCTTGGGACCTTTTTTTTTATATATATTTAGAAATGTTATATGTGATATGATTAAAGGCTTACTTTAGGATACATATTATTATACATATCGGTGAAATTTCACAACTATCAATACTTCAGCAAAAACGAATACAGGTTAATAAAAGTAGGCCTAAGTAAAAGTCCTCACAGTTACAGAAGACAAGTCAGTGAATACAATAAGAACAAAGCAATTAAATTACAAAAAAAAAAAAAAAATACAACAAAACAAAAAGATCATTTAAATAAGTAGTGGTTTTTCAGGAAGATGTACTAACAGTGGTATTCAGATAAGTAATAGCCTACAACAGAAATTGAATAAAGTAATCAAATGTAAAATAACTGCTGTATACATTTAATATAGACTAATCTTTATTAAAACTACAGTTTATTCATTCAAGGGCAGCGAGTGATTTTATCTGTGTCTTTTCTTGTTTGATTAACCAAAATGATTGCAGCAGATTTATTAGGCTGCAGTCACTTTAAGAGCTGCACGGACCCATTATACTGTTACACACACGCTCTCTCTAAGTGTTTACATTCACTTAAAGGGATAGTTCACTTTGAAATGAAAATTCTGTCGTCCTTTACTCACCCTCAAGTTGTTTCAAACCTGTGTGAATTTCTTTCTTCAGCTGAACACAAGGGAAGATATTTTGAAGAATGTCAGTAACCAAACAGTTTACTGAAACCATTGACTTCCATAGTAGGAAAAAAAAATACTACTATGGAAGTCAATGGTTTCAGTTAACTGTTTGGTTACTGACATTCTTCAAAATATCTTCCCTTGTATTCAGCTGAAGAAAGAAATTCATACAGGTTTGAAACAACTTGAGGGTGAGTAAAGGATGACAGAATTTTCCTTTTAAAGGGTTAGTTCACCCAACAATGAAAATTATTTCATTAATTACTCCCCCTCATGTCGTTGGACACCCGTAAGACCACCCGTGCGTTCATCTTCAGAACACAAATGAAGATATTTTTGTTGAAAGCTGATGGCTGAGAAAGGCTTCAGAAAGGCCTCCATTGGCATTCAGTACATTCCCACTCACAAGACCCATAAAGGCACTGAACACATTGAACAAAGTCCATCTCACTACA
The DNA here is from genome assembly GCF_024679245.1 of Pseudorasbora parva. Lineage (NCBI taxonomy): Eukaryota > Metazoa > Chordata > Actinopteri > Cypriniformes > Gobionidae > Pseudorasbora > Pseudorasbora parva. Next base: position 8,095,030 of record NC_090196.1, on the reverse strand, counting down.
GTGGCTGTACAATAATTTTATAATGCGATGAAAATAGTTATTGTGGGCACAAAAATCTAAATAACGACTTTATCCACCATGTTATTGACGTGAACTCGACGCATGCGCGAGAATATGACGCAGCTCCACCGTTCAGATACATGACCCGGGAGAGGAGGAGCGCCGCTATCGCCGGAGTTCCAGGTGAGTTCACATCAGATACCTACACGGAAGACAATAACTTGGCGGATAAAGATTTGCGCACAAAAACTATTCTCGTCGCTTCGTCAAATTACACTACAGCCACTGTAGTGAGATGGACTTTGTAACAAAGTCTTTTCGTGCCTTTATGGGTCTTGAAGCCTGTCTTAGCCATCAGCTTTCAATAAAAATATCTTTAACCTAAAGTAAAATATCTAAAATACTAAAATATCTAACCCTTTAAAGTGAACTATCCCTTTAAGACATAACCGAATGTGTTTAAAAGGATAATTACCGTATTTGTGTGCAGGCTATTTGACCATTTAGGCATGTATCTGAAGCCCACAGTGTCCTTTTCTACTTATCACTTATTTAGCTGATTTGGATGTCAAGTTTGGCTTTTAGAAAAAAGAGAAAGTGCACCGCTGTGAAGGAAAAGCAGGTGTGCAGAAAAAAATAATCGTTTCATGTTTTTTTCATAATCGTTGGAAGCCAACATCAAAAATCAACAAACGAAAATCGATTACGATTAATCGCACAGCCCTAGAGTGAATGTAGTGAATGACTTCCCATGGTCGCTAAAAACCCAAGGTATGCGATCAAGGGTTAAGAGCACTGCGATCATGATGTATTATAAAAAAGAAAATCGATCCTGTAAACCCAAAAGCTCCTAGTTCAGGATCATCAAGTGATCTTCCGCCTCAGGGTTGTAGTCTAGACTGCTTAACCTCCCCACCGGTTCATCTCACCGGAGTTTAAACTGAAGAATTCTTCCTCAGGCTATACAACCCTTTCCCCCAACATTCCCTTCTTTGGGAAATTCAAGCTCCTGGATATACAATAGTGAATTTAACGCTTCAGCATGTATAGCGGATTCAGTGTTAGAAAGTGAGTGATCTTTCCACAAAGACAAGCTTTCTGTGGCCCTGAGTCTGTGGCTCCCTTGTTGAGAGACATTCAATTATTAGCAGCCAAAACTAATTACATTTAACAGCAGCCATCCACCAAGATTACAACAGACAAGGGACAAAAGTGCTGAGCGTTAGTTAATGGGTGCTGTTAATCTCGGGTGAGTTGGATCTTTATGGAAGGACCGTATTTATCTGCCTTTGCTTTTTGCTGATTCATTTGTACATCCCAAAAAAAAAAAAAAGATTCTGAAAAATCTGGGCGAAACCTCATTCAAGTCAACAAAACCTTAGCCTCATCCCCAATATATGAATAAGTGAATGATGTGAAAATATAATGAAAACTAAATGTAATAAAACTTAATCTTAAAATAAAAATAAAAATGTTTCTTGGCCAACAAGTTTCTAAAAGACAATTTCTTATCTTGGGACTAATATTTTGTAGCGCTTTATTTTACAATCCTATTCTGCATACATACTATAGACTTGTTGTAATTAAAATGGGTTATAACTATCCTGAATCTACCCTCAAATTAACCTTAAGCAATGAAGCTGGCTTAAATTACTCAGTAAATACATTGAATCCAGTTCTGATGCTCACATGCCCACTGATACCTATCTATCAGAACTAGCATTCACTTCTTGAGCTCCAGTAGCTCGTCTGTTTGATCAACTACACGCCAGCCTTGATATGTGGAGCCGGATTCGACCACCGACGGTCAAATCTTCACGGGTGTTATGAAACGAGGATCATACCATTTTGACAATATGGGGGTGCTCAATATTTTAAAGACGTGGCGCGTCGCTGAGCTTTACGTCCGGTGTGCGACCCCTTTAAGTGCGCTGAGCTTCGCACTGCGAAGAATTCGAACACATTCAATGAGTGTACACACACCAGTGGCGGCATTCGGCGCCTGTCCGCGGCGACTCGGGAAGTAATTTGAAAATCTTGCTGGCCACAGATCGCCATTTGAAGGTTTTATATTAAATGTATATATTTCCCTCAAATCGTCAATGTACATACTGATTTAACTGGTGTGAGATACCTGAGACGTGGCGCTGAGCTTCGCGTCCGGTGTGCGACCCCCTTTATGCACGATCGGCTTAAGAGCGTGCATGTAAACACACTCAAGGTGTTCTTTTCCTCTCTAGGCAGGTTTTTTTTTATTTTATTTTTTTTATCAATATGTTCTTTTATATATTTGTGTGATGTTCTGTATTCCGATCGCGGCTTTAACATGTTATGAGAAAACGGTTTACGAATGTTTATCCACCACATTACCTTTTATTAAAGGAGTCATATTATGGTACATGCACTTTTACAAGCTGATTGTATGGAAAAGTGTGTTGGCAGTGCCTGTACACAACCATCCTATAATGATACAAGTCCATCCAGTATTTTGTTTTTTTTAATCTTTAAGATTAATATTTTAATCTTTTAATGTTTTCTCCCGTCTCAAATTGAGCCGACACCCCTCTCACAACTGTTGATTGACAGCAGCGTTTCAACTCAGACCCGCCCTGAGTGAGCTCTGTCATCATCATATCCGCCATTATTGATACGCTGGAGCAGAATGACGTCTAAGTGATTGTAGTGTTCTGTTCTTGGGTGTAATAATGAACACAGCAGTCGTTTTGATGTTCCTAAATCTGAACCGCTGAAGACGCAGTGGCTGAGTTTTGTTTTCGTCAATGCTTTTGTTTGCTTGAACTGCGAAGAATTTCTCACCGAGACTGCTTTATAACCGAGGGTCAGTATAAAGCAGGTTTTGTTAAGAAGCTGCTTCTGAATAAAGATCTGTTCCAGCTATTTGTGTTCCTGCCGCCCCTCCAGAAGAAGTGAGTGTAGTTTGAAATGCTTCACGATGAATGCGGCTAAAGTGGGTAAGTTATATTACAGCATGCTTTCTATGTCTGACGTTCTCAATATAACTCATAATCCCACGTTTATAATGAACAACGCGTTATGGTTATTGTGTTATTACAAACTGTGAACGCTGGTTTTAAAGTTAACGTAGACATAATAATAAGCTTAATTATGTAGATAATTTATAAAGGTGTCTGTAACTGTCAAAAAAAAGTGTTGTAACAGTTATTAGAATGCATAGATAACGTGACGCATCACTGACAAACTGTTTTATTGGCATGATGTATAAAATCCATCTGTCAATGAACTACATCAGTACACGTAGCATTTGTATCTCACTACGCTAACGTTACCCTGCCAATACATAAAGACAGATCAAAGTGACATTACATTAACCAACCATATAGAAATGTCCTGTTTAAACTTATTTGTCGAATTTCGTTGGAGCTGTCATCTTGTCCCGGGTCCGACTCTGGTTCAAATCATAGACAGTAAAAAAAATGGACACAGTGACCCCATATACTTCAACGGCGAAAAGTGAAGTCATTTAGAAGCATTTAAAGCCGTATACACTAAAATGGCTTGGTGAAAAAAGAGCTGTCTTTGACCAGGTAAAATGAGTGTTTTCTTACCATACTAATGAAAATTTTTAATTAAAGTATACTGCAAAGTTTTTCTTTAGACACTAAAGAATCATATTAACTTGTACAAAAATGGCATTATACAGTATAATGTATAATACCCCTTTAAAACCTAAATAAGAAAGCCATTGTCCGTTTGTCTGTCAGTTGGCAGGCAGTTTTTGTTGCTTTATTAAAAGTTGTTGCTGTGTGCAGTGTTTAAAGGTAAAATAAAAATAGTTTTACCCTCCTGCTGACTTAGTGTCGTGCCCCTTTACAACCCATTCACACACACATACAGATGATTCGACTATCCGTCGACCAAATTCTGATTTGAATGTGTAAATCCTTAGTCAAGGACATCCCTAATATAGTTTTATATATTGGCATACATTTACATTTACGCATTTGGCAAATGCTTTTATCCAAAGCGACTTACATTGCATTCAAGGTACACATTTTTACATTATTGTCAGTTCTTGCTTTCCCTGGGAATCGAACCCATGACCTCGGTGTTGTTAGCACCACGCTCTACTGGTTGAGCTACAGGAAAGCTGTAAGCTTTAAAAATACATAATACATTTGTTACCTTGTGCATTGTAACATAACTTTTTACAGAAAACATATGTTAACAGTAGGCATGTGCCGATATCAATTTTTCATGTTGCAATTAATTGATGAAGTTTTATCACGATATACGATATTATCACGATATTGAAATAAGTTGCAAAAAAAAAGTGTTGCCATAGCATAACAGCTTTAAGAACTATTTTTGTAAGAACAAAAATAAGTGAATGTTTAAATACAATAATGCACCAAAAATATATACAGCTCTGGTAAAAAAAATTAAGAGACCCCTCTTGAGAAATCAATGTTATGTGGTCTCTTGATTTTTTTCAGAGCTGTAAAAGTACAATTTTCAAACAGATTAAAGTGCAAAAGAATTAGGCTATAAAGAACAACAGGTAGGCTTACAAATTACAATAAGGTCTCATTATTTAATGCATTAACTAAGATTGAGTAATAGCTACATTTGGTGCAGAAAGTATAATGTTTTTGGTAATGTTAGTTAAGAAATACTGATCATTGTTAGTTTTATCTTAGGTCCATTAAAAAGGTTATTTTGATTTTGATTTTAATGTTATATAAAATGTAACTAAGAAATTAACATAGAATGATTAATTCTTTATAAGTATTTTTCATTGTGTTTGGTAATAATGAATTAACATATTAACTAATGAAGTCGTATCTCAAAGTTATACTGAACAATAGGACAATTCACCATGACGTCACAGCAGTAATAAACGTTCTTCCGGGTGGCAAAAGCCGAAGCGTTCCTATAGCAACGCTAGTAAATTGCTTGGGATTCAGACAAAGTTAACATGATTATTGAGGGACGGATTAACTAATTCAGGAGATAGCAATACATGAAATGCCTAACATGGTCCAGTAGATGTAGCGCTAGTCTAATACCATACTTTTTAAATGAGCCTCAGCCTACCATTGAGTAGTAATTTAGACTGTTGCTGTTTGAATTACAATATGTTAGACTATCGTAGATGGTCTATTTCCCTGTTATCTAACTATTTACCTGTTCTCTGCTTTTCAACAAATCATTTGCGCACATTTTTTCTTTATTTTTTGTATCTGAAGCTGTAGCAGCAACATTGAAAGCTCTGGTGTCTGTGTTTAACACGAAAGCTTGTGTGATCGCGGCCGGCTCGCGGTGCAAACAGTCGTGCCGTGTACAGCTGATTTGATGCGATGATCAACTTAAATGACTCGTAGCATCTGCAATATCTCACGACGAACTCCCGATGTTAAAATATGTTATATTTATCATTTTATATGGAGCTAATCACTACACCTGTTAGCAGTCATAATGTAAACATCTATTATTGATATAAAATAGCCGAAATCACATGAACAATCACACAAAAACCTTATTCCATAGTTATCGTGTGTTTATTAGCTTCTTAGTTCACGCGTAAAAATGTAGAACAGACTCGTTCTTCACAGAGCCAGAAATGTCCGAGACAGCTGCGAGCGCGTCATGCGAGGGCGGTGTTGAGCAAAATCAAAAGACTGACAGATGAGAGGACGAATGAACGCCTGATGACTGATATCCGATGCATATCATTAAGAAGAGACACAGAGAGAGGTCTGCGCATGTTTTAACTCTTTTATGTCGAATAATTCCGTGAGAAATGAATAGAAATGGTATTCTGTATGACGAAAATATTTTGCAAACGTGCTATGTCGATATTTCTCCAAATATGAGGACTTTTGAATTAAGAGCTAAACTGAAAGCTGTTCTTTGCGATCTCTGTGAACACAAATGAATCAGTGCAGACGAGAGAGAATGAACGTGCGTGTGAAAATCTATTCAAAATATCGTTCATAACGGATCGATTATAATGCGATTATAATTAGGGCTGTAACGATACACCAAACCCACGATTCGGTTCGTATCACGATTTTTGACCCACGGTACGATACAAACCTTGATATGGGGGGGATAAAACTGTTTTATTCTGTAGTATTCTGTAGCCTATTTTGCCGTCAATACCATATATCTGTATGGTCAATAGGCTACTGCCGACGTTTTCTTTGCGGTACCAATAGGCAATATATATTTAACATGAAGTATAGGGCCTCCTGTACATCAATACCAACAGAAGCGCCGCGTCAGACACGCTTCTGGTGTGCAAAGAAAGAGAAAACGTCACGCAGCCGCCCCGCGGATGACACGCAACAGAAACGCCACGCTCACACCACGTTGCCAGCCGGTTGGGGAAGCTTTTTGAAACACTTACGGCAAATTGTGTGGGTCTTGTCAACTACACGATTGCCATCCTTGTTCTCCACCGGGTAGCTGAAATGTTGCCATACTGCTGACTTAAAAGTTGGACCTGGACAGGAAGGATAATTCTGGGAGTTGGAAGGGGTGTGTCGCGATTCTGCCTCCTCACATCGCGATACAGGTTCGTGGACCTGCGTATTGCGATTTCGATTTCATATCGCATATCGTTACAGCCCTAATTATAATGCACTCCTGACATAAATTAAAAAATGAATGTCACTGCAACCCAAGTTTATCATAAACAGTGTTCAAATATCGAAGCTGGAGTCTTTAATCTTTCTGATGATACTGAGTTTGTCCAGATAAAATAATATAGAGTGATGAGCAGTGCATGTTAAACAATAGTAATCTGAGGCCGTATGATCTTTGAATCGTAAGGGGTTAAAAGAGATCTAAAGTTTACTAATATTAGTCTCGAATTTCCCCAGCTGAAGACAATTATGCTCTGCTATGATTTTGTCGATGGACCGTTTTGAGAATACTTCTCTGTAGCGCCACTTTTGAGGACGTCCACTCGCTTTCCTCATCCAACAAGTTTTGCCGGATATATTTACTTCTTTCTGAATGAAATCGATACAATTCTACACCTTTTGCTGTATATCGGACGGCGCAACCCGAAAACACAACACGTTTTCGTCATAGTTTCAACTTTAATCAACAGCAATGTTCTTAACTATGTAACTGTTTACAGTAGCCGGCTGATCTCTTCAGTTTGTCAGTAGAAGCCGCTCGCGTTCTGCCACCCGGAAGTATCTTGAGGCGATTGTTTACAAACATTCTGAAATGGTCTATAACAAATAATTAGAACAGTTCTAATTATTAGGGCATGTTGTAGTCCAGATTAAAACATAAAAATGTTTAAATTTGAAAATAAATAGCCTATTAAGTCTTTAAGTAATAAGTATTTGGTGCTGTGACGAACAACATTGAGATTACAAAAACGAATGGCTGTTTTAAAAACTACACGTGTTTTTTGTTTGTTTGCTGGTTTCCGGGGTAACCGGCTGCATTCTGCAGTTCATCAGCGCCCTCTGCTGTCACTGAGCGGCACTTCAGCAGCGCGTCTCCTTCACCGGTTCAGTCATGTGCAAATGCACGTTGGGCTTGTTTATATCTGAGCGGGTGTCCCTTTGACGCAGAATACAGTGGTGTTGAGCATTCATACGGTTGATGGGCAAAGTATTCTTGAGTTCATTATAAAAAAATTATAAATTGTTAATAAATTATTATTTACGATATTTTAAAGTGCCCACGATAACAATATCATGCATATTCATTATCGTGATAAATCGCATTATCGAAAATCGGCACATGTCTAGTTAACAGTATTATAAAAAATTTCATAAATTGTTTCTTTGAAGTCTGTAATTTGACTGGCTACAGTTTTTTGCACCAAATACATTAAACAACATACAGTCAATTTACAGTTAAAAGTAAGCATTATGCATTATTTTCTAATTAATTTCAATATTTCAATATCATTTTTACAGCATTATATATCTTGACTGCTTGCTGTAAATGTCAGAGTCAAGTTCTTTCTACACAAATACAACTTTCGCCTGTCTCAAACCTTCCGCTTCAACTGTCTTCAATCACACGGTATGTCACTCTGAAAAGCCACTTGCTTTCCACTTTGGGCCATGGTGTAAACTGATATTTTTAACAGGTGGATGCCAGAAAGGAAAGGTGTGCCTTTTATTGTAATATGCTCCCTAAGGGAAGTTTAGTTAGAACTGGTATTCAGTTCCTGCAACTAGTGTTTTAGTGTTTTAGGGTTCATGAATTGAAGAACATTTCCTGTTGTTAACAAGAGCTGTTGGTTTTGAATGATTTGGTGGGAACGGCCGGCTGAATCAGAGCTGTAATCTGATTTTGCGTATTCTGTGAATTAAAGCTATCATCATTACCAAGTAATGTGTATCAGTTTCTTTCGGATTCCTATGATAAATCAGCAGGATGTCAAAATTATTTTTTTCATATAGATATGGGCTTGTTTTTAAAGATCTCATTACCTAAATATCTTTCTCATAACAGTACTGTGAAACAAAAGTATACACTGATCAGGCATAACATTATGACAGATTAAGTGAATATCACTAATTATCTCTTCATCACGGCACCTGTTAGTGGGTGGTATATATTTGGCAGCAAGTGAACATTTTGTTCTCAAAGTTGATGTGTTAGAAGCGGGAAAATGAGCAAGCGTAAGGATTTGAGCGAGTTTGACAAGGACCAAATTGTGATGGCTAGCTCGGCGACTGGGTCAGAGCATCTCAAAAATTGCAAAATATTGAAATTAAATAAGTGTTAACTGAAATTGCTTTGTTTTTTTTACTTAACCTGATATGCTAAATAAAACAGAAATGCAACATTATAAAAAACGTTATTTTCTCTATTTCAAGTGTATGTATACTGTTATGAATGGGAAAATATTAAAGTGGTCGTATTATGCTAATTAAAATGTCCCCTTAAATTGTTTTGGAGGTCTCCTACAATATATTTATATCTAATCAATGTCAAAAGCACTTATTGCAGCATTTATGTCAGTTCGACAATGAAACGGGTTGATCAAGGATTTGGTCTCTAAACCCCTTATTTCTGACAGTCTACTCTGCTCTGATTGGTCAGATGGCCAGTCTATCGTGATTGGTCTACTCTGCTCTGATTGGTCAGATGGCCAGTCTGTTGTGATTCATCTACTCTGATTTTGTTTAAAATCCTGTCAGAGTACTGAGTCAGCTCTTTTATGTGTTTTGAATGATATCATGCTGATTACAGACTCTGAGCAGTCTATGGCTCTGGTTCTTTTAGACCTCAGTTCTGCCTTTGATTTAGTTGATCACAATATACTTATATTCCGTCTTGACATGTATCTTCGGGATACGGTGTTGCAGTGGTTTCATTATTATCTTACTAATAGGAGGTATGTTGTTAGCATTGGAAACCAATTCTCATCTAAAATACATCTAAAGTCTGGTGTTCCCCAGGGATCGATTCTTGGCCCAGTACTGTTTTCCCTTTATATGCTTCCACTAGGATCTATTTTTAATAAGTATGGGGTTATCTCTTTTGCTGACGACACACAAATGTATATCCCCTTGAAACGTGGTGATAAAGAGGCTTTGAAGTCTATTTTAGATTGTTTAGACAAAAACAAATCAGTAATTTCTTAAGCCTCAAATGAGAGTAAAACTGAATTTATTTTGTTTGGCTCAAATGACTAGCCTAGAAATCTAGACGCACCCTAGCGGCAGCAAATTTAATTTGCCCGCAAGTGTCGTCTAGGAACTCTCAATACCCTTCTGAGCTGTATTCCTCACAATCTGGACGGCCCAATCACATCGTGTATAGAGTCGGTGGGCGGGGCCATAATGACGACGGCTGAGTTGCGTTTGCGTGCTTCTAGTAAACACAGAAACTGGCGAACGGCGGTCTTTCGAATCAGCTTTGACCACGACTCTGGAAGACTTGGAGTTAAGCTTTTCTCTGAGAAAAGGACAAAGAACGGCACTGAAGTCATTCTTAAAAAGGGAAGATGTGTTCGTAGTTTAGCCGACCCGGATACGGCGAATGTTTAATCTGTCAGCGAGCTCTGTTTCACCTTCGTTGCTCTGGTTGGTGTAGCGCTATCCTATCGCGTGCAGAGGGAGTTTGAAAGACAACCGTTTATCCCGCCCCACAGATTGAGCTGTCTATGGTGCGTATCCAGACCAAACATCTTGATGTGGGTCTGGCTTGTCAGGCTATCAAATGACCACTGTGTACAAGACTTTGATTCAGAACTTCTTACTCCTTACAGCGCTACATGTGCAAGAAATGTGGGTGTTTGGTTCTTAAATATGATAAACAGATAAGTGTGGTTGTCTTCAGCGCTGGGAAGAGGAACTGGGTCATTAATGTAGTAGAAATGTGAAATTATTTTTGAATTTGGAGCTTTCTATACTGAGAAAAGGTGGAACATTTATTTTTGTCTCATGGGGATGAAAGACAACAATTCCCAGAATGCTTCACTGCCAGTGTTGGGGGTAACGAGTTACAAAGTAACGGATTACAGTAACGATATTACTTTTTTGAGTAACGAAGTAAAGTAAAGCATTAGACTAAAAATATCGGTAACTACACAACTTTACTACACTATATGAACGTGCTTTTGCGCGTTACCCAAGCCGTGTTTGCCTGTGTGTGAAGTTTTGATCTGTTTAAGTGCTCCGTGCGTGTGCTTGCCTGGGTACCGTTGCCATAGAGATCGATTTGAGTGATGTAGCTCCTGGTGCGAGGAGAGAGGGATTATTTTGTTCTCATTATAGCCTCCTTTATCCTGTTGTTTGTGGATTTTACATGAGGCATATTTCTTAGTGCAGACAGGGATAATGTTCTTACATATGGTTTAACATGCCATTTTGTAAACATTTATACAATAACCACTATGCTGACAGTTTAAGTGATGGTAGGGCTATGATGTTTGTCCATGTATCTACACTCTAAATTAAGAAACAGTAAATAAAGTAATAATTAGTGAAGTTACTTTTCAAATTAAGTAACTAGTAAAGTAATCTCATTACAATTTACAGAAATAACTAGTAACTAATTAGTTTTTTTGAGTAACTAACCCAACACTGTTCGCTGCCCTGTGAGGCGACTCCCACAGCCACCACTATTAAATCACTGGATCACTTTCCCACCTCGTTCATTTTCATAAAATCAGTTCCGTTAGAGAACAGACACTACTAGAGGTTGACCGATTCATCGGATTTGCCAGTTAATCGGCACTGATAGCTGATTGGTGGAACAATCGGTTATCATCAAAAATCAATACCGATATTTTTTCCGGTTTGCGCCCATATGCGGGAGCGGCTGAGAAAGGTGCTGTCATTACACAGTAACCTATGAGAGCTCTGAGAAGGGTCTGCAGGTATTATATAGTGCGAGAGAGGCCTCTAGAGGCCAAATAAAAAACTATCACTGTTTACATTAACACGTGAGGACACGTGAGGCTGCGCGCTTCAGAGCACACACTGCACAGAGCGCACTGGCACATCTGACATGCGTTTAAAACACCGAAAGGGAAACGGTATGATTACAGAACACTTCAATACATGTTGCCATAACATTATAAAGTAATTTTTTTTGGTGACTAGATGCTTTAGCAGCGAAAGAACAGCAGTATGTATGTACTTTACTTTGTCGTCGAGGCTGAGAGGACGCTAACGTTAGCATTAACATTTACCTCAAGCAGTTAAAGCGATGTAATAACTAGGTGATGTAAGAAACCAGACTGTATGGTCATGCATCCGACAGAAATATAAACACATCACGGTTATCGGCAAGCGTGGTCCAACCTAGCTATCGGTATCGGTAAAATCCGCTATCGGTCGACCTCTAGACAGTACAATTAAAAACTGAACGTGCCTGTTCAATATAATGTGATTTAGCCGCTGAGGGAGAGTCACAAACGCAGCAGGAGTAAGATTACATGCATTGTGATGAATAAGCTGAGGTAAGAGCCCTCACGATTAGAGCTGAGGTAAACACGTCCGCGCTCGCGGCATAGATTCACAGCTCGTGTTCAGTCTGGCGCGTTTTCAGTTCATGCCTTTGGAAGCTTAACTTTACATTCATTTGAGAAGTTGAAACACTTACTTTGCTCCGCCGGCTCTGTTTACATGAATGCCTGCAGCTGAGCGCTGAGCTGTGAGTGCGATCTCCCACTCCCCATTGGTGAGTTGAAAACATGCGAAAATAGCTCCCTCTGCTGGCTGTAGTCTTTAGCCTCTGGCCAATTTTTTTACTGATGTAAAACCGGAGTAATTTTTCTAGAAATAAAATGCATACATCTCTCATCTCCTGGGTTTCTACTGACACAAAGCCATATGCTAATTGCTGAAGTAACCCTTTAAGTCCTGTTTTTACCATCTTCGTCTTCTTTCTACATCCCTATACTCAAGAGCACTGAGATCATCTGATTCTGGGTTACTGCGAGTTCCCAGGGCACGTCTCAGAAACAGAGGCGACCGTGCTTTTTCTGTTATTGGCCCTAAGTTGTGGAATAGTATCCCAAATCATATTTAAGCCGCCTCAACTCTGTCGCAGAGCATTTAATATTCTATGATTTGCTGTGCAATGATCCTTTATTTTAATGCACTTCATACATTACATTTTGTGTTTTATAGATTGTCTTATTGTTTGTAATCTTGTTGGCTGTTCTGTTTTGCATACTGCAGCACTTTGGTAGACTTTGGTTGTTTTAAATGTGCTAAATACATAAACATTGTATTGTATTGTATTGCATTTGATTGGTCAGACGGTCCAGTCTCTTGTGATTGGTGTTCTCTGCTCTGATTGGTCAGATGGCAAGTCTGTTGTGATTGGTCTACTCTGCTCTATATGGTCAGATGACCCAGTCTGTTGTGATTGGTCTATTTTACTCTGAATGGTCAGATGAAAAGTCTGTTGTGATTGGTCCATTTTGCTCTGATTGGTCAGATGACCCAGTCTGTTGTGATTGGTGTACAGTCTGCTGTTGCTTTCTTGGTCTTTATGGGCATTATGCAAATGTGTTTCAAATCTACAAATGTTTGTGCAGATGTCTTTAAATGAACACTTGAATATTATGCAAGAAAAAATTGTACAAACTGTAATTAACAAAATATTTTTTTAAAACAGGTTCTCCATTTTCATCCTTTAATCCGTCCAATATTTTTTATGAAGTGCTCAGTGTTGGCAAGGCTGTGAAAACTGCTGTCAGGACACGACTAGATAACATTTCCTGGCTGATTTATCACCAAACCACTTCCTTTAGTCATCTGGGAGATACGATCTGATTCACAATGTGGGCTTTCCAAGAAAATCAGTTTCAGAGTCATAAGTTGAATGGGGTTTGCATGGGAACAGTCTGCATGACCCAGAGAAATGTTAACATCGCAGATATTTCAGCACATTTGACATATAAGCAATTTCAATGGCCACAGTCTAGCTCAGAGACCAAGAGAACAGTCCTCAAATACAGGAAGAGAAGTCACACTTGTCCTTTTTGGTGGAAAAGTTGCTTGATAAAAGTGAATCCCTTAGCAATTTATGCAGAGTTTATAACTAGTGACACACTTGTCTGACAAACAAGACAAAAATTAAATACCACAGGAAAGATAAATCTAGCATTGCATACTGACAGTTGCTAATTGCCTAATTAGTCAACAGAACGAGACTGGGCTGTTAGTATCAAACAAATATACTCTTCACTGTGGGCATATTTTGCAGATACCGACAGAGTCGAATAACAAAGACGTCAAAAATCAAATATGCTGCTTTATAAAGCGGTAAAGCCACACTGAGAGCAAAAAATTCCACTAGAAGCGCTTAATTTGATTGCAAATAGCAAACATGACAACACTGGTCCCCCTTTCTGAAACTATTCAGTAGAGACAAGTGACTAAAAGCTAGTGTCAACACTTCTAAATGATTTGTCATGTGTGATGAACAAAAAATAGTCAACATATCTAGGTCATATTGTTGGCCTATATTGATAGGATAGCATCTTGCAGTTGATGGAGATTTGTGGGATGCACATCCAGGGCACGAAGCTCCCGTTCCACCACATCCCAAAGATGCTCTATTGGGTTGAGATCTGGTGACTGTGGGGGCCATTTTAGTACAGTGAACTCATTGTCATGTTCAAGAAACCAATTTGAAATAATTTGAGCTTTGTGACATGGTGCATTACCCTGCTGGAAGTAGCCATCAGAGGATGGGTACATGGTGGTTATAAAGGGATGGACATGGTCAGAAACAATGCTCAGGAAGGCCGTGGCATTTAAACAATGCCCAATTGGCACTAAGGGGCCTAAAGTGTGCCAAGAAAACACCCCCACACCATTACACCACCACCACCAGCCTGCCAAGTGATAACAAGGCATGATGGATCCATGTTCTCATTCTGTTAACGCCAAATTCTGACTCTTCCATTCTGTCTAAACAGAAATCGAGACTCATCAGACCAGGCAACATTTTTCCAGTCTTCAACTGTCCAATTTTGTCCAAAGGATCGTGCAAATTGTAGCCTTTTTTTTTTTCTATTTGTAGTGGAGATGAGTGGTACCCGGTGGGGTCTTCTGCTGTTGTAGCCCATCCGCCTCAAGGTTGTGCGTGTTGTGGCTTCACAAATGCTTTGCTACATACCTCGGTTGTAACGAGTGGTTATTTCAGTCAAAGTTGCTCTTCTATCAGCTTGAATCAGTCGGCCCATTCTCCTCTAACCTCTAGCATCAACAAGGCATTTTCGCCCACAAGACTGCCGCATACTCGATGTTTTTCCATTTTCACACCATTCTTTGTAAACCCTAGAAATGGTTGTGCGTAAAAATCCCAGTAACTGAGCAGATTGTGAAATTCTCAGACCGGCCTGTCTGGCACCAACAAACATGCCACGCTCAAAATTGCTTAAATCACCTTTCTTTCCCATTCTGACATTCAGTTTAGAGTTCAGGAGATTGTCTTGACCAGGACCACACTCCTAAATGCATTGAAGCAACTGCCATGTGATTGGTTGATTAGATAATTGCATGAATGAGAAATTGTACAGGTGTTCCTAATAATCCTTTAGGTGAATGTATAAAATAGATAATCCACAGATGATTTGTGACGTATAGCGATATAACTACACAATCCACATAATGTTAACACAAGATGAAGATGACGAAGAACGGAGGAGAAGTGAAGGCTTAAAGCATAGAGGAAGGTAATCAACAGAACAAGGAACAGATTTGAAACTAAACCATTTTTTTTTTATGATTTTCATTTATACTTTTAGTTAACACTGCCTTAACATGTTTTCGAGAGATTCACCCAAAAACTACACAATAACTCATATGTAATATAAGAAAAGAACAGAATATAAGGCCAGGGTGTTTTGATCATATCAGAAGTTCTCTGAGCACTTTTACATCAGAATGCAGGAGGCGATACCGCCATCTCAGATCAGAGATGGACGTTAGAGCTGCTGGCTGACAGGCCCCGCTGAGATTCGGTGTGAAAGTCACCTTTATATGCAGATCTCGATCAAGTCTCCCCTAATCAGATCCTAACAAGAGGACTTTAAAGGGAATTCAGCTGAAAGACTAAGACAAGAAATCTACAACACTTTCTAACAGGATTAACTAAACTGTAAGTGTGTGTATATTGCTGCAGGAGATATATGTGTGTTTATTTAACCCTTAAAGGTGCAGTATGTAGGAATGACAGCTAGTGGTTGAAATGGGTACTGCAATTCAAATTCAAAATATTTAGTTTGAGGATACGCAACAGGAACGAGCGCAATTGACAATGGAAGGCGAAGAGTCTCACACTGTAAGTTGATGAGTTGATTTAGCCACGTTTTAATCTGCGATCTTTGACTCATTCAGTTTGGAGTTCAGGAGATTGTCTTGACTAATATCTGCAAACATATGATGATATTTTGATGCTTTAGTACAGTCAAAAACTTACATTCAGCACAAAGCTCTCACTGCAAAAAATGCTTTTCTTCCTTAGTATTTTTGTCTAGTTTCTAGGTCAAACATCTAAATATTCTTAAAAAGTATTTACTAGACAAGCAAAAGTAATTGTGTTGTTTTGGGAAAAAATAACTCAAAATTAAGGGAGTTTTTGCTTAAAATAAGCAAAATAATCTGCCAATGGGGTAAAACAAGATTATTTTTCTTACCCCATTAGCAGATTATTTTGCTTATTTTAAGCAAAAACTCTCTTAATTTTGAGTTATTTCTTGCCCCCAAAAAAATTAATTGTTACTTGTCTAGTAAATGTTTCTTAATGTGAGAATATTTAGATATTTTGACTAGAAACAAGACCAAAATTTTTTTGCTGTGTTCACTACCCTTCTCCTCATTTGTTTTTTAAAGTTGGATATCAACCTTCATTGTATTCTGCAATCAAAATCATTATAAACAATATATCAAGAAAAAAATAAAAGAATGCCTGTTTTCCCATAATTTTTGTTCAGTCTGAGCAGAACAGTCTGAGCAGAACTTTTTTCTTGCAGGTGTCCAAGAACTATCGTGTGATTGGTCAGATATTTAAAGTGGGCGTCGTTATTGCGGAGAAATGCAGATGAACGGCACCTGCTTTTCTCGTGAAGTATGAAATGTACTGGCCAGAACGAACTTTGTTCTTGTTCTTGCCACCTCGAGAAAACTAACAGAGTATGCAGAGTATGTTCTAAGCTTTAGGGTGCCATTTGGGATAGGGCCGGAGTGAGGTGTGTGCTTAAGCAGCAGGTTGATGAGGGTGTAGATGTGTATGATTGTGAATTGCATGCAGGTGAGGCCCAGAGAGGATGATGGGAAATGTAGTCAAGAGGTGGTAACTGTGACCTAACAAGGGTAACCATGGGAACTAAGGATTGGCTGGAAAAATGAACAAATAAATGAAATCAAAACACAAACTAAAAGTCCAAAACCCTAAAAGAACCCTGACAATTTCTTTCTTCTGTAATAATTACTCTAATATCAAGGGAATTTTATATTATAAAGACAAGTAGAGATCCATCCCTCTTAGATATAGATCTGGGTCACTAAAGTCCTGAATATGTAAAAATGAATGGCAAAACATGCTTGCATTTAAGGGTTAAATTGATCAAAAGTTTAGAATAATAATGCTTTTTTTTTATGTTGTTGAAAGAAGTCTTGTTTACACTTTATTTTAAGGTATCCTTGTTGCAATTATACATTTAAGTACTGAGTAATATTAATAAACAACGTGTATTTACTATAGGGTTGGGATTTGGTTTAAGTAATTATCATAAATAAAAATGAATAAATAAAAACACTGTCAAACAACAACAACAAAAAACAAGTGGTGATTTGTAACTGTGAAGCAGGTGGAAAAACAAGTCTTTGCTTTTAATGCAAATTTTCAAAGCACACCGCACCTGAGACTTGTGCAGAACATGTAAAACACCATTCCCTGAGGCATCACACACAGTAGATTAACTGCTACTGACTGTGATTTAAACTGACTTCCGTATTCAAAGACACTCCTGATCAACCTAAAGGGAGTTTAACATCTGTGATTTGCAAAACCTTAACCAGTCACATTTAAAAGTGTCCTTTTATGCCATGTCCCTTCTTGTGCTTCCAAGTGTAAGCTAGTAGGGGAGTTTTAAACCAGAACGGTGTTGCTTTGCCCCTGGCAGAGATGAGAACGTTTGTTCTACTGTAAGCCTGAGGGCACCTGTTCTCAAATGGGCAGAATAAAAAAACGAATGAACGCTCCAAGAGTGCAGGTCAACAAAACTCAGCTCACCGGAAGCTTTTGGGTGTATGTGAAGTACAAGCGAACCTATGGCTGACAGTGGTTAGTGCTTAAAGTCTTAGGAAGAAAGGTAAAGCTTTCTTACACACTGCTTTTCTTACTTAGTGTTTTTGTCTTGTTTCTAGTCAAAATTTCAACAACAAAAATTACATTAGAGAAACATTTACTAGAAAAGTAAAAATTATTGTCTTGTTTTAGGTAAAATACCTTATTTAGTAAAAATACTCAAATTTTCCTAAAAATACTCAAGAGTTTTTGCTTAAAATAAGCAAAATAATCAGCCAGTAGGGTAAGCAAAATAATCTTAAAACAAGATTTTTTTCTTACCCCACTGGCAGATTATTTTGCTTATTTTGATTATTTTATCTTCATTTTGAGTAATTATTTCCCAAAACAAGAGAATTACTTTTGCTTGTCTAGTACATACTTCTTGTTTTAAGAATTTTTAGATGTTTGGACTAGAAACAAGACAAAACTACTAAGTAAGAAAAGCATTTTTTGCAGTGCAGATGGTCTTCAAAAAAAAAAAAATCCATCCTCATCACTCATCCTCAAGTCATTCCTAACCATTTAACATATAAAGAAACATACTTGTAGATATCCTTTTTTTTTATTTTTTTTTATTATTTTTTTTTTACATGCAATACAAGGAACGTTCAAGCTTCAAAATGGAACTTTTCTTCAAGCCTTAAAACAGAACAAGATTAAATAAGGCCCTTCATCTCGATTTTGACAGGACTAGTTTTCTAAATGAAGTTTAGTTACAATTCATATCACCTAGAATCTTTGATTTAAAGGACAACTCGGGTGAAAATTTACCCTAGGGGTAATAAACAGATAGTTACCGAGTAGATCGTTCTCTGGGATGCATTTTCATGAAAATTGAATTGTAAAGAGTTTTATCTCTAAAAACAGATTAGCTTGTCTATGGGGCACAGAGCAAGTGAAATTAAATCGCTAGTTAATACCACTAACAAGGCTCAAAATAACCTCACACTAACACGGTAGCATAATGAGGGTCCCTACATGCAAACCAAAGCATTGAGAACTTTCTAAGTGTACAAACAGTTTAATAAGAAAATAGTTTATAAAGACAGTCCATTACGCGTTTACAGGCAGGAGCCATCTTGGAAAAAAGTCTCGATGAGTCGAGCCACGAACACTGTGCTAAGTGATGAGAACAATAAACACATGACTATGACAATATGGTGTACTTGATATCTTCAAGCCTTCTTAGATATTTTTCGAAATCATCATAGCCTTTTTCACTGTATAGAATACTATGAAATAATATGTTGTGTGCCTTATTCTGTGTAAGAAGCCCCATCATCTTACAGGAGGAGTAAAACTCCAAAAGTTTGGAGTAAAACATGTTATTAAATGTTTGGAAAGATGTTTGACGTGTGCTGCTTTTTCAAATGATTGTTTTAAGCGACTCAAACTCATGCTTTAAGATGGATTAGCATTTACTACTAATCACAGAACCACGCTTCACTGACAAGCTGCGCATATTTTTTTTTTTTTTAATTCATAAATAACTGCACCGTGTTGCCAAGTCTGCGGTTTTCCCAAGGGTTGTTTTCCATGTCAGCGGGTTGAAGTGAAGCACCCTCAATTATATGATATACAGGTCCTTCTTTTGGCATACAGCTCATGAAAACCCAAAATTCCTATCTCAAAAAATTTGCATATCATGAAAAGGTTCTCTAAACGAGCTATTAACCTAATTATCTGAATCAACTAATGAACTATAAACACCTGCAAAAGATTCCTGAGGCTTTTAAAAACTCCCAGCCTGGTTCATTACTCAAAACCGCAATCATGGGTAAGACTGCCGACCTGACTGCTGTCCAAAAGGCCATCATTGAAACCCTCAAGCGAGAGGGTAAGACACAGAAAGACATTTCTGAACGAATAGGCTGTTCCCAGAGTACTGTATCAAGGCACCTCAATGGGAAGTCTGTGGGAAGGAAAAAGTGTGGCAAAAAACAATGCACAACGAGAAGAGGTGACCGGACCCTGCGCTGTAAAAAAAAGGTCTGTTTTTGTTGGTTTAACTTAAAAAAGTAAGTAACCTGGTTGCCTTAAAATTTTGAGTTTCTTGACATTAAAAATTTGAGTTGATACAATGAAGGAAATTAGTTTAATAAATAGAAACTCAAAATATTTTTGTATCTGAACCACATAAAAAATGTGATAAATCATGAAAATAGCACAATTTGGCATGTTTCACTGCGTCATCAAAATAAAACACACACAATTACCCAATATGCTTACAAAATCTTTTAATAAAATATAGGTTGTCGAATCTCAAAAAATGTTCATTGCATTAAGTCAAATTTTTAATTTCAATGAACTCAAAATTTTAAGGCAACCAGGTAACTTTTTTTCTGAATAATTTTTTACAGTGTGAGGAAGATTGTGGACAAGGACCGATTCCAGACCTTGGGGGACCTGCGGAAGCAGTGGACTGAGTCTGGAGTAGAAACATCCAGAGCCACCGTGCACAGACGTGTGCAGGAAATGGGCTACAGGTGCTGCATTCCCCAGGTCAAGACACTTTTGGGCTACAGAGAAGCAGCACTGGACTGTTGCTCAGTGGTCCAAAGTACTTTTTTGCGGATGCAAGCAAATTTTGTCATTTCATTCGGAAATCAAGGTGCCAGAGTCTGGAGGAAGACTGGGGAGAAGGAAATGCCAAAATGCCTGAAGTCCAGTGTCAAGTACCCACAGTCAATGATGGTCTGGGGTGCCATGTCAGCTGCTGGTGTTGGTCCACTGTGTTTTATCAAGGGCAGGGTCAATGCAGCTAGCTATCAGGAGATTTTGGAGCACTTCATGCTTCCATCTGCTGAAGAGCTTTATGGAGATGAAGATTTGGTTTTTCAGCACGACCTGGCACCTGCTCACAGTGCCAAAACCACTGGTAAATGGTTTACTGACCATGGTATTACTGTGCTCAATTGTCCTGCCAATTCTCCTGACCTGAACCCCAGAGAGAATCTGTGGGATATTGTGAAGAGAAAGTTGAGAGACGCAAGACCCAACACTCTGGATGAGCTTAAGGCCGCTATCGAAGCATCCTGGGCCTCCATAACACCTCAGCAGTGCCACAGGCTGATCACCTCCATGCCACGCCGCACTGAAGCACTGAAGCATTTCTGCAAAAGGATTCCCGATCAAGCATTGAGAGCATAACTGAACATAATTATTTGATGGTTGACTTTTTTTGTATTAAAAACACTTTTCTTTTATTGGTCGGATAAAATATGCTATTTTTTTAGATCAGTTGGTGTGCAATGAAGATCAGTTGGTGTGCAATGAATCTAAAATATATGAAAGTTTAATTTTTATCATTACATTATGGAAAATAATGTATAGACCTGTCCTGTATAGACCAAGGAATGTGAATTTTAGCAGGCAACCTTGCCAAAATAACACAAATTTTACCCCCCAAATGCCATTTTTTCCCAAAGAACCCACTTACTCCTCTATGCATCAAGTCCAGACCCAACTGCCCGAGCTCAAATGTTATGGGCGGGGCTGAGTTCGGCTGGCATCCAGGCTAGTGGTGCCACATTCCCTGATATTTTCAGCAGGGCTGCCATTTGGAAACCACTTGCATCCAAGACAAACATTTTAATCTATTGCCTTAGACCCCCAAGCAATGGAAGAAGTATTGATGAGTCCTTTTTTAATTTCCAATGGATTTTCATTGGATTTTTCTACATCCAGCTGGGTTTATGCTCAAAGAATGCCTTTAGCCCTCAATATCTGTTGGCCATTGTACACTGTGTAGAATCCCACCTGCTATAGGCACACATCACGTGCAAAGGCAAATTAGTCACACAAAAGCCAAGGCAAATTAGTCCATTTTAAAGTGACCCTAAATTAGAAAATGTATATTCTACCACAGAACCCACAAATGCTGCTAAACAAATTAAATATTCTCATGTTTTCCCAATCGCCAGATCTAATAATCACTGCGCTTCACACCCCAAAGAGCTGCAGTCTTTTGCAACTACCTACAAAAAGATGAGAATTAGTTTGACAGCGTTCAAAGAGGGACTGAAAATTGGAAGACGAAGGGTGGCCCTCTAGACCTCAGACAAAAGACATATTTAATTGAAGGCAAACGAAAACAAGGCTGTCAGGAATTGAAGCATTTGTCCGTTCAATATGCACAGTTTTATACCTAGGGGTCAGTCAGGGTTGTGAAAATACAGAATCTGGGACAGTGAAAAATAGAGTGCACAAGATGAACAAAAGGAAAAAATGTATAATCTTAACCCTAACGGTAACACATTAAATTAAACATGAAATTTAAATACGTTGTTGTAAAAACTTTGAAAAATCTTTGTAAGAGGTTGTAATCAACCAGACATTTATGGCATTATACTAAGAAAAATAAAAAATGCTATTGAATTAAAAAAAATACAAATATGTTTATCATACAGTAACAGGTACTTTCCATTCTAGTTTTAATGTTGTTGTTGTTGATTTACACTGTAAGAATGTAAATCCAAGTGTGCCATTTGGGACAAGGGATACCTTTTTATTGTCACCTGTATGGTGGACAAATCTGTATTATTGGATCAATAGCTCATACTCATATACGTATAAATAATTCCTGCTCTGTTTGTAACCAAAACTCAAAACTGGTATCGCTATGACAAAGTAGTTACTGGAACAGCTCACCACTGAGTGTGATTGACTGTTCGCATCACTTCCTTTCCCTGTCATCTCCTGCCAACGTGGGTGCAAAGAGCAAACTGTTAAGGTGACCTTTACACACACAACCACAATGAAAGCCCACTCAAGCAGCTCCAGGCCTTTGATGATCGATTGTAATCCAGCTTTGCAGATGGATCACTTACAGTAATGTAACACCAACTTCAATGTGAGGCATCTCTCAGTCAGGACAGTGAAATAAGATACACTATGAGAGCGAGACAGTCAGATGGTGTATGCGCTTCTGACTGGATAAAACTAAGCAAGCCTTATATTTTAATGAATTGTGACAAAATACAAAAAATTATATTTGGAAAAATGTTTTTGATTATAAAATGAAAGTCAACAGGGTCCAAATATCTTGAGTTGGACAGTGATTCTATAAGTGTCCCATTTGTCAGCTGGAGTGCCTATAATCTCCACAAGAGCACTCCTATCGACTCCTGGGCTCACATATCATACACAAATTCCCATAAATCATTGCCTGGACTCATTGTGTTGTGATTGAGTTCAGCTGTTTGTCATAACCTTGTTTAGCCCTGTATTTATAAGCCCTGTGTTTCCACTTATTCCTTGCAAAGTCTTTGTGTTACAACTGCATTTTTGGGTGTTCTTTCCCGGTTCCCGATTGCATGGTTTTGATCTTTTGGCTGTTCTTTGGATTACCCTATTTGCCCGTGTTTTTGACCCTGTGCCTGTTTATGGATTATGCCTGTGGATTACCCTAAATAAAAGCTGCATTTGGCTGACCATGTCAGAGCAGTTTTTGACAGAAGACTTCTCCAATATGAATTAAGCACTCACCCTAGTCCACCTTCGCCAAGAAATTCACTCACTCGAGACTTTAGTCTTGTAGTGAAGTCATGAAACTCATGACCACATCCAGGACTTTCCTGGACATTGCTAATTACACTGGCCTCCCAGACTGTACTCTCATTGATTTTTTTTACTATGGACTCACCAACCGAGAACAGTCCATGCCTGATTCAATGTGTCCAGTGCTTCCAAGTTTGGTTATCGCTTGTCCACTGCTCTCAGGGTTTCCCATTCCAGTGGTCCCAAATCCACAGCCTTTTCACATCATGGCCGCCACACCAGAGTCTTAAGCCATCATGGACATGGACCTAAAGCTACAAAGGCTGTCCTTAGGCGTTTGAGGCTGACTGAGTTTTTCGGACCTACCATTGATGTCGGTGCGAGCAGCTGGCATCTCAGTGGTCCCAACATTGTCTTTGAGTCCAGTGCATTCAAATCCGGTGATATAGAGTCTGGGGGTCTCAGAGGTTTCGGTGATGGCCATTATATGTGTCTGTATACTTCTTCAGTCCCTACAGAGGCTGCGACTCATGAAATTTCTGGCTATTATGATACAACCACAGAGGTCATCCTTGTCCCTATACTCTCTATTGCCCCTGATACGACTGCAGAGGTTGCCCTTAAATTTCCTGTTTGCTCTGATATGACCACGAAGGTCGTCCCTGAACTCTCTGTCTGTCCCAACACAAACATGGTGGTCACCAATGCACTCTCTGTCCTGTCACAACCACTGAGGTCACCCTGGAACTCCCCAGCCTGTTATATTATGACCACAGAGGTCAATTTTGAAATCCCTGCCTCTCCTGTTATGGTCATGGAGGTCATTACTAAACTTCTTGCCTGTTTTGTCTTGGCCAGAGGCCGTTCTAAGCTCCCCTAAAGGCCAACCCTAACCGCTCTATGCTCTTTGTTCCAGTTACGCCTCATCTGCTGTATTGGTCACCAGCTCTGCCTGCTCCGACATGGTAGTCCTCAGCTACACCTTGGTGGACTTTGATCCGTCATGCTCTGTCGTGGTGGTCCCTACCTGCTCTACTGTGGTGGTCTTCTATCTGCCCAACCAGTTTTCTCTTGGCACTCCGATCTTTCCTGGTTCCCAGTTTCAAGGTTTTAATCTTTTGCCTGTTCTTTGGATTACCTTGTTTGCCTGTGTTTCTTGGTCTCTGTTTTATGTTTGGATTATTTGTCTGTGTTTTTGACTATGTACCTGCTTATGAATTACAACTAGGGATGTCAAATTACACAAATTTCCATGATCGATCGTTAGCCTCAATGCTGCAATATGCATCTACGGCAGTGACTTGTAGTCAACAGCATGACAAGGTGTGCAAATGATGCTCAAAACGCCATGTTCCTCGCCAAATGAATAAGAATGTTTTTTTTAGTCTACATAAAGGGCTATTGTGATTGTAAAATGAGTTGATGTGATTTATAAATATATTAAATTACTTATTTAATTATCAAATAGGCTATAACGACTTGTCGCCAACATGGCTTATATCTGTTTATTCAGAATGTGTGGACACACTCTTCCTGGAACCACGCGCTGAAAATACAAACTAGACCCAATTAGTTCACAATGATTTATTAAAATAGTGTTCTCATTAATGTGATATGACAGTCCCAATAATAGTTAATGAACACCAGTGTTCTGGAGCACTTTACCAGAGTGTTATTTAACGCGAAGAAACGCATCCTGTATGAGATGAATCGGATATATACAAAATAAAAATAATAATACAAATTATATCTGCACAAAATCACGCGAATGCACAGGTGAACTTGAACTAAGTTACTTGCTATTCAGAATGTGTGTTTTTCATTCATGTGGTGAACGCACTCTTCCTGGAGCAGCAGCAGTTAAACCCAAATAATTCATGAAGTTTCATGCAACCCATTTTATTAATTTAATTATTATTTTAAATTCAAATACTCTGTTAGTTTCTTTGTTCATTATTACTGACTGAATTATTAACTTAATCATTCCTTCAAATTTTACAAGTAATTTTGAATTCAATTGAAAAATACTTAAATGCCACTTCTTTAATTATATTTGTTAAAATAAAAATTTAACTTTTGTAACATTTGTAACAATGTAAAAAATGCTTGTTCAGTAGCAATTGGTATAAACAATCATGCATATTTAAAGCATATGTTTTTTGCAAGTTGTTCAAATGTGTTTTAATAAAAAAACACAACTACATGCTGACAGCAGAAATATGTTTTATGTCTTATTAAAATAGTGTCTACTCTAATTCTTTAAAAGGCAAACCGGCATCCCACAGGTTTGGTAATTCATGCTCAATTATCCTTTTACCAAAAGCCCATGTTGAATATAAAGGACCTTCTAGCATAATCATACTGTGAATGTGCACACTAACGCAGTTGAAATCTAATAATGTCATCATCCATAATAAAGACGTGTAACTTTTAATGTATTCATCATTGTAAAATAGCCATTCATTAATATAACCTTACTGTAGTTTCTTCCTGTTAAACATTATAAAGCGCTACATGTAATGCATGTTTTCATAGATACAAAAGACCAGAAAGGCTTTAGGGTACCTTTTCAGTAAATGTAAAATGATTCTTCAATTATACAGCAACGTAATTAACTCGTGATTTTATGGCCTTAACAGCCGTCATGCTTTAGTACAGCCAGATTATGGTGGGAAATGGCTGCTTTCCATTCACACACACACTCGTATCATATGACCTTTCCCAAAAGCCCTTTCTGTGCCTGTAACCAACCTGCCACTCTTATCCCACTCCTTCTCAGTTCAGTTGTGTGTATTTCTCACACCCTTTCATTCAGTACTCAGACGGGTCCTGGTTAGAGATTGCCCACTGATGCCAAAATGGGATCAGTTTCCTTGGATTCCTAAACATAGCAACCTAAAGCAAAAAGCTCATTTGAAATCAGCCAAAAAGACTTCCCTTTACAAACATTGTGCTTGGATCAATCTCACTATTACTTTCATGTTCCAAAACTTTTAATTATTAAATGTACTATTACTTTTTAACATCACAATTAAATGCTAAATGCTTTTTTTGATTTTGAAACAGTTTCTCCTATCCCAGTTTAATATCCAGAATTAAGCCACTGCAGGGTGATTTCCCTAAATGGTAATAAACAAAGTGGCACTATCAATACATTGCTCTGTTTGTTTGGTCGACCTGACTCAGCAACACTGACTACGCCAATGGCAGTCTGTTATTTAACCAATGGTAGATGGGGGCGTGTTCTTAAAGGAGGGGGGAAACACTCAGTTTCAGTCAATCTCATGTCAATCTTGAGTACCTATAGAGTAGTATTGGATCCTTCATATCTTCGAAAAGTCTTTAGTTTTATTATATGTATAAAAGAAATATAGGCTGTACCATGTCTTTCCGGAAAAAAACGAGCGCCTGGAGGCGTATCGTGTGGGCAGAGCTAAAGAATGACGAGCGCGCACAAAGCGGTGACGTCTAGCCGAGAAATCTAGACGCACCCTAGCGGCAGCAAATTTAATTTGCCCGCAAGTGTGGTCTAGCAACTCTCAATTCCTATCTGAGCTGTATTCCTCAGAATCTGGACGGCCCAATCACATCGTGTATAGAGTCGGCGGGCGGGGCCATAATGACGACGGCCGAGTTGCATTTGCGTGCTTCTAGTAAACACAGAAACTGGCGAACGGCGGCGGTCTTTCGGATCAGCTCTGCCCGCGCCTCCGGAAGACTTGGAATTAAGCTTTCCTCTGAGAAAAGAACAAAGAGCGGCACTGAAGTCATTCTTAAAAAGGGAAGATGTGTTCGGAGTTTAGCCGACCGGATACGGCGAATGTTTAATCAGTCAGCGAGCTCCCCTTCACCGTCGTTGCTCCGGTTGGTGTACCGCTATCCTATCGCGTGCAGCGGGAGTTTGAAAGACAACCGTTTATCCCGCCCCTCGGATTGAGCCCTGTCTATGGTGAGTTTCCAGACCAAACATCTTGATGTGGGTCTGGCTTGTCAGGCTAGGTGACGTCCTCAAGCGTGGAGAAACCCATGGCTATCGATCTCAGCTAATAGATATATGATCCAGAATCAGATTCGGAGGCCGAAATAAATTGAACAGGAGAAACAGCAACAGCAGGACGTCCGTCTCTGTGGTATGTACTGTATTTAGTGTCCTGTCAACATTTGTGTGTGTTTACTCGCAGTTTATGAGGACATGATTCGGTTTATGGACTTTTGTATGTGACTAAACCTTAGCATTAGCAAGCAAAGCAGTTTTGCACGTCAGACTAGTGTAACGTTATACATAGAACAACAATGGAGTAACCGTTAGCGCATCTGAATGACGAAGCACGCGATCGTGTCGTTTACTGATGTTTACTCACGCGACGATAGCCAACAGCAGAGACATTTGAAGCAGTTTTTCTCACCGGCTGCTTCCAAAGCAGGACCGAACCTTTATCGCTGGGACCGCTCCGTCAAAAACACACTTCTTTGGGATGATTTGGTGAAGTCCTGACAGCAGTGACCGTGGAAATCCACTTTGCGACGCGACTGAAGCGATGTTGTGAAGCTTCCCGTCATTTCTGTGTTCAAATCGGTTCAAATGCAGCGCTGCCTTCCCAGAATGCTGTGCTGAAGCGTTGAAGTCGCTCGACGTCACCCATAGGAATAAAGTGGAGTGCGGCGCAGAGTGTTTATGGGCGTGCATTTCCTCTCTCGCTCTAGTCATGCGCGCGCGCACCCTACCGGGAGAAGAGCCCGTACGGACCATACAAGGACCTTCCACTCTTATTAACGTCGACCCATACTCGAAAAAAACTCTCCGAAACTTGTTAGAAACCGGAAGGAGTATTTTTGACACAGAAATACTCCATCAAACGTCCAACATTAGTTTTTGAAACTTTGTCTATGTTTAGGATGGGAATCCAAGTCTTTAACAGTGTAAAAAGCTCAGTATGCATGAAACAGCATCCCCCCCCCCCAAACAACTTTGTTTTGGTATCTGTAGTTGGGCAGACATTCAGTTTAGTTTCAAGTTAAGTGTGTTTTACTTTAGTTTTGCTTTCCCCCATGTTCAGAGCTTTAAAAAAATGTGAATTTTAATTGTGAAGCAGGTCCATCTTTTTTTTTTTCTTGCTCTAATCTAAATCTTTCAAACCAAACAAATCATGTTTTCTCAGAAATATATTTTTTTCTATTACAAATCGAAAATAGATTTTTTAATGACAACAACAGCAGACATGAGCAAATATAGTTCAATTAAAAACATTGAATTATGTTTGAGGCACTGGCAGTAATCTTTATTATAAAATAACATTTCAAAAGATGATTAAAAAATATTTTAATTAACTTCCTGACCTCATAAGCCAATTCAAAATCCCACACTGAGCAAATGGCTAACTTTAGCACTTCATTTCCATCCGGTTAATTTTCTTGCCACCGTGTAAATAGGTTATAATTAATGATGTTTAAGTGCCGAGCTTGACCAGATATACAGTCAAACCTAAAATTGTTCAGACACCTTTAACATTTATGCAGTTTATTCGTTATAGTTTAGAAAATGAAAATAAAATATGACAAGAATTTAAACTGTGTCAGAACTAATTTATCTTGATAATGTCAGATAACTTTGATAGAAATGTATGTAATGGATTGCTGTTAAAGTTAAGTACACAATTATACAATACCAATTTAGGTCAACCAATGTCCAAATAATGATTTTGTTCAGTCTTTAGCCTACTGTTAGTCCACTGTATGATTTTTTTAAAAATTAGTCAGAGTTTACTTTATTTGACTATCCTCACTTACATAAATGAACTATAGTGTCCTGCACCCAATAGTAAAAAATTATATCTGGTGTCTTAATAATGTTTGGTTAGACTGTATTTGCAAGAATAGTACACTGCATTGCTGTTAATGATCATGAAGAACCTTTAAAGGGTTACTTCAGTGATTTAGCATTAAAGCCACATTATGTAACTTTTCCGCCTGCTAGAGGGCGCCTACTCAAAACAAAGGCGTAGCTTGATGATGCAGAGTTTGAATGCCGAATCTTAGGATGTGTGGTCTTCACCTCACAGCCAGTGAAAAGAATCGAAATAGGACTCGGAAAGAAAATCATGTTGATGAAAGCGATTATTAATGTTACTGTAGTATGAAGGAGAGTCAGGACCAAGTGTTGAGGAGCTGAGCAAGGCCACTGGAGCAAATGTCACGCAAACGCTCGCGAGCAGCGGGACTTTTATTATGACGGGACACAGTCACCGGCGACATTTCTGCTTTTGCATGAGTGTGTGGTAATGCAGCTCTGTTTATCATATCAGAAACATTTAAAGGGGTACTTCAGCGCTGGGAAAATTAATCTGTATTTAAACTGGGTTATCAATGTAGTAGAAATGTGAAATTATTTTTGAATTTGGTGCCTTCTAGACTGAGAAAAGACAGAAAATGTATTTTTGTCTCATGGGGATGAAAGACTACTATTTCCAGAATGCTTCGCTGCCCTGTGAGGCCATTCCCAAAGCCACCGCTACTGGATTACTGTGACTGAGTTGGAAAAGACACTACAATTAAAAACCGAACGTGTGTGTTCAATATATTGAGTGAGTCACCGCGCGAGTATCACAGCACTGAGCACTAACTGCAGGAGTGAGATAAATGAGCTGATGAGCTCTCGTGATGAGAGCTGAGGTAAACGCGACTACACTCACGGCATACATTCACAACGCGAGTTCAGTCTGGCGCGTTTCAGTTCATGCCTTTGCAAGCTTAACTTTCATAGAAATTAATTTGAGAAGTTAAAAGACTTACATTGCTCACCATAGCTCCGTTTAAATGAGTGCCTGTAGCTGCGAGCTGAGCTGTGAGTGTTATCTCCATCCCCCATGCGCGGGTTCAAAACATGCGGAAATGGCTCCCTCTGCTGGCTGTAGTCTTTAGCCTTTGGCCAAACATTCCTCCTATGATGCAAATATCGTCAATTTGCATCATAGGAGGATTTTTTCCAGAAATAAAATGCAATAATCTCTTGTCTCAGGGGGATATGAGGGGGGAAAGCACAATCATTTAAATATACTCCAGGGTTTCTACTGATACAAAGCCATATGCTAATCGCTGAAGTAACTCTTTAAGTGTGTTTAAGATAATGTTATGACGTTACTTTGTGCGTTCGCTCGGCACTGCTGTGACACTTGTTCACACTGCTAAGAGTAAAGCGTTTCCCTGGAAACCGAGGGTAACGTAGATATGACGCAATTGACAGGCAACTCCCTCAGACATTCTGGCTCCTTGGTTAAAATACCTTTTTTTTTCACAATTTACAAAAACTTGGAAACATTTGGGATATTGTAAGAACTCAACTGAACAAAATATATAACACTGGCCTGGTGGTTTTTGGATGTTTTACTGCAAAAATCCTACATAGAGCACCTTTAAGCTTTGTATCAGTAGAAATCTGTATATTTGAATGATCTTGCTTGAAATGGTTCTTTGAAGAACTGTTCACTGAAAGGATCTTTGGGGAACCAAAGGTTCATCTATGGCAACGCTGTGAAAACCCCCCTTTTGGAACCTTTCTTTTTAAGAGTATAGCAAGTACTTTTATACGACTTACAACCCAATATGCATTAATTACAACAAAAAAAGTTCAAAAAGATATTGCATTACAGGAATGACCCGCCTGTAACTTTAACACATTCCTTCACACTTGGTTGCTTAAAAAGACCCTTGTTCACAGCAACCTATCACAGCTGGAGCATGGCTACATCTTGACCCAGCCCTATGGAGCCTGTAATTGGCAATAAGGTGACTATTGTGAGCCCTCTGGCGAAAATAAACCAGCCTATTTGTGCAAACATGCATTTTCACAGCCAGCTTCTCTGATTAAAATGTCAGTAACGTCACTCGGCGAGCCCCACAGACTTTTTAATTTCGCTATAGATGGCTTGGTGCGATGCCATGTTATTTTCCAGACTTCTTCGTTCTAATAAAGGATTTGCACAGCCTTCTCACACTTGAGTGATTCCAGTGCTCTTCTCTTTTGCGAGAGGAGTGATGTGGTGGCCCACTCAAAGACCAGAGATGGCCAGACAGAGGCTGAGGTTCCTGGGTTATGATTGAGGTCAGTTTGGGGCAGTTAAGGAGAGATGCCAAGTCACACAGGGCTTTTAGCAGCTGTTAATGAGAAAGAGGATCCTCTTCTAGAGTGGCAGACACAAAAAAAGATGTTGTCAGACAGGCTCTAGGGGTCCGACCCTGTGTTAGCACACTGCCAATATTAGTGTTCTTAACATAGGCTAAGCTTTAAGGTTTTCATTATTGAACTTAAAAAATGTCTACTGTCTATTGCTGATAGTGTAGCGATGTATGAAGCACTGCTCACACAGACGTCACTTTCATACTGCAAGAACCATTGAGGTTCATTGTCGTGTCACGCATCCCATTTGAGCTTTCACAAGAGCCAATGAAGTTCATTCTCGTGTTACGCATCACATTTGAGCTTCTGCAAGAACCAATGATGTTCATTCTCGTGTTAAGCAGAACATTTAAGCTTCCACAAGAGCCAATGAGGTTCATTCTCATGTTACGCATCACATTTGAGCTCCTGCAAGAACCAGTAAAGTTCATTCTCATGTTATGCATCACGTTTGAGCTTCTACAAGAACCATTAAGGTTCATTCTTGTGTTACGCTTCACATTTGAGCTTTCGCACAGACCAATGAGGTTCATTCTCATGTTACGCATCACGTTTGAGCTTCTACAAGAACCATTAAGGTTCATTCTCGTGTTAAGCTTCACATTTGAGCTTTCGCACAGGCCAATGAGGTTCATTCTCATGTTACGCATCATATTTGAACTTCTGCAAGAACCAATGAAGTTCATTCGTGTGTTACGCATCCCATTTGAGATTTCACAAGAGCCAATGAGGTGTATTCTTGCGTGTCAAGCAGGTGCAACTGAGCTTTCTGTTATGTTTGCTGGCCAATAAATATGTGAATAAAAGCCTAAATAATGTTCATCATATTAAGTGATCGAGTCTCTTCAGAAAATTTTCAATAAACCGCTCAACTCACATGATTTAATTGTAGGCTGTCTTTATTAACTTTTTGAAGCATCAAAGTATCAGTTGATTCGCTTTCAACAGGGGGACTGAAATCTCTCAGATTTCATCGAAAAGATCTTAATTTGTGTTCCAAAGATGACCGAAAGTCTTACGGGTTTGGAACAACATGAGGATGAGCAAATTACAGGGTTTTTTTTTTTATTCGTATATAGTTGGTATTTTCAGTGTGAACACACTTCTTGCACTATTTATACTATAAAACATATCACAGTGCATAAGTATGCTAATTTGTACACACCTTATCAACAATTAACACTATGTTCTTCTGAAAATGGAAATGATCCAGACGGGCTTCCAAAACATAAGCCCGTCGACAGGCAGTGAATCTCAAATATATAGTGTTCAATATTATGAAATAATATTCCTATCTTTATCTGGGCGCGCGCACGGGTGTGGGTGTGTGTGTGTGTGTGTGTGTGTGTGTGTGTGTGTGTGTGTGTGTGTGTGTGTGTGTGTGTGTGTGTGTGTGTGTGCAGCGCTCACGCTTATATCCACAGATCGGGAGGGCCATGAAACACAAAAATAATATTCCATTCAATCGCGGGTGGATGAGAAATAAATCATTGTGTTTGTTTGATAAAGACGTTTACGAGAATCATTCCGGTTGCCACTTTCAAAACAAACCCTCCCTCATGTGAACTGAACTGACAAGGAAGCTGAAGCTCATTAAATATGCAAATCTTATCCAATCCTAGCCGTGGGCGTTTACTTTCAAGTCACGCCCAACAAAACTCAGCTTTCAGAAGACAGCCTCAAAACGAATGCAGAAAATAGCCTATTACTTATTAGTTATGATGTTTTTGAATGTAAAAACACATGAACGTCATTAGTTGACCTCAGACAACAATATAATTTTTTTTAAAGCCAGTTCATGACACCTTTAAAAAAGGAAAAGCTGTTGATGACGCACATTTCATTAACAAGCAAGTCGTGTCCTTTAATATAAAACAAAAAAACTAAATATGAATCTTTTTATTTCTTTTTCTTTTCTCGAGTGTATACTGTGTTTTAAAAGAAAATGAAAAAATGTCCAGCTGCCATACCACATAATGAGCGGTTTTCATGAGCAAGTACGTGCTTGAATCTGAGGTAAAAGATTCTCACAAGCACATGGCTTGTGCAAACACACTTTCTGGTCATTCACACTTAATCATAGAGCTGAGAATCTAGTTTCTACAAAGGTTCATCGCAACAGACTAAGCTCTAAAACTGAACATTTCTACTTATGTGCATAATTTTAGCACTCTAATGAAACCAATATAATGCAAACTTAATTCAATTAACTTCCTTTTCAAAATACATTTTAATGCATACTGTCAGTTTTCATCTGCCAACTATTAAATGTGCTGGACATTGATGTTGAAACTCAGTATCAGTGATGGTGCCCTAGTTTTTAATTAAATTTAATAATACAATTGGTTATTAAGCAGTTCCTTTATTCATCAGAACCGCAGCTTCATTTCTCTTTGAACAAGAACATTCGAAAAGACCCTCAGACAGCAAAATCACATCTGCGGTAACCTCACTTCACATCTTAAACATTTCAGATCTTACCTTTCCCGTAGTTGAAGTGGAGTTTGATGGATTTGCCCTGGTTGATGTGTAGGTACGTGAACCACACGGCAAAAGTCAGGAGCACCAGCAGTAGCAGAAGTTTGAACTGCTTTCGTATTTTCTTCACAGGGAATCGCAGCATTTTCGCAGCTGCAGCATCATCAGCAGCAGCAGCAGCAAAAAGAGTGTCAGCTGCTCCTCAGTCTGGCGCTTCAGAAACAGACTCCTGGTGTCACAATGTCATATTTGCAGAAGCATCAGATTCGGTATCAGATAATCCACAGTTTGCAGCATCTAATTTTCTGACATCACAATGTCATATTTGCATCAGCACCAGAATCAAATTTCGAGCTGCGTAATGTCACAATGTCATGTTTCTCCAAAAAAAAGCAGCAGAATCAGTCTTGGCTGCTAGTTTGTTTGAAGCATAGGACTCCTGGTGTCATAATGAATTCACATCTCTGATCAACTGCTGTCATATTTACAATCTTCTGGTACGTTTCAAAAAGATGTCACAATGTCATATTACAGCGGCAGAAAAATGTCAGGTGCTTCTTAGTTGTGTGATGTAATTTATTGAAACTATCTATAGTCTTATAGAAGCATCACACAGATGGTTTGTCATGTTTTGTTTATGACTTCAGCTGCTTTTAAGTCCCATTCACCAGAAACTAGTTCGACAAATAGGTAAAGCTGGAGAATAGTCCAGGAAATGATTTTATTGTAGAGAAAAGAGCAGCGGGCAGTTAATCTTGTGAAAGCCGCTCTGACAGCAGTCCAGCCACTCCAGAGAGGATCATCCTCTGGATTTAAAGCTTTCGCTCAAATGACCAGTCTAACTTTTTAACTACGCTTTCGCATTTAATTAACAAGCCACAATCTAACTGCAGAACCCTCTGTTGCGAAGCTGCCCCTTCCTAGGATGCATTTTAGATTTGTAGGGAAATCTCAAACAGCCATAACAAAAACCTGTAACTTAGCCATATCAATTAGCCTACCAAACGCAATGAAGCCACCTCATGTCATAACATGTATGTCTACTGTGACTAGTATGCATTGTTTCATCTTTGTTTCCATTCATTTAACTCGTGGCAATAATTGTAATTAGCTTCAAAGCTGTCAAAATAAGTGACTTTAGCAGTACTTCCTAATTTAAGGCATGCAACTGCAGTGGGTTGAATTGTTTTACAGTACCTTTAGTAATGTAATCATGTAAAATAATAACAACGTGTAAGACACTTGATGTAAGCTACAGTAGCTCATTAAATATGTATTTCGAGTAGATGCATGGATTTAGTATTTGATTTGAACATCAAGCACTGCGATAAGAAAAAGAAAGGAAGGAGGAAAAAAAAACAATGAATTGAAATAAATGCTGCTTTATAATCAGATGTTATTTCCCGGATCTTAAAATACTAATATGTGAAGGATCACATTGCTCTGGCGGTTTATAGGTGATGCGTTCGTGCACCTGCTATCCATCCAAGTCCACGCGCAACTTATTGGCTCTTTCAAGAAACAGAAATCGAACGCGTGCACCTTAATGTCCCGTCCCTTGTTCACAGAAAACACGTATGCATGAAAACAATAACAATGGTCTATTGGCGTCCGTAAGCTCCGATACCGCTAGCTGCATCTGACATTTTGATTCCACTAGTGCGCTCCGAGAAACAAACGCTTTGTTTCAGCGATGTGATGAGATGCGTCAGGCTCTGCACGCGGATCCGATCCGCGCGGATGCTGTCACGGCCTTTTGTCAGATAAACTATTTAGCAACGAGTCTCATAAATCCCACAAGCTCCGCTTCAAGTCCTACGATGTGACCGACTCTCGATCCCCGCGTTCATCTGAGCATCCATGACTCTGCCGGGGAGCGACTTTACGGATCCTACTATTGTGCTGGCTGAGCTCATGAATTATTCAACAGCCCATGTTGACGTTACGTCGTTGTTATTTAATATTCATAAACCAAGGATTACCAGTCTGGCTTATTGGTCGAACGTTTCCTTTGCGTAGTTAATATTCATGAGCCAAGCCGTTATCATAGTGGGATTCGGATACTCGCTGCTGGGCAACCGAACTTGGGTGGAGCTGTTATGGGCAGTACCGGTGTCCAACCATCGGCGGAGTTCCAGCGCAATACATTATTATTGGAAGAGCTTGGGTGACGAAATGCATATGTTAATCGTTTGATGTGATGATCTCACCTTGTTTATTTGATGTTTCCATCATTTGACAGACAATATTACCACTAAAGCATTGTTTAGGAAAAATGTTATTCAGAAATGTGCTTTTTAAATAAGATAAATGGAAAACATGAAAAAGATAATAGTGTAGGGGAGAGCGGGCACTGAGAGGACATTATCAGTTTTTGTAAATCCACAAACAAACAAAAAAATCCAGAGTATGTTTCCCCACATTAATTGCACAGATGTCTAGAACAAGTAAGCATATGTGGTTTTGCTTTATTAATATACAGTGTATACTTTTTTCTTTATTCACTCTGTAAGAATGGAAGTGAAATGCAACAACCCAGCAAACACAGTACGTTGTGACAACGTCGTCAGTTAGTCGTCATTTGGTCAGCGTGACATTACTTTATGACAACGTTGTGAGGACGTTGTGGTAAAGTTCCATTTTTAAAAAATTTGGCTAACGTTCCAGAAACGTTGTGGGAACGTCCTCAAAAGACGTCGCTAGTTTATCCCACAGAGAACGTTGTAAGGACGTCATGGTAAAGTTCTATTGTTTTAGAATCTTGACTAAAGTTGCAGAAACGTTGTGGGCACGTCCTCAGAAGACGTCGCTAGTTTATCCCACAGAGAACGTTGTAAGGACGTCGTGGTAAAGTTCCATTTTTTTAAAATCTTGACTAAAGTTGCAGAAACGTTATGGGCACGTCCTCAAAAGACGTCGCGTGTTTATCCCACGGAGAATGTTGTAGCGACGTGGCCCACTGGTCTTCATAACTTTCCAAATTGCATTATTAATTTACAAGTATTATCAAATGTATGCCATTTTGATTTATATGGGACATTTACTTAATTCATCAAATATTTTTTAAATGAATCCACCATGTTTGCAAATCGTATTGGCAAAAACAATAAAAAATCTAACAAAAAAAAAATGCCACAATTGTCCCACTATCACGTGCAGTGTCAGGAGTGGCATTTTGCATCTGAGCGGGTCATAGAACTTCAAAATGAGTTCTAAATTCATTATTTATTATTCTTGATTTTTATTCATGTAATTCTTGCTGCGTGACTTTGACGTGGTGTGTTGATGTGGTGTTTTGATGTGTCAAACACTGGAGCGGCGCGGAGTTGCCATGGAAACGGTGCAGCAACAAAACTGACAAGCCGCAAAACTCCCTCTGTCGTTGTTGTTTTCACTATACTTTCAGGTGAGTTGTCACAAATATTACACACAACTGTTACTGACATTTTCCTGACATTTCTTATGTGTCATTGACACGCTTCTGTTCTGTAGAATATTTACTTTATAGAAATGTAGAGTCTTTGGAAAAAAGTCCGTAAGCACATCAACCGTTTTCCGAACAGTAAGTTAAGTTAACGAGGCTAACGTTAACTCTATAAAGTTAATCTCTTGTTTAGGCTTTGAATCACATGTGTAAATGAGAGGTTTTGATAGTTTTATAAAGTTTTTCTTCTGGGAATTGAATGGGTCATTGAAGGTGGCTAATTAATTGAACTAACGTTAACGTTATGTGTTTGTTGTTAATCGACGAAGTCACTTACATTAACTTAACATTAACACAGAGCGCGAAAAAAAACGTGTTAACATATAATAAAATGTTCTGTGATTTTCAGAAGGGACAAAATAACCCCTGTACAACAGAGGTGAAGCTCCCAGCAAGTGTCCAACATTTCTGAAGGAAGCTGCTGAAAGAGAAGTAGAAAACACAGGTGAACTGAAAAAGGTGATTGATTAACCTTGTCCATTTTTAACAATATTTTAACCTATTCTTTCTCTTTTCTGCATTTAACCTTTGCTGTAGCTTCTTTCCTTTTAATAAACCTGGCGTTGTATAATTTATATATTTGGCTCTGATAAATTGTTGATGCTTTCATGCTGATGCCCTGCAGCCTGCACTGTAAAGTTAGCAGAGTTGGAGCAGATCTCCTGTCGGACAACATCTCTTAAATGGTGAGGATTTACTCACCTGCAAGCCATCCTATGTGTAAGTTATATGACATTATTCTTTCAGACGAACACAATCAGAGTTATATAAAGAAATGTCCTGGCTCTTCTAAGCTTTATAATGGCAGTGAATATTGCTTGGTGATAAGCGGTAGGCTAGGCAAGTCGACTTGCGCTAAAAAGGGTGACAAGCCCCCCTCCCGATGCTATGTTTTGTTTTGCTCTAATTTCTGTACTTCTGCGTTCGTCAATACGCATGCGTCAAGGGTTATTCTTTTTAACGCAAGTCGACTCGCACATTGCTGACCACTGGAAGCTAGTTATTTTAGTCTATAAAGTTTTAAAAATGGATATTTTTCTCACACAAACATGCCACTTTGTGTGGCGCAATTATATGATGGATAGATGCACTTTTATGGACTTTAAAAATGAAGCATTCACTGCCATTATAGGATTAGCCAGGACATTTTTAAATATAACTCTGATTGTGTTCGCCTGAAGAACCTAGGGATGGCTTGGGGGTGAGTAAATCATGGGATATTTTTCATTTTGGGATGAACTAACCCTGGCATTATGAACCATGTGACTAGTAAGTAAAACCTCAAACATACAATAATGTTCAAAAGTTTGGTTTTGGTACAGTTCTTTGAAAAAGGTCTCTAATGCTCACCAAGATTGCATTTGCTTGATTAAAAAAAAATCTGTAAAATCTAATATTTTGAAATAATATTAAAATTCTAAATAATTGGGTTCTATTTGAATATATTATAAAATGTAGTTTATTCTTGTGATCAAAGCTTAATTTTCAGCATAATTACTCCAGTCTTCAGTGTCACATGATCCTTCAAAAATAATTCTAATATGAGGATTTTATTCATCAAGGAATCCATAAAAATGCACCATGGTTTACACAAAAATATGAAACAGCACAACTGTTGTCAACACTGCTAATAATCATAAATGTTTTTGTGTGCAGCAAATCATCATATGAGAATGATTTCTGAAGGATCATGTAACACTGAAGACTGGTGTATTGATGTTGAAAATTCAGCTTTAATCACAGGAATATTACAATAATAATAATAATAATAATAATAATAATAATAATAATAATAATTTTACAATGTAAAATAGCTGTTTTCAATTTAAAGGGTTAGTTCTACCAAACCTTTAAATCCTGTCATCAATTCCTCTCCCTCATGTTGTTACAAACCTGTAAGACCTTCATTCATCTTCAGACAGCAATTTAATGAACACTTTCAAGGCAGAAAGGAAGTAAAGACATCAATAATTACAATGTAAAGGAGACTGGCACAGGCTAGATCAAAATTGTGGAATTAAGTTATTTTTGCACACAAAAAGTATTCTTGTTGCTTCGTAACATTAAGGTTGAACCACTGGAGTCACATGGACTATTTTAACAATGTTTTCACTACCTTTCTGGGCCTTGTGTTGCAGCCTATGGAGGGGTCAGAAAGCTTTTGGATTTCATCAAAAATATTTTCATTTGTGTCTGAAGATGAACAAAGGTCTTACAGGTTTGGAACAACATAAGGTGAGGAATTAATGACAGAATTTACATTTTTGGGTGAATTATCACTTTAAATATATATTACAGTTTGTACTGTATTTTTGATCAAATAAATGCAGCCTTGGTGACTGTTGAGTAAAAATGACTCTTTCAAAAGCATAAAAAACATAGATTAGAAACATTAATAAGGTTCTCCTCTGTTTCAGCTGCCAGAAAATGATGAAGATGTGACAGTGTAGCTCGGGATAAGGAAGAGGATGAAGAGGAGGAAGAACATGTAAGTAAAAAAAAAAAAAAAATTATTATACCTTTTTAACAAAAAGCAATACACCTACAATAGTATGGCTTTTTTTTCAGCTTCCAGTTTACAAAGATCCAAAGTGAATATATAGAGCCCATCCTCTTATCCTATCCTCAGAAGCCCCTGCCCTCCACTGGTGGGGTAAGAAAGACCCTCTTCCTCTTCTCTCACAGCTCTCCATCTCCCTCTGCCTCATCAACACTGTCTGAAGCTTTTTCCACAGCTGGGACACAGTCAGGAATGAGAGGTCTCAGATTCTTCCTGAGAAAGTCATCATGCTCATTTTCTTGAACAAAAAAAAAACCTGTTGATGTATATTTTGGCCCAATAATACAGAAAAGATGCTAGGACTCTGTGTAGTGTTTTTTTACATATCTCTTTATGAACGTAGGACTATAGCTGAAGGACTATATATCTTTTGTAATTGTCACATTGTTCAGGTTTAGCTACAGGTAGTGAAGCAATAAAGCACATCACCACCAGACATTTGTAGCAGGTGCCTCACAGGACATGCAGGACATTTCTGCAAATAAAAGTAATAATAAAGAAACTGATAACTCTTTTTTTCCATGTCTTTTTTGTGCTAAATTATTGAGAGTAGTACCAATATGAGTATTGATAAGTATAAGTGAGAAAATACTTAACTACTCCCTAATAAGACAATAAAATATTTTAATAATTGGTTACATTTCTTATGTTGTTTGTTTGATTAATGAATGGACGTGTT
Organism: Pseudorasbora parva; assembly: GCF_024679245.1. Taxonomy (NCBI): domain Eukaryota; kingdom Metazoa; phylum Chordata; class Actinopteri; order Cypriniformes; family Gobionidae; genus Pseudorasbora; species Pseudorasbora parva. The sequence continues at coordinate 8,054,370 of NC_090196.1, read as the reverse complement.
ACATTTCTGTACTCATAATTTGTTGACACTTTACACTGTTCAAATGTTGACTTAATATTTGTACAAAGTAACACTGAATAAATGCTGATTATTAAATTAATGCAGTGTGGTTTTGAGCCATTTTCTATTACAATTTAATAGGGGTTTGTATCGTTTTTTATTATCTACGAGTACATAATCCCTAAATATATTAACTAAAATCAAAACAAATGTATTAATAAGGTTTTACAGCAGAGAATTCAATGTTTGAGTGTATCAGTTCTATGTGGATTTCAAGGTTATGGACCAAGCACATCTTAATTTCCCGGACTAAAGGTGAGATTATTCAAATAAAGGTGGACGTGGTATTTTGGTCGTTAGGACGTACCTGCCACGTTCCAGCGACATATCATAATCACGTCGCCACGACGAATACAGGAATCACAAAGTTACGTCGCTGGAACGTTACCTGGTATGTCGCTGCGACTAATATGGTCCATTGAGGTTACATCCTCACAACATGCCAGTTTGGTCGTTGAGACGTGATCATCACGTTATAGCAACGTACCAATATAGCGTCGTCACGACGATTATGGGAATCACAAAGTTACGTCACTGGAACGTTATTAGGTACGTCGCTACGACGAATATGGTCCTTTAAGGTTACGTTCTCACAACGTGCCAGTTTGGTCGTTGGGACGTGCTCGTCACGTTCCAGCAACGTCCCACTATAACGTCGCCACGACGATTATGGGAATCACAAAGTTACGTCATTGGAACGTTATTTGGTACGTCGCTACGACGAATATGGTCCGGTCCGGTTACGTCTTCACAACGTAACTGTGTTAGCTGGGAAGACACTGCAAGTTTAGACTATTTAGCACATTTCATACACAATGGTAATTGAAAATGATTTGCATATAATATTTATTAAAATAGTGATATAATAATCACAACATGCCTCATAGGTGGTACATTGTATCATGACCATATGACAGCTTAAAATGTTACCTGAGATAACAATGGAGGGTGGATTTATTTACACACAAAGGGTGAAAAGATGACAAGATGACAAACAGGTGTTGAAGTGCACTGGTGCAGTCGGTGCTCTCTTCCTTGTTCCTTGAACAGGGTGTCCATGCTCGTGCTTGATGGCGGCTATCCGGTCACACATTACTGTCTTCCTTGATCCAGCCTTGAAGGGCCGCTTCCGATGCTGACGACCACTGTACCTTCTCTGACTGCCCCTTCCTGGTCAGATCTGTCAACCCCAAAAAGGCTCTATGAATGGGTCTTTGTTGTCAGTCTCGGCGCAGAGCGTACGGCTTCCAACTTTTTCTCCTGTGGGCAAATCAGTCCCCGGCCCACTTGGAATCCCAGGTACTTTGCCACTGAAAGCGCAAGGTGGCACTTGCGGGGGTTGGTGGTGAGTCCAGCCCTCCGGAACTCGGACAGCACCTTCCGCAACCTATCCAGATGATCCTCCCACGAAACAGAGTGGACCACCACGTCGTCCAGGTAGGCCGCAGCATATGCTTGGTGGGGCCGTAAGAGGATGTCCATCATACGCTGGAACGTGGCGGGTGCTCCATGGAGGCCAAAGGGAAGGGTCCGGTATTGCCAGTGGCCGCTAGGGGTGGAGAAAGCAGTTTTAGGTTTGGCACTTTCTGAGAAGGGTTCATGCCAATAACCTTTTGTAAGGTCCAGCGTTGAGATGTACTGGGCCCTTCCCAACCGATCCAGAAGCTCGTCCACCTGCGGCAAGGGGTATCCGTCAAACTGGGAGACTTCATTCAGGCGGCGACAGTCATTGCAGAAACGGAGGGTGCCATCCGGTTTCGGGACCAGGACAATCGGACTGGACCACAGACTGCGCGAGGGCTCGATCACCCCTAACTTCAGCATCTGATGGATTTCCTCATCGACAGCTCGCCGACGAGCCTCAGGGACCCGATAGGGCCATTACCTGACGATGACTCCGGGAGGCGTCGGGATATCATGTTGGATGATGTTGGTCTGCCCGGGAAGAGGAGAGAACACATCAGAGAACTGACCGACCAGGTGCTGTAGTTATCCCTTCTGGGCAGCCGAGAGGTGGGGATTGGTGTCGACCACTATGGGTTCTGTGGAGGCGAGGGCGACGAGCTGGTCCCTAGTCCCAACCCACTTCTTCAGCAAGTTGACGTGGTACAGCTGCTCTGTTCTTCGCCGGCCTGGTTGGCGGATTCGATAAGTCACCGGCCCAATCTTCTCCAGCACTGTGTACGGCCCTTGCCAGGTAGCAAGGAATTTGCATGCTGCTGTGAGCTGCTACTAGAACCATGACTCGATTTCCAGGATGGAATTCCCATGGCTGGGTAACCCGGTTATAGTGGCGCTGTTGAGCCTGCTGTGCTTTGCTCAGGTGTTCCCGGACTAATGGCATGTCCCGGTCAATCCGTTCCCTTACGTGTTCAATGACCGAACGATGAACTGCCGGTTGCTGCTCCCAGGCTTCCTTCGCCACATCCAGGAGGCCCCGAGGTTGTCGACCAAAGAGGAGCTTGAACGGTGTGAAGCCCGTGGAGGCTTGAAGAACCTCGCGGAGGCCGAAGAGGACGTAGGGGATCATGAGGTCCCAGTCACGCTTGTCTTCAGCCAAGACCTGTCTCAGCATCTGCTTCAGAGTCTGGTTAAAACGTTCGACCAGACCATCTGCTTGTGGGTGGTAGACCGTGGTTCTTAACTGTTTCACCTTCAGCAGCTGGCAGAGGTCAGTCATTAGCCAGGACATAAAGGGGGTTCCCTGATCGGTCAGGATCTCCGCTGGAATGCCAACTCGGCTAAACAGCAGGAAGAGCTCCTGAGGGACGTTTTTGCTGTGGCCTTCCGCAGGGCGATTGCCTCTGGGTACCGGGTGGCATAGTGGACGATCACCAGGATGTGTTCATGTCTCCGGGCAGACTTAGGCAACAGCCCCACAAGGTCCATCCCAATGCGCTCGAAGGGCACCTCGATAATGGGTAGCGGTATCAGCGGGCTGGGGGAGGCGTCCTGGGCGACGTTACCTGACAGGTGGAGCAGGCCTGGCAGAACCGTTTTACCTCGGCGTCAATTCCCGGGTCCCCGGGCTGAACTTCTTTTCCGTCCAGGATCCGAACCTGGGCCCAACAATGCTTCAGCCGGTCATCCTCCCGTTGTGCCTGGCCAAATGAGCCCCCTCCCATCACCTGCTGAAACACATTAAGGAAGAGATTAGGATTTTGAGAGGGGGACTCACCATCTCTCCCGCTATCCGAGGCCATAAGGACGGGCCGTTGATGATGCTGCTTTGTGGGCGCCCGTTTTCAGCAGCCCCTCCTCGGGTTGGCCGGCTGGGTGAGAGTAGCTAGGAGGCGGTCAAACACGTGCCAGTCTCGGCCGATCAACACCGGAACCGGTGGTCACTCGGCGGGCTGGGACGTGCTGAGTGTCTCCATGGACACAGGTGATCGGCAGGAACGACTTGTATTCAGTGCAAGGGACCACGACGTAAGACTGGACCAGGCTGACGATGCTGCCGAAATCCAAAATGGCCCGGAACTGTTTTCCATTGACCTTTACTTCTGCTTCAGGGGCCCCAGCAGGAAGGTCATGGTGCACGATGCAGCCTGCCAGCCAGGTTCGAGTAGGAGGAGTTGGCGGCTCCGTCGGCATGTGCTCATCCTGTGGGGAGGGGACCTCAGGCCTGCTTTGGTGTCGCGGGATACCCTCCGGCGCGCGTCGCACCTGGCGCACCCTCCGGTGAAATGGTGGCGCTCTCCCCACCATCCCGTTGTTGGGCCGCATCCGCTAACTCGATGGCCCCCACGAGCTCAAGCATCGTGGTCGGATTCCTCATGCCGACCACCTGTCGATGGGAGCGGGGAAGAGCCCAGAGGAGACGGTCGATGACCACGCGCTCTGCTACCTGGGCGGCCGAGGGGGATCCATCCAGCAACCAGTGATGCGCAAGCCGCGTGAGCTCGGCAGCTTAAGCCCGAGCGGGCAGTCGAGGTTTGTACAACCACTAATGAAACTGCTGAGCCACGCAGATTGAGGAAAAGCCCAGACGGACTAGAATTTCCCGCTTCACTTCAACGTACTGGGCAGCGGTAGTGGAGGGGAGAGCGAAGTATGTTTGCTGGGCTTCACCGGTCAGTAGGGGTGCCAGCGCCCGTGCCCAGTCACCGTCCGGCCAGCCCTCCATGGTTGCTGTGGTCTCGAACACCTAAAGGAATGCTTCCACATCGTCATGAGGGGTTATTTTCGGAAACAGCAGCTTGGTTACTTGGGCCTGGGAATCTGGTCACATAACGCATGGGGCAGTGGCGGCCTGGAGACCTGCAAGCTCCTGCTCTGTACGTCCTTGCCGGGTAGCCAGGTTTTCCACTATCTGTTGTTGGCGGATGCTGACCTCTGTGAGATGCTTTAGGAGTTCTTTCTTAGTTGGGGAAAGGGAGGAGTGCACACCTGTGCCAGAAGAAAAAAATCAGAATCCAGAGAAAGTGATGAGAAAAGTCAAAGAAGGGGGCGTTGCCTGTCGGTGATTCTTCCTGACTTGCCCGCATTCTCCACCACTTGTCACAGGGTGAAGAATCACACGACAAGGACTGTTGTGTTAAATAACTGGAGGGTGGATTTATTTACACACAAAGGGTGAAAAGATGACAAACAGGTGTAGACGTGTGCTGGGGCAGTCGGGGCTCTCTTCCTTGTTCCTTGTGCAGGATGTCCGTGCTCGTGCTCGATGGCGGCTATCCGGTCACACACTGCTCTCTACAGGAGTAGAGAGAGAGAGAGAGAGAGAGAGAGAGAGAGAGAGAGAGAGAGAGAGAGAGAGAGAGAGAGAGAGAGAGAGAGAGAGAGAGAGAGAGAGAGAGAGAGAGAGAGAGAGAGAGAGAGAGAGAGAGAGAGAGATTAGCTGCAGTCTTTCTGGAGGTTGAACTCCTCTTGTGGCGAGATCTGCTGGGCTTATAATGCTGCCGGCTGACAAGCTGCAGCTGGGGCCGATCAGCCGGTAACAAGGAAGTGCAGGTGTTCTGCCTCCGTTTCCAGGGCGACGCTGATGAGAGACCGGGTCGCTCGTCACAATATATATATATATCCAAGAAAAACTAAAATATTTAGTCAGTAAAATACAATTATTAACTTTTTAAAATGAAATGATGTTGTGATGTTTACATTTTGAGTTTGACAACAGACACCTCAAAACACAGTTATAATAATATGTTTTATTTACATAGTGCCTTTCCCAAGCTCAAGATAACTGTACAAAAAATAACATATACACAGAAAGCATCAATATAGAACATAGATAGCCTATACAAATATACAGTGGAGGAAAATCATTTTTATAAAAAAATAATACAAACCCGATTCCAAAAAAGTTGGGGCAATGTACAAATTGTGAATAAAAAAGGAATGCAATAATTTACAAATCTCATAAACTTATATTTTATTCACAATAGAATATAGATAACATATCAAATATTGAAAGTGAGACATTTTCAAATGTCATGCTAAATATTGACTCATTTTGGATTTCATGAGAGCTACACATTCCAAAAAAGTTGGGACAGGTAGCAATAAGATGCCGGAAAAGTTAAATGTACATAAATGACACGTAGTGGACCAATTTGCAATTTATTGGGTCAATTTGTAATATGATTGGGTATAAAAAGAGCCTCTCAGAGTGGCAGTGTCTCTCAGAAGTCAAGATGGGCAGAGGATCCCCAATTCCCCCAATGCTGTGGCGAAAAATAGTTAAGCAATGTCAGAAAGGATTTTCGCCGAGAAAAAGTGCAAAGAGTTTGAAGTTATCATCATCTGGATGCCCGTGATCTTCGGGCCCTTAGACGGTACTGCATCACATACAGGAATGCTACTGTAATGGAAAACGTGACATGGGCTCAGGAATGCTTCCAGAAAGCGGTGAACACAATCCACCGTACCATTCGCCGTTGCCGGCTAAAACTCAATAGGTCAAAAAAGAAGCCATATCTAAACATGAACCAGAAGGTCAGGCATTTTCTCAGGCAATGACTCAGGCAAAGTGAAAAACTGTTCGGTGGTCAGACAAATCAAAATTTGAAGTTCTTTTTGGAAAACTGGGACGCCATGTCATTCGGACTAAAGATGACAAGGACAACTTAAGTTGTCATCAGCGCATGATGGCATGGGGTTGCATGAGTGTGTGCTGCATGGGCAGCTTACACATCTGGAAAGACAACATCAATGCTGAAAGGTATATCCAAGTTCTAGAACAACATATGCTGCTATCAAGCCTGACAAGCCAGACCCACATCAAGATGTTTGGTCTGGAAACTCACCATTGGCAGGGCTCAATCAGAGGGGCGGGATAAACGGTTGTCTTTCAAAGTCCCTTTGCACACAATTGGATAGCGCTACAACCAACCAGAGCAACGTGAAGCAGAGCTAGTTGACAGCTTAACTCCAAGTCTTCCAGAGTCGCGGTCAAAGCTGATTTGAAAGATATCCGTTCTCCATCTTCTGTGTTTACTCTAGTAGCACGCAAGCGCAACTCTGCCGACATTATGTTAAGCCCCGCCCATCTACTCTATACACAATGTGATTGGCCTGACCAGAGTTTGTTTTTTACAGCCAAGAAGTGTATTGAGAGTTGCTAGATGACACTCGCGGCAGATTAGATTTGCTGCCGCTAGGGTGCGTTTAGATTTCTAGGCTATATGCTATCCAGACGTCGTTTCTTAGGGAAGGCCTTGCATTTTCCGACATGACAATGCCAGACCACATACTGCATAAATTACAACATCACGGCTGCGTAGAAGAAGGATCCGGGTACTGAAATGGTCAGCCTGCAGTCCATGGGTCTTATTTATAAAGCTTTGCGTAGATTTCATCCTAAAAGTTTACGTATGTACAAAAGCTAAATTTTGCGTATGCACAAAAAAATTCTGATTTATAAAACCATCCACCAGAACCTGCGCCTAAATCTCTTAATAAATCACAGCCAGCAGCAGATTGTGTGCACCTTCATCTCCACCCTGTCTCCTCCCCGAAATCACCATATATGGAGCTTACAATGCCTATTTTTACTATGCATGACCTACTATGCATGAACACATCAGACAGGGCAACATGTAACATTATGCCCCCTCCAAATAGGCTTGTCCTCGCGCCATAATGGAACATCTGAGGAGGGAGGGTTGGGAAACACAAGGGAGGAACCCGAAAGTCCAAAACAAAGAAAACCAGTCCGACAGAAAGGGGAAGTCCATGGGGGGCGTGGAAGATGGGAGGAGCCAATTGGGAGCCTGGAGCAGGAGCCAGATGGCACAGAGACCAGCAAGGACAAGGCCCCAGGGTGGAGTCGATGGTGGGAGGAGCCATGGAGGAGAATGACGCCCTGGGGATGGCCAACGGAAAAGGAGCCGAGACGAGGCGACACAGTGACGAGCACTAGAGATGGAACCGGGGAACCAGAGGACAGTGGCTGATCTGGAGGGACAGAGAACAAAGCGGAGCTGAAGGGAGGGCGGAGCCAGACAAAGCCACAGGCGAAGGCAGGTTGACGACTGACCAAGGCGGAGCCGGAGAGACGAGGGAGCCCGGAGAAGCCGTATGGCCAATGGTTTCCGGTGAAGCCGAGAGGGAGAAGCCAAAGGGGCGCTGAAGAATCGACGGGCCGAGGTGGAGCAGGGGGCAACGAGGCTGGAGACGGGGAAACCTCAGTGTTGGACAGAGCTGGTGGCCAGAAGACGCCATTATTAAGAGGCGGAAGGGCAGCAGCGAAGGAAGCACTGAGGAGTGGACCAACTGAGGAGGTGGGAGAGGGAGGCTGGGTGGCAATTCTTGAACCTCAGGAGACTCTGGGGATGCTGGAGACTTGGAGAACAGGGGGCACAGGGAAAACCTCTCCAAAAAAGTCAATTAAATCCACTTCACAAACCTTCCTCTGTTCTGCCCTGTGACTGCTAGCGACTTCTTGCAGCTCATCCACCGTGGATGTGTCGTGGGCGGGGCTTTACTCCCATATGGAAACGCAGTTGGTGAGTGCTTTCATTGGTTTCATTGTTCGAGTCATGTTTTATTTGAGTAAATGGCTTGGGATTGTGTTCACTGGCCTGTTTCTCTTACTTTTTTGTTAGGATTGGTGTGATCACATGACTTGTCATGATTGTTTCTATGCTCTCATGTCTATCTTAACCCCGCCCTTCTTGTAGCCTGATTATTGACTTATTTATCCTACCTGTCCTACCCACGCGGCAACCTCCCGTGATCTCTCTTGAAGCCAATATGGAAGTAATTTAAACTGCAATTCCTCAACTGGCCACTAGGGACAGGCTCCAGATGGGAGCAGAATCTCATTGAGCTCCATGTTAAAAATTCCCAACTTTACAGCAGGAAAAAAACATGTTTACAGCCCGGTACAAATTGTGGTTTTGGCCTATATGGCTAATTTTGACCTTCCTGACAACTGTGAGGGTGGTGAATTTTTTTATAACTCATTCATTTATGTTATATAAAGCCTTAAAGTTCTGCATAATTAAGGGTGTGGTTACTTTGGGTGACAGGTGGATAGCCATTTATCCGCCGTCTATAGCCATTGCGTCACCTAAGATCCGCCCACATCCCGCCTTTTTGCCCATTTTCTGTTATCCGGGAGTGATACTCGATGACTCGCTCACAAGATGGCAACGCCCAGGTTGCCCCTACTTTAAGGGGAACCTTTAAGGCCCCTACTTTACTTCCGAACGGGAATCCTATGGGTGACGTCCCGGACACTATATGTCCATATTTTTTTACAGTCTATGGTCCTTCCTCATTACCCTCCTCATTTCCATGCCTATTTATTCCCATGTGCTGTATCCAAAAGAGCATACTCTTGAGTAGGTACTTATTTTCGTTAAGTGATTACTTCATGGCCGCTAAAAAAAGTTCTACATAGTATGAATGTGTGTAGAATGAATGTACACTGCAAAAAAATGCTTTTCTTACTTAGTATTTTGTCTTGTTTCTAGCCAAAATTTCTAAAAAAAAATCTTGCATCAAGAAACATTTACTAGATAAATACAAATTATTGTCTTGTTTTGAGAAAAAAATAACTCAAAATTAAGAGTTTTCGCTTACAATAAGCAAAATAATCTGCCAATGGGGTAAGCAAAATAAGACTGTTTTCTGTTTGAATTAAGATCATTTTTCTTACCCCATTATCAGATTATTTTGCTTATTTTAAGCAAACACTCTCTTAATTTTGAGTTATTTCTTCCCAAAACAAGACAATTACTTTTGCTTGTCTAGTAAAAACTACTTGTTTTAAGAATTGTTCGATGTTTGGACTAGAAACAAGACAAAATACTAAGTAAGAAAAGCATTTTTTTGCAGTGTAATCTGGATGTACTATTCACCATGCTGTCCTTATCATGTGACCCACCAGTGTCAGTTATGTCACTTCCCTGCCATTCACAAATCCTCTCCCGTGGCCTCGTGGGATAGTAAAGTGTCCATCGTATGCACACTTCAGTATATCACCGGAAGAACTAGGTCATCCGAGTACTTTATGCCTTCCCTTTTATGAGTGCTGTGAATTCGGACATACTTCTTTTGTCAGATAGGGAAGTGCACTGTAAAAAAATTGCAAATTTTGAACTTTTGCAGTACAATTGACTTGGATGTTTAAGTTATTTCAACTTAGATTATGTTAAACTGACTTTAAAAAATGAGTTACATCTTGTATAACTAATAAAAACAAGTTTAACATTGCTTAACTTATTTTGATGAGTTAAAACAATGTAAAAACATATGTTGTCATAACTTATTGAACATATAATTTTTTACAGTGTGTGCAATGTCCTGTGTTGGTTCATTTTGTGAATGCATGTGTTCTTGTCAGTTGGCCCGTTGAGTCCATCTCCCTGTTCTGTTAGATTTATTTCTGTCCTAGATTTGTCCTTTTGCTTTTTTTAGCCCTGTTGGATGAAGTCTGGGCTTTTGGTTTTTAAGCTCTGTTTTGTGTGTTTTTGTTAACATTTTTGTTAATAAAGGTCTATTATAAACACCCAACTTTACTTTGGTAGGGTTCTGTCCAATATCTGACATTTAATATAACTATATGTATTAATGAATTGATCAATTATTGTTTGCTTGTTACAACATTGTATGAACCCACAAGCAAAGTTCAAAAATCTCTAGATATATATATACGTAACAAATTCAGTGTCATTCAACACGATATATTAGAATATACAGGTCACTCATGGAAAAGTCTGGAAAAGCTTCCCTTGAGATGGACAGCTGGGTTTGTCACATTATGATTTTACGAGGTAATTTAAAAGTCCAGCATTTCTTAACTCCTAATTCACATTTGAAGTATTCTGCATGTTTCCTGGCTTTGATCATTTACAGCATAAGCACAAGACTCATCAAATCTGTGAATAATTATGCCCCGTTTCTAATATGCATGAAGCTATAAGCCAGTGTAGAGCTTAAATATTAGTGGTTTTTCCAGCAGTGATCTATTCCTTATGCAAGGAGCTGTCAGAGGTGGAACAACCACAGTAATTTCTACCATAATGTCTTATTCATCCTCTTTCCCTGAGAGACCATGTGCATGTGCGGTGAGTTTGAGGATATAGTCTGGGCCAGGTAGGGTGACAGCCAAGTTTGAAACATGTAGCTATCATCATAGATGTGATTATTGCGAGACGAGAGCTCACAGTTGAAAGATAGAAAGACTAAGTAGGACTCTTCAAATGGAATGAGATTTTCTTCCTGAGATATAAACGCTCTTATATACAGTAGAATGCCCTTTTCCCTTTTTCTGTTTGTCTTCCTCGCCGCTTACCGAGGTGACATTACTATAAGATGGCCAGCTTCAACTGAAATGTCAAGTGGATGAAACGGAAGCCCTTTTCTTTAATGCTGCAGGTATAGGTATAAATTACTGGCCCTTTTTTAAGGAGTGAATCATTTCCACTGCATCTTTAAAATTTGAAATGTGACTCTACTGACTTCCATTTCCAAGACACAAACAATCCAGAAAGGATTGGGGAGAGTGCAGATGAAATCTCATTGAAATGTTAATGCACTTAATGGCAGCGTGTTCCTCATATTCAGCAGCCTAATATATTATTTGTCCCATGCGTCAGGCTGGTAAAACATATTCTGCTGTGATTTATGCATTTACAAAATCTTACTATTCAATATTATTATTCACATCAACACATTCATTTAAATGTTTGAATTTAGGTTCAGGGACAAAATAAAGTGTAAAGAAAAGTATTTTTTTAAATCTAGTTAAAAATGTGTCAAGTAAAATTCAGCCGGGGGTAGGGATGGAGGGGGGGGGGTCCCCTTATCCTTTAAGGACATATTAAAATATTTGTGCACAATAAACACCGCTTGCGTAATGGGTCACCGCTTGATGTCCAATGTAAATCTGAGTTCTGAGCAAATCCATTTTACAGCTGCTGTAAAACATATTTTTGTAATAAATGTTTTCCATTTTGCAAGTTCTCCCACTTGGAAATCATGGAGGGGTCTGAAATTTTCATCGTAGGTGCATAATCTAAAAAAAAAAAATCCAGAAATCACAATATATGATTTTTTAACTATTTATTTGTATGATACAGCTGCAAAATAAGTATTTGAACACCTGTCTATCAGCTAGAATTCTGACACTCAAAGACCTGTTAGTCTGCCTTTAAAATGTCCACTTCATTTATTATCCTAAATTAGATGCACCGGTTTGAGGTCTTTAGCTGCATAAAGACACATGTCCACCCCATACAATCAGTAAGAATCCAACTACAGGTCCTTCTAAAAAAATTAGCATATTGTGATAAAGTTCATTATTTTCCATAATGTAATAATAAAATTTAAACTTTCATAAATTTTAGATTCATTGCACACCAACTGAATTATTTCAGGTCTTTTATTGTTTTAATACTGATGATTTTGGCATACAGCTCATGAAAACCCAAAATTCCTGTCTCAAAAAAATTAGCATATCATGAAAAGGTTCTCTAAACGAGCTGTTAACCTAATCATCTGACTCAACTAATTAATTCTGAACACCTGCAAAAGATTCCTGAGGCTTTTAAAAACTCCCAGCCTGGTTCATTACTCAAAAAACGCAATCATGGGTAAGACTGCCGACCCACCTGCTGTCCAGAAGGCCATCATTGACACCCTCAAGCGAGAGGGCAAGACACAGAAAGACAATTCTGAAAGAATAGGCTGTTCCCAGAGTGCTGTATCAAGGCACCTCAGTTGGAAGTCTGTGGAAAGGAAAAAGTGTGGAAAAAAACGCTGCAAAACGAGAAGAGGTGACCGGACCCTGAGGAAGATTGTGGAGAAGGACCGATTCCAGACCTTGGGGGACCTGCGGAAGCAGTGGACTGAGTCTGGAGTAGAAACATCCAGAGCCACCGTGCACAGGCGTGTGCAGGAAATGGGCTACAGGTGCCGCATTCCCCAGGTCAAGACACTTTTGGGCTACAGAGAAGCAGCACTGGACTGTTGCTCAGTGGTCCAAACTACTTTTTCAGATGAAAGCACATTTTGCATGTCATTCAGAAATCAAGGTGCCAGAGTCTGGAGGAAGACTGGGGAGAAGGAAATGCCAAAATGCTTGAAGTCCAGTGTCAAGTACCCAGTCAGTGATGGTCTGGGGTGACATGTCAGCTGCTGGTGTTGGTCCACTGTGTTTTATCAAGGGCAGGGTCAATGCAGCTAGCTATCAGAAGATTTTGGAGCACTTCAAGCTTCCATCTGCCGAAAAGCTTTATGGAGATGAAGATTTGGTTTTTCAGCACGACCTGGCACCTGCTCTCAGTGCCAAAACCACTGGTAAATGGTTTACTGACCATCTGTGGGATATTGTGAAGAGAAAGTTGAGAGACGCAAGACCCAACACTCTGGATGAGCTTAAGGCCGCTATCGAAGCATCCTGGGCCTCCATAACACCTCAGCAGTGCCACAGGCTGATCGCCTCCATGCCACGCCGCATTGAAGCAGTCATTTCTGCAAAAGGATTCCCGACCAAGTATTGAGTGCATAACTGAACATAATTATTTGAAGGTTGACCTTTTTTGTATTAAAAACACTTTTCTTTTATTGGTCGGATGAAATATGCTATTTTTTGAGATAGGAAGTTTGGGTTTTCATGAGCTGTATGCCAAAATCATCAGTATTAAAACAATAAAAGACCTGAAATATTTCAGTTGGTGTGCAATGAATCTAAAAATATATGAAAGTTTAATTTTTATCATGACCTTATGGAAAATAATGAACTTTATCACAATATGCTAATTTTTTGAGAAGGACCTGTACTAACATGGCCAAGACTAAAGAGCTGTCCAAAGACAGTAGAGACAAAATTGTACACCTCCACGAGGCTGGAAAGGGCTATGGGGAATTGCTGAGCAGCTTGGTGAAAAAAGGTCCACTTTTAGAGCAATAATGGAAGCATGGCATGGAAGGTTCCCCTGCTTAAACTAGCACATGTCCAGGCCCGTCTTAAGTTTGCCAGTGACCATTTGGTTGATCCAGAGGAGTCATGGGAGAAAGTCAATGTGGTCAGATGAGACCAAAATAGAACTTTTTGGTCATATTCCACTAAATGTGTTTGGAGGAAGAAGAAGAATGATGAGTACCATCCTAAGAACACCATCCCTACTGTGAAGCATGAGGGTGGTATCATCATGCTTTGTTGGTGTTTTTCGGCCCATGGGACAGGGCGACTGCACTGTATTAAGGAGAGGATGACTGGGTCCATGTATTGTGAGATTTTGGGGAACAACCTTCTTCCACTGGTTAGAGCATTGAAGATGGGTCGAGGCTGGGTCTTCGAACATGACAATGACCTAAAGCACATAGCCAGGATAACCAAGATGTGGCTCTGTAAGAAGCTTATTAAGGTTCTGGTGTGGCCTAGCCAGTCTCCAGACCTAAACCCAACAGAGAATCTTTGGAGGGAACTCAAACTCCATGTTTCTCAGTGACAGGCCAGAAACCTGACTGATCTAGAGAAGATCTGTGTGGAGGAGTGGGCCAAAATCCCTCCTGCAGTGTGTGCAAACCTGGTGAAAAACTACAGGAAACGTTTGACCTCTGTAATTGCAAACAAAGGCTACTGTACCAAATATTAACTTATTTGTAGCTGTATCATACAAATAAATATTTTTTTAAAAAATCATACATTGTGATTTATTTTTTTATTTTTTTATTTTATTTTTTTGATTATGTCTCTCGCAGTGGACATACGATGACAATTTCAGACCCCTCCACGATTTCTAAGTGGAAGATCTTGCAAAATAGCAGGGTGTTCAAATACTTATTTCCCTCACTATTATATACAATTTCTTTATTTCTTTTACTGCCCTCTACTTTTACTGTTTAATGCATTAAGGATAGCTAGAGGCAAGTGTGTGTGTGTGTGTTTGTGTGTGTGTGTGTGTGTGTGTGTGTGTGTGTTTGTGTGTGTGTGTGTGTGTGTGTGTGTGTGTGTGTGTGTGTGTGCGCGCGTGTGTGTGTGTGTGTGTGTGTGTGTGTGTGTGTGTGTGTGTGTGTGTGTGTGTGTGTGTGTGTGTGTGTGTGTGTGTGTGTGTGTGTGTGTGTGTGTGTGTGTGTGGTTAAAGTATTATGGGGACAAAATGTCAATGTGAAAATGTTTTGGTCGCCATGAGGAAAACAGCTTATAAATCATACATGATGTTTTTTGAAAATGTTAAATTGCAGAAAGTTTACTGTGATCGATTTAGTGTTAGGGGATAGAATATACAGTTTGTAAAGGATAAAAACATAATTATGTCTATGGAATGTGAAATATTAATTTTTTAAAAAGAAAACAGACATACTTTAGTTGAATGTTCATAGTTAATAGGATGAAGTTCATATGTAGACCTGAGGAAACCTGATTTTACCATCCACTAAAATTACTTGACAGAGCTCATAAAAAAATAATTGCAATTAAAGCTGCGAGCAGCGATGACGGGCCCAAGCCGGGGGCACCGCCACCCCGGTGGCATCAGCTTAACTGTGCACAGCAGGCCAATAGGCATTTAATATGGGAAAAAATAAATAAAGGGACTATGTCAAAGTCATTTGAATTCACCTCATTAACTGCAGCAACTGGTGCTGCTATGACCAGGAACCACAACACTCACATCTCTGAGATCAATTACATTTTATTCGTTAATTTTATGTCAGATGATGTCTAATGTCAATTTCAAAATGAGTGCAGAATACTGTCCAAATGCTGAAGTTGTATTATCCTTACACTTCTCTTAAAAATAAATTAAGCCAAATCACAGAGGCCGCAACAATGATTTTAATATCAGTGTCAGGTAAGAGTAATATGCGTGCATATAATTTATGGAAGTTTATTATAAACAGCCACTTTTATAAGATCATGTGAAATTATTATTTTTTATCCATTTAAATTCTATCAATAAATAATTAGTTTAAAGAGGTGTCAAACGTGATCTTTGCAAACACAGCACATGACCTTCTTTAAAGCCCATGTTATAGAAAACAATTAAAAGTATTAGGATATCACTTTCAATTATGTGCAAATGTATTTTTTGCAGCTCAAATTTTGTAAGTTCAGAAGACCAGTATTTAATTAAAGATATAATATATGTTTTAGTTTTTTACTTATTTTTCACAATAAAGTGATAGATATTTGTGATAGCCTATATGAAATTGTTAAATTATTAAAAAACAAGAGACAAGGTGACACACACAGAGTGAGAGAGACCCCCTCCAGACACACACACACACACACACACACACACACACACACACACACACACACACACACACACACACACACACACACACAGATCCTGGGGGGGGGGGGTAACTAATTATATAAAACAATATTCTCAATGCCCTACAAATAAACTGGTTTTATACATTTATTTTTTTATTCAAACCCAGAATATGTTTAATCCTTTAATGCAGGCAAAAGCACAACATTGAGAGGTAATTTAGACAGAAGAGTGGCTCACACACACACACACACACTGTAGAAATCAGTGACACGTGTCCCCATGAGTCTGTGTGCATTCAGGTTGAAGTCCCCACCAGGCTAGAAAAAATAACACACACACACACACGCACACACACACACACACACACACACACACACACACACACACACACACACACACACACACACACACACGCACAGTAGTAATGCTGAAGTATGCTGCAGGCAACCCTTATAAGCTCAGCCCATCCACCCCCCCTCCCCCCTCCCCCTCCCAACACACACACACACACACACACACACACACACACACACACACACACACACACACACACTCACACTCACACTCACACTCACACTCACACTCATGTCTGGTTCACTATCTTTTTGGGGACTCGGCATAGACATAATGGTTTTTATGCGGTACAAACCATATATTCTGTCCTCCTACACTGCCCCTACCCATAAACCTACCCATCACACAACTTTCTGCATTTTCAAAGTAACTCATTCTGTCTGATTTATAAGCTTTTCTACCCATTGGGAAGTCCCCATGAGTCTGTGTGCATTCAGGTTTAAGTCCCCACCAGGCTAGAAAATCATTCACACACACACACACACACAGAGGCAAGGTTTTTTGCTTGAAAACTTATACAATATTGCCCTCTACTGGTCATTTAAGGGAGAGCATAAGTGTTGAAAAAAAAAAAAAAACACCCAGTGTGATATAGAGAATAACCAGCAGGTGGGAGTATAGCCTTATTTATGAACCAGGCACGTGTGTGCTTCTTTTGTCTTTTTTAGGCTTATGCTAAGGGAAAACCGTTTGAGAGATCCAATAACCGTTCGCATTTTAGCATCTTCTGTATATTTACTTCATGTTGTCCGAGTTTGGAGGAGATTGAATGAATCGCTTTTGATGAGAAGGTAAAAACTCAGAGCTCGCTTTTCACTTTTTCTCATTTTCAAACCAGATTATCTGACTTCCTGTTGGTCAGAGCTAATGACTGTAAATTAGAAAGTTGTCCAGCTCGAAAATTACAATATATATACCGAGTTTGGTGACTGTAGATAAAACTAACCCCCCGCTTTGGACAAAAGATGGCGCTACTGAGCCCCTCTACCACGCCCGTTTCTGAATCTTTGCTTGCATCTTCTGGACAGCATGTCTGATGTGTGTGTTGAGTTTCATGCAATTTCAAGCATGATAAGTGTCTCAAAAACACATAAAAAGATTATTAGACTTTGACACGTTGCCATGACAACAGTATTTCAAGAACCAGGAATCCATTCAAAAGTCTATATCTGCCATGTTTTGACATTATACTGATGAAGTTTGAAGTAAATCGGGTGAAAATAAGATGGGGATTTAAAGCAATTTTGAAAGTGACACACTTCCTGCTGCCAGTTGGTGGCGCTATAACTTTGACTCACAAAAGTCATATCCATGTGATCGGCCTCTTACAACAAACACACAGCTGAAGTTTCATCAAAATCTATTAATGTATGCAGAAGTTATAATACACTTCCTGTTTCCTTTTTCTCGCCATAAATTCGTCTCTTCGCCACGGCCAAACCGTTTGAGATATCAAAAAGTTGCTCGCAATTTGGCATCCTCAGTGTCTTGACTTCATGCTGACTGAGTTTGGTGCTGATCGGGTGAATCGTCTAGGAGGAGTATCGCAAATTCCACAGCATGCGTTTTCCGAACAACCCATAATAGCTCACTTCCTGTTTGGCTGACGCATAACTTAGAGCACGAAAGTTGTTTGGCCCGATGAGCTCTATATGTGTACCGAGTTTCATACATGTACGTGCAAGTGTGTTTGATTTATAGACCACGTTTTCAGAGCCCACTTTAGGGGGCGCTGTTGAGCCCCCCTGCCACGCCCGGGTCCCAGCCTCAGCCCGGCCCTGATGGCCGCGCATTCTGATGCGTGTGCAAAGTTTCAAGAGTTTTCAAGCATGGGAAGGGCCCCAAAAATGCCCAAATAGTCGCGTAAAAAAATAATAAATAATAATAACAAAAAAAAAAAAAAAAAAAAAAAAAAATCCTTAGAAGAACAATAGGGCTCTGCGCCCTTTCAGGGCTTGGGCCCTAAAAATGTAAAAGTAAACATTTTCAGTTAATCACCTCAAAAATGAGTCCAATACACTAAATTTACTCCTAACTTTAACACAAAATAGAGCAGCATTAAGACATAAAAACATTGCTCCACTTGCATGCACAATTTTGTGATCAATCACTGCTTCTCTGAGGAATTCAAGAATCTCAGGTAGATCTCACAACATGTGCCTTTCCAAAAAAAAAAAAAAAACCTCCACTCCTGGTTTTCTGTTAGAGATAATGGTATTCTCACAGTCAAAACCTTTAGAGAACATGATTGTTCTACTCTACTGGGTGGTTGCCCTGCACACTTAATAAATAAACTCTGCCTGGTCCAAAACGCAGCAACTTAATAGTTCTTAATAGAACAAGGAAGTATGACCATATTAGCCCGATTCTGCTCCCTATTAAACATTGCATACATTTTAGAATCTTGTTAATTACTTACAAAGCATTAAATGGTTTACTGTCCCACTACTTGAACAAGCTCTTAACGCATAATAGTCCTTTACGATCTTAAAAATCTGGCCATTTGATGCTATAGAATATTAAAATCAACTGCAGGCAGTCGATCCTTTTCCTGTTTAGCACATAAACTCTGGAACAGTCTTTCTAGCATTGTTGTGTCTAATTCTAGACTAAAAACGCATCTCTTAATTACTATTTTAAAAAAAAAATCTGTTTGCAGTCTCAAGTACCATACACTGTTAGCATGCAAATTAATGGCCAGAATGCATTAAAAGTTTCCTATTTTAGTTTAAAGGTCTCATTGCCAAGTCCGCTTTTTTACCCCCGCAGGTTGTTTTCTATGTTCGCGGGTTGAAGCGACTATTATGTGATATATAGATCCATGAGTGCGAATTTTAGCAGGCAACCTTGCCAAAATAACACACATTTTACCCCCCAAACGCCATTTTTCCCCCGGAGAAACCCCCGAGAAGCTATTGTTTAGGGCTAGTTGTTGGCGGGTTTTGTTGTAAAAACTTGGCAACCCTGTCTGCACACGCAGTGGAATACACAATCTTTGCCAGTGTTGTAAAAAAATTACATAATTTAATGATACACAGAGTACTTACCCAACATGATCATCATTTCTGAGAGAAATTGTGAAGGTGACTGCATATAGAAACAAGCTCTTCGTAAAAGGATTCGAAAAAATATAATCCAAGCCCCTTCGATGGCGTGCTTGATTATGTTACTGTTGATCATTTGTCCGTCATTGTCTAAAGCCCGCCCTGATGATTTCATTGGTCCGAACAGTTTCTGTTCGGGGATAATCACTCCTCTATGGAGCAAGGCCAGACCGAACTGCCCGACCTAAAAAATTTCTGGGCGGGGCTAAGTTCGGCTGGCATCCAGACTAACCATGTTTAACACTGTCAAAGGTAAAAAGTCATTGAAAAATATTAGATACGACCTATAAATGCCACTTATGCCTTACACATTACATTGCTGAAAATCATTCAATATCCTTATTATGTTGTAGAATAAAAATATCAAAATATCCATAAAAACTAAAAAAAAAATTAATAAAGTGTTATTTTAATTAAAAAATATTTCGTTAATTTTAAACACTTCAAATAAAATAAAATTCATGCAGTTTTGCTGATAATGTCCCTGAATGAACTCGTTCTCTCCTTATTCTGCCTTTGGCGTAATCCTCCAACAGTGCCAGCAGTGACATCATGACGCATTACATACCCAGGTCAACGGAGGAATTATTGTTCTAACAAATATCAGAGAATTAATTTGCAGGCGAAAAGTTAAGAAATTTTTTTTATAGTGAACACATGCTTCTTCATGAGGGTTTTGTAATGCAATAGTAGGCTAGGACCGATGATAAGTAGCGATTGTGCTTCATGACTGTATTTGCAGACTTTGAGATTTTATGATATGTGTACATTAAGGTAAATATTTCGGTAGATTAAGGTACATTATTTTACACTGTGTTCTGCAGTTCTCTAATAAAAGGGAGAACTCATGCTATTCGGTATCACATGGAGTCACGCCATCTCCTCCTGTGCTCCCGTTGAGAACGACGTGACTGTAAGGCAGCGTGATTATTATTTGTTTTAAATACATTTTGAATTACGATTGGATTTTATTAGATGCACATAACCTAAAACAATCGGCACAAATAACACTGTTGGATTTAATCTTCATGATAATGTGGATATAACATATGAAATGGAGTGAGAATTAAATGACATTAATTCTTATAATCGTTCTTCTCACATTTATTTTTTACAATCAAACTTCAGTTCACGACCTCACCATCTGCGTTGCCAAATCCATTTGTCTCCAGAATGTGCGTATGCACAGCTCAAAGTTTGCTTAAAAGTGCACACATTCTCCAGTCAAGATTGTTAGATCACAACCTTTGCATGGGAACTGGCGTACGTACGTTTCCAGCCCTGTTTTGTGCGTACACACGCTTTATAAATGAAACGCCTGGTCTTTAATAAAGTTCTCAAAACATTATCACAAACACATTATCTAAATCGGTCGTGAAACTTTTTTTCTAAAGCTTTTAATTTGGTTTGGTAAATGTTACTACTTGTTTCAGACTGTTCAGAGGACATTCAAATAATGTTTGAAAAAATGGGTTGTAACTGAAAGGTATTCTAGCAGTGAAGTTGTGAATTGCAACCACCCACTGCTCACCCCTCCCTTTCAAAGGACACAGAGAAGCTACGGTGGCCGACACAGGACAAATATGTCCTTGTCGGAGGGAGCAGAAAGTGACTAGCCCTCTGTAGAGAAGTTTATCCGTTTAGGGCTACTGTAGAAACATGACGACGCAAAATTGAGACTTCACAGTAAGGGGACCTGTGGTGTATGATAGGTTATTCTAAGGTAATAAAAACACAATTGTTCATTATGTAGGGTCTTTAATGTATATTATATTGAATTTATGTCAATTGATCCTCATAAATATGTCACACTGCACCTTTTACATTCACATAACCAAGAAAAAAAGTTCATAAAACATTTTTAAAAATTGGACATTTTGAATGTTTAGAGAACATTAAGAAATAAAGTTTTAACAACATTCTTGGAACATTTGTTAGCTGGTAGTTCCAGTCCTCAAATTGAATTGGCCAAGCAGCTGGGACTTTTCACTGTTTTACTTTTCACTATATCCCTTTTTGTACCACTTTGTACCATAGTTATGAATCACTGGCTTTAATGTATTTAAGAGTCATTGAATCATTCAAAGAACCATTTTGTTCAAAGATGCCGCCTCATTCAGGCATCAAACACTTGTTGCTGAGAGACATTTTGTGTTTAACCTTATTTGGAACTATTCTGGCAAAGTAAATGGCAATATTGTCAATTTCTAATACCTTCTTGTTTATTGAACTGCATCAAAATGCAAGTTAAATGGCAGACCCCAAGCAAATTCTTATACATTCTGACAATGTCAGAAAAAATGGAGATAAATCAGCTCAGTAGTACCGTGATAGGTTGCGGCCTGTGCAATAAGTATATTTGTGAAATTTCCTCACTAATAAATATTCCATAGTCAACTGTTAGTGGTATTATAACAAAGATGTAGCAAATGGGAACAACAGCCACAAAGTGGTAGGCCAGATACAATCCCAGAGAGGGGTCAGCACATGCTGAGGCCTTCTCGTCCAAACTCAGGGCCTGACTTCACAAATACTCTTCTAGAAGAAAGGTCAAACATTCGCATAAACACACTCCTAAACCTTGTGGATTAAGAATGGGATGTCATTAAAGTTCATGTGCATGTAAAGGTTGGTGTCCCAAAACTTTTGTTGACACAACAGGAGAAAGTCGAACATTAGACAAATGGCTAGATGTGACCATAGATATTTAATTTTCTTTTAATCTAAAGAAAGACTGAAAAAAGTATTATGTTAATGTAAATTAATAATAATAGAATAATAGTAATATTTGAAATTCACTTTTAAAATAAATATATAAATAAATACTACATACAAATCCAAATATACAATTGTCTTGTTCTGCATGCACTTGCCACTATTTTCAAAAATAAAATAGTTTGGATGTTTTTATGACTCCGAAATGCAATTAGCAAAATGACACAGTAGAATTTTAATTTGCATGTTTTTCTGCATGTTAATCACTTTGGTTAATCCCTCTAATGACCTGCTTAATCATCAAGGGCGTTTGCATACAGTGTTCGCCTCCTGCTCCCGTATTTGAGGTTTGTGAATATATAAGTGACTGACAATCCTGTCATCCGTCAGTTATTAGATCAGGTAGA
Source organism: Pseudorasbora parva (assembly GCF_024679245.1). Taxonomy (NCBI): domain Eukaryota; kingdom Metazoa; phylum Chordata; class Actinopteri; order Cypriniformes; family Gobionidae; genus Pseudorasbora; species Pseudorasbora parva. Next base: position 8,032,053 of record NC_090196.1, on the reverse strand, counting down.
GCAGCAATAATCCGTTCTGGAGAAAGAATCACCATTCATAGGCGTTTGTGTATTCCTGTCATATCTCAAGGAAGCAGAGTGGCGTGTGAATGCAAAAAGCAGAGATTTGGCTGAATTCAAAGCACGGGTATGACTGTCAGACACAAATGTTTGTTTGTTCATGCAGTGCAGCGCCGATGGAGCTTTTCATTCACGGCAAGTGAGAAACAGAGCAGGTCTATGAAGGATGGACGTCATGTTCACCTGGATAGAACAAACATCTCTCACAGCTGTGAATGCAGCACCTGCCTCGTTTTTTCTCTTCCTCATTCCTTTTGATGTTAGAAAAGAATGCCTCGTTTCAACACAGGTTACAAGTGATCAAAGATTAGGAATAGGATAGAAAAGGAGAGGGGAAAATAGGGAATGTTGGCCTAGCTCTGTCGCATCTTGTTGCAGCCAGGTTATGTAGATAGAGAATCTATGTGCAGCAGTCATCTTTATTAACAATAAACCAGAGGTGTAAAGAGTACCTGTAAACCATGCTTGAGATACCGTACAGTGAAAATGACCCCATTACAGTCACCAAGACTTGAGTAAATTCTGAAATGAAACTATTTAAAGCTGCAGTCCATAAGTTTTGCCTCTTTGTCACCATCTCTGTTGCAAAACCTGCAAGCCTCCATCTCGGTTGTGAATCTAAGGTTTTGAGGAGGATGTGTGGCTGTCAGTCACCACACCAATGTGGATACGGTCTTGGAAGTACGACCAAAATATGCTAGGAAGACTGTTCCAGAGTTTAGCTGCTAAGTTAAAAAAAAGGATTGACCCCCTGCAGTTGATTTAGATATTCTAGGTATTATCAACTGGCCAGAGTTTTGAGACCGCAAAAAAACGTGATGGAGTATAATGTGTTAAGAGCTCGCTTAAGTACTGGGGAGCTAAACCATTTAGTGCTTTGTAAGTAATAAATAGGTTTTAAAATGTATGCAATGTTTAATAGGGAGCCAGTACAATGTTGACAGAACTGGACTAATATGGTCATACTTCCTGGTTCTAGTAAGAACTCAAGCTGCTGCGTTTTGGACCAGCTGGAGTTTGTTTATTAAGCGAGCAGGGTAACCACCCAGTAGAGCATTACAATAATCTAGCTTTGAGCTCATGAACGCATGTACTAACTGTTCAGCATTTTGCATTGAAAGCATGTGGTGTAATCTAAATATATTTTTAAGATGGTAGAATGCGGTTTTACAGAAAGTCGAGAAGAACATTGTGTTTATGAAGAGGCTCGCTCATCGGCTTGTCGGTCTTTAGTATTGAACGTGTCGGAGATAAATCGTTTTCGATTCTGTACTGCTGATCCGAGGACTGCTGCTCGTGAGTTCATCAGATCTCTCAGCAAAATATGACTCAGTTCAGTGAACGGTTGGAGTTACAACATATAATTCAAGACATTAGTTTATTTACATACGGACTGTCACTCATGTCAGAAAGTGAGTAACTAAAGTAACGTGTGTGGTCAGCGCTGATTTGAGACGCGAACCGTTTAGAACCCTATAAATTGTCCCTAGGATGTAATGCTCTGTTTTTGCCTGATTTGGAAGAGTCTCTGCTCTGATTGGCTTATTTCAGCAGCTTACAGCACACAGCAGTTCAGCTGTCACAGACCGACTGAATGACACTTTAGCAATTCAGAGGATCTTCCGCCACGTGTGGAAGCCCGCGCTGCGGCTTCTTCCCACGAGGCGGAGGATCAGGTGCTCATGCTGTCTGACTCTGAGGGGTCGTTGACGATGAGCACCAAAGCAGGCGCAGTGGGGCAGTCGCCACCCCACTCGCAGGCTATGGAGGAGCTCGTGGAGGTTTTGACTCGCGCTGTGGCCAAGCTTAGTCTAGATTGGCCACAAGAAGAGGTGCACGTCCAGCCGCCAAATAAGCTGGACGAGTGCTTCTTCAAGCGACGAGCCCAGCCTCCACGCCGGGGTCTGCCGTTTTTCCCCGACCTGCACAGTGAGCTGTGTAGGGTGTGGGAGAAACCCTTCTCAGCGCGTTTGACTACGCCCCCTGCGCTTGACTTCGCTAATGTGCTGGGGGCGTCTGAGAGGAGATATGTTGCGCTGCCGAAGGTTGAAGAGGCGCTCGCGGGCCACCTCTCACCCGAGACAGCAGCTTCATTGAAGACCCCGGCATTGCCCTCAAAACCATGCCAAAAGACATCAAAGCTGGTGGGAAGGGCATATAGTGCGGCTGGTCGCGCTGGTGGGTGCCTGCACACTCTCGCGGTTCTGCAGGCCTACCAAGCGGACTTGTTGAAGGAGCTCGATGAGGGCGAGGGTCCCTCTCCGGAGGATGTGACTGAGCTGAGGAAGGCAGCGGATTTGTCTCTCCGCGTCACCAAACAGGCGGCCCGTGCTATCGGCCGCTCCATGGCGGGTTTGGTGTGCGCAGAGAGGCATCTCTGGCTTAACCTGTCGGGGATCAGGGAGAGAGACAGACACTTTCTCCTTGATTCCCCGATTTCGCCTTCTGGCCTTTTCGGCGGCGCTGTGAGCACCGTCGTCGAGAGGTTTTAGGAGGTGAAAAAGCAGGCTGCCGCATTCAGCCAGTTCATCCCTCGCCGCTGGGGCTCCTCCAGCAGGGCTGCCTCGAGTGGGCAGTCTCAGCCAGCACAGGGCTCCTCGCACCGTGAGGTGCAGAAGCAGAGCGTCGCTTCTCGTGCCTCTCCTGAGGGAGCCTGGCAGAAGAAGCGGCGCTCTCGCGGGAAGTCTTCGAAGCCGAAGACCGACCTGAGGGAGGTCATTCAGGCTAAGAAGGCTTCCAAGCGGTCCTAGCTGCGGCAGGGCCGCTGAGAGCTGTCCCCCACGGGGCGGAGCGACCGAGGTCGTTCTCCCCCCGGAGCTCTCGGGAAATCGATGTTGTGCTCCCGCAGTCAAAAGGGCTCCGGGCCACGTCATTTCCCCACGTTCGCGCGCGGCTCTGGCCAGCACATATAAAATCTGTGGCAGAGCAGCGAATGCGTTCGCACACCGAAAATCTACCTCGACTAGTCCCTGCCAGTTATCCGCTTCAGGGGGTCGAAGGAGAGGTTCGGTCGATACCCCAGACCAGCCTCGAGAGGCTGGTGCCCTTATCAGAATATCTCGGCGCATGGTCATGCCTTCCGAATATCTCTGTGTGGGCCCTGCGCACTGTAGAACAGGGCTACAGACTGCAGTTCAGAGTTCCCCCCCCCGAAATTTGGGGGGATAGTCTGGACGGTGGTCGGTCCCGAGCAGGTGGGGGTAATGGGGCAGGAAGTACACTCTCTGCTGGTAAAAGGGGCGATAGAAAGGGTCCCCCCGCCAGAGAGGGAGGTCGGGTTCTACAGCCGGTACTTCATAGTCCCCAAGAAGGATGGGGGGTTGCGTCCAATTTTAGATCTCAGGCTTCTGAATCGGTCTCTGAGGAGATACAAGTTCAGGATGCTAACTATTCCAGTTATCGTGAGTCAGATCCAGTTCGAGGACTGGTTCGTCCCGATAGATCTAAAGGACGCTTACTTCCATATATCCATCCTTCCCACAGGAAGTTCCTGAGGTTCGCTTTCGGGGGCGAAGCGTTCCAATATCGGGTCCTTCCCTTTGGCCTAGCCTTGTCACCTCGCACCTTCACAAAGTGCATGGACGCAGCCCTGGCTCCGCTAAGACTCCAGGGCATCCGTGTACTGAATTATATCGACGACTGGTTGATCATGGCCAGTTCGTACGATATGGCAGTTCAGCATCGAGATGCTGTGCTAGCCCACATGAGGTGCTTGGGACTGAGACTCAACGCGAAGAAGAGCGCGTTGACGCCCTCCCAGAGAATCACGTTCCTGGGAATAGTGTGGGACTCGATGTGTGGGTAACGATGCGGGCACACATGTCACCCGCACGTATCGAGACCATACGAGCGGAAGTCTCCAGTATAAGATTGGGCCACAGCATCACTGTCAAGCAGTTCCAGAGACTGCTGGGTCTCATGGCAGCAGCGTCCAGTGTGATTCCGCTCGGCCTGCTCCACATGAGACCGCTACAGTGGTGGCTGAGAACCAAGGGGTTTTCTCCGAAGGGGAATCCCTTCCGTATGATCAGGGTAACGTGCAAATGCATTCGTTCCCTCGTTATATGGAAGAAACCTTGGTTTCTGTCCCTGGGGCTGGTATTGGGAGCATCATGTTGCCGGAAAACCGTTTCAACAGATGCATCCCTTACTGGTTGGGGCGCGGTCATGGAAGGCCAAGGAGTGAGAGGTCCTTGGACAGCCCAGCATGCTTCATGGCACATCAACTGCCTAGAGATGCTGGCGGTCTGGAAAGCTCTGTGGAGTTTTCTCGAGGACCTTCGCGGCCACCATGTCCTGATACGATCCGACAACACTGCGTTGTATCGTATCTAAATCATCAGGGGGGTCTGAGATCGCGCCCTCTGTACAGACTGGTGCATCAGGTCCTCCTGTGGTCCCACGGAAAACTGTCATCTCTCAGGGCAGTTTACATCCCGGGGGACCAGAACCAGGGAGCAGACATCCTGTCGAGGCAGGGGCTGAGGCCCGGGGAGTGGCGTCTCCATCCATAGGTGGTGGAGGCCATATGCGAGAGGTTTGGCCAAATGGAAGTGGATTTGTTTGCGTCTCGAGAGACGACCCACTGTCCACTTTGGTTCTCCCTCAGGCATCCGGCTCCGTTGGGCCTGGATGCCATGTCACAGGCGTGGCCGAGGCTGCGTCTGTACGCATTTCCCCCGATTGCTCTGCTCCCGGGAGTTCTGGAGCGTGTCCGCCGGGAAGGCATTCGCCTGCTTCTGATAGCACCCCGGTGGCCGACCAGGGTATGGTTCTCCGACATTATGGACCTGCTAGACGACCTCCCATGGCAGATTCCTCTGAGGAGGGATCTGTTGACTCAGGCGGGGGGCTCGATCTTTCACCCCCAGCCAGAGTTATGGAACCTGTGGGCCTGGCCCCTGAGGGGGCAGAGCTCATAGAGGAAGGTCTGTCAGCAGGTGTCGTGGAGACTATACTCAGCTCCAGGGCTCCTTCCACCAGGAGGCTGTACAACTTGAAGTGGAGAGTGTTTTCCATGTGGTGTAGAGACCGTGAAGTAGACCCAGTTAACTGCGCTGTGGCTTCAGTACTGGAGTTTCTGCAAGATCGGTTTTCCGCCGGGCTTACCCCGTCCACACTTAAGGTGTATGTGGCAGCGATAGGAGCTTTCCACACACCGTTAGGTGAAGGACCTCTGGGGAGGCACCATCTGGTTGTACGGTTCCTCCGAGGAGCGTGGAGGATGAGACCTGTGGCTCGTTCCAGGATCCCTGCGTGGGATCTGGCAGTGGTGCTCGAAGGGTTGGTTGAGGCCCCCTTCAAACCGCTGGAGTTGGCTGAGGCCAAGAACCTTACGCTTAAGGTAGCTTTTCTCTTAGCCATCACCTCTCTGAGGAGAGTGGGGGACCTTCAGGCATTGGCAGTCACACCCAATTGCTTGGAGTTTGCCCCAGGCGGAGTGAAAGCTATCTTGCGGCCGATCCCGGGATACATTCCCAAGGTACCGTCTAATGCGGTAATGCAAAACAGACGATTAGTAACTGGATTGTCCAGGCAATAGCCACGGCCTATCAGGTGCGCAACTTGCCTTCACCGATAGCCGTGAGGGCTCATTCTACCAGGGGCATGGCCTCCACGGTAGCCCTCCTTTCCGGAGCTTCTTTGCAAGAGATTTGCGAGGCGGCTGGGTGAACCATTTAGAACGATTCTGTCCGATTTGGTCAACTGGGTCGCCCGGTTCACTAAAAAGAACCGGTTCAAAAGAACCGGTTAAAAAGATAGATTCGTTCGACCACCGGCACACGATGCACCGGCACAGGGACCACCGGAACACGATCCACCGGCACAGGGACCACCGGAACACGATCCCCCGGCACAGGGACCACCGGAACACGATCCACCAGCACAGGGACCACCGGAATACGGACCACCGGCACCTGGACCCCCGGAATAAAATCCACTGGAACAGAGACCCCCGGATCAGTCACGGATGGCGCCTTCCTTCTCCTTTGCTTAGAGACCACCGAAGCAAGGTCCACTGGAACAGGAGCCACCCCGAACACGATCCACGGGAACATGATCCACCGGCACAGGGACCACCGGCACAGGGACCACCGGAGCAGTCGCAGATGACGCCTTCATTCTCCTTCGCTTAGAGACCACCGAAGCAAGGTCCACTGGAACAGGAGCCACCAAATTTAGGACCCTCCTTATCCGTCCCTGAGTCCTTGGAGGACTGGGGTCTCCACTGACTGTAGATGGAATCCTGGCACAGTCAGTGGGCTGGGATACTGCTGGGCGACAAGTTTCGGACTCCTTTAGATGGTACACGAAGTCCCAGAATCCCAGCTTCCCCAGCCTCTCCATCTCCCCTGGACAGAGTGGCATGTCCAGGCAGAGATTGAAGGCCTCTTTACTCTCTGCCTCATTGTGAACTAAATGGTCCACCTCAATCAAAAACTGACATGCAAACTCCTGTACATCCGTCCCCTGCTGCCGGATGTAGTTGGAGTTCAGATGACGCATGATCAGCAGCTCTCTTGACAGTTCCATGGGGAAAGACAGGGGAAAAAACGACCAAGGAAAAAAATTAAAAAATAAAAAACAACTCCTACTGAGTCCTCAAGTGGTTGGATCCTTATGTTACGTCACAGACAATGGTAGAAGGGGCGAGGACTCAAGTGCAGGGAAAATGAATATTTATTGACAAAAATAAAACAAATACAAAACAAACACCCACGAGGGGGCTAAAACACATATTAGAATATAACACAAAAACTCAAAACATACCAAAAAACAAAATCACGGGGAGGACGGGAGACGCAGACATGAAACAAGGATCCAACACAGACTGACAAACACAAGGAGCTTATAAAGGGAAGAAATCAAGAGGGAACAGGTGGGAGAAATCAACATTTTGTTGATTTTTTAGACATCACAAAACCCACATGTGCACACAAGACAGGACAGGCATGTGACAATCTTGTTGTCGTGTGAGGACCCTGTTCATGTTGGACGGACATTTTAATTGCATTTTGTGTTTGTTAAGAGGCACAAAGACACCCGTTACGTTTATGCTCCCAAAGCGCCGTTTTAGCTGAGAGGGGGCTCTGGGCATTAACTGTAATAACTCCGTGTTGCAAGGACCAATCCGGTTCGTTTTTTTCTCTATAGACTGTACTCACAAAGATATAACGATCAAGATAAACTTAAAAATTCGCCGGAGTTGTCCTTTAATAAAGGTCTTCTGAAGTGAATCGATGCGTTTGTGTAAGAAAAAATTCCATATTTAAAACTTTATAAAGTAAAGTTTCAGCTGATTGCCTTCCGTATTAAAATTCTTGAAAAGTGTTGAAAGTGCCTCTGCAGTTCAAAAGGCTTATGCTACCAGTTACACTCCTCAGACATAGAGCAAGCATTTTGAACTGCAGAGGCACTTTCAACAATTTTTCCAGAAATTGAATACGGAAGATGATCGGCCAACTTTACTTTAGTTGAATTAGTTGTTTCCGCGGGTTGTTTTCTATGTCTGCAGGTTGAAGTGACTATTATGTGATATATAGACCCATGAGTGCGAATTTTAGCAGGCAACCTTGCCAAAATAACACATTTTACCCCCCAAACGCATTTTTCCCCCCGAAGAAACCCCCCGAGAAGCTATTGTTTAGGGCTAGTAGTTGGCGGGTTTTGTTGAAAAACTTGGCAACCCTGTCTGCACACGCGCTGGTATAAACGATCTTTGCTGGTGTTGTAAGAAAAGAAAATACTTTAATGATACACAGAGTACTTAGCCAACATGATCATCATTTCTGAGAGAAATTGTGATGGTGACTGCATATACAAACAAGCTCTCCGTTTAGGATTCGAACAAATATAACTCAAGCTCCTTTGATGACGTGCATGATTACAATACTATTGATCATCTGTCCGTCATCATCTAAAGCCCGCCCTGATGATTTCATTGGTCCGAACAGTTTCTGTTCGGGGATAATTACTCCTCTATGGAGCAAGGCCTGACCGAACCGCCAGACCTAAAAAATTTGTGGGCGAGGCTAGCATCCAGGCTAATCAAATATATTAAATCAAACAAAATAGCATAATAGCACTGTTTAACACTTCTATCACACATGGATCTGCATTCAATTAATTAGCATCAAACAAATAATATAATCCTTATTCTTAGTGAATAAAGAATACTAATTAAACGAAGACATTGAAAGAATTATTGCATAACCACCACCAAAGAGGTGGCAATGTGCACTAAGGTTATGTAACTCACCATTAAACAGAAGAAGTAGAGGAAGTAGAATGGTGTGATTCTTCTTAGCATCTGTTTTTATGGTGAATCATCGATTCGTCGCTCTGTTGAGAATGTCTTGTAAGTTAACTGGAAACATACTTAGAGTTGTCTGAACTTACTCCGGGAATCGTTTTTGGAAGCAGCATACCTGAAGTAAGCAAGGTTTGGGTTAATCAAACTATGTCAAGTTATATGTGATGGTAAATTAACCTTGCTTTCTGGAATACACCCCAGCTGAATGCAACACTCAAAATAATAATACAAAGTTTTTAAGCTATTGGCCAAAAAAGTGCTTGTGGAATTGCATTTAGTTAAAAACAATCTAAACAATATATTGCTACTACACACAAAACACAAATAACAAAACTTCATCAAAAGCACTAAACAGAAATATAACATTAATTTCACTGTTTCTCTGTTGATTCTTTCAGCAGTGGACAGGGGTCAGCATGCCATGGACACCCTGACCGGTCTGCTGCTATGCAGCTCCAAATGCAACTAACTGTGGTGCACTGTGTATTCTGACACCTTTATATCAGATACAGCATTAACTTCTTGAGCAATTTGAGCTACAGTAGCTCGTCTGTTTGTTCAGACCACACGGGCCAGCCTTCACTTTCTATGTGCATCAATGAGCCTTAGCCACCAATGACCTTTCACCACTTTGATAGATACTGACCACTGCAGACCGGGAACACCCCACAAGAGCTGCAGTTTTGAAGATGCTCTGATCCGGTCGTCTAGTCACAATTTGGCCCTTGTCAAACTTGCTCAAATCCTAACACTTGCCCGTTTTTCCTGCTTCTAACGCATCAACTTTAAGGACAAAATGTTCACTTGCTGCCTAATATATCCCACCCACTAACAGGTGCCGTGATGAAGAGATAATCAGTGATATTCACTTCATCTGTCATAATATAACATTATTGTATACTGTATTTACAACGATAAGGCCATGTGTAAGAGTCAACTGACCCCAACCTTTTGAACAGTATATTTCACAAATCCTAGCTAGATGTATGTGTTACATAACTTGCTATCAAATAATATATAATGTAGATGCTGAAATACACATCCGGTAATCCCTTCAGATGTTCAGAGATGTCTGGTGTAGGTGTTTTAATCTCTAAACACCATTGACCCCTGCTGGCCATCTGTGTTAATGCAGTTTTGAAAGCTCCAACTGTCATGGGCTATAATGTGCAATCTACAATTCTTTCTTTTCTAACCATCTGTTATTGCTTTATAATAATAACAATAATCAGGGGGACTATAGATATAGCACCCTTTACAATGTTTATAAAATTAACTTATGGTGGCCATCCAGAAGCAGGATTGATTTTAAAATGTGAAGTAGACCTAGGTGTTCAAACATTCACTGTATATCCATTCTGTTTCAGTTTGAACATTTTTCTTCCACGGTGAGATATGTCTTATATGGCCGAAATGTTTATTTAATTGATGTGAAATTACCCTAAGTTATGCCAAATATCTCATTAGCAACTGTAAAGCAATGCCCTGGCAATCACCCACAACACTTATATTTTTGCAGGAACTTTTCACATTCTACAACTCTTGTTAAAGAAAATCAAGTTAAATATTGTGTAGTTTTGCATTATGCATGACAGTAAAAAGCCATATGTGAGATAAACACATGCATCTGTTATAAACATCTTAAAGACATTGTTTAAATGTCTATTAGACATCTGATAGGAAACGTCCAATAGACAGATTGCAGATGAGCAAACACTCTAAAAAATACGTCTTCCAGATGTAAACACACACATTGAATAGATGTCTCCGAGATGTGCGTGTGCTATCTAGATGCGTTTTGGGAGTTTGGAAACAAAACTTTTGAAAAGGGGTTTTCCATTACCGTCTCTGTGTAAAATACACAAATGCAAATTTCAGTTATAAAATGTTCCGTCTATAGGCCTGTAGTGTTTCTTTACAAAGTGACATTGCCATCTACTGGCCTGGCATTAATAATACAGTGTTTTTAGTCATTTTCACGGATTTGTGTAAAGGGGATTGTTTGGACAACGCTGTCACCTGTATACCCAGCAGGCACAGGACGTCAGATTGACGTTGGACCCCAACGTCGGATAGACGTTATGTTTTGGTTGAAAATGAAAATCGGGTTGACGTCAGAACCCAACGTCATATTGACGTTGGGTTCTGACGTCAACCTGATTTTCATTTTCAACCAAAATACAACGTCCGTCCGACGTTGGATGGCGACGTCACTCTGATGTTGGGTTCTGACGTCAACTCGATTTTCATTTTCAACCAAAATACAACGTCCGTCCGACGTTGTATGTAGACGTCACTCTGACGTCCTGTGCATGCTGGGTAGAGATCACTGTTTCCACAAAACCCTTCACTCGATTGGGATGTTCTCTTTTATTCTAGACAGAAAGTGTAGTGACTGTATTTTTAGAGAATATTTTGCAGTATTTATACCAATTATACCAATCAGGCTCCGAAAATTCTTCAAAAACAATACAAAGAATGGCCTTCTCAGCTGCCATAGTTGCAACTCTTGCGTCATCAGAACAGGGTGTTCAACGCAGCACTGTTTCCGTTTAAAAAACAAAACAATTTGCAACGTTTTGTTGGGGATGAACGCAGACCTAGGTTTCTTTTTAATAAGTGTGTTTAATACTGAAAAATATGCTCAATGTTACAGTCACTGCCCTTGCCGTCCAGAATAAAAGAGAACATCCCAATCAAGTGAAGGTTTTTTTGGACACTGTGGTTCCTAATTATTGTGATCAAACATCTGCCTCACATTTCCGGATGAAAAGACAAACATGTCTTTTATTATCTTTAATTGTTCCGTATACCGTGCCGTCGTGTACACATTTGTAAACAACTTTACAATTTGGACCCGCTGTGCGACCACATTACTCTATATCACCGCATGGGTTTTGCTGCTGATTGGGCTGACATTTTTGACACACCCACTAAACGAGAGAAAAACCCTATTGCACACGTCTATGATTGCACACAATTTCCGGAAAACATGTCGTTCAACCCGGAAACCGTAGCAAAACGCTGTGCACCGGTTTGAGCTTGAACGTGCCCCTGCTGTCATGCTACTTGGTCGGCGTTGTGTCATAGCTGGGGGCGAGGCATGGGGGGAAACTGGGGCATACACCTGCAAACATCGTTTTGAGCAGCAACCCAGCTGATTTTTTTTAATTTTATTTTTAATATGCAAAACCAAGGTGGTTTAGGATTCATTATAAAATTGTTGATAATAAATACCAAACCTATGTGTGTTATGCACATCCTTTACAACAGTCTTTCAGATTTGTGTTGCTTCTCAACACAAAGAAAGTACTTCATTCATTTTAGATCAGCACACTCCTGGTGAAGTGCTTGTTCTTGTGTCAGGGAACACACTTGGTCAACTTGATCAATTACACTGGAGCAGAAAATACCACTGTATGGATAATCTAGACTAGGGCTGCACGATAATGGTAAAAATGATAATCGCGATTATTGTGCTCAAAATCATAATCACGATTATATTGTCAAAAAGGGTAATGTTATTTACCAATCTACACTTCACCCAAAAGGCCTGTAGGTGGCACACCGACTTCATTTAACCAACTATGATAACTTCGTTAGATGGTAAATCAATACAAAACACATGGTTTTGGTGAACACTTTGTAATCTGTATAGCTTTTTAACACTTTTTATCCACGTTTGTAGTTCTAATAGAATCCTCGTCCATCTCGCAATGGGTTGTGGGTAATATCAGCTTTACTACGATTTGGGACAGACTAATTCTATTTTTGAATACGAACATTAGATTTTTAAAGCAACACAATTAGTTTACAAATGAGACAAACCACAGATTCAGATTGCCCAGCAAAATTCTTAAAGCAAAGAACAATGAAGAAAACTTCATTGGCCAGGGACATTCTAAAATGCTTAATGTGAAACATGCACTGACAGCGATATTACAGTTTCTCTCAATCGATTTGGTACATTTCTCCAAACTCAGGTAACTGCTCTCAAAACATTTAACACAGTGATCTGTCCACTTTGTAATTGTCCTTAACAGATAGTAAATTCTCCTTAATTTTATACAACTTACAAATCAAAAGCATCATTTTCTCAAAACACTGTGCACAAAATTCCTTAATGTAATCACAGCAGTTCATACAGCCAAACAAATCTTTAATATATCAGGAAAAATATTTGCAGCTTTTTCATTGGTCTTCACAAAGATCACAAGCATTTTTGAATGGATCCATGCTCTCATTCTGTTTATGCCAAATTTTGACTCTGCCATCTGAATGTCTCAACAGAAATCGAGACTCATCAGACCAGGTAACATTTTTCCAGTCTTCAACTGTCCAATTTTGGTGAGCTTGTGCAAATTGTAGCCTCTTTTTTCTATTTGTGGTGGAGATGAGTGGTACCCGGTGGGGTCTTCTGCTGTTGTAGCCCATCCGCCTCAAAGTTGTGCGTGTTGTGGCTTCACAAATGCTTTGCTGCATACCTCGGTTGTAACGAGTGGTTATTTCAGTTAAAGTTGCTCTTCTATCAGCTTGAATCAGTCGGCCCATTCTCCTCTGACCCCTAGCATCAACAAGGCATTTTCTCCCACAGGACTGCTGCATACTGGATGTTTTTCCCTTTTCACACCATTCTTTGTAAACCCTAGAAATGGTTGTGCGTGAAAATCCCAGTAACTGAGCAGATTGTGAAATACTCAGACCGGCCCGTCTGCCACCAACAATCATGCCACGCTCAAAATTGCTTAAAGCTACACTGTGTAACTTTTTTAGTTTATTCTTAGCTATTCTTAGCGATTAGTTTCAAAAATATATGTGCTCATTGATGTATATTTACTTCTTTCAAGTAATAAAGTATTTTCATAAGTTTATTATATGCCATTGAAAATACATACGGGCGAGGGGTTCGAATGCTGGTCGCCATCTTGCCCCTCCATCTTGAAAGTACATTAGCCAAAGAGGGACATACCCGTAAATTCAAGCTTCGCTTTTCATGTTTTAACCAGGGTATTCTCACAAAAATGCGTATAAATAGTACGAGTGTGCAATGTCGTGGAATGTATACGCCAAAACTAATTTTGGCGTGTCTATGGCACGCTGTTTTTCGCGTAAATATGATACGCATTTTATGGCGTATTATACATACGAACCCCCCACCCCACCACCCTAAACCCCACTACCCTAAACCTACCCAAGCGTGTGTCATATATACGCCATAAAGTGCGTATTATATGCACGCGAAAAACAGCGTATCATATGCACGCCAAAATGAGTTTTGGCGTATACATTCCACGACATTGCACACTCGTACTATTTATACGCATTTATGTGTGATCGGGTTGGTTTTAACACTCGATGGCAGTCATGAACGAGGTCGAACTGGATGCCATGTTAATCTTGGACTAAATCGGCCACCGTGGGAGTTAAAACTAAATCGGAATTGAGAGGAACAGAAACTAATATTCACTGGATTGTCAAATACCTTTACACCGCTAGATGGGGGAAAATATCACAGTGTAGCTTTAAATCACCTTTCTTTCCCATTCTGACATTCAGTTTGAAGTTCAGGAGATTGTCTTGACCAGGACCACACCCCTAAATGCATTGAAGCAACTGCCATGTGATTGGTTGATTAGATAACTGCATTAATGAGAAATTGAACAGGTGTTCCTAATAGTCCTTTAGGTGAATATATACACAACTAAATAGTATTTCTAAATTTGATTATAATACATTTTGTGTTTGTCTTGTTTTAAATTTGTTGTGGTTTTTAACATGTCTAGGGGTTCAAATCCCGGACGAGCACCCAATTTTTACGATCCCCATGTCAAAGTTAGGGATAGAGGAAAACATAGCAAGATGAAAAGAAAGGCCACGTGGAGTTACCCCTAGACCCCATACCCCTAACTCATAGAATCCTAGACGTAGTTCGTACTGTTCTGGGGGCAGTCATGTTTTTGTTTGTTTTTCCATTTTTTTCCCTCTTTCCTGCACTGCTACACTAACAGGAGCTGATTGCTGGCACCTGTTTGCCGACAACCAACTAGCACTTAACTCATTGGCTCCTCCAGGGAGGAAACCAGCTATACAAGTCATCAAGAAGGTCCAGAAGAGGAAGAGAAATGGACAGAGACATTTTTCTCTCCACATAGACTATTGCTGCTATTTTTGGTGCAACTAATTGTTGTTGTGCTCCTATGAATCCCCAACTCTAAATAGTGCAGCGCTATTTGATTATATTATTATTTTATTAAACTGAATGTTTTATTTGTAACTCATAAAAATGAGGGTGCCATTTTCTTTTGTTAATCCTTTTTCTCTTGGTTTTGGGCAAGGTAGGTAGTCAAGGACAAAAATAATGATGTAAATTATATTGCTAATTTAAATAATAATGAACAAATTCTGTTTGAGATGCAGTGGTCTGAGTGATATTGATGTGTGGACCAGGTAACCGGATAAATATATATATGGGTAAACAGATTCATGGATGTTTAATGATTGTGGAGATCTGTACCTGAGTCTCCACATTTGCCTTGGCATCCCTTGTTTTCCTGCATTTTTCTTGTGTTCTACTTTCTACAATATGTAGAAAATGTCTGTTTTTTATTTATTGAATTTTTTATAACCTACATTGACTTATGGACAGAAATATTTTATTTTGTGTTCAGCAGAAGAAGGTCATACATTTGGAATGACATGAGAAAAAGATGACAGAATTTGCCTTTGAAGTACATAATGACAGAAGATGTTTAATTGACTGCTAGAAGAAAATCATAAGTCGGGAAAATAAATATTTTTTAAAAATCAACGCGGGTGCTGAACATTTTGTGAGAGAAGGAGAATGACTGTGGTTCTGTTACTGCAAATCTGTGTCTGGATGTAATTGCTAAGGCTTGATTTCTACAGTGGTTTCATCATAACCACAGAGTTTTGGGTCACTGAACTCTTTGTTTTCTCAACTCGTCATGAACCACCTCAGGGTAAAGTCGAGTTCCTAGAGAATTGTGGGAAATGCATTGCCTTGAAAAGCACACAACAATGGGGTGAGATGATGACCAACTTAAGAGACCAATTTTTTTTTTTTAAATCAGTGACTATGACTCAGTATGGCAGGTTGCAATAAGAAATCGTACCTATCTAAATATTGTCCCTTCTGACAGATTAAAAAGGACTTCTTGTATTGTTATATACATGGATCAGGCATAACATGACCATCTTCCTAATATTGTGTTGGTCCCCCTTTTGCTGCCAAAATAGCCCTGACCCGTCGAGGCATGGGTGCCACTTGACCCCTGAAGGTGTGCTGTGGTATCTGTTACCAAGATGTTAGCAGCAGATCCTTTAAGTCCTGTAAGTTGTGAGGTGGGGCCTCCATTAATTAAACTTGTTTGTTCAGCACTTTAAACAATTTAAACTGTGTGAGGCACAACAAAAAAATTGTTGTGCCTTCTTCCCATAGTGCATCCTGGTGCCATGTGTTCCCCAGATAAGTGACGCACACGCACCTGGCCATCCATGTGATAAAATGTGATCCATCAGACTAGGCCACCTTCTTCCATTGCTCCGTGGTCCAGCTCTGATGCTCACGTGCCACTGTTGGTGCTTTCAGTGGTGGACGGGGGTCAGCATGGGCATAGTCTGCTATGCGGCTCCATATGCAACAACTGTGATGCACTGTGTATTCTGACACCTTTCTATCAGAACCAGAATTAATTTATTGAACAATCTGAGTTACAGTAGCTTGTCTGTTTGATGTATGTGGGTTTCCCCGCGTGCATCAATGAGCCTCGGCCGCCCATGTCCCTGTCACAGGTTCACCACTGTTCCTTCCTTGTAGCACTTTTGATAGATACTGACAACTCCAGACCGGGAACACCCCAAAAGAGCTGCAGTTTATAATATTTCACAGTTTACTTTATTTTGCTATCCTCACTTACATAAATTAACTCTAGTGTCCTGCACACAATAGTAAAAAATATAACAAAATGATATATTGGTTATATCTGCCGTCTGAATAATTTTTCGTTTGACTGAACATAAATGTATAACTATGTTTTGCTAACGTTACTAATAAGTTTTGAAATGTTAGGTGTTTCTGAATGTTAGGAGACAACCGCAAATTTAATCTTTGCATTTGCTCCTAAAAGGTGGATTCTGAAATCCACTGCCACTTCAATATACTGTATATATCATAATTAAATAAATTATCAAAGCCGTAACCAATATTTATCCTCCTTTATTCTTATGATGATTTTGTATGATTTTTTTTTTCCAGTTATGATTTTGCTTAGGAGAACTGATTGTTTCTTGTTTTCTAAAGTGTGTATTTGGTCTCTGAGGAATGACTGAGGGTCTGGCCTAGGGATGTGTGATGTGTGTCACTAAACACTTGATACCAACAAGGTGTCGTGTGTTTGGATCTTGGAGTTATCACACGCCCCTAACATGCCAGGAGTGCAAAAACAGTGTTTGCTTACTTCGGCTTCCAGATATCAAATATGGATTTGTCTATCATTTTTATTTACATTTTATATTTCCTTTAACTGAAACACTAAATAATCAAGATGAATATTGCCTGTGCTACTGTGTATACCTCTCACTGAGAGAAAGCACGTTATCAGTATGATTTGGGAAACTTTCTGGTCAGAACTGGAGCTTAATCAGCTCCAACCATTTATTTTTGTACGTGCACAATATTCTGTGTTACAGATCAGTGCTGAGGTCGTGTATAATTGGCATCCTAAGAGATGGGTGGACTTGTTGTCATGGACAAGCTACAGTATGCTCCAGATCTGGAATGTCACTACGAGCCTATTGAAAGCAGTAAAACTGTAAACAAGTGACACGTCTATTGACAAATGCATCTGAATAACTGACAAAGTGTGGAAATTTACCATTAATTTTCTCTGAGCCAATCAAAAGCATCCACCTTGCAGTAATGACGTGGATAGACGTTGAAACTGTTTAACTGTTGGGAAAATTGTATGTATGGTACGATGAGACAAGACTGGTGGAGAGGGAGCGCGGCCTACGAACTCCTTGTGAGAATTGAAGATGGCTTCTGCTGATGAAACTGCGAACTATTCTTCAGTACGTTTTTCTTTAATTAATTGCACTACTGATTCTTGGTCTTCATTTTTCACTACTGGTCTTGGGTCATAAACGGTTATTGCATAATGTGGCCCCTAACCCCTAACACTCCAATAGCAAAAGAAAAAAAATCCATGATAGCGTTTTAACGGCTTTTCAAAACAGGAAATATAGAGATTGACTACGTTGGTCAGAAGAGAGAAAGATGTCAAATTTGCTGTCACTCCCTCAGCTGTTGAATTAGAAAAAAACTTTTTTTAAGGGGGGGGGGGGGTGAAACACTCAGTTTCAGTCAATCTCATGTCAATTTTGAGTACCTATAGAGTAGTATTGCATCCTTCATATCTCCGAAAAGTCTTTAGTTTTATTATATTTATAAAAGAAATATAGGCTGTACCGAGTCTTTCCGGGAAAAAACGAGCGCCTGGAGGCAGAGCTAAAGAATGACGAGCGCACACAAAGCGGTGACGTCCTCAAGTGTGGAGAAGAAAACGCTACCCTAAATAAACCATGGCTATCGATCAGATTCAACTAATACAGATATGATCCAGAATCAGATTCGGAGGCTGAAATAAATTGAACAGGAGAAAAAGCAACAGCAGGACGCCCGTCTCTGTGGTATGTACTGTATTTAGTGGCCTGTCAGCATTTGTGTGTGTATCCTTGCAGTTTATGAGGACATGATTCAGACTAGTGTAACGTTATACATAGAACAACAATGGAGTAACCGCTTTGTGAGAACGCTAGGTTTATGTTTGGGTGGTTTTACAATAAACAAACTGACACCTATATTGGTCATCTAAACAAATGTATTTAAACACACACCATAGATCGCATGCTCCATTGATAAATTAACTAACGTTATACATGATCGTGTTGTTCACTGATGTTTACTCACGCGACGATAGCCAACAGCACAGACATTTGAAGCAGTTTTACTCACCGCCTGCTTCCAAAGCAGGACCGAACCTTTATCGCTGGGACCGCTCCGTCAAAAACACACTTCTTTGGTAACTGTTGATTTCGTGAAGTCTTGACAGCAGTGACCGTGGAGATCCACTTTTGCGACACGACTGAAGCGATGTTGTGAAGCTTCCCGTCATTTCTGCGTTCAAACCGGTTCAAATGCAGCGCTGCCTTCCTGGAATGCTATGCGGCCGCGTTAAAAGTCGCTCGACGTCACCCATAGGAATAAAGTGGAGCGCGGCGTGACAGACGTGTTCACGGACGACTGGATCTGCACCTGAGCGAGTGTTTATGGGCGTGCATTTGCTTACTCGCTATAGTCACGCGCACCCTTCCGGGAGAAGAGCCCGTACGGCCCATACAAGGACCTTCTGCTCTATCAACGTCAAGCCGACCCATACTCGAAAAAAACTCTCTGAAACTTGTGAGAAACCGGACGGAGTATTTTTGACACAGAAATACTCTATCAAACGTCCAACATTAGTTTTTGAAACTTTGTCTATGTTTAGGATGGGAATCCAAGTCTTTAACAGTGTAAAAAGCTCCGTATGCACTGTGGAAATGCGTCATCACAGTCTGTGGGGGAAAAAGAGTCCATTTTGGTTGTTTATTTAGCTAAAGATGACCAATATCTTCTGGAATCTCTGTTATAGAATTCAGGGAAAGAAACACATGCAATATAGGCTAAGGAAACCAAAAAATGAAAGCTGGGATCAGTTTCCCTCAATGACTAAGAGTGATATTTTATTAATGATTAAGTTTAAAGCTGTCATTGAGAACTAGAGGCTATTTCAAGGTTACATTTATGAACTCTTAGTCACGCCAGAAAATGTGCCTTTTACCACATGACATTTGTTTTCCTTGCTTCGGGGGATTTTTTAGGAAAGGTTAAACAGCCTCATAGATCATTAATTGTCAATAAAGGTTTGGTTCACATGATTTAACAATTATTATTGCCACAACAAAATCAGCCCCTTACTTTCCATAATTGCAGCGTGAGGAGAAACTTTAAATGAACCCGAGGCACTGAATGTTGCCAACATGTTCTGAAATGCATTTACACGCTGCAAAGCAATTTGGTAATACATCAACAAAGTTACTGGGTGTTAGCAAGAGAAGTGTTTAAGAATTAACAGAACACAGTGAAAACAAGACTTTAATGATTACGTAAGGTAGGCTATACAATACACAAAAGCTGTCAAACACACTACTCTTTATGACCACAAGGGGTCTTACATTTTGGTCACCAGTGCACTTCTTGAAATTCATATTCCGCAATCGTCAGCCGTAGAGCAAGATCTTATCTGAATGCAGCTCACTTGCAGCTGACCTGGGCAAGCCTTCCCAAATTCGACTCTTTGGACTCTTTTGTCTTTATGGAAGTGTTTCCACACAGGACATCCAAATCTCGTGCTGTACACACCAGTCTGCCATTATAAAGAAGGGGACAGACTGTCCTGTCTTTTCATCTGTAAAACAAATTGATATAAGGCCAACATTATAAAGATATTGTTTAAATATTGTAGATAGAATATTTATTTAGGTATAACCAGTATAAAGTCCTCAGTTTGGGTTTCCCAACATTCAAAGTGTATGTAATTCAGTACGAGCAGTATGATATCCGGTTCACTGCTTTGTCTAGTCTTTGCACTGCAATGTCCCATCTGAATGATAGTTGAAAAGCGTATCCTCCTCACTTGTAGTTAAAAGCACAATATGCACGATTTTTAGATGAACATATGAACAGCAACCAGTACACTTTTATGTTGACTTGTGAACATTATTCCAAATGCTTCCAATGTTTAAATCCAGAGAAATCGGCCATTTTAAAAATTGTCACTGAAGTCATAGCCACGTTGCTTTTGATTTCCAGTTTTACTTTTGTAGTTGCTTTGTAAGATGCTTTAATATTTTATATGTTTTATTAGATAGGCAACCTCAACACAGTTAGCCTAATTGTTTAAATCACTTGTTTTCTTGATTTACCATGAGTTTTACCACGTCTCTGAGACAGCACTATTTTGTCAAGTGGCTAATAGCATAATCAGAGAGAGCTTTCCCCTTCATGCATGTTAAAATGAATTGCATGCCATTTAGCAAGTCATTTAGGCTAGTCATCTTGTCTTTAATATGATATTCTAATATCGATCTAGCTTTGATAAGTTTCTCATAGCAGCCACAGAGTGAACGCACAGAGTAACTTTATAACAACTTTCAACACTCAAATGTATTTAGTTTGATTGTTTTAAGCTTGTAAAACAGCGTTGTGTTACCCCAGACTACTCAACGTAAAGGGTGGAAGCGTCCGACTGCAGCAGAATAAAAGTCTGGTGTTTCACACAGCTCTCGCTCATTAGAATTCACTCCCAAGGCTCTCAGCGCACTCTGACGTTAATAAAACTTTAATACATTTGCTCATTCGTGAACATGATTTCTGCCCGAGTCCATCGGATTCCTTTCCATCGGCTGTGGAGGTGAAGAGTCAGGACTACAACTCCCATGATCACAGGCTCATTCATTGTCTATTTGCTGCCTTCACGTGCTATCAGAAGTTTCCTAATTTCCACTCCAGAAGTCGTGATTACGAGCTTGTTGTGTTCAGGTGCTTTGTTGTCGGAAAGAAAGGAGGTCGCCAGGTTCATACTTTTGTGCGCCTTGGGAAAATGTTATTTTAACACTATAACCATTTCAGTCATCTCCCGGTCCCAGAAAATCTTAGAATCACTGGCAAACACTAGCACAACAAGAAAGCATATTGTTTATAATGACATTCACAATAAAGGCGTAATGTAGACAAGATTAGGCTGCTAAAGACTAAAATGGTAATAGTTTTCAGCCATACATCTTAAGATACTTTTACCACTATATAGATAGTCAGCTTGCTCACTATTCTAGAATGATGGTCAACTACATGTGGTTTTCGATGTGTTTAAAATACACAATATGCTTTAATTATTATGAATTTATGTACTACTTTAAAGGTGTCATGACCTGGCTTTTGTATACTGTTGTCTGAGGTCAACTAATGATGTTTGTGTGGTTTTTATATTCAAAAACATCAAAACTAATAAGTAATAGGCTGATTTTCTCGATCACAGGGCTCGTAAACGTCTTTATCAAACAAACACCAATGACTTATTTATTTTTCATCCACCCGCGATTGATTGGACTATTATTTTTACATTACACATAGCCCGCAAGATCGGACGATAAGCACGAACCGTGCGCACACACTTCAGATGTCAACTTGAGAGAGAGAATAGCAGAACAAGAACAGAATATTATGAGATTCATCGGCCTGCTGGGCTTTGCGAGCCCTGGCCCATATGTGTCTGAGTCCAACGTGCGAAAGGTATGTTTCTGTTAGACACGTACACATAAGCAAAACGATCTATAACAATGCAATACTATCACATATAAAAACATTTTATATCACCCCTTTAACAACAAGACAAGACAATGCAGGTGTTGCGGGGAAAAAAACGAATAAAAAACCTGCCACAGCAGAAATTCGTCTCCCATCCGCCATTTTTAAAGGTTAATCCACGCCCATCTCGGGAATTTGGGTATCAAAATTATTTCCGAACTTCCCAGTGGTAAACACAACATCAGAGGGCTTTCATGTGCAATTTTTACCTCAGAAACGCATATTTACGATAATTCCGATAGCACGTGAAGGCAGCATAAGCTATGACTTTGTTTTTAATAAGTGACCTCTAGTGGCGAAACTTACATATTGTGCCTTTAAAGGAAGAAATCGTTCGCAAAAACAGGAATTACGGTATGTCTTTGTTTTATTTAGTCTGTTGAGGTCACAAACACTAAACCCAGCACACAAAAAATTACCAGTGACTTTAGAGTACGCTGAATGGTTAATAAGATATAGTTCCAATTGTCATAATCAAAACGATCTGTAAAAATGCAATACTATCACATATAAAAAACACGTTTTACTCACATAAGTGTGTTGCACCATTCCTGTCGGATTCAATATAGAAGGCACAGCATTGTGTTTTAATCTCAATATGCCTGCAAATTCAGTGTTGACCTGATTTGTTTACAAAAGATCCCGTGGTGAAATGAAGTGAACATGCGTATAGTCTTCCGCACGTGAGCTGGAACTTCATTAAAAACAAACTTCTACCACACATTCCTAATATTAGGATCTGAAGGAAGCTTATGCAGCGACTGTTTTCTTCCACAATATCTTGACATCTTCTTTAGCATGTATATTGCTAATGGCTAGCGTGATCCGATCAGCTCCATGAGTTGGTGGGCGGGGCTACCGAATCAGACGTCGTCATGCAGCAATCAGAGCTGAAACGAAAGCTGATGCTCTCCGTATGTTTTTTCTCTTATCTCTAGGAGCGTTTAGTTTATTTCATCCGTTAGATCAAAAGATCTGAAAAATCCCATACATTACCCGCCCACAGACCCTCCCCTTGAAGAAATTGTTT
This sequence comes from Pseudorasbora parva, assembly GCF_024679245.1. Classification (NCBI taxonomy): domain Eukaryota; kingdom Metazoa; phylum Chordata; class Actinopteri; order Cypriniformes; family Gobionidae; genus Pseudorasbora; species Pseudorasbora parva. Next base: position 8,009,166 of record NC_090196.1, on the reverse strand, counting down.
GAAAGTAGACAAAAGAGACAGATTAATTAGATTACATCAGGTGTTTTTTTATTTATTTTGTAATTTAACATTTAATTATTACAGGTTTGCGTAATATTCTGAGTTTGCATTTCACTGTTTTTATCTTGCTATGTTAAATGCGGTACTTTTTCTTATCACTTGAAAAATTCAATCTGATTATGTAACTTGCATTACTGTCCCTTTAAGAATTTATCATCTGCAAATTGCAATTGACAATAATAAGACAAAAACATGTTTTCAGTTGCATTGCAGTTGCATTTATTTCTTGGACTGAATCACATTCATAGCAGTATCACTATAGTAAAGGAGCACTATGGTCCTTTAACACAATAACGAAAGGAATTTACCTAATGGAAATTAACAATAAGGCAAAATATTGAATAGACCTCACATCTACTCAGCAAAAAATAACAGCATTCGTTCACAACATAATGGTAACTTCACAATGTTACGGGTCAACTGTAAAAATATATAGATATGCTATATAGCAAGAGAGAGGTACTCCAATAAATATGCGTTTCCCTTATGTAGTAATATTGTTCACAGACTTCAGACCATAAAACCTCCTCAAGGATTTCTATTTTTAAAGATTGTAATCACAACCACACAGCTTTCACTACCAAAGTATTGTCACTGCCTTACATACAGCATAGTCATAAAATGTTTACATATATTCAATTCCAAAAAACTATAACAATTTTGGTCAGCCTTAGATGCTTTCTACTTTTTTGTTAACTATAATTGTGATGAGCTTTTAGTACTGGACAGTATTTACAGTCATTTATGGTAAATAATAATGTTATTACACTGGATTTATATGCACTCATTAGATGGAATCAACCCGGATTATGCTATATTTTATATTAGTAACATCAACTACTCTACTACACAAGGCAGAAATAATACAGAATAATATAAAGCAAACTTGGTAATGTTGTGATAATGTTTGCAGCAGATTTTAGGGGGAAAAAAGGTGTGTGTTAAAGCAAAAACAACAAACAGAATAAATAAGAGAGAAAAAATATAACGTCTGAATACTCAAACCTAGTGAGTTACCTACCTAGGGAGCATTTTCGAGGCATCACAGATGCCTCCATCATATTGTAAGATATCTCGTTTAGCTAACGCAGCACAGCAGTTATCCTTTAGAGAGACTGCAATCCCAGAAAAATCCAAGATGGAGGACGACTCAAAAGAAATGTTAGTTATAAATATTTAAATTTCACTCAATACTGAAAACACATTGATAAACACTAGTTAATAATACATAAAAGAAAGGTCTATTGTGAGCGTTATCACATGCCATTGCGTTAGCTTAGCAACATGCTAACGCAAGACTCCTGTCAGTCACTGATGTTCAGTCTAACATCGGAGATCACAGCTGCTGAATAAGACAGCAGACAGTAGCTCACTAGGTTTAGGAACAAAGCTTTTATATTAGTGGAAAAACCCTGCAACAATACTATGAAGGGAGTATTTTGAAAGTGCCTTATGATGCAAAAGGACAGAATCTTAATTTAAGATTGAAAAGTGTGAATCTTTGAGAACTACCGGGTATGAAACTGTACTGAACACCACCGTAAGGCCAGAAAAATACTGTACGCAAGTGCAGATGTGTTATTAAGGCCCACTCACACCAAGGATAAAAACTATAATGGTTTAATAATCATTCTATGAGAATAGCAAAGGCATTGTTGGAATCACTTTCTGGGTGATTTTTTTTTTCAGCTGATAAGCGATAAAAACATTAACAGCCAATCAGAATCCACTTTTCAAGAGCTCAAGCATTTAAAGTGACAACTACGACTGAAGTTTGAGCTAATAATGTACAGAACATTATTGTTCATTGTGAGGATGCTAATAATTGTTTCAGTAATCTTTAAAGTTTGGTTTATAAAGTTTGCTATAGTAGCTAGCTTTAAACATGCCATTTATTTGATTAACTTTAACTAAATGACTTAGTAAGATGCCAATGAAACTCGTTTCCGCCGAAGAATAAAACAATTGAAAAGATAATTGCAACCTTTTTCTCGCAATTGCGAGTTTATATCAATAAAATTCTGACTTAATATCTCGCAATTCTGACTTTTTATCACACAATTCTGACTTTATATCTCACAAATCTGACTTTATAACTCACAATTGTAACTATATCTCGCAAATCTGACTTTTTATCACACAATTCTGACTTTATATCTCACAAATCACTTTAAATCACACAAATATAACTTTATATCTCACAAATCTCACTTTATATCTCACAATTCTGACTTTATATCTCACAAATCAGACTTTAAATCACACAAATCTAACTTTATATCTCGCAATTCTTACTTTATATCTCGCAAATCTGACTTTATAACTCACAATTGTGACTTTATATCTCACAAATCACTTTAAATCACACAAATATAACTTTATATCTCACAAATCTCACTTTATATCTCACAATTCTGACTTTATATCTCACAAATCAGACTTTAAATCACACAAATCTAACTTTATATCTCGCAATTCTTACTTTATATCTCGCAAATCTGACTTTATAACTCACAATTGTGACTTTATAACTTGCAATTGTGAGAAAAAAGTTAGAATTGTGAGATAAAAAGGTTGCAATAACCTTTTTTTATTCTGTGGCGGAAACAAGCTTCCATAGGATGCTCTTCAAAGTGTTGACATAAAAAATTAAAATAAAATAAAAACCTGACCGTAAAGGAACACAGTTTATAGCACCCCTTGTGTTGACGCGGAGAACGCGACACACACATTGTCACCTGCATTTCAGAATGCAGTTCTGCGCAAAATCCGACTTTAGTAATTGCATCCAGCATTGGCGTAGAGTATGTTTCAGGCTTCAAGCTCATAAAGAGAATAATCAGGGAAATTATACAAAGATAAAATGGAAAAGTGCAGATATTTACATCCCTCAACGGTGTGAAACAAGTGGGTTATTCCTAATTATCTTCAACAACACGACTGCTATACCTAAACACGGTCATCAATACTGAACCTAATGAATACCCAGCATTCGGTTTCATCCCCCTTTGAATCGACACAAAAGCATCAAACACCCGAGTGCTGACAGAGGGGGTAAAACGATCGCGCTCACTGCCATTCGAATAAGGTTGCAAGCTAAAGCAAAGCCAGATGGAAAGGAAATCTTCCCCGAGCCAGTGACCATCTCCACACTTCTCAAAAGACAGCACTTCAGTGAGGGAAACAGAAGGCACCTGTTCTCCTCTACGGAGTTCGCATTTACACAATAGAGAAGGAAGAGACCAGGCGAGGTCGAATTCTAACCATCTGGCAGATTTTAAACACAGAAGAAAAGAAATGCTAAACATACAGAAGGAATATTGATTTTCTAAAGGCATTTAGACCACCATCAAACAAGGACATTTACTATGAGAATGAACTAGAATCTGTGTTCGCCCCTCAAATGTGATTAGGCGGAACGGTTCATTCATTTCCTGGGGTCTTTTCAACTATTTACATGAAAACCATCATACAAACAATAATATATATAACTTCACTTAAAATGTTTTTCTGCCGCAGACCTTCAAAACACATTGCTGATTCATAGTGTGGGACACAATGGCTCTGATGTTTTGATGACCTTGCAAATCATGTACGGTTTTTCAGCAATGCTGAAATGTTTTGCTGACAGAGTGACCCTAGGCAACCTATGAAACTCGGCATTTAGCAAATTTGTCAAAATAGCCACACTGTTTCTCGAGGGCTCTGCAGTGAATGCGTGTTGATAGCGATAGTATGTGCGTATCAGTATGCTGAATGCAATAGGCCATAGAGAAGAGTAGATGCCCTATTTAATTTGATATGAAAGTCTTTTTTAAACTTGTTTTACTTGAAAAGCAAAATAAAAGTCATTGAATTCAAATGTAATCTTACAAAGAATGTTTTGTTTTTTTTGTACACAAAACAATGTTTTGTTTGCTGAACACACTGGATGTTGCTATCCTGTGCAACACGACCAGGTTGAGGATGCCATATTACTATAAAAATGGACCACTGTTGAGTGATCCGCTGTGTTTGCATTCAAAGCGCATTTCAACTCGCACCTGAGGGTACAACAGCTGAGCACATATCACGCCAAGCAGTATTTTCCATCATGGCTGACGGTTCCCTCATTTAGCATCAGTGAAGGATCAAGCTGATGATCCCTTATTGAGATTTATGAATTAAACAATGATCAGTTTAAATCAACTGATGATGAATACAGTACATGTGCTATTTGCCTCACAAAGCCTGTCAGAAAAATGTCCAGGTCATTAAAAAAATAAAATGTATTTTCAAATATTTTGCATAAATAAAATAAGCCTAGTTTAGTACCAGTTTTTGATAATGATATTTATTATTTCATTTAAGCTTATATTAATTATACAAATGAATTACCATTAACGTAATGTGATTACTAAAGTACTTGATTTTAGTATTTGTTGTCCCATAGAGAAAAGAAAGGTAACACTTTAGTTTAGGGTCCAATTAGGGTTCAACTAGTTGCCTATTACTAGTATATTGGCTGTTTATTAGTATTTATAAAGCACAGGTTAATGCTTTATTCTGCATCATCCCTTAATCCTACCCATTTCCTAAATATAACAACTACTTTACTAACTATTAATAAGCAGCAATTTGGAGTTTATTGACGCAAATGTCGTACGTAATAGTGAGAATTGGACCCTAAACCCTAAAAAAATTGGACGGCGGGAAAAAAAAACATGGGTCTTCACAGTAAATTCTCATAGAGAATAATGAAATTATGAACAAAAATAAAATGTCTGGGTGCATTACAGGAATGTCAGCTATTTTTTCACATTACGCTCACGGGAATGCCATTAAAACAATGCAATAACTCCTACATGATCCTAAAATAGACATTTTCTTTATGCAAAATATATGCTTTTTCAAAATTTGTATTGAAATATGACTATGAACATGTTGTGATTCACTCTAGCATGTGATTCAGCTAATACAGCGAACGAGAAAAAAGAACACTGTACTGTGAAATATTCACTCGATCCCGCTGTGAAATATTCACAGATATTCAGGTGAAGGAATAGATGCAAATGAGATGAGAAGAGTGAGAATTATTTTTCTAAAAATAATTACTGGCTTACAGATCGAATACATAATCTAAAGCACACGATTTAGAAGTATATTCGTCCACCACAGGGCTTCCTACTTTTCCTTGAGTTAGATGCTTCCTACTGGCAAAAGATAAATGAAAGTGGTTGGAAGCTCAATACATGCGTATCATCTGACATCTCACCTTCTTTACAAATATGATCTGATACTATACAGACAAACTTAACAGTACAGCTTGTACTTATTTGCTGTTTCCTTGTGGTAGAGGTATTGAGCAATGCTGCTGACTTGGCAGAAACCTAAGGAAAAGATAACAGACACTGTCATGAAAAACCTCAACGAAAGAGACTGCCTTCCCTTTTTTGAGTGTCCTGTTCTGTTTTCATATCTTAGGGAAGGATAGCCTCATCCAGAGACAACGCTAGCACTGTTTGCAGTCATTTGGGCTTGATGGCTTATTTGAGCCATGATAACTACTCCAGCACATGTATGCATGGATGTTTGTGCACTACTGAAATCCACACTTTAAAATGTGTTAGTGACACAGGATGCGCATTAAGGTATACCTCACAATACTACAGCAATGATTGTGCATTGATTTTCAATACAGCAGCACTAGGCTAACATATCTGATTAAGTATGAAATAGTTTTCATGCTAATCTCTCATTATGTTTGGGAAATCTACGGTTAGATGGGGAAACATGCCCCTAAGAAAAAACAGAACTATAGAAAGTAGGTGCCAGCTAAAAACTAGTCCCTCAAGACTCTCTCTTTGTTCAAAGGACAAGCCATCAAGGACTATCTAAAAGTGGACAAGATATCAGAGCCTCTGAGAAGACACTGGGGTGGTCCCGGTTGAAATGGAGAAGATACTAAGGTAAGGAAGTAGGGTATATTGAGGATCTAGTAACCAGAACTCTAAAACTGTATTTCCTTTCTTGACACCAACATTGGTACTACTAGAGGAATGTATGAATTAAATGCAGTATTTTGAGACTTGGGAACTATGTTAAGAGACCTGACTAAGTCAAGAGGCTACAGACCAAGACTATCAAACCTTGTACATGAATCCAGAAAGAATTCCCCCAGTGGTCTGGTCTTACATGGTTTTAAACTGGCAATTCCTCATCTAGAACCAATATATCCCAGTCATGCTCAGACAGGGAAACTGTGGGTGGACCAGAAGTTTCAGGAAGTGGAACTTGAACCTGTGCAGCTGTTGAGTCATTAGGAGAAGGCTGGTTAAGGTGCAGTTTCTCAAGCTCTTTTCCAAGACGTATCGGCGTCTTGGCATTCCACAGCCGACAGTGCGATCAACATCTGTGCTGCATAATAGGTCGCCATTATGATGGCCCGAGAGTGGGGCACAGGGAAGCAGAACTTGTTGACGGCAATGGTGAGGTCAGATACCATGAAGAGGACGGCTCCGAGGCAGGCTGATAGTTTAGTCCAGGTCCAGAGGTCATTGGTGAGCTGGACTCCAGCGATGGCCCTCCATCCCATGAAGCCAATGAGAGCGATGTAAACGGCCACCAGGTAGGTAAAGGGTCCAGAGAGGTAGGGGTAAAGAAGGGTGTAGCTGAGGCCGGAGATGACAGCAATGACCAGACCTGCTCTTGAGTTGAGGGGCTTCATCCCAAAGGCAGAAGAGTAGAGAATGTGGGTGATGGCGAACATTAGCAGTCCTGTCAAGGCAAATACAATTGAATTGAGTATTCAATGAAAGCAGGGGTGTCCAAACCTGCTACTGGAGGGCCCTCTTCCTGTAGAGTTGAGCTACAACACACCAAGCTTGAACTTTCGAGTAATTTGAAAACCCTGAATAGTGGGTTCAGATGTGAGTGTTTACGGTTAATGATAAACTCTGCAGGAAGGTCTTCAGGTGCAGGACTGTACACCTCTGAATAAAATAATTTAACAGAAATATATTTTGTACAGGATATATGTAGAAACATGTCAGTCTTGGTTCCATAACCCGGTTGTTTGTTCCAAATGAAAACTTGAGTAACTCTGTGGTTCCCAAGGGAATCTTTGGTAAGAAATGGTTTGTCCCAACCCTAAACCCTCACCTAAAAACACCCTATTCAACCTCTACACTACTTTCTCAGTACAAGAGCTGCTAAATCAGGCATTATAGTTTAGGCTTGGAATTCAGGAACGTTCTTGCTTGAGAGTTGAGACTTGCATAAAACCACAGTTTGCACTAATTTAAACATAATTATATATATTTCCCTCCTCATCAACACACATAGCAAATATCTTTCCTAATCAAATCAAAGCAACACAAAATAAATAACTCACCGTGACTAAAGTAGCCTTGTTCTTGCCAGATGAGAAATGCGTCACCCAAAGCTGAAAAAATAAGTCCTGCCAGGATTTTCCTGGCACTGGAGTGGGCACCCAAAAAGCTGATGCCATGAGCGAGCAGAAAAACCCAAAGACAGAAGATGGGCAGGCATTTGATGAGGGCACTGTACCAGGTGGGGCTTGAGGTGGGTAGCCACAGAACAAAATAGACGCAAGTGGCTTTGAAGAACGGAACGAGCTTTGGACCCTCGCTCTTGACCTGTAGGACAAAAGAGAGATTTAAGATGCATTCATGGGAAGTGAAACACACCATCATGCATGGGCGTCAGAAGCAAATAAAAAGTGGATGGGTCCTCTCTCTCAGAATTAAGAATAACGTTATTATCAGAATAATGTCAGATGCCATATTTACATTAAATACAAATATACCAGCGTTTACTAAACGATTGATTGAGCCATACAAAATTATGAAAATCACTGAGTTATTTACCGTGGCAGTAGTGTAGCGGTAAGACGCATGGCTTCAAGTTTTGACACAAATCGATCAGAGGTTCGAATCTGCCTTTTGCCACACTCGCTCTACTCCCTTTTCCCATCACATATGAAATCAGAAAGGTATTTATTTTCAATAAAAATTGAGTATATATTAGAAAGGTGGAAATAAAGCATCTAACATGTGTTTAATAATAAGTGTTTCTCGGTCAGGGTAAAAGTGGGTGGGTCTTGTCCCACCCACACACAATGGTTCTGACGCCCATGCTGTCATGTGAGTCAGAAAGTCTAAAAGCTAAACAACTGAAGGTAATGAAAACACTTAACATGAAGCACTTGAAATGTGATCCATGTGTTTTCTAGGAAATGTGAGATATCATGAATAAAATCTGACAATTGCTAAATCTCAGAAGGATACCAAGCCCAAGAAAATATGTCAGAGTTTTACTGTCCCATGAAAACAAGGCAGGAATAATTGGGCATCTTTCGACACCCTTCAGGATGAAATTTTGACATTTTAATTGACATTCAGACATTTAATATATTAGTCATAAATACAATTAAGTTTATTCCTGAAATGAAGCCATCAAAGAGCGGAGAGATTTCGTACAGAAGCTTAAGTGTAACTAGAACATGTAGAACTGGATGTTATCATATTCTCAAGTTGGGTTGTCAAAAGTACTGGTGCTGTGGTAGCAAGTTGATACTTAAATGTTAAAAACACAACATACCAGTCTTTCTGCACCGAGTATTGAGTACCCGGTCAATTCGGTATCTGCTGATTGGTAATTCTTTCAAATGGTGTGAGCGCTCTGTGAAGAGCATCAAAGGTTTTCTATTTACAACATATTTTGTTGAGTATAGTAGCCAATCACAGATATGCTTGTTGAGTCCATGGGTGCAATGGCCAATCGGAGGTGTTTAAGTTAGTCAGAATCCACTTAACACACAAGAGTTCTTCATGCTTGCAAATCATTTTAAGTATAAAGACAATGTAAATAAGAGATATAGGGGACAGATTTACTAATGGCTTGCTTCCCTCTTTTGGCGTTAAAAAAACTACTTATATGATTAACTAAAGACACACAGTGAAAAATTAGATAGTTATTTTTTTGGCTGACCTTATTACATTTACCTTTGTAGGAGTTTCCCTTTCAGACCAAATTTATGGGAGTATTAACAAATTTATTTATTAATGGAAATGATCTGGATGCATCTGTTCTTTAATTTGTGCGTTGTCAGTAGATCATGCACAGAACTGTCCACTCCAATCTGTGCTTTTTTGCCTTGTTTTGTAAATCTGGCTCTTGGTGTGCAGTAAAGAATATAACAGGAGTTTTCACTCAGTCAATAGGCTTGAGACTGAAGTGATATCAGCTTCTTTGGCCACGTTTCGACTGCGGGAACTTTCTTCAGGAACTAGACACTTAGGGGTGTGATTCGATCATAGGAACCGGGGTCAAAATAAACTTCCGGGTAAAGATTTCCACCTCAAAACGGCCCTGCTCACGAGGTAGTACTTTTGTAAGTTCGGGAACTTTTGGGGGTGGGACTTGGGCACTGAACATGCTGATTGATTGAGCTCACCTAGCATTGTATTTCAACCTAAAAGTCTGTTTCGGTCCGTACAGTCAGCGGCTACACCTGGGCTACACACTGGCTGCGTTGCACACCAGAAACGTGGCTGACACGGTGCTGCTGCTATGTTAAACATAAATATATAGCCTACTGATACAGCAAAGAAATCGTCTGCAGTATTGATGGCAAAATATGCTATATATATTATATATAAATATGCAGAATATTGCGTTCTGTATTGACAGGTGCAATATTTCAAAATCTATAATTATTTATTTCATAATTTATTTATATGTATTTGTGTCAAAATGACATATAAACATATTTTTCTATTTTATAATTTACCTGGAAATGCTTCCAACACGCTTCTGTGTTGTGTGAAAAATAGGCATCGGTTCTATTTCTAACATGCACGCAATTTCGGCGTGGCTTGAGCAGGCAGTGTGCAAACTCTAACCTGTTAAGGAGCCGAAATAAAAACGGACAAAAGACGGCCACGCAGCTAGTTTGTAGCCGGCCAAAGAGTCGTTTGGTATTGAAATCACCAATGGAGTTTAGAAAATACGACAGAAGATAAGGTTCAGGCTTTATTACGATTATTTGCGAAGGACGAAATCCAGTGGGAACTGCAAAGTCAATGTGCGCAGTCCAACGTAACCTGACTTATCTTCACGGTATTTTATGGGTCCTGCACACTATGCGATATTTCAAAATCCTTTGCGAATGTCCCTTGTCAGACTGTACGAACATGAATCGATGGGAATCGATGTAAGCCATGCCACACTGTAAGATCTCAGTTGGCATTAATGTCAGACTGTACGATAGTGAAGGCACGCTAAAAACGGATCCGCGCAAGAAAACTCGTCCGGAGTTTTATATCATCAATGAATGACGCGTTCGGTGACGGTGAGCTGCATTACACGCGGGACTAAAATGACGGCTACAAAGAAATCTCTGGCTCTCGTTTTGGTCATAGTTTGTCTTGAAAAACTGAGATATTTGACTGTCGTCGTAGGAGAAGGCATACTACAGGATTGTGTGCCAAATCTTCTGACACTGGCAGAATTTCGTCTGAGGTAAACTTTGATCGCAGCGCTCATTAATCGGCTGCCGGTGAACACGTCAAACTAACGACCAAAGACGTCAGATTTTAGCCTAGGATCAGAGGAATCTTTGCTAAATTTGTCTCAGACGGCCAAATCGTGGCAAAAAAAAAAAATCGCACAGTGTGCACCTGGCTTTAGACTGCGGTGGAAACGCAGACAGTAGCAGTTCTGTGAGGAAAAATGTGCTTTATAGTTCTGGTTTATTTCGGTGGAAACGGGGCTATTGATCATAAAAGAAGCACTCTTTGCTCGCTTTCTGTGTATAACCCTGTATGTAATTTTAATAAAGTTAAACAAAAATAAAGTACACACTGCATGGCTTGGGAGTGACCACTGTATTAAAATGAGGGATTAAAACACAGAAACTGTGACGAGACAAAAAAGAATAAAAAATATATAAAATTCTGATGTCCAAATAGATCCGTGCAATAGACCTGGTACTTGTTCTGTTACCTGTAATTTGTTTCAGTGTTTTTAATTGTACTAATTTTTTATTTGCTTTTTAATGTTTATTTCATTTAACAGTATTTGAAGGCTACCTGCTAATATTTTAACATATTATTCACACCCAAAAATGTAACCTTTAGGGCAGTGGTGTCCAAAGTCGGTCCTGGAGGGCCGCTGTCCTGCAGAGTTTAGCTCCAGCTTGCCTCAACACACCTGCTGGAAGTGTCTAGCATGCCTAATAAGACCTTCATTAGCTGGTACAGGTGTGTTTAATTGTTGAAGCTAAACTCTGCAGGACAGTGGCCCTCCAGGAGCAGGATTGGACACCTCTGCTTCAGGGTGTCAAACTGTCAAACCTTTAGGGTTGCAACAGCTTGTCACTAGGGGAAGTACCCTTAAAAATTACACCTTTTTTTACTCCTAACAGTTGCAAATTAAGACTACAAATCTTAGGGGAAGAGATTACAAATATGTCCAAATATATACAAATATGTGTGTTACTTAGATTACAAATATGTCCCTTAAAGGAACACACCAACTTTTTGGGCGTATATGTATGTTTATAAGATGACTGTGTCTCATGTAACCTTGTTATTTGTTAACGCTGTGACTATACACATCGCAACATGTAAATAGGAAAATGTTGGCATTATTTTGTCACTTACTGGGCAGTAGGCTAGCTGGAGCCATATACCTCCAGTCTTTGTGCTAAGCTAGGCTAGCAGGGGTGTGCGCCAGACTAAGTTATGGGAGATGAGAATGGTATGTATGGACTTATCTAACTCTGGGGGATACACTTAATAAGCCAAAGTCCCAAAAAGTTGGCGTGCTACTTTAAGGTACTACTAGGTTATTTTAAGGGTACTGCCCCAGGGACAAGCTGTTGTACCCCTAAACGTTTGACCTTTTGACACCTTTTTTCTCTGTGTGACTACTTACATATAATAATAAAAAATAACCAATTAATTTAGTTATTTTTCACAATACTTATGGAATCACGTTTAGAATGATTTTATCCTGATGAACGATAATCAGAATCCATCCTGAAGTAACAAACTCAAGAATTTGAAGCGACAGACATGAGCTTAGAATAAACAGAACTATAGCCGCTGGTGTGGGCGGTAATATGGTTATCTTTATAGTTATCGTTGTTGGTGTGATCCGGCCTTAGCAGTATCTATAAACAGTATGTGTAACCACACAACGGCTACAATGACCTATATTAACTGAAGGGGGAAAAATATTCTTGTCCTAATCCTCTTCTTAGTCCATGTCAGTTGGTTTTGGCTTAGTCTTGGAATTTGTAGCTTGAGTCTTTGCCCGTGGGGGAAGTGGAAAAAGGCTATTGTTAGCAAGCGTATATTTTAATCAGATTCTGGTGTACCCCGCAGTCTGAGAAAGGTCACACTGAAATACAGAGAGTTCTAATTTCAAGCCAGTTGATGTGAAGAGACGGTATTCACACTGCATGAGCTCTTTATAATGCAGACCTGAGGTGCAGCTCTTAAAAAATGGAGGTGGTAAAGCTTTGTGCTTATAAATCTGGGCTGGTAAATGAAAGTTGAACCTCACAAAGAATGATCTATTCACTATAACCATCGTGCTGGTGGGACTGTCCCAGTAATTGTATGTTAAATCACTTGTGAGAAATGTGTCCCCTAAATGACTATTTACTAAAAATTGAGTCCAAATCATGCTATCCCAAGCACAACATTTGCTTAAACCCAGATTGAAATGCATATTTGAGCTATCTTGAAGCCACATTTTTCGTTGCTATAGGTCGCTTATTCAAAACGAATAAGGAGCTTTTTTTTCTGCCATGGTCGAGAACCTCTGCTTCTTCCGCTTATACGTTTATGCGTGAGTATATGTGGGATAAAAGTAGCTCTGTTTATCATATTAGATACATTTGAGTGTGTTGAAAGTTGTTATAATGCGAGTGTTCGCTCTGCATTAAGAGATCGATATTAGTTATGGTAAACATGGTACTCGCGGTAAATCAAGAAAACGAAATTTAAACAATAAGACTAACTGTGTTGAGCTAAATAACAATGATTATTTTTCTGTTGATTAACAGTTTCTCACCTGTCTAATAAAACACACATAATATATTAAAGCGTCTTTGGTTTCCATGGTTTCTACAAAATAAAACCAGAAATCGAGGGTAACGCGGCTATGATGTCATTGATGGGCGACGCACAGACAAGGTTCGTGTCCTAGATAAAATTGCTTATTTATCGGGATTTAAACATTCTTGGAAACCTTTGTGATTATGTAAGTACATAAGTCAATAAAATAACATTATTCTAGTGTTTTTTGAATATTTTAATCCAGAAATCTTACATATTGTGCCTTTAACTGATACAAACTTGTATTGACATATCTTAAATTATGAAATTGAGTTTTTTTTTTCTTCAAGGCATGTTTATTAAAGCTATTTAAATGTACTAAATGATCTAAGGCCTAATCGATGCCCTGTCTGTGAAATCAGACCTATATGGGGTAAGTTGTCACAATAAGAACCAACAGCCTATTACATTTTTCATAAAAATTAAACAGTAAAACATATATGAACCCCAAAACAATTTATGAAATGTAAAAAAATACATATAATAATATCAAACTACTGTTTGATTGGCCAAAAAAGTACATCCATCCATTATAAAAGTCCTTCACGCGGCTCCAAGCAATGGGGTTTTTGTAAGAAATCTATCCATATTTAAAACTTTATAAAGTAAAATATCTTGCTTCTGCCAAATGTCTTGTGCGTAACTGGTGCGACAATTACGTTAGACGTAGCTAAAGCATTTTGAACTGCATTAAATATGGATATTTTTTCTTACAAAGCTTGATCGATTCACTTCAGAAGGCCTTTATTAACCTCGCAGAGCACGTTTATAATGGATGGATGCACTTTTTTGAGCTTCAAACTCAATGGACCCTATCGTTGCCATTATAAAGCTTGGGAGCGGATATTTATTAATATAACTTTGATTGTGTTCATCAGAAAGAAGAAATGCACATACACCTAGGATGGCTTGAGGGCCGATGATCATGTTAAAATGAACTAATCCTTTAAAAAATAATAGGTGACAACATGCCCGATTTTACATTTATGAAAAATAACATGAGAACATATGAATAGGTTTTATTAAGTTGGTCATAAACCACACAAATACAGGGTACATTTTAAACAAAAGGTTTTGCTGAAACTGCAAACTCGATCATTTCGAGAAACTGCAAGGACTGGGATTTTGGACTCTCTTTTCCAGTCAAAGTGCATGCGTCTGTCTGTATGAAAGAGGAATAAAGGTCTGTCACGAGTGCCTCGGTTGAATAAAGCCCTTTGAAAGCAGATGAAAGCAGAGAAAATGGGGAAATGCACAGTCAACCGCACTGTGCTCATTTAATTATAGATCAATGGCATCTTTGCATAAATAAACCAGCGCAATTCATATCATATAGCACATGGTTCGTAGAGGTAAAGTAAACACGAGCATGCTGGGCATAATCACGTGCTCATTGTTACTCCCAAGATAACAGACTCAAGGATGCATGGACAAAAACACACATATAAAACAAACAGTGATGTCAGCGTGCAGACTGTTACCCTTTAAAAACAATAAGGCACACAAAAAAAGCATATATTTATGATTATATGAGAGAAACAATATAAAAGGAAAGTGGTTGATAGAGGTAAGCAATGATTAGGAAATTAAAATGAGCACTTCAAAAACTTATGAATGCATATGCAGTGACAATTTCGGTTTAACTGATATCTTTATAGATCGTGTTGGTTATGCGTAGCCTATGTGTGTTTTAAATGAAAAAGCCTGAATAGAGAAAAGAGGTAACATACTCACCACAGTGACCGGAGAAACCATCTTTGTCTGAGGTTGGAAAGATGACCAGATCAAGTCGTCGCTAACAGAGCACCCGCTAGTATTTACGTCCCTTTGTATGTGCGATTTGTTTTCGTCTTGTGTTTGGGACAGGCCATCATCAGTGGGAGGAGAGAATCAGCCGTGATGTGGGCGGGGCCTTCGGGTGAACACAACCCGCGTCCAATCAGAACGCGCGAAAGTGTTTACATTACGGCGAGCCTCGGCGAATGCGCACGTGCGGGCGGGATTTACCTGCTAGATTCGCACGCGTCACATTTAGTCACGGTCTCTTCCGTTTCTCGCGTCTTTTTTGTGTTTTATTGTCAACAGATTTGTGATATATAATGTGAGTTCTATAAAAAAGGCAGGATGTTAATAAAAACGACATTTAGTTGCGTAAACGGACCGCTGAACTGTTTAATGGATCTACATCGACACCTTGCGTTGGCATTAGAGAAACAATGTTGCGTAACTCTTCAATATTTATTTTGCCTGAACAAGTCAATACATTATTTTATGTTTTGCGGGGAGGATTGTAATGTTCGTGATCTCTTTTTTTAATGTATATTATTTTGTTTTATTTCATATTTGGATAGACACGTTGTTTTTATGGTTTATATTAATAAAATATGTCTAATTAAAGCAAGTTTTTGTATAACCCTCCTTTTTTGTTGGAAAGATTTATACCTATAAATGTAAACATACAAAAAGCAAACCCTACGTTTTTATCTTCAAACAAGAATTGAATTTGTTGGCTACTTAATACAATTTCAGTGTCTGTAAAGATAACTTTAAAAATATCTAGAATTTGTGACAATTTCTTTTCCTTTCTTTCTTTTACACTTTTTGGGAAATTATTTTCGATTGGTTATTTTATATAATCTTACTCAATTTATATATAATTTATATTTATTCTTCTTTATATAATTTATCTTGTTGACTATTATTGAAATATAGAAAACGTGTTTATTGTCTGAAAGATTGCTTGTGTGTTATTGTATCTCCTGTTTGTTAAAATTGCAAATATATATTAGTGCTGTCAAATTGATTAATTGCATCTGAAATAAAAGTTTGTGTTTTGTTCTGTGTATAATTATTAGGCCTATGTATATATATATATATATATATATATATATATATATATATATATATATATATATATATATATATATATATATATATATATACAGGTGATGTCAAATGCTTAGATTTTCTGCACTAATCAGCGATTGGTAAATCACGCACAAAAAATGAGAAATCAAACCGAAATCTCTTTTTCCGTGCATTAATCAAAATAAACAAAAAAGTATAAAGGGGCTGTCTGATCTTCTCTTTATTCCATTACAAATAGGAAATGAAATGATCAGACGGTGCTCCGTTTGACTTCTCTGACATCCACTAACTTTCCCTGATGATGACCTCTGGCCTAATTTCTGTAAGATCTGAATTTCTGTGGTTTGAATTTTAGAAAATTGAATTTGATGATCTGAATTTCTTCTTCATATGAAATCTTGAATCTGTGTTTTTAAAAACTGAATATTTACAGTCTATTAATTCAGAACAAAATATCTGCTGTTTGAAAACACATGTCTACACAATTTCGACAAAAAACATTTCAGATGTGTTCAATTTCAAAGCAGCACTATGTAAAATGCAATATTCAATTTTGTTAGATTACACTTGTCAAAAATTCAGATTTATACAATTTAAATTCAGATCATTTTGTCATATTTCTAGCTACAATGACAATTTCATACCCCTCCATGATTTCTAAGTGGGAAAATTTCCTCACTATATATATATATATATATATATATATGTAAAGGGTTATTTAGTTTTGTTATTTGTTGTCTACTATTTGTGGTCTAAGGTAGCTGTGACTTAAACATGTCATTAAAAGTTGTGAAAGAAGAGAAAAGATAATCAGAAGGAGAAGAAAACGCTGGTCTTAAACCACCGGAAGTGACGTGAAACGCGAACCGGATGACGTGGGTTTGGTTCTAGAACACAGAAATCTCACGAGAGGATTTCCAACATTCGCCTCGTTTTACAGCTTTTCTCTTTAATGTCGTTTAATGGCAATTTGGAGAAAGTGACACGGTATCACTGAGCAAAAACAAAACGAAACTTTTTTTGTAATAATCTGTTAGGATTTGCTCTGTTTGAGGGTTTAAATGTACAACAGCTGATCAGATATGGCGGACAGAAGCTGAAGGCTTTAATCGATGCGTTCCTGTTTTAGTTTGTTTCTCCTTCCTCTTAACTCGTTTGATTTTAACAGCTGGGGTGGTTTCAGTTGACCAGAGGCCGTGTTTACGGGCACAAAGGCTGGCTGAGGTGTGTGTGTGTCGACTGGCAAGGGTGTAGCTATTGCTATTAGCTAAAAAAGTGAGCGAGGGACCATGGATTTCGACAATGTGCTTTCCATCGCCACCCAAAACCAAGGGCTCAGCAACGTACCGGTATGTGTAAGCAGATATATAACGTTACACGCTAAAATAACAACATAAATTAGCCTGTGAAGTAGATTAAAATATGTGCAAGCAAATAAATGCCTTTGCTATGTAGTAGTTTTATTCATTCAAATGTTTTACTGGTTAAACATGTCAAACGAGCATGTTTTGAGCTAATAATCATACATTTTGCTATGTAACGTAATATAAAACCTATAGTTCACCCAAAAATGTCATCATTTCTGTCATTATGTTTATGTATGATTATATAGGTATCACCTGTATGACTTTCTTTATTACTGTTGAACACAAAATAAGATCTCTTGAAGAATGTCGGTAACCGAACAGTTGACGGACCCCATTGACTTTCATAGTAGGGAACAAAAAACTATAAGAAGTCAATGGGGTCTGCCAAGTGTTTTACCAACATATTTTAAAATATCTTCTTCTGTGTTAAACAGAAAATAAGAAAGTCATACAGTTTTGGACCAACTTTACGGTGAGTAAATGATGACAATTTTAATTAAGTAGATGACATAAGTGGCCTTATGTAGTCTCATATACACATATGCTCATACATGTTGCAATAGCTTTCAATCATGTCTGTCTTTTATAGAAACGGTATAGCTTAAAAACTGGTCCACCCAAGAAAGATGACAAAGTCAAAGGAGTTAATTCAGCTGCGGTGCAGGCCTTCTTGAAAAAACAGGCCGTGGAGCAAAGGAAAAAAGGTATCTCTTTTTTTCTGTGTAATCCTTGTTCAGCTATATATATATATTTATATATATAATTTCTCCTTAAATGCATAGTCAGCCAAGTCATAGTTTTCTTGTCCTCATGTCACTATAAACTGTGGAACACAAAAGGCTTCACTCTTCCATATGATTAAAATAAATAAATGGATGCAGTCAAGATGACGAATTACCATAAAAGTATTTATATTTAGACATCATGGCAAGGTTGATCTCGACAACATAAATGTCACAGATTTCAATGTAAAAATGACCAACTGTTGTACAATTTTTAAATCGGAAACCAGTTTAAATTATAAAGAGAACTACAATTCATATCTGTCTTTTATGTAAGGGGATTTATTATACTTATATCTTCACAGTTGCTGTTCTCATAAAATGTACTTTATGTATGCATCCATGCATGTATTTATACATGTATATTATCAAATCATGTTATCAGGATAAATCATTCACCTGCTTTTTCTTCTGCCCTCTGTCTGTTTTTTTTCAAGACACTTTGGTAACACTTTATTTTAGGTTGTCTACGTTACACATAGTTACTATGGGAAAGGAACTACTGCAAGTTGTGTAATTACATGCTACTAACCCTAAACCAAACCCCTATCCTAACCCTATAGTAAGTACATTTAGTTAATTGTTATTACTCAGTATGTAAACATAAGCAGTAACACAGACACATTAAAGTTAAGTGGAACCAACACTTCTCAAAACATTAAATGGCACACTCATGAAAAGGTAGCCCACGTAAAACTATATGATTAAGCTTCTTTGAATGGATTATAATAAAGCCCTCACATGCGCTTGACTATTTTGGTCATGCAATTAGTTAATAATTTTTCAAATACATTTTCTTTATAGAAATGCCTCTTTTACTACTATAAAGTGATGTCTCACAGACTCAAGTAATCATTTAGGGTGCTCCCATCGGGCCTATTACGATCACTGATGCTATGCATATGCAGTATTGGCTAATATCGATTACCAGAATAAATAGTCCAACTACTTTAACTATATAAAAAAGATAAGAATCATAAATTCAAAACTATAACTGTATTATTACATGTACAACATATTCCATTCCCTCTCTTAAAGGTGATTCGGAACAGCTTAAAGTCGTCATGAAATCAAAAACCAAATTTAAAGGGGGGGTGAAACACTCAGTTTCAGTCAGTGTCATGTCAATCTTGAGTACCTATAGAGTAGCATTGCATCCTGCATATCTCCGAAAAGTCTTTATTTTTTTTATAATTATATAAGAAAGATGCGCTGTTCCGAGTCTTTCCGAAAAAAGCAGAGCGGGTGGGGGCGTATCGTGTGAGCGGAGCTAAATAATGACGTGTGCTCGCTGCTGCTATTGTGTTGAGTCGAGTGCCGTAAAGCTGTGTCATCCCTAACAGCGGGAAAAAAACTTTATTCAAAATAAAAATATGGCTTTTAATCAGATACAGCCATACATCTATGATCCGGAATCAGACCCAGAGGCTGCAGTTGAACAGGAGCAGCAGCAAAAACGACTAGAGCAGGACGTCTCTATGTGGTACAAGTTATACACTAACTATATAATATGCTTAGCGGCTTGTGTTATTTACATATTTATACTTGAATTATATCGTCGTATTTTTGTCTTTGAAGGTGTACATGTGGGAAGTGCAGTTGTGCACGTGTGTTTGTGTGTTTACGCGTGGTTTGTGTAGACAGTAAGCGGACTGGTTTTGCACGGCAGGCAGTGTTTACATAGAAAGACACGGAATAGTAGCGCATTTGAATGAAGAAGCGCGCTTATTTAGTTCAACATATTTCCCCCCTCTTTGTGTATTGTTGTTTGGAGTGCTTTTACAATACACAAACATAAAGTTACACATATAGTGGCCAGCTAAACAAATGTACACGCACTACACATCGCATGCTCCATTGATCAACTATACGTGATCATGTTTGGGCTACTTGATGAGCATAGGCAAAAACACAGACATTTGAAGCAGTCTTACTCTAACGTTGGGACCTTTATCGTTGGGACTGCTCCATCCTTCAGCATTAGGCGATCGGGAAAATCCTTTGTCGAGCTGGGCCTTGTTTATGAAACAGTCGGCACCGAAATGCAGCGAACAGATATAAACATTCGCGCAACTCAGTTGCTGATCCGGAAAAGCAAATTACATCCACTGTTGCCTTAACGCGGGGGTTTTGGGGAATCTGTGCAGGACTGTCTTGGTCTGGCAACCAAAAACGCACTTTTTTGGTGACATTATGTGCACATCACCTGTCCAGCATCCTACAAGCCAGCGCTTTGATGGGCATAGCCTGTTACTTTCGCTCTCTCCCTCTCTCTCTCATGCGCTTCCGGTAGAATTGTCCGTAAGGCCCATACAAGGAAATTCCGCCCCCATTAACTTCAAAGGGGACGCATGATCTCAAAAAACTTGCCGAAACTTATGACTAACCGGAAGTAGTATTTTTGACAAAGAAATACTCCCATCAAACGTCCACCTTAACTTTTGAAACTTTGTCTATGTTTAGTATGGGAATCCAAGTCTTTAACAGTGTAAAAAGATCAGTATGCATGAAACAGCATTTCACCCCCCCTTTAAATTATTTGGTTAGCGCACATTACTAGTATTGTGGTGAGCAATTAATCTGTTAATACACAAAAAAATGGTTTGTCGTGGTAATCTTTAATCAAAATCTGAAAAATGTATTGGAATGCATTCCTTCTCTGATGTCAGTTTGATGGCTTGAACATGCTTAACCCTGATCATCAGTCTGAGCGAGGGATTGGAGAGGTGTGATAAAATAAAACCCTGCCCTCTATTCAATATTCAGTTTCACTTGGAAATACGTGCTCCCCACAGATTAATTAAATGTAAAAAAAAAAAAAAAAAAAAACTGAATAAATTAAATATAGAATAATCCTACTAAACAGCAGTAAGGGATTTTGTTTTTTTGTAAATATAATTTAATCTAATTTATTCTCGTTTTAAATTATTTAATTTGATCATATGACTTTTTAGACCTATAGGGCTGTTAACAATCAAATTAAATCATTTACACTGAAAAATTACAACTGCATTAAAGGGGTGATGAATTGAAGAATCATCTTTCCCTTGAACTTTTAATATATACAAGGTCATGGTAATATAAGAATATCCTGTAAGTTTCAGAGCTGAAAACTTCCTCGTTAGTCAAAGAAAAGCTTTTATAGACACCAGGCTCAGCAAACGGCCCTGTGCTTTATACTGACATCACTGCGCGACGTAGGTGGTGGCAGGTGACTATCTTAATGAGAGAGTCATTCATTCAATGAGAGAGAAAATTACACTTATATGATGCATATTATATTTATATCACTTTTCTTCTCCATTTTAGATCTACAGAATAAGAAAGCAAAAGAAGAGCTGTTGGCCAAAAGAGTGGAGCTGAAATCGGACAGGAAGGCACGAGCAATGGCTTCACGAACCAAGGACAATTTCAAAGGTTACAACGGCGTCCCTGTCATCGACCAGCCCAAAAGGAGGCATTCAAAGGAGGACAGATCAGAAGATCAGGAAATGTCAAACACGTATGATGATGATGATGATGATGGTATTAACTATGACTATGAGGGTACAGATTCTGAATCTGATGAACAAACCAGGCCTGTCAAGCCTCAGCCTCAGTCTCATTCTCGGGCTGAGTTCTCCAACAAAGCTGACATTAAACCGAAAAAAGCCAGTGCTCCAGCTAGGCCTGCCCCACCATCAATGAACTTTGCGGACCTCTTGAAACTTGCGCAAAAGAAGCAGTTTGAACCTGTTGAACTAAAAGTAGTGAAGAAGACTGAAGAGAGGCTCAGAACAGCAGAGGAGATTCGAGAACTGGAAATGGAGCGCAGGGTCAAGACACAGGGTAAAGGGAAGGATGTAAGACCAGACAAGAATTCTGGACTGAAAGACAGCAGATCTCAATCCAGCTCAAATTATCAGAAGAAGAATGTAGATCGAGACAGCAAAAATGGGAAATTGCCCAAGCCACAAGTGGAAAAGCACCAGTCAAGCAGTACCAGCAAAAAGCCAAAGCTCCAAGCATCCAGTGAACGAACTCCAGGTTCTGCCAAACTACACGGAGACAGAAACAACTCAGGCTCCTCAGGTGCCTTTAATGGTAAACCTGCCATGAAGTATGGTGCTCAGTTTAATGCCAAACAAGCACCACCTAGACCCTCTCAAGGCCAAAGGCCCACAACCTCAAGTGACCTTACCCCAAGGAAGGGGAATACCCCAATATCTCAAGGGAAATCAAGTATTTCGGGAAGTCGCACTGTAGTTTCTCCTGGTGCAGCTAGATCAGGTCAAGGACCACTCAAAAACACTTTGCAGGGTAGACCTAGTAACTCCGATAGAGGTGGGCAATCTCAGAAACCAGCAAAACCGGGACAGTTATCTCGACCTGGGAGTGTTGCTCCACCTCGACCTGGAAATGTTGCTCCACTTCGACCTGGAAATGTTGCTCCACTTCGACCTGGAAATGTTGCTCCCCCTCGACCTGGAAATGTTGCTCCCCCTCGACCTGGAAATGTTGCTCCACCTCGGCCTGGTAGCAACGGATCTGTACGACCCTCTTCTGGTGACCCCTCGAAGCAACCAAGACCAGGTGGTAGTTTGCAAGGTCAGCAAGTTCCTGGAAGCTCCAGGGCCTATATAAATGGACCAAATAGGATGGGAGGTAGTGTTCCTGGGAGACCGATAAATGGCATGGGCTCTGGCCCTGGAAGACCGCAGTGTACTGTTGTTTCAGAGACTATTTCATCAAAGAACTTTGCATCGAGACCTGGGATGGCTCCGAGGCCTCCGGGGCCACAAGCCCCCAGGACAGTGATTGGCCCCACAGGCCATAGAGTCTTGGTTAACCCTCCCGGTAAGAGAGAAGTTTCATTGATACTAATTGTTAGTAGGGGTGTGAACCTACACTGGTCTCATGGTTCAGTTCGATTACGGTTATTCATTATTAATTATCATTATCTGATCAAAGAAAACATGCTTCTTGAATGTATCAAACAAAACTCAAGTCTGGGCACAGAAGACAACAAGAGCATTTAGAACAAATACACAAAATAGTAAAAGCCACTTTTAGTAGTGGTCTGTCGTTCTGGAGAACAGCGATGTTATCAGCTTATTTTAATTTATCAAATAGCGACAATTTTGGCAGATCAATATTATAGTTTATAGAATTAATTAAGACCTAATTAATTAATATTATTTGTATATTTAGTTAAATAACTTGGATCATAATTTTAGTGTCCTCAACTGAGCAAGCCAAGCCAAACACGACAGCTTTTAAATTGCATGCTGTTTTACTGAAGCTAAAATGCCGTAACTTTTTCCTTTAGTGTATCCTTCAGTTAACATGGTAACAGGCAAGCCTACTTGCTTAGCATAGTGCTAATTGGCTTAATTTATATTTGCTACAAGATAATATTGAGATATCATGGATTTTGCAGATAGGTATAGGATCTTATACCAGGTGTTAAGACTGCCCCCTTAATAGTTGATTAAATCTTATTCAACGAGTAGTCAAAAAGCAGGAAATTCAAATGTCTGCCTATCATCCATCAATCTCAAATATGGCTTATTATTTGAAACTTGTAGGTAGTAGCAATTTTACATGGCTATCTGCTCCAGGGGGTTAATAAAAGCCTTCTGAAGTAAATGGCAGTACGCGAGTCGAGTTGCACTAGATATGTTGGATAGAGCAAAACAAAAAAAGGTCTAAAATTAGATTTTTAACGAAAAATGCCTGAGAATTTTGATATAAAAGAACAGGGTCTTGAGTTGCCCAGCTCTATCTGCATCTCTGTATTTTTAACTACTTGCAGAGAATTGTATTATTTTATTTTTATTTTCTTGCAATTCTGCAGGAAGGTAGCTCTCTAGGAGCAGGCTTGGTCACCCATATTCTACTGAGTGTGTGAAACTCTAGACGCAAGAAAATATCTAGTTAAAAATGCAAAGCTGTAGTCAACAAACAGTAATATCAGTTTTACACGTGAATATTAACATTTGAAAAAAAAAAAAAAAAAATTGATCACAGAACTAATCATGTGACCAGCTTACTCCAGACAGACCAGGCTATGATAAATGATATAAGGATTTGATGAAAACTTCTTTCTTATGCCCCAAACAAGACACTAAAGAGAATGTAACTTGTGGGTTACGTTGCCTGTTTTAGGGTTAACAGTCGAAGCTGCTAAACGTATTCAGCCAATACATACTCGTCTGTGTGCACTGAGCTATTTTGACATAGGCTTGTCAGATGTTTTGTCCAGTCCGTTGCAATTATCACTGTCGCTCATGGCAATTTCAGGAGGGAATCTCAGAAGAATTTAGTGGATTCACTCCTATAATTAAATGTGTGTCAGTAGCTGGTCATCTGCATGACAAACAAAAAAAATGATGAAGCAAGAAAAGCCTGAGCTCACACAACTTTAACCCCTTAACTGTCACCCCCTTTTTGAGAAGAGACTTGAAAATGCACTATCCAAACTTAAATGGCTGTAATTCAAGAATGCATTGGAAAACAGACCTAAGGTTACTCAGACCTTTCCGACAATGTGTTTTGTCAAGATTAGAAAATAATTTGATTATAAAGTAGTCAAATAAATGTTGTAATATGAAACCTGACAGCGCCCACTAGAGGAGGAGCCTACTAGAAGAATTTAGAGTACAGTTTCCATGGTAATGCAACGTCCGATTTCAAACCGGTTCTCACAGGAAGAATTCGTAAGCTTTCAAATGATACCTAATTTATGATAATTACTAAAATATATGATACAAAAAAAAAAGAGTCAAAATCAAATAATAAAGAGTGCCAAGCGTCCTGCCAGCGGGAAAGTGATAGGTAACACATGCTGCAAAATGAATCTCATTAACATTATACCTAAGCTTTGGTTTTATGATGAGCTGATTTGCTGGTGTGTAGATCTCAGCCAGTTAACATGTGCTAAACAAATACTTGTTTTTGAAGGATATAGTGCATGTTCATCAACTAACCTCACAAATGAGTACAAGTGGCTGGGTTTTACACACATGGAAAACTGTAACACACACATGCAGCAAATGTATTAATTGCATAGTCTAATTTTTTTCATAACGTGCAACATGTATGTCACACTGTACCTGTACGATTATTCGACTAATGGGTTAAATACCTAACTACTAGTCGACTAGAAAAATCTTTAGTTGGGGCAGCCCTACCAGATATTATACAATACCAGAATATTCCTTTAATTGTACTTGATGGGAGTTGATCATGGAAGCTTCTGCTTTTAGTGAATCATCTATAAAACTAGGAATACTGTTTTTCATTTGTTATATACTTGGTAATTTATGAAACGAGTGGAATTAATTTAATTGTTTCTTCTGTTATTTGAGTCTCTAAATTGTGTTAAATTTGCATGGAATTATGAATTATTTACACACATTCATTTGACTGGGTGAACCCAGCCTGATCTTCAGGCGATTTGATTTCACCCTGCAGCTCAGGCGGGAAAATTGTACATTTTATATCCTGCTTCCATTACAAATTATCGGGCACCAATCACAAACTGGCTGGCAGGTTTAAAGGGTTAGTTCACCCAAAAATGAAATGTATCTAATTTATGACTGGAACACAGTTTAAGATATTTTATATTTTAGTCCCAGAGCATATGCAGTCAATGCCCACTTTACTGTCCATGTCCAGAAAGGGAATAAAAACATCATCAAAGTAGTCCAATCCAAATATCAAAATACTATGAATTTATTCAGCATTGTCCTCTCTTCCGTGTGTCTCCAAAAAGATTCAAACCATTAATGAATCAGTGAATCGATCAATGCTGTGGGTCGCCAATGTCACGTGATTTCAGCAGTTTGGTGGTTTGACGCGATCCGACCTACTGAAATCACTTGACATTGGTAACCCGAATCATTGATCGCTTCACACCGTTTGAATCTTTTTGGAAGAACGCGGAAGAGAAGACAATGCTGAATAAATTAATAGTTTTCGATATTTTTGGACCAAAATGTATTTTCGATGCTTCAAGAGATTCTAATCAACCAACTGATGTCACATATGGACTACTTTGATGATGTTTTTATTCCCTTTCTGGACATGAACAGTAAAGTGGGCATTGACTGTGTATGCTCTGGGACTAAAATATAAAATATCTTAAACTTTGTTCCGATGATTAGCAGAGGTCTTACAGGTGTGGAACGACATTTGGGTGAGTCATTAATGACATCAATTTCATTTTTGGGTGAAGTAACCCTTTAACTACTGGCGGGTTTAACTAGACTGGGTAAACCCAGCCTAATCTGCCAGCGATTTCGCCCTGCAACTGTACGTTATCCAGATCATTGATCTGATTGGTTGAAGGACTATCCAATTAACAGAGCCATTTGAACTATGCCCATTGATCACGCCTCTTGTGCAGTAAAAATACAGAGGAGACTCCCCAGACCAATGTTTAATCTTAAAAGATTGCGCTTGGTCTGATGACAGCCAGACAACACATTCATTCTTGTGTTTTATAAATGAGGGCATTTGTCTTAAACTTGTAGACGGTAGAAAAATCAATGCCTTGTGTGAGTTCTTGCATGTTTTTAAAGTTGTATCTACTGTTATTTTTGAAGGACCATCGTTGCCCCCCATAACATCCACTTATAAACGGAAGTATGACGATGAGGAAGAGTACGACTCGGAGATGGATGACTTCATCGATGATGAAGGAGAAGACCAAGATGAAGTTTCAAAACATATCAGGGAAATCTTTGGCTATGACCGGTCCAAGTGAGTTATTTCCCATTTCTTGCCCATCAAATTTGATCTCGTTAGTTAAAGGTGACGGGAACAAATGTTAAAACAGCCTTAAAATGCAAGGGTTTTTTTTTGCGTACGTTGTGGTAACGTGTCCTGTTTCAATAGATATAAAGATGAAAGTGACTATGCACTGAAGTTTATGGAGAGCAGCTGGAAAGATCAGCAGAAAGAGGAAGCAAGGAGGTAAACCAACAAATTCTGCTTCATAATATGAGTGGAAAAATACAGGTTCTGACTGACTGATGTGGTTCATTCTCATTTTCACCAAATCATCACACTATTGCTTCTTTTCTGTGTGTTTCTTGTGTTATGCCTTGCCCTGATTGTCTGATTAGCCTGCGAATGGCAGTGTTCGAGGACCAGGAGGAGGAGAGACGAGAACTTGAGGAGATGAAGCGGAAGAATGCCAAGAAGAGAAAATGATTGTGTCCTGTTAGGCCGAAATAAATGCTTCTCCCTTTACGCAGAAGACCGCCGAAAGTTACTTCCATAATGACATCTGTTTTTTTCTGCTTCAGTTTACGCCTGGGTATCAAGGAGGATGAAGAAGAATTGCGACTGGAGGAGGAGGAGATGAAAAGAAAACTAGCAATGAAAGCAAAGCGGAAAAAGATTTAGTTTACTACGTTTCTTGACTTTGATCAAGTCTTATGTGGTTGGGACCGGGTGGAATGGAAATACCTACCTTGTGCCACTGACATTGTTACACTATTTATTTGAAAGCCCAAGCCACGGGAGCAGGTTTGCACTACCATAAGGCCATCTGACATAGCTGAGCTTCAGAGAAAATTATATATGAAATTAATATCTGAGAATCGCAATGGCAATTTTTGTATCTGTAGAAACTATGTAAGTATATTGATGTGGATGCCTTACATCTCAAGCACCAACTTCTTCAAAATTGGTCCTGATTTCAGGAGAGTTATTTTATTACTTGTACTATTTAATTGGTGAGAAAAGACAGAAGACTGCCATTTTTCCAATGTATTTTTTGTTAAAGTGATTTGACAGATATTGTTGTCCTGTCATTTGTTAATTCTGTTGTTGCTTTAATGGTGTTGCTTTAATTTCTGGTTACAGAAATCTGGAAGTAAAACGGTGGTATGCAACTCAAATATTAACTTTGTTCTGTGGACGTGTCACATTGCACAACATGTCCTTGTAATGGGAATGACATCAAATGTCAACATTTCTTGATTTGTCTAGACCTGAGGTTCCCAAACTCTTCCATCCCAGGACCCACCTAGACAAGTATAATCTATCTCAAGACTCACCAAAATAATTTAAGTCTGAATGCGGGGTGAGGGTGGGAGACCTTAATTCTCTTTAGAGCAGTTTTTATTTTCCTTGTCATAGTATGAATGAAATACCAGTTTAATTGCAATACAAACTTGGGGTACATTATACTTTTTTTTGTTTTTATATCAATTCAAATAGCTGCCTAATGGCTAGGTTGAAATAATGTGAAGAGTAAAAAAGTAATTTCTGCTGCCTCATCTGATTAACATAGACATGGCAGAACAAATTATATCTATCAGAATATTGCACACATACAAAAATTCAAGGTTGGAGCTGATTAAGCTCCAGTTCTGACCAGAAAGTTTCCCCAAACATACTGATAACATTTTCTCTCAGTGAGGCTACAGACAATAGTAGCGCAAGGGCAATATTCATCTTGATTCTTTAGTGTTTCAGTAAAAGGAAATATAATAAATGAAATACTTCTTTTTTTCATATCTGGAAGCTGGGCTAAGTAAGCAAACACTGTTTTTGCACTCCTGGCATGTTAGGTATGTGTGTTAGCTTGTATTTACTCGCAGTGCATTTGGCTGATTTTAGGTCAGGATGTCCACCTGGTTATATCAGAAGAGCTAACAGAGAGTGTACATAGTGATTGTGAAAGCAATTTATGTGTCAAGCTGAAGAAGTTCGTTGGCAATGTTTTACATATTGTTTCCCATCTAAATCCAGTTCGAAATAAAGTTAACTTGTACCGGTTGTACATGAGCGACAGGAAATCATCCATCCATTCTTTTCAACACTTTTAATCATGTATATTAAGCATTTATTTATTACAGTAATTTAATTATATACTGATTATACTGAAGCATTGAAATTATATAAAGTATAACTTATTCCAATGATTGTCATGAATTGTCATGGTGGATGGCAGATTAAATTTACTGCCAAGGTAATAATACAAAGTATAGTGTTATAAATGTCTAATATAAAAAAAAAAAAACTTGACTATATTTGTGAGTGAGATTGATTCTCAAATGAGAAAAAAAAAAAGTAGGGCTGGACTTAATTTTGTCCATCAGGAATGGATTGGATTGTTGGATGTTTGTGGTTTGCTATTGGTCTATCGTGACAGGTTGTCCCTCCCTCACGCCAGTAAACACATCAGAGATGTTAAGAGATGTTTTCATAAAAATATTCAACAAAAAAAAAGAAAGAATTAGAATTAGTCCATTTTGATTTCATGGTGATGTGAAATCATACCGAACTACAGACCAAACCCCGTCAGTGATTTCTTTTCATAATGGTGAGTCCTGTAAAAGAGTTAGATTTAAAAATAAAGTTTAATTTGTTTATATTATACATCGACCTGACAGGTGAAGTGAATAACACTGATTATCTCTTCATCACAGCACCTGTTAGTGGGTGGGATATATTAGGCAGCAAGTGAACATTTTGTCCTCATGTGTTAGAATAGAAGCAGAAAAAAGCAGAGCATATCCAAAACTGCAGCTCTTGTGGGGTGTTCCTGGTCTGCAGTGGTCAGTATCTATCAAAAGTGATGAAAGGAAGGAACAGTGGAGAACCAGAGACAGGGTCAAGGGGGGCCAAGGCTCATTGATGCACGTGGGGAGCGAAGGCTGGCCTGTGTAGTCCGAAAAAAAAAAAAAACAGACGAGCTACTGGAGCTCAAATTGCTCAAGAAGTTAATGCTGGTTCTGATAGAAAAGTGTCAGAATATACAGTGCATCGCAGTTTGTTACGTATGGGGCTGCATAGCCACAGACCAGTCAGTGTGCCCATGCTGACCCCTGTCCACCACCTGTGTCGTTTATGGGAACACATGGCACCAGGATGCACTATGGGAAGAATTAAGGCAAGCCGGCGGAGGCATTGTGATGCTTTGGGCAATGTTCTGCTGGGAAACCTTGGGTCCTGTCACCCAAATTCTCCAGATCTCAATCCAACCGAGCATCTGTGGGGTTTACCCCTTGGGGGGCCCCTCTTTTACCAGAACTGTGACCAACTAGAGCTGTATAATTAATTGTTAAAAGATTGTGAACTCAATTCAAAATCTTCCGGAATCATCAGGGCCCAGGCAAGGTTAAAGGCCAGGTAAGCCCCCCATATGAAAAAAACCTATATGGTTCATATATGCGACCATATATGTTCCTTACTTAAATCAGTCAGAATTATCTTAAATGTTTAATGTAAGTCCCATATATGTCATACACAAAATCAGACCGTTTATGGCCCATTTCATACTAAAAAACACACAGAAAACTTTTGGGTCATGTATGAATCCTGCAAAAATCTTATATGAGTTTTACATGTAAACTGTATGCAATGGTATATGGTATTAGTAGAAAATACATGATATTCATATACAAATCATATAAAGTTCTTATACTGAATCATATGCTAGTCATATAGGATTTATTTATATTTTGTGTCATTTGTTTATATGGTTTTTATACAGATTTCATATTTTTTTAATAGGGAAATGGTGTGTTAGCTCTTCAAGTTTATATGATATAATATAACATATAATAATAACATATAAACAACATATAATAATCATACATGATTTCAGTCAATATTACAACATCTCTGCATATACTAACCATATATGATTTCAATCAATGACATACACAAATTTGTGATGGAAACACTTTTATTTCAACACAAAATAAAATAATCAAATTATACTCCACATGAGTAATTTACAATTCCAACTTGATAGCAAACTGAACTTTGCTCAGAAAGAAAACAAAACCCAAAAAACAACAACAAAATACATTGAACACAGTGTCATGGCCATCAATCAAAGATAATGAACGGATTAGTTCACCCCAAAATGAAAATTGACTGATAGTTTACTCACCCCCATCTCATCCAAGATGTTCATGTCTTTATTTCTTCAGTGGAAAAGAAATTAAGTTTCTTGAAGAAAACATTCCAGGATTGTTCATCATATAATGCTTTTCAGTTGCAACCAAAATGTTGAAGGTCCAGATCAACGCCGTTTCAAAGGGCTTCATAGCCTCTGCGTGATCCCGGATGAGGAATAGGGTCTTATCTAGTCAAACGATCAGTCATTTAAAAAAATGAATATACTTTTCAACCTTAATTGTTCAACTTGCTGAGCTCTGCGAGGTGCCAAGGATGACGTAATCACGTGTAAATGGTCACATAGACGTAGGCAGAAGTCCCGCCCTCGTGTTTACAGAGCACTCATGTGAAGACTAATAAACGCCCTTTAGCATAAAACAATTTTCAACTTCAAAATTATCCAATTTCGTTGTTTTACCTTTTTTTTATTTGCTAGAGGGCATTTGTATTAGTCTTCACATGAGTGCTTTGTAAACACGGAGGTGGAACTGCATTGATTTGGACCTTCAGTATTTTGGTTGCAACTAAAAACCATTATATGATGAAAAATCCTGGAATATTTTGTTCAAAAAACTGAATTTCTTTTCGACTGAAGAAAGAAAGACATGAACATCTTGGATGACATGGGGGTGAGTAAATTATCAGGACATTTTAAAAAATCTTTTAATGAAGGCCTTCTGAAGAGAAGCTATGCATTTTTTATTAAAAAAATATCCATATTTTTGACTTTAGACTAAAATATCTATCTTCCGGCAGTCAACCGTGCGTGTCTACTTACGCCAAAAGAGTGACCTCTGACCTGAAGCATGATGTATTGATGAATGCGGTTATGCAGAGAATAGAGGAAAACAAAACACTGGTCACGAATTTGAATTTAAAGAGGATTCGATAAAAGAGAAGCGCTTGATTTTGTTGCCCAGAGAGACGTTGAAGCTTACGCTACTCCTACATCGCATCACTCAGGTCACTCTCTGGTTGCAAGTCGTCTGCCATGAGCTGGTTATTTTAGTCAATAAGGTTATAAATATGGATATCTATATCAGTATCTATATCAATTACTATATTAACTTATTTCACATAGTAATTATAGTACACATATTAAAGCTTTATTTGTTGTGTTCTGAAAATAAATGAACGTCTTATGGGTTTGGAACAACATGAGGGTCATTTTAACAACATACATTTTTGGGTGAACTAAACGTTAAAAATTGACAAAGTTTAATAAACACTGTAATAATGTATTGCTCATTGTTAGTTCATGTTAGTTAATACATTACAATAAAGTCTCATTTGTTAACATTAGTTCAAGTCTTACAACTCACATTACATAAACTTCTTCAACACTTCCCATTCAGAACTGAACCAGTCCTCATGGGATGAACCTGTTCTTCTTGCGTGGTCTTCAGATGTTTTCATGAAGATCTTTCTGTGGAAGAAAAAGAAAATCTTCTTGACCACCTCATACAAGAATATTAGAAACACGTTTCATTATAATGTTTTTTCCAGTATAACAATATATTCTTATACAGTTACTTACTTTCTATTACAAAATTGTAATATTGTACATCATTTAGATTCATATATGTTGCAGCTACATGAATGCAAATTATAGAAGTTTATATTTTAGCTATATTTTAACTACATTACAGCAATTTGCAAACTCAAGTTCACTAAAACATTAACTCTTTTAAAGTGAATTGGCACAAAACAGACTATTAATGATGACAAAAGGAACATACCGGTAAACAAATCACATTACATTTATTCTAACCTTTGCGTTTTGTCAGTGTCACACAGCTTTCACTGTGTCACACAATCGTTGTATAACGTTATCTATGCAAACCATGAGCTTTAGGGTTTAACTTAGTTACCAAATTACATAGTTAAACAACTAGAATAGTTGTGTTTTACATTTGATCATTTAGCAGACGTTTTTATTCAAAGGGACTAACAAATGATGAGACCAATCATATAGTTTAATAACTTTAATACAAATATAAGCATTTTTCACTTGTTTTTGCACATTAAATACTTGTAATTTAATTTTTGCACGTGCGCGCAGCATAATTAGGCTTAACGTTACCTGTACGTTACCTAACACTAAGGCTGTGGCACCGACATGATAACAGAAACGAACAATTTACAAATCTTTTAGCAAATCTTGCCATTAAATAAGTTAACATTTGCATTGAGAACGACATGACAAACACAAATCTTACCTGGAGCTCGACACTTCGCGGTCCCGCTGGGAGGCAATCATATCACGGAGACAACAAGAACCCGCGATTGATTTCCTCCTGGCCGCGGCGCGTTGACGCATGCGCAGTTTGCGATGACAGAACTAAGGCTATTTTTGTTACAGAAATCTTCATCGTCTAAGCCTAACGCTTAGAGTGAGTGTTTAATAATTATTTTTTTTAATATTGTTGATATTGCTGTTAACAAATAGTTTGTATGGGTAGAACATTACGAAACAAATATATGGGAATATACTGCAATTATATGCAAAATAGCCTATATTAAAGGAAATATAAAGGAATAAAGGAAACTAAAGCCTTTTTTAATATAGCTACTGCAATGTATGCATATTGACTATATTTATAAAATATGGCTATATTTTAACACATACAATATTTAGTAATTAAGATATAAATAGTATTACATGTAATATCCATTAAGTTGTATCCTTTATTGTGTAGCCTTACTGTATATTGAATTTCCCATATTAATGTGAATGCATGTACAAACATAAACACTTTTACAGAATGAGTTACAACAAATTTCTACTTCCCATCATGCTTTACTTCTGATTTAAAGGAGGTTAAATGTTAAAATTAATGGTTATTTCATGTGTTTTGCTCAATTTAAAAAAACTGTAAAACTGTTACTTTTATTAACAATAATGTCGGTGCACTTTTCAGCAGTTACAGCTCTTTGCTTAATATGTAGGAACATGCCAGTGTGCTTGACTTGTGTTATTGTTAACTGTATGTGTGTGTGTGTGTATGTGTATATATATATATATATATATATATATATATATATATATATATATATAACCCTTTGTAATTGTTAACATTTTCATAAGTAACTGTAATATAATAGCACTTTCTCAGTAACGGACTACAGTTCCTTTTATTTTGTAATATATATTATTTTGTTCAATATATTTTTGGGTATATCATCACATGCACATCAAATAAAATGACATACATTATGATATATAAGTAAATATATTGTCACAATTTTTTAATTGAAAGCAGCAATTCCTCATGTATTATTAAATATTGTAATATATTTATCCTGTATATTTTTAATATGCAGTTAAATAATTTAATATATTTATCATTCACATATATAAGGAAATATTTTCTTTGTGTTAGGGTTACCCATTTTTATTCGTTTTACTTGCTAATTAATTTACTAAAGTAAAATCTCACTGATTTGCAGGGGTTGTATTTAACACAATCCAGCATATATTTTTTTTACAGTGTAGGACATATATGACTGAAAATACATGAATATTGTACAATTTGTATATGTGGTTTTTGCAGCATATATGATCCTTATAGTTTTCTGTTGGAACATATAAGAATCACATATGTTTTTAGCAAGACTTTTCCATATGGGCCATGTATTGATGCGGCATAGTTTGTGGGATGTGCTGAACAAACACGTCTGATCCCACCTCGCAATTTACAGGACTTAAAGGATCTGCTGCTAACATCTTGCTGCCAGATACCACAGCACACATTCAGGGGACTAGTGAAGTACGTGCCTCGACGGGTCAGGGTGGTTTTATCAACAAAAGGGGAACCGACACAATATTCAGTCATAATGTTATCAGATAAATAAATAAGATTTATAAAGGTGCCTTCAAAAGTTATTATACTTATTTATATTAGTATTTTTTTTATTCAATTTGTAAATACTGCAAAAAGAAATAAAATAAAAATTAATAAATACAAAATAAAACGTCATCCGTAGGTGTTTGCATGCATGACATCACTCCGCTCGGCTTGCCGTAGGCCACCAGACGACAGTCAAATTGTTTGCGGAAGTTTCACTTTATAGCCTGGTTGAGATTGAACAGCTCGGGCTTCCCCGGTTTTACCGCAATACATAGAACATGGATTTAAACTCGGAATCAGTGAAGAAAGTTCTATCTAAGGTGAGAAGCCTAAAAATCATGCTAATAACTCATAAGTAAGGAAGATAGACACTGGTTAAACCTGTTTAGTCAAGAGTGTCAAAATTCACGCCTTTAAATATGGATTATTTACTCTCTCTGACATATTACTTTTTGTCCTTACTAGTATAAATTTCGTGATTTGGCTGTTGAAGAGCTACAGAAAGTGTCTCGCCTTCACAATGATATGGAGGTAAAATCTGGAACATTCAGTAAGTCGTTTTCTTAAAGATCACACAAATAAAACCACATTTATCTGTTTTAGTTAGTTAAATTAGTCTATACATCTTGTAATCATTTGAGTCATTGCTGAAACATCTGTTACAGCATTTAGTGACAGTGTACAGAAGGAGATTCTCAAACTGGTTGGAAACATCCCAGTCAGATATCAAGGTGAGACTCAATGAAAGTGAATATATTGTTTATTTAAAGAAGGAATATAGTAGATATAATAGCTCATTGATAATTGCTCAGAAGACTCTTCTTTATATTGACTTGAACACTGTCTCTGTGGATGTTAATGTATTCACAGGGCACTCATATAACCTGCCCATCCTGCTTTGGCTCGTGGATTCCTTTCCTTTCACGCCTCCCATCTGCTTCCTTAGACCCACGTCC
The DNA here is from genome assembly GCF_024679245.1 of Pseudorasbora parva. Classification (NCBI taxonomy): domain Eukaryota; kingdom Metazoa; phylum Chordata; class Actinopteri; order Cypriniformes; family Gobionidae; genus Pseudorasbora; species Pseudorasbora parva. Next base: position 7,973,246 of record NC_090196.1, on the reverse strand, counting down.
AGCATGGTCATACGGGAGGGGAAACATGTCGATTCCAAGGGGAGAATACACCTGCCGGGTCTGCACAACTGGGACCATGTAGGAGAACTTCATATCATTTCTTATTTACAGTATATGGAAAATACGGTAACACTATTTTACAGTGTCCTTGTTACATATGTTACATGTACTTACCATAGTAATAACATTAAATTTAGCATAATTACATGCAACTATCCCTCAACCAAACCCTAATCCTTCCATAAGTGCATGTAGTTAATCAATATAACTCTGTTCTTAAATATATAATTACATTGTAACAATGACACCGTAAAATAAAGTGTAACCCAAAATATATTTGATTTGATAGTTTGATTGTTTAATACATTTTGTATTTATTTAAATAAATATATATTTTTTAAATGTTTCATGCTTTTAAATAAGTTTTTTTGTGTTCACAAAATACAGCAAAAAAAGAGTAATATTGTGAAATATTATTACAGTTTAACAGAACTGTTCTCTATTCCAACATATTTTAAAACATGATTTATTACTGTACATTTTTAGCATCATTTCTCCATTCTTCAGTGTCACATGATCCTTCAGAAATCATTTGATGCTTGGTTATTATCAATTATTATTTTTGGTACTTAATTATTAATAAAAGTAATATTTTTTGAATGGTAGTGTAGTACACATTCTACAAAATTATTACGCAGCACAATTGTTTTCAACATTAATAATCATAAATGTTTCTTAAGCAGAAAATCATCATAGAATGATTTGAAGTCTTAAGTCTGGAGTAATGATGCTAAAAAAATCAGCTTTGCCATTGCATTAATAAATTGTATTATAAAATATATTAAAAAAAGAACCAATTACATCAGGCTTTGTTGGTAACTTACTCTATCAACTGAGGCTTTGATTTTGAGTTCATGGAGCGCGTGCATATGAAACCGTGACATCATTAGTAAACAGCCAATCACATGCCTTGAAACATGATTCACCTCTCGTGATGGATTCAGCAAGATTCAATTCTCTTTTCTGCCGAATGTCAAGAGATTGAAGAATATGAAGTACATAAATGCATTTACACAAGAAGAAGAAAATATCTTGCTATATCAGTGCAAGTGAAAATTGTGAAATTAGCTGATAATATATTGTATATAGAGATGTAATGTGTAATCATTTTTTAAGCTTTGTCTTTTGATTGTAAAGTGTATTTATATTATGCTATATTATCTGTATATATTTATATACATTTAAAATACCTAAACTAAAATTGGTCATGAGTAATGGATTATGGGTATAATAATTATATAAATGATATATACAGTCTTGTTTAAAATAATAGCAGTACAATGTGACTAACCAGAATAATCAAGGTTTTTCGTATATTTTTTATTGCTACGTGGCAAACAAGTTACCAGTAGGTTCAGTAGATTCTCAGAAAACAAATGAGACCCAGCATTCATGATATGCACGCTCTTAAGGCTGTGCAATTGGGCAATTAGTTGAATTAGTTGAAAGGGGTGTGTTCAAAAAAATAGCAGTGTGGCATTCAATCACTGAGGTCATCAATTTTGTGAAGAAACAGGTGTGAATCAGGTGGCCCCTATTTAAGGATGAAGCCAACACTTGTTGAACATGCATTTGAAAGCTGAGGAAAATGGGTCGTTCAAGACATTGTTCAGAAGAACAGCGTACTTTGATTAAAAAGTTGATTAGAGAGGGGAAAACCTATAAAGAGGTGCAAAAAATGATAGGCTGTTCAGGTAAAATGATCTCCAATGCCTTAAAATGGAGAGCAAAACCAGAGAGACGTGGAAGAAAACGGAAGACAACCATCAAAATGGATAGAAGAATAACCAGAATGGCAAAGGCTCAGCCAATGATCACCTCCAGGATGATCAAAGACAGTCTGGAGTTACCTGTAAGTACTGTGACAGTTAGAAGACGTCTGTGTGAAGCTAATCTATTTTCAAGAATCCCCCGCAAAGTCCCTCTGTTAAAAAAAAGGCATGTGCAGAAGAGGTTACAATTTGCCAAAGAACACATCAACTGGCCTAAAGAGAAATGGAGGAACATTTTGTGGACTGATGAGAGTAAAATTGTTCTTTTTGGGTCCAAGGGCCACAGGCAGTTTGTGAGACTACCCCCAAACTCTGAATTCAAGCCACAGTACACAGTGAAGACAGTGAAGCATGGAGGTGCAAGCATCATGATATGGGCATGTTTCTCCTACTATGGTGTTGGGCCTATTTATCGCATACCAGGGATCATGGATCAGTTTGCATATGTTAAAATACTTGAAGAGGTCATGTGGCCCTATGCTGAAGAGGACATGCCCTTGAAACGGTTGTTTCAACAAGACAATGACCCAAAACACACTAGTAAACGGGCAAAGTCTTGGTTCCAAACCAACAAAATTAATGTTATGGAGTGGCCAGCCCAATCTCCAGACCTTAATCCAATTGAGAACTTGTGGGGTGATATCAAAAATGCTGTTTCTGAAGCAAAACCAAGAAATGTGAATGAATTGTGGAATGTTGTTAAAGAATCATGGAGTGGAATAACAGCTGAGAGGTGCCACAAGTTGGTTGACTCCATGCCACACAGATGTCAAGCAGTTTTAAAAAACTGTGGTCATTCAACTAAATATTAGTTTAGTGATTCACAGGATTGCTAAATCCCAGAAGAAAAAAAAAATGTTTGTACAAAATAGTTTTGAGTTTGTACAGTCAAAGGTAGACACTGCTATTTTTTTGAACACACACCTTTCAACTAATTGCCCAATTGCACAGCCTTAAAGGGGGGGGTGAAACACTCAGTTTCAGTCAATCTCATGTCAATCTTGAGTACCTATAGAGTAGTATTGCATCCTTCATATCTCCGAAAAGTCTTTAGTTTTATCATATTTATAAAAGAAATATGGGCTGTACCGAGTCTTTCCGGAAAAAACCGAGCGCCTGGAGGCATATCGTGTGGGCGGAGCTAAAGAATGACGAATGTGCGCAAAGCGGTGACGTCCTCAAGCGTGGAGAAACCCATCGCTCTCAGCTAATACAGATAATGATCCACAATCAAAACTGAGGCTGAAATAAATTGAACAGGAGAAACGGCAACATCAGGATGTCCGTCTCTGTGGTATGTACTGTATTTAGGGGCCTTTGTGTGTCTTTACGCGCAGTTTATGAGGACATGATTCGGTTTATGGACTATTGTATGTGACTAGACCTTAGAGGTAGCAAGCAAAACGGTTTTGCACGTCAGAGTCAGACTAGTGTTATACAGAACAACAATGGAGTAACCGTTAGCGCATTTGAATGACGAAGCACGCGATCGTATCGTTTACTGATGTTTACTCACGCGACGGTAGCCAATAGCAGAGACATTTGAAGTTGATTTACTCACCGGCTGCTTCCAAAGCAGGACCGAATCTTTATCGCTGGGACCGCTCCGTCAAAAACACACTTCTTTGGTATGATTTGGTGAAGTCCTGTGACAGCAGTGGCGTGGAAATCCACTTTGCGACGCGACTGAAGCGATGCCTTGAAGCTTCCCGTCATTTCTGCGTTCAAATCGGTTCAAATGTAGCGCTGCCTTCCCGGAATGCTGTGCTGAAGTGTTGAAGTCGCTCGACGTCACCCATAGGAATAAAGTGGAGCGCGGCGCGTCATAAGTGTTCACGGACGACTGGATCTGCACCTGAGAGACTGTTTACCGCGTGCATTTCCTCTCTCTCCCTCTAGTTACGCGCACGCGCACACCCTACCGGGAGAAGAGCCCGTACAGCCCATACAGGGACCTTCCGCTCTATTTAACGTCAAGTAGACCCATACTCGAAAAAAACTCGCCGAAAATTGTGAGAAACCGGAAGGAGTATTTTTAACACAGAAATACTCCATCAAACGTCCAACATTAGTTTTTGAAACTTTGTCTATGTTTAGGATGGGAATCCAAGTCTTTAACAGTGTAAAAACCTCAGCTGCATGAAACAGCATTTCACCCCCCCTTTAAGAGCGTGCATATCATGAATGCTGGGTCTTGTTTGTTTTCTGACAATCTACTGAACCTACTGGTAACTTGTTTGCCACGTAGCAATAAAAAATATACTAAAAACCTTGATTATTCTGGTTAGTCACATTGTACTGCTATTATTTTGAACAAGACTGTAAATCACATAAAATAATCATAATAAATAATCATCGCTAAAAGCTAGATTTGTATTTAAAAATCTGTTACTATAGCCTGACAAGCCAGACCCACATCAAGATGTTTGGTCTGGAAACTCACCATTGACAGCTCAATCCGAGGGGCGAGATAAACGGTTCTCTTTCAAACTCCTTCTGCATGCAATAGGATAGCGCTACACCAACCAGAGCAATGAAGGTGAAGCGGAGCTCGTTGACAGATTACATTTTTGCTGTATTGCTGTATTTGCTGTAAGGGTGTCCCTGACTAAGGATTTACACGTTCGAATCAGAATTTTCGAATCTCTCTATGGTCGACCGATAGTCGAATCATCTGTGTGTGTGTAAACCATAGACTGGAAAAAAAAATAAACGGTATAAACGGGTTGGGAACGGCAGGACACTAGTCAGCAGGAGGCTAAGACTATTTTTATTTTACTTTACACACGGCACACAGCCACCACTTTTAATAAAGTGATCAAAACTATACACTAACGTTACACATTCGTAAATTAACCGTTCTCTCATAACATTTAAAGGCCGCGAACGAAACAGAACATCACACAAATATATAAAAGAACATTTTGATAAATAAACCTAAAAAAATACCTGCCTAGAGAGGAAAAGAACACTTTGAGTTCTTAAGCCGATTGTGCCTAAAGGGGGTCGCACACCGGACTGAAGCTCAGCGCCGTGTCTCAGGAATCTCACACCAGGCAGACGTGAACATTACGTGTCGTGAGTTTAATTTTGAATCACTACACGATGAGTGTATCTTGTAGCATAGGGTGAAATCAATATACATTCACGATTTGAGGGAAATATACATTTAATCGCCGTGGACAGGCGTCGAATGCTGCCGTCGGTGTATGTGTGTGTGTGGCGCGTCCGGTGCGAAGCTCAGTGCCCTTAAAGGGGCGATCAGCGCCGCGACACTTCTTTATAACACTAATATTGAGCCAAAATGGTATAATCCTCGTTTCATAACACCCGCGAAGATTCGACCATGAGATGAGTGGTCGAATCCGGTCCTGCATAGCGATGCACCGAATCTTCGACTATTAGGGGTCACCCCTAATTTGCTGTGTAATTTTTGCACATTTTTGTGAAAATGTGATTCTTCGGTAGTGGACAGGGGTCAGCATGGGCCCCCTGACTGGTCTGTGGCTATGCAGCCCCATACACAACAAACTGTGACGCACTGTGTATTCTGACACCTTTCTATCAGAACCAGCATTAACTTCTTGAGCAATTTGAGCTTCAATAGCTCGTCTTTTTGATCGGACCACACAGACCAGCCTTTGCTCCTCACGTGAATCAATAAGCCTTGGTCGACCATGACCCTGTCGCCAGTACTCCACTGTTCCTTGCTTGGAGCACTTTTGACAGAGACTGACCACTGCAGACCAGGAACACCCCACAAGAGCTGCAGTTTCGGAGATGCTCTGACCCAGTCATCTAGCCATCACAATTTGTCCCTTGTCAAACTTGTTCAAATTCTTACCCTTGCCCATTTTTCCTAGCCCGGTCTTACCAGACTCTTGTACATTTAATTTGTACAGAGAGTCTGGCCACTCTTCATTGATGAGCATTTCTTACTCTGTTTAAGTTTAAAACCATTGGATCTGCAATAACCAATCACTAACGTTTGGTCGTGACGCATGTCGTGCGCCCTTCGCCTGTTTCTCACATGGAAATCCGTCAAAATAAACGTACAGGCCACCTCAGTGATAAAACCATAGGATAAAACCTGAAACTCGTGCATTCGGCTTGTGATTTATTCACGCCACGGCGGAGAGGAGAGTTTTGTGATCGGGAACGCGCCGCTCATGTGGTACGTAACATGATTGTATGCTGTAAATAAAATGTCATATGCTTGGTATGATAATAAATGCTGCTAAAAATATGGACCAATTCAAATGTTTACATGCTTTTATTTTAAAGGTGCCCTAGAATGAAAAATGTAATTAACCTTGCCATAGTTAAATAACAAGAGTTCAGTACATGAACATCACATACAGTGTGTCTCAAACACCATTGCCTCCTCCTTCATATGTAAACCTTGTTTGTGAAAAACACCACGAAAAAACATTTTCAACATAACGCCAACTGTGACGCAATCGATGTACGCCCCCAAAATTTGCATGTCAGCCCATGTTCATTTTCAGGCGGAACTGACGGAGCCGAATCATCGGGACTGCAGTTAAACAAGCGTCATGCGAGGATAGCGAAAATGGCAGCTCTCATGGACACATATCATGTTCCAGGCTGTGCAGGGGACGTGAGGACTTTCAATTTTCTTTTGTTTAGTGCTGGCTTCTGGGCACTGATTCGACCATGGAGGCCATTTCGAGACAGAATCCGACAAACTGTTCTGGTTGACACAGGGACTTCAGGTGACCAGGTCTCGTGGAGCTCTGCTGCAGTGGAAAATGGGCTGGCCTTGGATTTTCGAGCCAACAAATGGTCTTCTGGAGCAGTTGTCTTGCAGGGTCTGCCTGACCTGGGCTTGTCAAAAACGTCTCAAGTCTCTTCAAATCTTTTTTTTATCCTCTGTACTTGAAGCTGAGACACATTGAAGGTGTCTGCCACATCAGCAGTGGATCTGGTCTTCAGCCTCTTGATAATCAAAACTTTAGTCTCAGGGTGAATCTTAGGCATGTTTGCAGAGGTCTAGTTGCAGTTGATGTGAAGGTCTAGTGTACTGGGGTTCTTTTTATACACACTTGAGACCTAATTGATCCATTATTAGTCACAGGTGAAGCTCATATGACAAGGTGACAACACTTATGTCTTTACAAAAATTGACTCAATGGGGTTTACCAAGCTGTGAATATTAGAATACTTTTTGAAAGTTTAGTTTTTCACTGAAACATTATCACAAAAGCTGGTGGGATTAAAATGAGCCCTTTCTTGTAAAAAAATCTTGATTAGAAATATATTTCAGCGGCACTTTAGGTCAATTTGTACACAAGCGACAAGACTTTTGTCAGGGACTGTACACTTTAGAAAACAAGAAACTAAAAGCAAAATCATAACTAGATAGAATCATTTTAATAATATAGGATAAATATTAATTAAGGTTTTGATTATGAAGTTAATTAGGATATAAATATACACAGGTATATTGAATCGGCAGTGGATTTTAGAATCCCCCTTTCACCCTTTATTTAGATATTAGATAACAATTTAACATTATTTCAAATCATTCTAGGGCACCTTTAATTTGTTTGAGCAGTGATGAAATATATTGCTCTTATAAATACTTGCCAGCATTTTAAAGAAATACAAGTCTAGAAATACATCCAAATAACAGCAAAGTGCAGCCTAAACGGAGAGCTTGTTTGTATATGCATTCACCATCACAATTTCTCTCAGAAATGATGATCATGTTGGGTGCTCCACAGGGGTCAAAAATTATTATAAACAGTGAATTTTTAAGTGATATATTCTTGAAAACTCAGAGATGTAGATTTGGAGAGCTATTTCATCACCACATGACCTTGGTGTTTGTCAAAAGCATTAGGTAACTCGGACAGGGATTTTTACACAGGTGGTGGGAGCTGGACGGCAATAAAATCACTGACCAGCCCCTGTAAATGATGGCAATACCTTCCGACCCCACGAGAAACAGTTACTGTCCGAATAGGGCTTCAGCCAACTCCTTCACCACTAACGGAGCGGGCTGCAAAATCAAACTTTTCCCAAATTCCCCCAGCTGGGGAGGAGGGCCACCAACAATCCTCAGCAAAGATTGTTCTTGCTCCGGCTTTAACTTCTGGATATTCGGCAGCGGTGCCACAACAGAATGAATGGTTTCGTTCACATCTTTCTCCGCCGCCATTACTGAACTACAGCTCAAACTAGCGCACAACATCAACATCCTCGTTCTCAGCCACTCCCTCTGTTCGCTGATTGGACCGGTTAAAATTTGTTCAGAGAAAACCTAAGAATACACCACAGTCCCAGACGTAGTACTGAAGGAAAATGAAAATTGAGCAGAAGTACATAGGAGGGCAGAGCCAGGCTACATTTTTCCTGCTTCTAACACATCAACTTTGAAGACAAAATGTTCACTTGCTGCCTAATATGTCGTTAGCCTCATAGCATAATTACCCAAGTCATTTTTTGGCCAATATGATCTTGGCAATTATGCTATGAGGCTAACAATATCCCACCCACTAACAGGTGCTGTGATGAAGAGAGAATCAGTGTTATTCACTTCACTGGTCATAATGTTATAATCGGTGTATATAGCTCTCATTACACCACAAGGACTGCTCTCCTGGGGTGTATTCCAGAAAGCAAGGTTAACTTACTTGAGGTATGCTGGTTCCAAAAACGCATTCGGGAGGAAGTTCAGACAACTCGGAGTATGTTCCCGGTTAACTTACAAGACATTCTCATCAGAGCGATGAATGAGTGATTCATTAAGGAAACAAGCTAAGAGGGACGGCAATATTCTACTTCCTCTGCTTCTTTTGTTTAATGGCGAGTTACATAACCTACTTAATACACATCGCCACCTATTGGGTGGTTGTGCAATCATTTTTACCCAATGTTTTCTTTTAATAAGTAATCTTTATTCACTGAGAAAAAGTATTATATTGTTTGCTTGATGCTAATTGTTAGATGACAATAAAATAAATAATAAATATATTTGAATTGCATTAACATTTAAACTTCTTTAGAAATAATATATAATATATTGATATAACTGAAACAAAACTGGTTATAATAATAATAATTCATTACATTTATATAGTGCTTTTCTAGACACCCAAAGCGCTTTACATATAGAAGGGGGGAATCTCCTCAGCCACCACCAATGTGCGGCATCCACCTGGCTGATGCGACGGCAGCCATTTTGCGCCAGAACGCTCACCACACACCAGCTGATTGGTGGAGAAGAGACAGAGTGATTAAGCCAGTCATTATATGGGGATTATTAGGAGGCCATGATGGACAGAGGCCAAAGGGCAAATTTGGCCAGGATGCCGGGGTTAAACCCCTACTCTTTATCGAAGGACAAACTGGGATTTTTAATGACCACAGAGTCAGGACCTCGGTTTAACGTCTCATCCGAAGGACGGTGCTCTTTGACAGTATAGTGTCCCCATCACTATACTGGGGCATTAGGACCCACACAGACCACAGGGTGAGCGCCCCTGCTGGCCTCACTAACACCTCTACCAGCAGCAACCTGGTTTTCCCAGTTGGTCTCCCATCCAAGTGGGAAACCAGTCTTGGGCTACAGGGTGATATGGCTGCTGGCCATTATATTAATAACTAAATTATATAACGCACATGAAAACCTCTTAAGCAAACTAACCTGTTCTTATGTTCAGAGAGTGAGTTGCCATGGTTACTTACATACCCTGAAATTTACCTCCGTTTTTGGAACCAAAAGTTGAGGTTATCCGCTTACTTACTCTTTAACATACACATAACGTATGTCACATAACCAGCTTTCTGGAATACCGCCCTGGTCACAGATGAGTCCAACCCCTGTTTATATATATATAATACAATTTCATAACAAAAAATGTCACTATTGCAGCCAAAGTCATCTGTGAATGGCCTTCTGGCAGAGATGATCGCTAAGTTTGAAGAAGAACCTCCACTGAGCACCAAATCTTCAGCACTTGGTGACAATCCCAACGATCTACTGGCCTATGTGACAAATCTCAAAGTTAATGAAGGTATGTTTGGAATGGACAAAAGAAAAATGCAATTGTACATTATAAATTCAAATCGTATGATCTGTAATTTCTCTTATAGGTGGAAATCGGACTGATCAAGAGGTCAAAGTTTCTGTGATTGGTGGGGGAGATTTGGGAATAGCTGCCGTGTTGAGCATTATGGCGAAAGTAACTACATTATTGTCTTCTGTTTGCCAGAAATAGCTTATGGCTGCTTAACCACATTTTTATGACCAGATGGTAATGTCATACTTTCCGTCTCAGAGCTGTGTTGACAAACTGGTTTTGATTGACATCCCTGAGAGTTCAACCAAAGGCGGCACGATGGATTTGGAGATTTTCAGTTTACCAAAGGTCGAGGTCTCAAAAGGTGCTTTACACCATTACATCAACCATCACTGCAAATAGACAAACAAATAGTTTCTTTTCTCGCAATATCTGTCCACAACATGTCTGGGTTATATTTCACCTCAAAATCATAGAAAAGAAGGAGTCATATTTGGCTTTTGTGAGACTTATTTTCATGGCATTTAAACACATTTTCAAAATCTCATTGCCATTATATTAGTTATATAATCCCATAGTATTATTCATATTTATTAATTAGCTTTTATTTCTATATTTTCAGTTTAATTTAAATTTGAGTTTGCTTTAATAGTTTTATGTGCTTATGATCTTGTGTGTTGTCATTTAATAATTTCTAGGTTTAGTTTTAGCTATGCTAAGTTTTTCTCCTTATATTTATATTTTATTTTATTTTATTTATAGCTTTATTTCAATTAACACATTTAAAAAAAATGTTTTACTTAACAATTACAGCACTGATTCTTATTAATGTTATACAGTACTGGTCAAAAGTTTGGAAACCTTAATATTTTCAATGTTTTTTTAAATAATTATCTTATGCTTATCTAGCCTACATTTATTTGACAAAAAATGCTGAAAAAAACTGTAATATTATTGTAAATAATTATTACAATTTAACATAATGGTTTACTGTTTTAATATACTTTAAAATATAAATTTTTCCTGAATTTTCAGCTGCATCATTACTCTAATCTTCAATGTCACATAATCTTCATAAATCATTGTAGTATGATAGATTATTATCAATGTTGGAAACAGTTGTACTGCTTCCAATATGTTGTGTGTGTGTGTGTGTGTGTGTGTGTGTGTGTGTGTGTGTGTGTGTGATTAGATCATTTAAATTATAAGACCTCAAGCTAAATATTTGTTTTATTTTTTTTTTTTTCTTATTCTTCAAATAAGCATTTGAACACCCTGCTATTTTGCAAGTTCTCCCACTTGGAAATCAGGGAGGGGTCTGAAATTGTCATCGTAGGTGCATGTCCACTGTGAGAGACATAATCTAAAAAAAAAAAAAAATCCAGAAATCACAATATAGGATTTTGTACCTATTTATTTGTATTATACAGATGCAAATAAGTATTTGAACACCTGTCTATCAGCTAGAATTCTGACCCTCAAAGACCTGTTAGTCTGCCTTTAAAATGTCCACTTCATTTATTATCCTAAAGTAGATGCACCTATTTGTGGTCGTTAGCTGCATAAAGACACATGTCCACCCCATACAATCAGTAAGAATCCAACTACTAACATGGCGAAGACCAAAGAGCTGTCCAAAGACACTAGAGATAAAATTTTACAACTCCGCAAGGCTGGAAAGGGCTACGGGGAAATTGCCAAGCAGCTTGGTGAAAAAAGGTCCACTGTTGGAGCAATCATTAGAAAATGGAAGAAGCTAAACATGACTGTCAATCTCCCTCGGACTGGGGCTCCATCTGGGAAAAAGAATGATAAGTACCATCCCAAGATCACCATCCCTAGGCAAGGCAAGGCAAGTTTATTTGTATAGCACATTTCATACCCAATGGCAATTCAAAGTGCTTTACATAGAAATTAATTAAAACAGTGGTAACAAATGCATGAGAAAAAAAAAGAATACCATAAGGACGAATAAAGAATTAAAAACAAGCATAGTTAAAACAGTCGTAAAGATATAGTAATTTAAAAAAAATAATCATAAAATAAAATAAAATATTAATAATAAAAAAAATAATAATAAAAAATAAAAATAAAATAAGATAAAATAAAATAAAATGGTCAGATCCACAATAATGGTCTGATATAAAAATAAACATTCTTCAGTTTACTGCCTACATACATGTACCATCTTAATTAGAACACCTCTCATTCATTTCTTTCTCAAACACGTTCATAACATCCATTTTAATCACTATTCCCTGATTTTTACTCAGAAACCTTCTTGTTAAAACCCTTACTCACTCATCATACCCTCCACAGATTTACACATACTCAAACCTTATTGTCAAACTTACTATTTCCATCAAACCCAGTTTTCACTCGTCATATTCAACTCAAAAGAACATATAAAATAAACAATAACCAAAGATAAGAACAAAGGTAAACTAAAACAATTATAAAAAGAATAAAGAGATAAGATAGGGTGCAATCAGTCGGACATACAGTGCTCGGAGCTCATTCAGTAAACGCACAGCTAAACAGATGTGTTTTGAGTCTGGATTTGAATGTGGCTACTGTTGGAGCAAATCTGATCTGTTCAGGAAGCTGGTTCCAACTACGGCTGGCATAATAGCTAAAAGCAGACTCTCCTTGCTTTGAGTGAACTCTTGGTATTTCTAACTGACTTGATCCTGCTGATCTGAGTGATCTGTTGGGTTTATATTTAATCAGCATATCTGCGATGTATTGGGGTCCTAGCTCATTGAGTGATTTATAAACAAGTAATAGTACTTTAAAGTCGATCCTAAATGTAACTGGAAGCCAGTGTAAAGACCTGAGGACTGGTGTGATATGGTCATATTTTCTGGTTCTGCTCACAATCCTGGCAGCAGCGTTCTGTATGAGCTGCAGCTGTCTAATGGTCTTTTTAGGAAGGCCAGTGAGAAGGCCGTTACAATAGTCCACCCTACTGGTGATGAAAGCATGAACGAGTTTCTCTAAGTCTTGCCTGGAGACAAAACATCTAATCCTTGCAATATTTTTCAGATGATAGTATGCTGATTTAGTTATTGCTTTGACATGACTACTGAAACTCAGGTCGGACTGTAAAATCACTCCAAGATTCCTGACTTGATTTTTTGTTATCAGGCCTTTAGCCTCAAGATATGCGTTCACCTTGAGAATTTCATCTTTGTTTCCAAATGTAGTGATTTCGGTTTTGTCTTTGTTTAACTGAAGATAGTTTTGGCACATCCAGTTGTTAACTTCATCAATGCATTTGCACAGGGAGTCAATGGGGCTGTAGTCATTAGGTGATAGTGCTAAGTAGAGCTGGGTGTCGTCAGCATAGCTGTGGTAAGCAATATTGTTCTTTTTCATTATTTGGCTCAGTGGCAGCATATACAGGTTAAACAGGAGTGGTGCAAGAATGGACCCTTGTGGGACTCCGCATGTCATGGATGTCCACTCAGACTTATGGTCTCCTATACTCACCTAATAACCTCTCCCTTCTAAGTATGATCTGAACCATTTGAGGACCATTCCAGAAAGCCCAACCCAGTTTTCCAGCCTGTCTAGAAGTATGTTGTGGTCAACAGTGTCGAATGCAGCACTGAGATCCAGTTGTACCAGAATTGATGTTTTGCCTGTATCAGTGTTTAAGCGAATATCATTTATAATCTTTATGAGCGCTGTCTCTGTACTGTGATGTGGACGGAAACCAGATTGAAAATTGTCAAAGTATCCATTTGAGCGTAAGAATTTGTTCAACTGATTGAAAACAACTTTTTCAATGATTTTGCCTATGAAGGGGAGATTTGAGATTGGTCTGTAGTTGCTCAATATGGAGTTATCCAGATTTCTCTTTTTCAGAAGAGGCTTAACTATTGCAGTTTTAAGGGCGGTTGGAAAAGTCCCATAGAGAAGTGAGGAGTTTACCACTTCTAGGAGATCTGCTTCTAAACAGTTAAACACACTTTTGAAGAAAGAAGTGGGGAGTGTGTCTAGGGCACAGGTTGATGTTTTAAGATGCTGTACTGTGTCTTCTAAAATTTTGCAGTCAATAGCGTCGAAATCTGACATGGTAATTTTCCGAGGGTTTGGTATGATCTGACTGACCCCAGAGCAACTAGAGGATGTGCTGATCGCCTTTCTGATATTATTGATTTTCTCTGAGAAGTAGGAAGCAAACTCACTGCACTTACTGTCTGAGAGCATTTCACTAGGAGTCTGACTCGGGGGGTTTGTTAGTCTCTCGACAGTAGCAAAAAGAGTGCGCGTGTTGTTTATGTTTCTGTTTATAATATTTGAGAAGAAGGTCTGTCTAGCTTTGCCTAGTTCAACATTGAAAGCATGAAGGGTGTCTTTATAGATGTTATAATGGACTACAAGTTTTGTCTTCCGCCACATGCGTTCAGATTTTCTGCATTGTCTTTTCATTATTTGAACTGCTGTTGAGTTTCTCCAAGGTGCTTTTTGTTTGGTACTCTTTTTCTTGACTTTTAGAGGAGCAATATCATCAATTACACTCTTAACTTTTGAGTTAAAGGAGTCAAGGAGAAAATCAACAGAGTCTGCAGATATGCTTGGTGTTAGAGATAAAGCCTTCATAAACAGCACATTAGTGTTCTCATTTAAGCATCTCTTTTTGACAGAGACAGATCTAGCTTCAATGGCAGGAGAGATTGATATATCAAAGAAAATACAGAAATGATCAGACAGTGCCACATCCTTAATAACAATTGATGAAATGTTTAGACCCTTACTGATAAGTAAATCTAGAGTGTGTCCACGATTGTGTGTGGGTCCATTTACATGCTGTGTCAAATCAAAAGTGTTAAGAACAGTCATAAGCTCTTTTGTTGTACTGGATTCAATATTGTCTATGTGAATGTTAAAATCCCCAGCAATAGCAAAACAGTCAAACTCTGAGGAAATTATTGATAACAGTTCTGTAAAGTCCTCAGTGAAGCCTGCAGAGTATTTTGGAGGCCTATAAATAATGATAAGCAGGATGCGTGGAGAACCTTTTAACACAATACCCAGATATTCTAGAGACAAATAGTCACCAAATGATACTTGCTTACATTGATAGAAATCTTTAAAAAGAGCAGCAACACCCCCACCTCTCCTAACAGATCTGCAAACACTCATAAAAGTAAAGTTAGGAGGGGCTGCTTCATTGAGGACTGTTGCACTACAGTTTTCTTCTAGCCACGTTTCATTTAGAAGCAGAAAATCTAGGTTGTTAGTGGTTATTAAGTCATTGACTAGAAATGATTTGTTCTTAAGTGAACGGATGTTTAAAAGCGCTAACTTAACAGTAATAATTTTTTTCTCCACATTAATCCTATTTTGGCAGGTAACAGGCAGCAGATTATATTGGTTTATTAAACGGCCTGACAAGGCCTTAGACTTTCTTTCACGTAACAGAACAGAGATAGAGAAAGAGGCAGGCACACTGGGTTCCCCCTTGTTTTGTAAACATTTGATAAAGTTACTGTTATCATAGCGGGGACCCAAAACACATCACTGAGAGCTGGAATCAGTTGTTTTTGGTTCACCTACAACAGATGGAGGCGGGTGTGGGCCCTGACGTTGTGACCGAAGAAATCTCACAGGAGGAGGGCGAGGACGAGCTGGGCCCACAGGCTTTGGTGTTTGTGGGGCTCCACGATTTTTGGTCGATATTTGGGGGCTCATAGCGATCGAGTGTGATAGTCTGATTCCAGCATGAACCAAGTCCTCCATTTTCTCTGAGAAGCTCAGATGCGGGGATGCTGGAGAGAGGAATGACATGTCCGGTGAGAGGGGCTGTTTCTCTGGTGTTATCGGAAGTTGAAATATGTTGTCCTGGCTTCCCTGTCCATTTTCCAGAAAATCATCCTTGGGTGCTGAATCTTGGAGCAGATCTAATCCTTCACAGTCAGTCTGTGGTGAGCTCTGTGGGCAGGGCTCAGCTCGGAGTGTGTCCGTGAGCAATTGTTGTTGTGGGGGCGTGGTCTTATCATTGTCCTTGTGGGATGTGTCAGCCACATGTCCATTCAGCTGCTGAAAAGAAGTCCTGTGGTCGTCCATACTCTGTATCAGGTTGAGTGGGTTAGAACACACAGCTGAAGGATGATGAAGGGAAAAATAAATATTGTCCTTTAACACTCTTGCACCAAGTTTGTTTGGGTGGTGGCCATTTGATGTAAACAATTGTCTCTGGCTCCAGAAGAGATTAAAGTTGTCGATGAAATTCACTCCCTTCATCATGCAGGTTTTTTGCAGCCATGTATTAAGCCCAAGCAACCGTGAGAATCTATTTGTTCCTCTTGCTGGCAGTGGTCCACTGATGAACGGCTGAACTTTCAGTTTGCTAAGTGTTTCAAAAAGTTCATTGAAATCCCTTTTAATGAGTTCTGACTGCTCTCTCTGAATATCGTTCTTTCCTACATGAATGATAAGTCGATTTGCGGTCTTATGTTTTATCAGGATGTTCTGAATTTCCCTGTTTACATCAGAAATGGTTGCTTGTGGAAGGCAGCATGTAGTTGTATCTCTGCTGCTAATGTTTCTGACTGTAGAGTCACCCACTATCAGAGTCCTTGGCTCGGCTGCGCTCTGAGCTGAGGGCCGCTGTCTGCTCGACCTTGAGCGCCTGTTAGCATTAGTATTAGCTGTGGGCTGATGCAATCCGTGTTCGATCACATTCATCACGTTTGGGGATTCATCACCCTCATTCATTAATACTTCAAATCTGTTTTCGAGATGTATCGATGGTGGTCGGAAACTAGTGTTTGCAATCCTTGTGTCTGGGGTAGAGCATGCTACTGCAGCAATATATGAAGCTCGTGACAATCTGACGTCTCGAGTGCGTTTGGGTCTTGCCCCCTGTTTGTGCCATCGATTAATGTGTTGATCAGTTACTTGTTTCTCTATCTGTTGAGTAGCACTAAATTTACGGGACTCACCAGCTGTGTGCAGAGGACGTTCGTGATGAAGCTCTGCTGTGTGATTCGTCCGGTTTGGTAGTTGCGCAAATAACTTTGTTTCAAGAACTGCAATCCGTTGTGAAAGTCTGTGGCAGTTTGTGCAGCAAGTAGATTCTTGAACTAAAAGAGGCATTTTCTTATCCTTTTGATAGTAGGCAGCTGTGTTTTCCCTTCCGGAATGTAAGCTGATGGAAGGGAGAGGCTGGTCAGATGAAGTGTTCGCTTTTTTGTAGTAATCCAGTCTCCAGAGTTTCAAGTTTTATCAAAAAAGTTAAGCTTTGTTGTTTGAGCGCTGTGTTGATTTGCTGAAGTTGAAGTTATGAGATAAAATATAGAAGCGATAGAGCAAAGCGCGGAGCAGTAAGCAAGAGCGTCCGAACAGTAGCGAAGCAGGAAGCAGAAAAGCCCTACTGTGAAGCATGGGGGTGTTTTTCTGCACATGGGACAGGGCAACTGCACTGTATTAAGGAGAGGATGACCGGGGCCATGTATTGCGAGATTTTGGGAAACAACCTCCTTCCCTCAGTTAGAGCATTGAAGATGGGGCGAGGCTGGGTCTTCCAACATGACAATGACCTGAAGCACACAGCCAGGATAACCAAGGAGTGGCTCTGAAGGAAGCATATCAAGGCTCTGGCGTGGCCTAGCCAGTCTCCAGACCTAAACCCAATAGAGAATCTTTAGAGGGAACTCAAACTCCGTGTTTCTCAGTGACAGGCCAGAAACCTGACTGATCTAGAGAAGATCTGTGTGGAGGAGTGGGCCAAAATCCCTCCTGCAGTGTGTGCAAACCTGGTGAAAAACTACAGGAAACGTTAGACCTCTGTAATTCCAAACAAAGGCTAGTGTACCAAATATTAACATTGATTTTCTCCGGTGTTCAAATAGTTATTTGCAGCTGTATCATACAAATAACTGGTTAAAAAAAATCATACATAGTGATTTCTGGATGTTTTTTTTAATTTTTAGATTGTCTCTCACAGTGGACATGCACCTACGATGACAATTTCAGACCCCTCATAGCAGGGTGTTCAAATACTTTAACTACTTCAACTACTTATTTTCCTCTCTCTCTCTCTCTCTCTCTCTCTCTCTCTCTCTCTCTCTCTCTCTCTCTCTCTCTCTCTCTCTTTCTCTCTCTCTCTGTATGTATGTATGTATGTGTGTGTATATATATATGTGTATGTATGTATAATATATGTATGTATGTTTCTCAGTTTTTTACTGTGCACATTGAACAATGTATTTAACCTCTCCTACACCACATATAGTGCCTTTAATCTCAATTTCATAGACCTGTCGGCCTCAGCGGGCTCGAAAGTGGTGGTGGTCACAGCGAATGCCTGGAGTGATGAGCAATCATATTTGAGTGTAGTTCAGACGAATGTGGACATGTACAGAGGAATCATCCCTCGTCTCGCTCAGCTGTGTCCAAAAGCTGTGCTGCTCATCGCCTCTCAACCAGGTCAGTGACCGGCTGCTGGCTTAGCCTGTGCTTAAAGACAATATGACATCAAAATGTCCCATTTATAATACATTGTTACACCACTGCTAAAAATGTATTTGGCATTAAATAATTAATTCAAGAGATTAAACAAGTGAAATCTTTATGAGTGAGTCATTAAATCATTCATTCAACATAGATATTTCGTAAATATTTGTTATTTTGTTAAATTGTCTGTTCAGAATCGCGATATCTGTTTGAAACAAACAAATTGTGATTCTCAATTTAACCATGATCATGATTTAGTTGCTTTTTTTGACCACTAATGTGACCACTGCCCTTAATGTTCACAGTGGACATTATGACACATGTTGCGTGGAGACAAAGTCATCTTCTGCCCAGTCAAGTGATTGGTGTGGGGTGTAATCTGGACTCGGAGAGACTGTCTCACATCATCAACATTTCACTGGTGGCAAATAACACAGGCAAGCAGGCCTGGGTCATCGGAGAACTCTCAGAGAACAAGGGTGAGTGGATCAGGCGCCGCTTGACATATTTTAAAGTGTTCATGAAATTTTCACATTATGATATTATTTTCATCAAAGAAAGCATCATGGTCACATCAGCACCTCGGGTGTCCACTGGTGCTCTTAGGTCAGAGTCTGGTTTTAAATACATTTGACCGCTCTCAATGGTTGTCCCTCAGTGGCGGTGTGGGGTAATATGCAGCCGGGAACTGACCAACTACAAGCGTTAACCCCAGTGTCCAACTCCACCAAACCCTTGATGGACAGGTAAGGGTCTAAATCATCACCATAAACATGTATTTTTCATATTGTTTCTAATAGAAATTTAAAAATGAATTGTATTGGTTTGTTATTGCATTATGAAGTGTGAACTGGGATGTTTTCAGGGCGATGGAGATGCTTAAGGGCAGAGGTCAGAGGTCATGGTCAGTTGGGTTATCCATTGCTGGCATCATTCACAGCATCGTAACAGACCAAAGGAAAATACACTCCGTCACAACACTGGCTGAGGTATGAGACGCAACTTTGTGGTCAGTCCTACATGTGCGTTAGTGATGAGAGGATTAATATGCAATTTGACTTTCATATTGTGATCTTAAAGGGGTGATGAATTGATTAATCAACTTTCCCTTGAGCTTTTGATATATAAAAGGTCATGATAATATAAGAATGTCCTGTATTGCTGCCTTCACGTGCTATCGGAAATTTGATTATTCCCACTTCTGAAGTCGTGATTACGAGCTCATCGCATTCAAATGTTGAAATGGGAGGGCATTCGTGTGTAATTTGACATTGTGTTTGTTTGATAAAGACGTTTACGAGCCCTGTGATCAAGAGAATCATTCGGGTTGCCGCTTTCAAAACAAACCCTTCCCTCATGTTAACTGAAAAGGGGAGCTGAAGCTCATTAAATAAAGCTAATCTTATCCAATCCAAGCCGTGGGCGTTTACTTCCAAGTCTCTACTGTGGCACGGCCATCAAGAACCAGCGTTCAGAAGACATCCTCAAAACCAGTAAAAAATAGCCTATTACTTATTCATTATGATGCTTTTAAATGTTAAAAACACAACAAATGTCATTAGTTGACCTCATTAGTTGATAACAAAGCCAGTTCATGACACCTTTAAGATTCAAATTGTCCAGTTTTTCAAAATTGTTTTTTTCTGTTTTGGAAATGCAAATCATATCGAGTGCATTAATGTCTGCACACCTGTGTTTGTTCTGGATATTTTCTTTTCGATTTTGATTTGTTTGTGTTATAAGCCATGACACCCAACCAACCAGTTATGAATTGAATCACAACATTGCAAACTTCTGTTCGAAGCAAAAAAGCCTTTGAGAATCGGTCAAAAAGACAAAAGTACAAGGCTGTGCACTTAACGGCTTTAATGAGGAAAAGAAATACAATCCTATGAAGCATTGCGACTGTCAATCAAATGAAAAACAATGGTGAACTAAATTATATTTTATTGCAAAATATGCATATACATGCAAAAAGTGAACTCGGTTATGTAATTTGCTGTGCTTCATGGGAGTAGACGTTCCCTGCAAAGCTCTTTAGGCACCATTTGCTTGCCTTGATTCTCTGCTTAGTGGAATTTTCTGTACAACATCATGGGTAATGTAGTTTTTCACCACAAATTCCACTATTAAGTACAATTATAAAAAAAAGTTGACATATTGCAAACAGATGGCTTCAACCAAAAGCATATACCATCTTTTAAAGGGATAGTTAATTTTAAAATGAAAAATAGCCCATCATTTATTCACCCTCGAGTCATCCTAGGACATTTAGGATGAACGCAATCTGAGTTATATTATAAATATCCTTACGCTTCCAGGCTTTATAATGGCAGTGGATGGAGGAAGTAAATTTGAAGCCCAAAGAAAGTCAGCGTATCCATTCATAACTGTTGATCGAGGCATTATGAAGTGAAACTTAAAGCCGCACTTGGCAACTTTTGCTCTCGGGGTCTCCCTGAAAAAATAATGTCCTCAACTACTGTCGTAAGATCTGTCATTCTACAACAGGGGATGCCATCGCGCGTGCATTTGTTGACATGACAACCCTGATAGCCCTGAACTAGTGATGCGCGGGTCGTCTCATAATCCGCGGACCCCGCATGTCTATTTAATGGTCGCGGGTGCGGGGCGGGTTGTAAAAATATATACAGTAGTGCGGTGCGGGCCAAATAACTTCATAAAAGCGGCCCGCGGGTTGGTGCAGCACTAACAGTTAACCTGAACACTGCAGGAGGAGTTCACATGCAGGTGTTCTTCTGGCAGCGCGTGTGAAATGTCTTCATCCCAGGTACAGTCAGTGGCATATGTTTCAGCATGTCATATGAATATAATTTCATGGGTTTTATTTTTTTCAAACACCAAATAATCACGATTTACAAGCCAGCGTCATTACAGTAGTCTATTGGTTACCGTTTTACAGAATCTATATGATCCTTCAGTTCAATGTTTGAGTGGTAGGTAATCACCGTAACAAGCAGGACAGCATCGGTCGGGCACGCCTCCTTCAGCTCACGCCGACGAGCAAACGCTGGTCACATGTTGATCCTCGTCCTGCCTTTAATCCCATCACTTTTTCGTTTCCTCTTATTGCTTTCCACCAACAAAACCTTTTCTTTCTTATTTGTCTCTGCTGCTTCGGACTTGAATATATTATCCGACAAACAAAGTTTGCTCGCACGTCCAAATTTAAGGAAGTGTGGGTGTTGGTGTCGGTGACGTATATGCCGTAAAGCAGTCGAATTTTGTAGTTCTTTTTGTTCTCGGGTTACTACCCGAAACTCAAATTTTAAAAGTACGATTAAAAACGATACAGACCCCATCAGGCTATGGCAGACGTGTCATTCAACCTATTGTAAGTCGATGTATCATCACAAGAGTCTTGAAAATATATTATGAAGGTTGAAAAGTTACCTAGTGCTGCTTTAATAAAGTAAAATATCTAGCTTCCGTCAGACTGTATTCAACTAACACAAAGTATTGGTGAGATGGTGGTTATAATTTTCCCACCGGTCAATCAACACGCGACAACACCATTAATCATGTGTCACCGGCAGGGCCTTTTAAATATCTAATTCTGAACCAAAAGTAAAACGCGCACTGGCATTCATAACGGTGCGGAGAAGTGCGAGTGTTTTCAATTGATTCATGAACTGAAAACGTGCCAGTGGATCCGCACCGTGAATGACAGTACGGCCGGGATTGTACTTTCGGTTTAGTAAACCCTTAACCCAGTCAACAACAACTATCGCAGCAAGCCTAACAGAAAGTATAACGCCTCTCGTGCCAGTTACGCTGTTTTCATAAGTTGAATATGGAAGACAGTCCACCGGAAGCTATATCTTTTACCTTATGTCATAAATATGGATATTTTTCTTACACAAACCCATCGCTTCGCTTCAAAACGCCTTTATTAACCCCCCGGAGCTGTGTGGAGCACTTTTATAATGGATGGATGCACTTTTTATAGGCTTAAAATTTGGACAGCCATTTACTGCCAATATAGAGCTTGGACATTGGACACAAACCAGGACTTTTATATATATATATATATATATATATATATATATATATATATATATATATATATATATATATATATATATATATATATATATATATATACAGTCTTGTTCAAAATAATAGCAGTACAATGTGACTAACCAGAATAATCAAGGTTTTTCGTATATTTTTTATTGCTACATGGCAAACAAGTTACCAGTAGGTTCAGTAGATTCTCAGAAAACAAATGAGACCCAGCATTCATGATATGCACGCTCTTAAGGCTGTGCAATTGGGCAATTAGTTGAAAGGGGTGTGTTCAAAAAAATAGCAGTGTGACATTCAATCACTGAGGTCATCAATTTTGTGAAGAAACAGGTGTGAATCAGGTGGCCCCTATTTAAGGATGAAGCCAACACTTGTTGAACATGCATTTGAAAGCTGAGGAAAATGGGTCGTTCAAGACATTGTTCAGAAGAACAGCGTACTTTGATTAAAAAGTTGATTAGAGAGGGGAAAACCTATAAAGAGGTGCAAAAAATGATAGGCTGTTCAGCTAAAATGATCTCCAATGCCTTAAAATGGAGAGCAAAACCAGAGAGACGTGGAAGAAAACGGAAGACAACCATCAAAATGGATAGAAGAATAACCAGAATGGCAAAGGCTCAGCCAATGATCACCTCCAGGATGATCAAAGACAGTCTGGAGTTACCTGTAAGTACTGTGACAGTTAGAAGATGTCTGTGTGAAGCTAATCTATTTTCAAGAATCCCCCGCAAAGTCCCTCTGTTAAAAAAAAGGCATGTGCAGAAGAGGTTACAATTTGCCAAAGAACACATCAACTGGCCTAAAGAGAAATGGAGGAACATTTTGTGGACTGATGAGAGTAAAATTGTTCTTTTTGGGTCCAAGGGCCACAGGCAGTTTGTGAGACGACCCCCAAACTCTGAATTCAAGCCACAGTACACAGTGAAGACAGTGAAGCATGGAGGTGCAAGCATCATGATATGGGCATGTTTCTCCTACTATGGTGTTGGGCCTATTTATCGCATACCAGGGATCATGGATCAGTTTGCATATGTTAAAATACTTGAAGAGGTCATGTTGCCCTATGCTGAAGAGGACATGCCCTTGAAACGGTTGTTTCAACAAGACAATGACCCAAAACACACTAGTAAACGGGCAAAGTCTTGGTTCCAAACCAACAAAATTAATGTTATGGAGTGGCCAGCCCAATCTCCAGACCTTAATCCAATTGAGAACTTGTGGGGTGATATCAAAAATGCTGTTTCTGAAGCAAAACCAAGAAATGTGAATGAATTGTGGAATGTTGTTAAAGAATCATGGAGTGGAATAACAGCTGAGAGGTGCCACAAGTTGGTTGACTCCATGCCACACAGATGTCAAGCAGTTTTAAAAAACTGTGGTCATACAACTAAATATTAGTTTAGTGATTCACAGGATGTTGAAAAAAAATGTTTGTACAAAATAGTTTTGAGATTGTACAGTCAAAGGTAGACACTGCTATTTTTTTGAACACACCCCTTTCAACTAATTGCCCAATTGCACAGCCTTAAGAGCGTGCATATCATGAATGCTGGGTCTTGTTTGTTTTCTGAGAATCTACTGAACCTACTGGTAACTTGTTTGCCACGTAGCAATAAAAAATATAGTAAAAACCTTGATTATTCTGGTTAGTCACATTGTACTGCTATTATTTTGAACAAGACTGTATATAACTGATTGTATTCGTCTGAAAGAAGAATGTAATATACACCTAGGATGACTTGAGTGTGAGTTAATCATGGGGTAATACATTTTTTGGGGGGTAAATTGTCCCTTTAACAACACATCTATCTTTAAAGGGTTTACACATTATTGTTATATCGTTTCCCTATGCAGAAAGTTTTTATTTACAGAACTCAAATGTTGGACTCTAAAGGAGTCACTGAAACAAATTGTTTTGCAATACAATGTTAAAGATGCAGTTAAAGATCATCTATTTTCAAGCCTCTATCGTCTCTAATATGTGTGCATTTCCTTCAGGGTTGGGGTGGAATCGGTTCCAAAGTGTTCCTCAGCTTGCCGTGCATCCTCGGGGAAAATGGCTCTACCAGATTAGCAGGTGTGGCTTTAGGTTCAGAAGATGAAATGAAGCTGAGGGAGAGTGTGGCGTGTCAGGTGAACCTCTTCATGCAGCTGAGATTGTAATTCAGGAACTGGATAAAACAGGATCAACTCTACACGCAGTATATTTTCTCTGCTTCTACCGCAGCTTTGAGGCACACTCTCAGGGGCTATTCACAGAAATGTCTAAAAGAATGAAGATGCAGTTTAGTCCTTTCTTCAACAAGTGCTTGTTTAATATTCTCACTGCAGCCACTGTGATGTGGACGTCTTGCATCGGACGTTATCTTAGCTTCCTGTGAAGCATTATGCATAATATTACTGCACTTCAATATTGTTTACAATATGAACTATGTGGATGCAATCATTTTTGTCAAATAATTTATTGATAGTGGTTACTGGTGCAAATAATGAACAATAGTGCCTTCATTGATAGTTAAATTATGGCTGAATGGTGAAATGAATGGCTTTAAGTGCTTGTTAAAAGGGCTAGTTCTCCTAAAAAATTAAAATTCTCTCATTTACTCACCCTTATTTTCTTTCTTCTGCTGAACACAATAGAAGATGTTTTGAAAAATGTCGATAACCTAACATTTAATTGAATTCCATAGTATTATATTTCCATATTATGGAAGTCAATGGGAGCGTGACCTGTTTGGTTACTGACATTTTTCAAAATATCTTTTGTGTTCAGCAGAAGAAAGAAATTCATACAGGTTTGGAACAAATTAAGGGTGAGTAAATGAGGACAGAATTTTCATTTTTGGGTGAACTATCCCTTTAAATGCCATTACCAATCAGGCAAATCTGTAATTTAGGTTTGCTTCAATGAATTAATTAAAGGGTGTGGGTTCCTAATGTGCTTTTCTGTAAGTGAATGTACATTTTCATTTCTAAAAATATAGATCCCAGTAATATATTTTATCTTGTTGTGCTGGCCATGTACCTCTGAATGTGCAATCAGACTTGAAGATAGCAGTGATGTAAATAAAAACTCCACTTTACTATATATAGTCTCATTATTGCAATAAAGAATTTTTTTTTTTTTTTTTTTTTTAAGCAAATAAAAAGTCAAATGAGCATAAACCAAAATAAAATTTAAAACTGAGGTTAAAACAACCATTTAACCTCCGAATCAATATATAGCAAATATATAAAGCAATTAAATATAGGCTCTTAATACAAATAAAGTACAAATGAAACTCATTCTATTTACAATCACACAATAAAGCCATAAAATGACCTTGCATTTACAGCTTCTTCATTTTAACAGTCACTGTGGCTGTATTTCCCAGTAAATACAGTTTGACCAAGCTGAGCTTAATTTCCACAAGGTGGCGCTAAAAGGCAGTGTATAGCACTAAGGTTTCCATATGGAGACATTTCAAAGGTAATTCCTTTTTGAGCAAATCAAGGACCACTGAAAAATGTCTTTAGATTATTGTAACTTCTTATGTCGGTGCGATTAGATCCTTGTTTACATTTCCTTAACATGATAACGTTTCCAAAGAAACAAAAACAACACAAAAATTGCACTAAGATATAAAAGAATCCCAAAAAACATAAGACAAATAAATGACGACAACTGATCAAATGGGGAAAACCTGAAAAATGCAGTCAAATCAATTATTTTTGCCTTCCATCCAGTTGAAAACCAATGCCACTGTGGTACTTTTACGTCTAACAAGGAACATGGTTTCCTCAGCTCTCAGAATGCCCCAGAAAATAACATACGGACCAAATGAACCCAAAAAAAAAAAACATTAGTGACGGTCACCTCTCAGGGTCCAGTGGAAATATCAATAGTTGCACCTCTCAATTTCTAAAATTATTTAAGGATTAGTTATTATCAAAATGAAGATCTACTCATCCTCATCTCATCCAAGATGCTCATGTCTCAGTGAAAGTTTTTTGAGGAAAACATTCCAGGATTTTTCTCAATATAATGGACTTCAATTGCAAGGTCCAAATCGATGCAGTTTCAAAGGGCTCTGCGTGATCCCAGCCGAAGAAAAGGGTCTAATCTAGTGAAACAATATAGACACACGTGCACACACACACACAAATGCTCAACTTTTGTTCTGGTTTTGCAAGAGGTATGGCGTCATCACGTCGAAAAGGTCACATCCATACGTGGAAGTACCGACCCAGTGTTAAACTGAATGTGCAAAGAATAAATCAAATGCCCTTTACAAAAATAAAGGTAACAACAATGTTAGAGGTAAACAACAATGTCAGACGATTCTGAAGTTGGAGGAGAACATGAAATGGGAGTTTTTCGGTACTAGTTCGGTCCTTCCATGGGTGTGACCTTAAGGACATGTTAATCTCATGCCATGAAGAAGCACAACATGTATGTATGTATATATATATAAGACTCTATTCCTCGTCTGGGATTGTGCGGAGCCTTTGAAGCCCTTTGAATCTGCATTGATTTGGACCTTCAGCTGTTGGTTGCCATTGAAGTCCATTGTGTGGAGAAAAATCCTGGAATGTTTTCCTCAAACCTTATTTCCTCAATACCTTTTCTTTTCGGCTAAAGAAAGAAAGACATGAACATCTTGGATGTTATCAGGAAATTTTCATTTAAAAGTGAACTAATCCTTTAAAGCTACCCCTCAAAAACACATTAAGACTCGTGGAAAACTGGTTACTCAACTCACTAATTGGTGATTCTGATAACCGCTAGATGCTCCTATCTTTCAATGCAACACATTTCCTGAAACAGACATTCACAAAACACAAACAGTCTAGCATCCTGTTTGAACACATGTTGCAACATAGGAAAATAATCACAACATCTAAAACATTCACTTTGTATCATTGAAGTATAAAAGTCCAAAAGATTAAAAGTTCACACTTCAGTTCACACGAACAACAGTACTTGCCTTATAAGGTTGATTTTTCAGCAACTAATGACTTGGAACATGCATTCGGTAGAAGTCTGAATCAGAGTGGACAGGAGAGAGCATTGTGTCTCGTGATATTTTGGGCGGTAGTCTTGGAGGTTGTGACTGACCCCCATCTTGTTCAGTCTGATTGCCTGGGACAGAAGACATGAGGAAGGGTCTATCTGCGAAGTCGGTAGGAGGTTGGGGGAAAATGCAGTCTGGAGTCACCCAACGGTTTGACTCCTCAGTGCATATTGGAGGCGGAGGGAATGGCGAAGAGTCAGGGGTGTAGAAGAACATAGATGGGGGTGGTCGAGTAAGAGACATGGCATCTTCTGAAGGAAAGGGAAGGGTGGGGTTTTTGAGGCCCAAGTTTGGGTTATGTGGCAATGCGGTTGCCATCTCCAACAGCCTCTCCACAGACTGATCCTCCTCTTCAGAGAGGTTGTCGTAATGCGAGGTGTTGGAAGGTCGCCGGTCACCTGAGGATGGCGGAACATACAGGTTGACGGGAAACTTGCTTAGCTGCCGATAGGATCTATACGAGGAAGGTGATGAAGATGGATCTTCTAAGATGAGATCCAAAGGTTGGGCAATTGGTGGTGGGGGAAGGTAAAACTGGACATCCTCTTCTAGAGGTAAAAGCTCGACCTCTTGTTCGGTACAGGGAAGAGGGGGAGGAGGTAATTCAGGGAGATTCAAAGAGTGGATACTGGAACAATCTGTTTGGGTTGTCTGGTACGGAGGAGGCCAGTCTTCAGACACCGCTGATATGGGCCTGCTGACACATTCACCCTTCAACGAAGGAGTCTCTGTTGAAAGTGGTGTTGGTTTGGGGCGGAGTAAATGATTTATTGGTTCAGGGGCACTGTCTTTGTTCTTCAGAGTGGACCCTGAATCTTCAGGTGTGGCTTGTGAGGGTGAAGAGTTGGAAGCTGATTGGGTGTGCTTTGAAAAAGGGGAAGATGAGGTAATAGTAGGGATGTGATTATAGCTGCTCTGGTTGTGGGTTGTGTCTTCCGCCTGAAGCTTGGCTGAGGTTTGACTGATGTGTGCAGCTGGTGGTAAGGGTACAGACTCGGTCTGGCTTACTGGAAGCAGCACTATTGGACGCTCCTCACCCAGTGGTATCTTTGGGAACTCGTCTCCCTTAGCTACAAGACAAACCCAGAAAAGACATTTGTTGTAACTGTCTAAAATTTTATTAAAAAAACAGGATGAGGAAAAAAAGAACATAGGTTTTCTAAACAACTAGGGGATATAAATGGCTTTGTCAAAGCTTCTCCTTATAGCATCAGACTGTAAAACTTATATTTTTGGGTTCTAACTGGAACCTTTTCCAGTTTTAGGAGTCTACACAGACACCAAATACATTCAGAATAGAATTATAAAGTACATCTAGTGAACACAATGGCCCTCATTTATCAATCTTGCGTAGAAACTGGTGTATATGTTGGCGTAAGATTATGCTTACACTCCTCTCATCGCCTGATTTATGAAGCTGTGCGTACCTCTGCAATCCAGGTGTACGCAATACCTGCCCTTGATAAATGCCGCGGCTGAAAACGATCGTCATTAGAATAACACGCCCCTATATATTCAAGTCTCCGCCTCCCCCACGCCCTCATTTTACGCCATGGACAAACAGAAGTCGGCAAAGAAGCGAAACTTCTCCGACGTGGAGATCGGGCGCGCTCAATCATCTCACTACTCCACTAGTCAGGGCACTGATTAGGACATAAGTCAATGGGCTGACTCCCTGATCAGTGCTCTGACTACTGAACTAGTGAGATGATTGAGACGCGCCCATCGAGACCATCACCAGGGAAGTGGAAAAAAACCCCGAAATTGTTTTATTTGGGAGTTTAAAGAGTGGAATTAAAGGCACCTACAAAAACAAAATATGGACACAAATAACGAGTACTGTTAATAGTGTGGAGGTTGAGAAGCGCACTCCAGCAGTTTAAAGCTGTTTGGATGAGAAATTACCATCACTGCATTATTTTACAGCACGTTTTGAAAAAATTAGCATTTAATTTCGTATCACGGCACATGTATTGGGGTGTAAAATAGTGATGATGATGTGGTGTGGAGTAAGATTCATTCACATTAATAATTACATGACGATTTGTAAGATTCTTCTTATGATTATTATTCTTAATGACGCTTGTTATTCAGAAGAAGAGTGTCGTTTTTATTGATTTTATTATTAATTAAAAGAAGAAGGTCATTTTTATTATTTTGTCAGTCTGAATTATTTTAGTCCCAGTCCATGTGCAGCTGCCGGGCCAGGCGGGCCTGAAACGTCAGATAAAGCGCACAGGCTCGCGACTGGAGGAATACATATGCCTACAAATCAAACGCTTTGGTAAAGTCACACAAATTAAACATTGACGTTCATGTTGCACAAAAGTAAACACTGAATGTTGTTGTTGTGGTTTTTAACAGTGGGTCATATAGCATATCTTGTCAGTGCGTTTTGTGGTGTTAGGAATTGCTTTTCTGCGCATTTTCCCACTAACTCAAACGTGCGTACACCACCTCCTGAGCTGGCGTAGGATTTGAGCGTGCCATACGCCAACGTCCATATTGATAAATCTCAAAGTCACCTTGGGTTTGGGTGTACGCAAGGTGTACGCTGGAAATTTGGTGTACGCACTTTTGATAAATGAGGGCCAATGTCCTCAATTATACTCTCTGGTATTTGCACAGAATTAAGTTTTTTACCTGGAGGAGGGAGGTCAAGCTTCATCCTGCGGAGTTCTGACATAGACGACTGTAGTTGCTCGATAACAACATCATCGCTCATGCTGAAGGAGGAAACAATACGGTCCTGCAGAAACTCCCTCAGGTCCTCCAGAGACATCTTCAGAAGAATCTCTGAAAGGAAGAACAAAGCTTTAGTCTTTATAAAACCAAATTAATCTCATCTACACTACCCATATAGCAGCAGAATATTGGTTGACACTATATCTAGGAAGCTCATGTACTACCACTACAAACGCTTTTGGTTTTTTAGCGCTACTGCCCAGACTAAATATAACATTATTTAATGTTCAATGGTGCAATGATAATCATTTATGAATAACCAAAAATGGGATTTGTATAGCTACCAGCTCTCAGTAACCCAAGCATTAACCACGATACAGTTCTGCGTTGTAACAGTAATAGCTCATGGATTGTCCATTGTGGATTCTGAACCTTCAATTACCAGGCCAGATATTTAACCATTAGGCTACAGAGATCCACCAAAGTGGAAAACTTACTTACTTTTGTACAATTTAAGGAGAGTATAGGCCATGGCGGTTAGAACCTTTTCTCCCTCTAATATGTAGATGTCCCAAAGACGTAGGGTGAGTGTGAAGGGTGTCTATGTAGTAGAAACACAACAGAGGCAAGTCATCATCCGGCTAAGCAGAGCTCCAACATGAATAAAACATTGGCAAGATTTTTCTAAGGGCTTCAGCCTAGCCATATAAATCTTTTAGCAGATAATGTTTCCAGTCTTTTTCACACGAAAACTCGCTGTAGGCGAGTGACGTGATTCTCTTCCTTGAATATTCGGCAAAGAGATGCATTTGGAATGGATTGTCCTGGCCTAGCAAGGGACAAATAAGCTAGTACAACTGAACCTTTTGTCCTGGCCTGGATTGGATCAAAGGAGAGGGGTTCCAGATAGATAGCGGGATTGCAATTTCACAATTTATCTATGCCTAAAAGGTACATATTAGTACCTTAGGCCCCGTCCACATGAAGCCAGCGCTTTCCCAATCCAATCTTTTTTTGTCCTCGTTTCATGAAATATCTGCGTCCACACGAGATTACCGAAACCGACTAAAAACGATGTAGTTTCTATGCCAGGCCAGTGTGTGGCGATGTAATTCTGCCACAGAAATACACTAAAAACGGAGAAGAAGAGTTGGGGCTGGAAGGGGTATAGCAGTGGTTGGAGGTGAGGCAAAATCTCACAATAAAATAACAATAAATACATTTGCTACTTAACAGATGTGTTTTACTAATGCCTACACCTACCCCAACCCAAAAAATACCCTTACAATAATGCAGATACGTTAATTAAATGACGCAATATTGATGTGCGCATGCCCAGTGGCCGTAGTTGTATCCCTTTAACTCTTCACCGTGGTGGACGTAGTGTGATGGCATCACCGTTTCAGAAAATATACGGATTCGTTGTACACACGAAAATGGAAGATTGCCGTTTTCAGATTTATCCACTTTGGGACCCGGTTTCAGAAAATATCGGATTCATGCTTCTAAAACGCCGGATCCGTGTGGACGAAACGCTGATACAGTACAAAATTTATACATATACAGCTAAACGCGTCTCCGTGTGGACGGGGCCTTAGTGTAGTAATATGTGCTCTGATGGTCCCACTATAAACCATTTAAGAGTAAATAACAATGGTGAAAATGTTGACCAGTTGAAAAGTATGCCTCACCCTGTCAATAAAACACTGAAGGAACCATTTGGTTGAGTAGATACCAGTGGACATCTGTTCCTTATCCTGAGTTGAAGACAACATTTAAAAAAATGATTACTTGTATTTTGTTAAAGCCAAGCAGGTTAAGGTTAAAATAAGAAATCTCACCAAGTGTTTTCTGAGTTTTGGAAGGAGTTTGGACAGTATTTGGTCATGGTGAAGCTGAAAACGCTGGAGTTTGGGAAAGCCTGGGATGAAGAATCCTTTTAGAAACCACAGAGAAAAACAGAGATGTATCTATAATTACAGCACGCTCTACAAAAACAAAAGGCATGTCTGTTTATCTAGATCGTGAAAGAGACTCACCATGCATTGCATGTTTCTGATTGGTCAGTAGCTGTGATAAGGCCCAGAATGCATCTTCCTCGTTCATGTACATGAGCAGAATGGCAGCTATCTGGCTCATCCCCTGACAGTAGCTCACTTCCTACACAAAGCCACATAAACAGCAGTTTTGTGTAAGTTAAAAAACATCAAACAAAATTCAGAAGTAGAGAATGGCCTAAACCCTAAGGAAATAATAATGCTCATTTGACTTAATTACAAAACATTTATTGGTTCTGTACTACTACTGCCATAGAAAAAGAATATCTCCAAAGAACGTCTCCTGATTCTCTCCACCTTTCTTTTTACAATCTCTTTCCCCCCTCCATCGTCCTCCTCTTGCCCAGCTGACCCACTTTGCACATTGGGAAGGAAAAGGAATATGCTACCATTTCCTGTCTCTTTGGGACCGACACACTCCTCATTTTTACAAACAAGGAAATATATGTGCATCTAATGTTCCAGCAGTTTTGTCAAACATCCTGTCTAACCATCATATATAAATATATATAAACAATGATTCTATGCACACAGGGTGTAATCTCCAGTTCTCAAGAACCAGATAATCAATCAAAAATTTTAATCCAAGATTTCTCTTATTTTATCCATCTTTAATACTTTTTTTTTTTTTGCTGAGCTCAGCACAATGTATTCTTGGGATTACCTTCTTCACAAACAATACTCCCCTGGTTTCACAGACCAGGCTTAAGTCAAGTCCCAGACTAAAATTCACGTTTGATCTGTTTTAAATGAAACTAACTTGGACTGACATTTCATAAAGGTGCCCTAGAATGAGTTGAAACAATATGTTAAATATGTGGCTTATTTAAGGGCAAAAATGGTCAAGATACAGTTTTACAGGTCCATTTACAACCCTATAAATTGTCCCTAGGATGTAATGTAATGCTCAGATTTTGCCTTATTTAGAAGGGTCATGAATATTAATGTTGAGCTCTGCTCTGATTGGCTTATTTCAGCAGCTCACACAAGTTTAGTTGTTCAGCAAAGCGGCTCTTTAGTCCTGACAGAACCCAGACCGACTGAATGACAGTTTAAGAAGAAAATCTCAAATGGAGATTGCTAAAATGGAGCTTACTTGTTTATTTATTTTTTCAGATCATCTGCGTGCGCGAGAGACAGAGCTTGCGTGCATATGCTTGCCAGATTGCACATTTAGGTAAAACACTGTATAGTATATGTTTTTTTTTTTTTTACAGAAAAGCTTTGATTAGGGGATTTAAATGACTGAAATCTGGCAACCCCAAGCACAAACGCTCGAAAGAACTTCTTTCCCCCCCGACCAAACCAAAACCAGTGTTTAGTTAAAGTTTTTATTTTTTAAACTACATTTTAGACTCGTCTTTTTTCATCAACGATATTGCATGTTTATATAACATTAGCCACAATGTTGGCTACGCAGTGACTGAGATGTACTCTGAAATAAAAGCATACAAAAACATTATACTTCAATTCTCAAAAATATAAACATATAATTTTTACAAAATGTTTAGAAACCTTGTCAAATGACTTTCGTTTTAACTTATATGGTGAAGAAGGTGACGTTAGCTAAAAGGATCGAGTAAGCGATCTGTAAGCAACTAAACTAATGTAGTATGACATACAATGAGGAAAATAAGTATTTGAACATCCTGCTATTTTACAAGTTCTCCCACTTAGAAATCATGGAGGGGTCTAAAATTGTCATCATAGGTGCATGTCCACTGTGAGAGACATATAGGTCCTTCTCAAAAAATTTGCATATTGTGATAAAGTTCATTATTTTCCATAATGTAATGATAATTTAACTTTCATATATTTTAGATTCATTGCACACCAACTGAAATATTTCAGGTCTTTTATTGTTTTAATACTTAATTCTCTAGATCAGTCAGGTTTCTGGCCTGTCGCTGAGAAACACGGAGTTTGAGCTCCCTCTAAAGATTCTCTATTGGGTTTAGGTCTGGAGACTGGCTAGGCCACGCCAGAACCTTGATATTCTTCCTTCAGAGCCACTCCTTGGTTATCCTGGCTGTGTGCCTCAGGTCATTGTCATTTTTGGAAGACCCAGCCTTGACCCATCTTTAATGCTCTAACTGAGGGAAGGAGGTTGTTCCCCAAAATCTTGCAATACATAGCCCCGGTCATCCTCTCCTTAATACAGTGCAGTTGTCCTGTCCCATGTAAAGAAAAACACCCCCATGCTTCACAGTAGGGATGGTGTTCTTGGGATGGTACTCATCATTCTTCTTCCTCCAAACACATTTAGTGGAATTATGACCAAAAAGTTCTATTTTGGTCTCATCTGACCACATGACTTTCTCCCATGACTCCTCTGGATCATCCAAATGTTTATTGGCAAACTTAAGACAGGCCTTTACATGTGCTGGTTTAAGTAGGGGAACTTTCCGTGCCATGCATGATTTCAAACAACGACGTCTTAATGTATTGATGGAACCATGAGGTATTGACGTGTATTACCAACAGTCACCTTGGAAACGGTGGTCCCAGCTCTTTTCAGGTCATCCTGTCCTCCTCCTGGCTCCTCCTGTGTAGTTCTGGGCTGATTTCTGATCTTTCTTAGGATCATTGAGACCCCACAAGGTGAGATCTTGCATGGAGCCCCAGTCCAAGGGAGATTGACAGTCATGGTTAGCTTCTTCCATTTTCTAATGATTGCTCTAACAGTGGACCTTTTTTCACCAAGCTGCTTGGCAATTTCCCCGTAGCCCTTTCCAGCCTTGTGAAGGTGTACAGTTTTGTCTCTAGTGTCTTTGGACAGCTCTTTGGTCTTCGCCATGTTAGTAGTTGGATTCTTATGCTGCGTTCACACCGCACGCGAATGACGCGATTTGCGCGAGTGATTTACATGTTAAGTCAATGCAGAGACGCGAATAGGCATTCTGCGGCGCGATTCGCGCGAATGAAGCGGCAATGATCACGCGAATTGAGCGTTTTGAACGCGTGATTCGCGCGAACCGTGCGAAACACGCAAATCGCTCAAGTTTAAAAATCTGAACTTTGGCGGATATTCGCGCCACGTTAACCAATGAGGAGCCTGCTTACTGCTGTCACGTGGTAAAGTGACGGATGGGAAACCCATAGGGAAAGCCCGAGTCCAGAGTAATTTAAAAATACTACTGTATTGTGTCACAAAATGTACTTTTAATAGTTTTTCAGGCAAGAATGTAGTTGTTTAAAGCTCAAATATGTGATTTATTTATTAAGAGAGCTCCTATTTGAAAATTTGATCTGGTGTTTTCGGAGGTGTGAGACCCAGGCGATCACCGGAGCTCAGCGCTCCTCAACCCCGGTGAGAGCAGCCTTAACTCGGATCGTCTTTCTGCCGACTGCCGCTGCCTGGCAGAACCCCCTCCCATGACGCGAATTCGCGTCTGTTGTGTAGTGAATGTCACACGCGAATGAGCACTTTTTGTATAAAAAAAACACAGATTTGAGCATTAAACAACAATATTATCGCCTGAAAAGTCTTCAAACTACGTTTTGTCACACATTAACAGTAGTATTTTTTACAGAAAAGAAGTCAAGTGACCCAGCCAAAATGACTAGCAGAAACCCCTCCCATGACGCGAATTCGCGTCTGTTGTGTAGGGAATGTCACACGCAAATGAAGCGAATTTGACGTGCGAATGAAGAGAATGGATTCAAAATGTTCACGCGTCCAACTTCGCGCGAATAGCGCGATTTATTCGCGTCATTCACGTGCGGTGTGAACGCAGCATTACTGATTGTATGGGATGACAGGTGTCTTTATGCAGCTAACGACCTCAAATAGGTGCATCTAATTTAGGATAATAAATGAAGTGGAGGTGGACATTTTAAAGGCAGACTAACTGAGGGTCAGACTAGACTTTAAGGATCAGAAGGACAGACAGGTGTTCAAATACTTATTTGCAGCTGTTTCATACAAATAAATAGTAAAAAACAAAAACATATATTGTGATTTCTGGATTTTTTTTAGATTATGTCTCCCACAGTGGACATGCACCTACGATAACAATTTCAGACCCCTCCATGATTTCCAAGTGGGAGAACTTGCAAAATAGCAGGGTGTTTAAATACTTATTTTCCTCACTCTACATATCTATGGTTGTATTTTGTAATACAAAATAATATTAACCATTGTCATTAGACACACTATTTATTATGTATTATGTAGTGTAGACACACTATGTATTGTACCTGGAGTTTCCTATTGTTACTGTACTAGCATCTTGCATTATCTAGACAATGCTCTCTCTCTAAGAAACTTTCAATTTAATCAGACATTTTTTATACAGTCAATAAGTGGATAAATCACTATTTACTGCTTGCAGGAATATAGTTGGAATTGCCCCTTTCTTCAGTTTTAGACGCTGAGCAAAGCTTGCTTGATATTGTCCCAAGTTAGAAAAACTGTCCGCTGTGAAATGGGCTGAGCAAACGAACTATTTTGAATTAAATTGTTGCGGTATCCGATTATAATAAACATCAACCAGGACTGTTGACATTTTTTATCTGTGGGAAGGGTATGAAAAGTCCTCACGTCCCCTGCACAGCCTGGAACATGACATTTGTATCCATGAGTTGCTGTTTTCGCTCTCCTCGTGTGACGCTTGTTTACCTGCAGAACTCAGATGATTTGGCCGCGCAGTTCCGCCTGACATTAAACATGTTCAGGCATGCAAATGTTGGGGGCGTACATATTAATGACCCCAGCAATTGCGTCACAGTTGGTGTTATGTTGAGATTCACTTATTTTTCAGTGGTGTTTTTCATGCACAAGGTTTACATTAGGAGGCAATGGTGTTTGAGACTCACAGTATGTGATGTCCATGTACTAAACTCTTGTTATTTCACTATGCACCTTTAAAAATATATCAGTCATTGTTTTGTCTAAATACCAGTAATTTTTTTCTAAAGCATGTTTATAAAAGCTACTTAAATGTCTTAATTGAACTAAGGCATAATCTGTAAAACCAGGCTGTAGTTTATTACAGCTTTAATTTTAAATGAATCCAACTTTAAAGGTTATACATTTTCAAACAAAAGGTTATATGCATTATCAACCTTAAACCCACACAAGCACAATTACAAAATTGAAAAAAAAAAAAAATTATAATGTTTTATTTATAACACACTTTTCATTCAGAAGAATCTCAAAGTGCTACATGGGAAAATTACTAAAAACAAGTAAAACTACAGAAAATAATGAAAACAATCAACAAAAAAGTTTCTGAGTTCTGCTTTAAACTGGTCCAGGCTCTGTACTGCTCTCAGCTCACCGGGAAGGTGGTTCCAAAGCCGCAGTGCAGCCGAGCAGAAAGCTTGGTCTCCCATGGTACATAGCCTGGTGGTGGGAACTTGAAGAAGTAGGTGGCCTGAAGATCTGAGGGTGCAGGTGGAGGATTTCAAAGTGATGAGTTCTTGAAGATATGGTGGTGCATGTCCAGTGATGCATTTATGTATGAGCAGGAGGATTTTGTAGTCAATCCGGGATGAAACGGAGCCAGTGCGGTGAGTGTAAAATGGTAACATAACCTCCCTTGAGGAACGTCACATGTAACAGGGAGCAACCTGGACTCACATTCTCCCAGTATAACACGCTCAGTCCTGCCAGAAAGGTAGGACTGAAACCACCAAAGTGCTGCTCCCGATAGTCCAACTGTATTGTGGAGACCAGAAGAATGGTATGGTTCAGGGTGTCAAATGCCGTTTCGGTGCTGTGGGCAGAGCGAAAGCCTGATTGATGGGAACCAATGACTTGGGCAGAACATGGGATGGGATGGTAATCCAAGGTGCAGGTGGACAGCTTAATTTTTTTGATGGTTTCCTCAACGTGGCTCTGCTGAACCTCAGTGAAGTGTGAAAGGAATGGCAATTTCCCGGTTGGGGGGTTGGAGGACAGTGAAGACAGGGAGGAAGAGCATGATATTGAAGAGCGGATGTTATTGACTTAAGATCTAAAAAAAGTCAATGAAGTGGTTACATCAGTCCACTGTGGTTTCAGAGGATGAAGATGTAAGTGCGAAGATAAGCCTTCGCGAAGATAAGCCTTCACGAAGATAAGCCTTTTGATGGTCGCAGAAGCCAAGCTTGTGAACAGTTAGACCAGACTGTTAAAAGTGGCGTTCAAGGACACGGCCCTCAAACTTGACGTCTCATGTCCTGATAGGGGCATGGAGGTCAAAAACACTGCTCAGAGATTTATTATAGTGATCCACCAGTCCATCCACTGTTGCAGATACTGGGTAGTTGATGTTTTGTTGAAGGTCTACATTGATGGAGGTTGGCACTGTCATGGAGTATGGGGGTTTACATTTGAAGACTAAACATTCCATCGAGGTAAGATCAGGCAGTGGTAGGAGAGAAAGTTTCAGTTCATCCCGATGAATGACAGCCAAACCACCTCCACGTCTGGACTTACGGGCGTT
Source organism: Pseudorasbora parva (assembly GCF_024679245.1). Classification (NCBI taxonomy): domain Eukaryota; kingdom Metazoa; phylum Chordata; class Actinopteri; order Cypriniformes; family Gobionidae; genus Pseudorasbora; species Pseudorasbora parva. The sequence goes on along the minus strand of NC_090196.1, from coordinate 7,934,623 downwards.
TTCTATGTAACCGTAGCCCTGGGGGCAAGCTTCTTTGAGCACTGAGTGGTCTCCTGTTTTGTGCCAAGTTTCCACTAGGCACATGAAGTCCGGTCCTTAATCCAGAATATGGTCGTGGATGAGCAGGGATTTATTGGTGAGGGATTGTGTGTTGAATAATTCCATAGTGGCAGGAGACAGAGCTGATAGTGGAAGTCTCTGTAAGCTCCACAGTACACTGTGGTCCACTCCATGTTTTACATTTCTCCCAGCGCTAGAGGCTCTATTGCTACAACCAATGCGGCAGTGTCCTGATGATGTCGCTGAGGTGCGACGTGCAGCTGAAGACCAGATGGAGGGGATCGTCGCTGTACCATGCAGGAGGTAAACAAAGTTTTTTCAGGCTTTTCTGTGACAATACCGGGGTTGGCGCAGAAGTACATGTTGTCTCATGGCTGAAATGCAAGGTGGAGGAGTGATGCAGCTAAGGCTCAGCAGTTGAGAAGTGGAAGGGACGGTTTCACCAGACCGGGAGTAAACAAACATTCGCCGAGCACTTCTGTGGATGTGACAAAACCGTTGTAGGAGTCCAAGTTCTTGGATGACTGACAAACATGATGGAGCATTGTAGTTGTTTTATTCCATCAGTTGAGTGGCTGAGTAGTTCATTATGCCAGCCACACAAACTTCACATATTTAGTTAACCGCTAGCCACAGAGGCAATATGCAGAGTAAAAGAGGAACTCTGCATCAAACGGCATCCGTGACATGACTAGGGAGATCGAGACCAGGAGAGGTGGATCATTTGGATAGGAGACCAACTGGGAAAACTAGGTTGCTGCTGGTAGAGGTGTTAGTGAGGCCAGCAGGAGGCGCTCACTCTGTGGTCTGTGTGGGTCCTAACACCCCAGTATAGTGATGGGGACACTTTACTGTTAAAGAGCACTGTCCTTCAGATGAGACGTTAAACCGAGGTCCTGATTCTCTGGTCATTAAAATCCCATTGCCCTTCTCGTAAAAAAGTAGGGGTTTAACCCCGGTGTCCTGGCCAAATTCCCTCGATTGGCCCTTAACAATCATGTCGTCTTAATAATCCCCATCCACTGAATTGGCTCTATAACTCTCTCTCCTCTCCACCTATTGCTGGTGTGTGGCGAGCGCACTGGTGCCATTGTACTGTGGCTCCCGTCGCAACATCCAAGTGGAGCTGCACACTGGTGGTGGTTGAGGAGAGACCTCTGCCATGAGTGTAAAGCACTGAGGTATACAGTAGCAAGGTTTTTTCTACATTGAAATTTTTTTGGCGGCCGCCAAAACAAATTTTTGTCCTGCCAAAGCCTTATTTGATGAATTACCCTACTGTGATTTATAAATTGATGTAGATTACTAATGCACGTGAGTGACAGGGCACACGTTAACTGAGTGACAGAAAACGAACAGAGAGCCCACGCGCACACTCTCTGTCTTCAAAACGATCACCATCTGAGCTCTCACTCGCACATATCAATCCAAATCAACTGAACTGACAAAATGGTAAAAGGTCGGAAGACTGACTCATGTTCCGTGTGGCGCGTTCGCTCTGCTGGATGTGAATTGTGCTCAAAAAAAGCACTTCTTTTGACAGACGTTTTGCTCACGCAGCTGACATAAACCATACTTTCAAATAAACGGAAAAATACCCTTATGAAGTGTTTTCTGTGTTGACAAATCTTTGGCATTGTTTTAGCCGTCTGGGTTCACATATAACGCGTCCGCTTTTGTCCGATTCGCGAACTCATTTGAACCGATTCATTTGAATTAACTGATCTGTCCAACACTGAACTCATGAGTCGGTGTGTAATCATTTACTCACAACACCTCTGAAATGAGAATGCAAGAGTGCTATAACCCATTAAAAAAGAGGGGTTAGTAAGAATTAGTTTTAATAATCCACAGTATTTTCATGTATTTATTTTGACCATTTATATTGATAAGGTGTAGTAAATTACCAAAACAACGCAAGTTGTTGATAGCAATAGTTTTATTAAATTGTATATGGTAGAGAATTAAACTATTTGTTATTACATTTTTAATGCTACTTTTTAATAATTGTTGCCAAAATAATTAATCGGTAAACCATGCAAACTGAGTAAAAACGAGGAACTAAAGAAACAAACATCAAGACATCATACATAATGAGATATCAAAATTAGATGAGGTCAGCATCTAATTCAGCAAAATGAAAAAATTTGCATTTATTTTACATTTATTGTCAGTTTTGGGCTCACAGATCACACAGGTAGGTACTTTTACTGTTGGTGTGTGTGCGCATATATGCGTGTGTGTGGATGACCATGTCTGGTCAGCCACCACCGAAGACCATTTCTGACCCAGGAAAAACCCTGAGTACATATGAAAGCACTATATAAATGCCTCATTCATTCATTCATTCATTCATTCATTCATTTATGGTAAACGCCAGAAGGAGCTATGAGCGCTGGTGATGTAAACCGCTATGAAAGCCGTTAGCTGGCTCGCTACACAGACACTTGCTAGTACCAGCCGTTAACAGTCTGGGTCCCAATTATAGCTCTGACTGATTTTACTGGTTACGGGCATTCAGAAAATTGAATTAAAAATAAAAACATGCTATTAAAACTTAAATCAGGTGGAAAAGCGGCGAACAGACAATGCCAGCGTCCTCTCCCCCTCGTTGCTAGGCAAATACTCCATATATCATCCATGCTAACTATTTTTAACATGCAACCATTTGGAACACAATCCTCCTATTTACTTGCATTATACACTATGGATAGTATGCAAATTGGCATGCAGCCATGTCTTTATTCACTGATAAAAATATGTTTTATTTAATTGTTAGGGTCTATAGGGTCATTATATTTAGCTCAACTTAAGAACAATAGAGGTGAATGGAAAGTCGTCATTAGTGTGGTAGTTGTGTGTGTCTGTGTAGGACCCTGTTGACAGGGTGGGACACCGAACTGCCCTTCTTTCCCTCTGCCCTGGTTCATTCAGCACATGCTGTTCTGAGTTACATAACACATTTACGCACAAACATTCAGACTCTGTCAGTCCCTCACCGTGTTGTAGACCGAATAAGCTGCCAGCACATGGAACAGGGCTTGCTGTCTGTAAAGGAAAAAAAACACAGGTCAAAATGGCCTTCAGTTGTTACCAAAAGTAAAGAAGTTCAACAACAAAATTTAAAATATACAATTTGAATGTGGGTTAATGATGTGATGCTAATAGTGGGCCAAAAATTGGGTCAGTGATGTAAAGTTATTATTTTTGAGACTGATTCAAAAATATATTAAACTGGATTTCATACAGACTTGAATGTGACTGTTTTATGATGAACTTGTTTTCAATTTCTGAATTAAAATAAATTTATTATATTTTGTAATATTTTGTAAAAAGTTCAGGTGGTACAATCTTAGTAATAATAAAAAGAGATTTTTCAAAAAAAAACAAAACAAAAAAAAACCTTTCAATAAAAAATAAAACAATTCTGTCATTTTTATTATTTCCTAATAAGCAATACAATACCCCATAATGACAATGTGAAATCATTTAGTTTGAAATCTTTGCAAATATATATATTTTTTAATTAAATAAAATAATAATTAAAAAAAAATCACATGTACATAGGTATTCACAGCCTTTGTGTAGACCAACACAGATCTGGGGAAGGGTACAGAAAAAATTCTTCAGCATTAAATGTCCCAATGAGCACAGTGGCCTCCATCATTCGTAAATAGACGAAGTTTGGAACCACCAGAACTCTTCCTAGATCTGTCTGTCCGGCAAAACAGAGTGATCGGGAGAGAAGGGCCTCATAATTATTATAAGTCAGGAAGGTAACCAAGAACCCGATGGTCACTGACAGAGCTCCAGCATTTATACTCTAGATAATAATCGATTTTATCGATTAGTTGCAGCTCCAGAGATAACAACTTGAGAAAATAACTTTTGCTATGTCGAAATCATAAGAAAGTGAAGTTGTGACCATGAGAAAAGTCGAGATAATGAGAAAATGAAGTTGAGATCACAAGAAAATTAAGTTGTGAGGACGATAACAACTTTTGCTTTGTTGAGGTCATGAGAAAATGAAGTCTTAATAACGAGGAAATGGCTTTTGTTATGTCGAAATCACAGTCGCTATAATGAGAAAACAACAACTTTTGTTGCCAAGATAACGAAAAAAACGTATGCCGAGATTAGGGCTGCACGATTATTTGAAATTGAACCGCAATCGCAATTTGGGTAATGTGTGATTATGAAAGCTTAAAGGCTGCGATTTTGATCAGGAGTAAACGCTGCTCCGTCTGAAAGTCGCTTTGAGTCGCTTATAATGTGCGTTTGAAAAAGCAACAGGAGTCAAACATCTTCACAAACTAGTGAGGCGTTCATAAACCTGTTCAACAAAAGACGTTTAATAACATGTTTTACCTCACTTCATATCGTCAGTCGAGTGTTTGTGAGCTGATGTGGCTTCCCATCCCAGAAGGCAGTGCAAGAGAAGACAATGCTGAATAAAAGTCATATTTTTTTGATATTTTTGGACCAAAATGTAGTGTCGACACTTCAAAAGAGTCTAACAAACCAACTAATGTCACATATGGACTACTTTGATGATGTTTTCATTACCTTCTGGACGTGGACAGCATGTGGGCATACACTTACATTCAAAGGACAGAAAGCCCTCGGACTAAATCTAAAATATCTTAAACTGGTTCTGAGGATCAACGGAGGTCTTACGGGTGTGGAACGACATTGGGGTGAGTCATTAATGAAAGAAATTAATTTTTTGGGTGAACTAACCCTTTAAACAGAATAATCGCAATTATATATTTACCCTAAATCGTGCAGCCCTAGTCGAGATCGCAAGAAAATTAAGTTTCGATAACAAGAAAAATAATCAAGAGCACAAGAAAATTAAGTCGTGAAAACGTGAAAATTAAGTCAAAAAATGTCGCATGTCGCAGCGATAATGAGAGAACTTTTATTATGTCGAAATCACAAGAAAATTAAGTTGTGAGAATGAGAAAACAACTCTTGTTATGTTGTGTGTGGCAAGCAGCGGGGCGAGGGACCGTGAGAATGAGTGCCAGCTGCGTGACACACCAGTCTCTTCTCGCGGCCGAGTGACGGGAGCATAAAAGGAGAAGCAAAGGCAGTGGAAGACGAGAGAGGACCAGGCCTGGATTTTATGTTGTTTTGTTTACGTTCTGTTGTGTGTGTGACGGCAGTCGTCCATGAGGGGCTGTCCGCGTTACTTTCGTTTTGTTTATTTATTTAATTAAAGTTTTTTGAACGTTCGCCTGTTCCCGCCTCCTTCCTTCCATCAAAGAACCTCGTTACATTGTGATTGTGAGAAAATTAAGTTGCGATAATGAGAGAACTTTTGCTATGTTGCAAAGAAAAATATGTTTGCAATAATGAGAAAATTAAGTCGAGATCACAAGAATGCTAAGAAAATAATGAATAGAATAGTCGCGATCATGAGAAAACAATTTTCTTGTGACCTCAACGAAAGATGTTTTCTCATGATCGCGACATAATAAAAGTTAACATTCTTGTGATCTCAACTTCATTTTCTTCATTTTCATTTTCCATTTTGATCGCATTTACAGTTACATTTACGCATTTGGCAGACGCTTTTATCCGAAGTGACTTACATTGCATTCAATGGACACATTTTTACATCATTGTCAGTTCTTGCTTTCCTTGGGAATCGAACCCATGACCTTGGTGTTGCTAGTGCCACACTCTCAGCTACAGCTACAGGAAAGCTATATATGATGGGGCAGTCGTCCATGAGGGGCTGCCCGCGGTTTTACTTTACTTTCTACTTTTTACTTTCGTTTTGTTTATTTATTTTGAATAAAAGTTGTTGAACGTTCGCCGGTTCCCGCCTCCTTCCTTCCCATCTAAGATTCGTTACAGATATATATATATATATATATATATATATATATTAGTGCTGCAACGACGCGTCGACGTCATCGATGACGTCGACTACGGAAATACGTCGACGTTCGTGAAATGCGTCGACGCGTCGTGTCAGACGTTTATCTCGCGTAATGTTGGCTTCTGCTCCTGGTTCTATCACAAAATCCTAGACCGCGAATATCAAAAGTATGGGAATACTTTAAACAGAGGCCAAACAGTGTTTCCCACACATAGACTAATTTGTGGCGGACTGCCACATAATCAATAACGGCCGCCACATATTGATTCGTCATTCATTCATTTTTACGCTAATTAAAAGACGCACGCATATTCGTTTAGCTGCATTTCCTTAAGTTCTCTTTCCGCCCTTTTCCGCGTCTCTTACTCACTCACACACACGCGTTGCATTCGACCGTAAAACAAGTTTTATTGCATTTTGGCGCATTTAGTATGACATAGCTTTTAAAACCTGAGCAGTTGAATAACACAGTTGCGACACGCCTTCATCACGCGGCAGCGCGCGGTCACGGCGCTCATATAATTCTAAACAAACCAGCGCGGTGTCAGTCAGTACAGACCAGTGTTTCCCAACCGGGATCCCGAGCAAAAGTTGCGGGGACGCACTCACACTTCGGTTCATCTCGCATCTTATGACGCATCTTTAATATGGGTTGTAACTTGAAAATAATGCTGTATGTATGTTTCTGTCGAAGGATACACGTGCTGACTCCTCAGGTATACACTACAACAACAACAGCGATAATAAAAGAAAAACGTGGGCAAAACGGTCTCTCTTTGTAAACTTTATAAAACGCATGCGAGTGCTGCTGTACGTCCGAACATGAGCAGTCATTTTCACCGTCATCACCCCCGTGTAGCCAGGAGACTCGAATGAGAAGATCTGTCTTGTGCACTCGTCCCAAAGCGCGCAAATATTGAGTTATCTTTCAAATCCTGTGCTTAAACGGACAAACTCACAAAAAGTATGTCAAAATGTCATAGCCTACTCTATGCCTTAAGTGAACTTTATACAGAAAATACGACGACTATCCGTGGGTCTTAAAGGGGCAGTAGCCTTCACTGCTTTCTGTTTAATGTCAAACAAAAGATAAAGACATCACTCACTGCGCCTGACTGAATAGCTTTTGTAAGTTAAATAAGGATTTTTTTTTTTTTTTAAACAGTTAAATGTGTGGTTATTTGACTTTTGATTACTTCATTCCATTTCTCTACCTAAAAACTAATGTTAGACCTACCTGAAAAGCATTGTTTATTTTGTTCTCATCTTTGCTCAATAGTATTTATTTGTGCTGCTGCTTCTATTTAAGTTATCTGTTCTTATTTTCTTTATTTTCATTTGACAGTAGTCCTTTTTCCCCTGAACATAGCAAATACCGAACTGTACTGAAACGTGAACCTAAAACCGTGATACAAAGCGGTATGTGAGGGGATGCCACAGAATTTTGAAAAATTTCAAAGGGTAAAAAAATAAATCGTTAGATTAGTCGACTAATCGAAAAAATAATCGTTAGATTAGTCGACAGAAAAAATAATCGTTAGTTGCAGCTCTAATATATATATATATATATATATATATATATATATGATCGCAATATAAAAGTTGTTTTCTCATTATCTTGACATAATTTTCTCATGATCTCGACATGACAAAATGTTTTCTCATGATCACAACATAACAAAAGTTAAGTCAGGATAAAGAGAAAAGAGACACATTTTGTTATGTTGCAATCACAAGAAAATTAAGTTGCGATAACGAGAACTTGTTTTGTCACGATCATGAGAAAATTAAGTCAGACAATGAGAAAACAACTTTTGTGTCAAGATCACGAGAAAAAAATTAGTTGTGATAATAAGAAAACATTGTATCATAGAAAATTGTATAATTTACAATTAAAATATAATATAATAAAAAAGCTGTTTTATTTTTAAACAAATCTTTATCTATTTTTACATATTTACCTTTATTTGATCATGAACATTTTTCTTTGTCAGTAACCCAACTACATTTTGAGTAAAATACACTTAGCCCAGCCCAAAATGAACAAGAAACCAGCTCACAGTAGCAGTAAGAGTCCATTCATGCATAAGCCATCACATCCAAAGGAGATGTACATTAATTATTCATAGCATCTGCAGATTTAAAAAGATTTAGCAATGCACAGCAAGACCCTGGGTAACAAGGAAAGCAGAATTGTGACTAGTGTCATGTAGAAAAACTCATGAGTAACACAAACAAACAGCAGATGTGTTAAACGGCACTTCCGCTCTTATATGCCAGGCAGCACTAATACAAATCTAGAAGTCATTGCTCAAAGCTTCCATCCAGCAGATACCCTCCCTGCGCAAAGAGGTTGGTGGTTGATCTACGTCTATTGTGGCTGTGCCACCTATGAAAACCACATGGCAGAAACCCCTTCATGCACTTTTGTCTACACTCATTGTGAGAGACCATTGCAGTTTGCTAAGTAAGTGGGAAGACACTTGAATATCAAATTGACTGAAGGGTTATTGAAAGGGCATCTGGCATACGTTTTGTTACAAAAAAAGCCGTGATTGACTTGTTTAAAAAAAAAAAAGAATTGAAAAGAAATGTTTTTGACATCTGTCCATTCTTAAGAGGATATACAATCCCAAGTGGGTCTTTATGATTGTCCGGCACAAAAGGAAATCATTTTTTTATTCATGACACTGTGGCAAAACTTTAGTTGTTATGGATAACATCAAAGTATATATTTATTCTGGGCATAATGGTAACGAGTCACCGGTTGTGTCATTTCCTGTTAGGCCACTCACAGTAACAGGAAGCTGAACAAAAACGCAGTGAAAAGAGGAAGTTGCTCTTGTTTTGGTTAATGGTTTACAAGGTCTGACACGCGCACACACACACGCACACACAAAAGTACAACGCCAAACAGACCTTGAGTGAAACAAAAGATAAAACTAGATTATGTATGTGCATGTATGAATTCATGCAATATCTTACTTGACCCCAAAGCGTTCCATGAACATGATATGGTTTCTAAAAGTCCTGTTGACATCAAGATCGATCTGCTTAATTTCTGTTGAATACTTCTTGGCTTGTTCCTTCATTTTCTGCAAAAACATGAAAACAAAAATGATTGGAAATAATGGATATGCTGTGAACAATTTTGAGTTGAGGAAACTACAGACTGCTGTTAATGAAAAGAACAGGCAAATAAACATCCTTTCTACAGTTTAACTTGGTGTAATTTTTTTTAAAAGTTTTCCCAAATACTGCCCATCTGCCATTGGTCAGACAAACAGATAGTTGCTGCCCATTGGCTGATCCAAAAAATGACAAATTGAACAGCTCAAACAAACACTTTTGTACATTTTTTAAATGCCTCAGAGCATCAAATGTTCATACAGTTCTCTTTACTAATGGTTATCTGTGAATAATTAAACTGATAGAAAGTTGTTTAATATTTTCACTATAAACTGTTGTTGTACGATCAGATCTGTATTAGGAAAATAACATTATATACATATAGGTTTGGAGCAATACGGCAAAATTGTCATTTGGAGTAAACTACCCTTAAAATGAAATCCACAGTTAAACTTTTAAAGGGGAGGGGGAGGGGCGGGGGGGTCCTTCCGGTTTCTCACAAGTTTCGGAGAGTTTTTTTTATGTATGGGTCAGCTTGACGTTAATAAGAGCGGAAGGTCCTTGTATGGGCCGTACGGGCTCTTCTCCCGGTAGGGTGCGCGCGCGCGCGCGAGAGAGGAAATGCACGCCGTAAACACTCTCAGCTGCAGATCCAGTCGTCCTTATGTCGCGCGCCGCGCTCCACTTTATTCCTATGGGCGACATCAAGAGACTTCAACGCTTCAGCACAGCATTCCGGGAAGGCAGCGCTGCATTTGAACCGATTTGAACGCAGAAATGACGGGAAGCTTCAAAGCATCGCTTCAGTCACGTCTCAAAGTGGATTTCCACGCCACTGCTGTCACAGGACTTCACCAAATCATACCAAAGAAGTGTGTTTTTGACGGAGCGGTCCCAGCGATAAAGGTTCGGTCCTGCTTTGGAAGCAGCCGGTGAGTAAATCTGCTTCAAATGTCTCTGCTATTGGCTATCGTTGCGTGAGTAAACATCAGTAAACGACACGATCGCGTGCTTCGTCATTCAAATGCGCTAACGGTTACTCCATTGCTGTTCTGTATAACGTTACACTAGTCTGACTCTGACGTGTAAAACCGTTTCATTATCTGTAGTAGCTGAGATAGCGATGGGTTTCTCCACGCTTGAGGACGTCACCGCTTTGTTCGCGATCGTCATTCTTTAGCTCCGCCCACACGATACGCCTCCAGGCGCTCGGTTTTTTCCGGAAAGACTCGGTACAGCCTATATTTCTTTTATAAATATGATAAAACTAAAGACTTTTCGGAGATATGAAGGATGCAATACTACTCTATAGGTACTCAAGATTGACATGAGATTGACTGAAACTGAGTGTTTCACCCCCCCTTTAAAGTGGGGGTGAAATGCTGTTTCATGCATACTGAGCTTTTTATATGAGGCGCCACGTAGGATTTAAATCAAACTTCGCTTATCAATACATACATAACACACGTGCATATACACCTATACATTACTCGCATATACATGTATAGTATTGGATGTTCAAAATACATATATGAAATACACGTGCACACTAACATGAAATCCATACCAATACATATAATGTTAGTAATGAATGCATACACACTTGTGAATAACTTGCAAATACATATAAACTTGACGCACGCATAGACCTATAAATACTCGCATATACATATAAACTTCCATGCATATACACCTATAAACACTCGCATACACATATGAACTTCCACCATGCATATACACCTATAAATACTCGCATATACATATACACTCACTGCACGCAGACACACCTACACTCACTCGCACATACATATAAACTCGATGCGCGCGTACACATCCATAAAACACTCGCGCATGCATACAAAATAAAATGTGGATGCATGCTTTAGTTCGATCTCAAAATGGGCGGGCACAAAACGCCCCTTTCCTCTGATTGGTCAACCAAAGATCAAGCCGCGCCATTCTTATCTCCAGAACTCCACTCCGCGCAATCTTCATTTATAGGCCTAGCGCTTCTTACAATACAGATTATTTCAAAGCAGCTTTACAGATAATATAAAAATTAATAGATAGTTTTTTTGGCTTTACCAACAGCTCTAAGATAAAGTTTATTGAGCCATTAAAGTTCTTGATTGAATCACTTTCGTTGTAAAAATCATTAACTCAAGACGCTTAAATTACATCTTTTTAACTGAAAACAGAACAGAAACAAAAATGTTTAATCCGCTCTTGCCGTTCATTTACATGTTTTATAATAAAGCCAGAGATGAATATATATTTCTATATTTATTGCCACCAATTAGCCTCATATATTAATTAGTCAAACAAGGCTACCTTTTTAAAATAGCTATATCTTATTAAATATAGGCATGCCATCTTTTAATTTAAAATCTTAAATTTATTCAATACAATTAGAGTTTGAAACTATATTGTTTCAGCCCAATCTCCTGCGCTGCAAAGGTGGCAATATAGCATCTGAAGTTGCTTATAGATGTATTTACACAATTTAATGCTGAGGGAGTTCTGTACATTCACACAGCAGAGCAAATATATAACCTAATGCAATGACATTAGTTTTATGTTTTATACAAAATGCTTTGAATACAGAAATATGAAATAGAATTACAAGATGAAACGAATATTAAATATTGCCAGTAGGTGGCAGCAAGTCACTGTGTTAATGAATGAGTCATTTTGTTCAGTTGATTCGCTCGAACCGCTGATTCATTCAATAATACAAAGGCTGTATGACTGGTGAGTCACTCAACTGATTTGTTCAAAGACTCGGATTCATTCACGAATTAACTAGGTTACTCTGTGCGCCTTATGTTGCGAGTAGCACAATGATCTGGTTTGCTTTAGAAATTAAGCTGGCAGAAAAAATAAAGCATTGTTTTTATTGGACTGCTGATCACTTCACTACAACATTCTCTCTTTTATCAGTCTGGCGGTTTGATGAGAACAAGATTAAATGTAGTTGCACTAAACTCTGTTAATAATCTGTACAAGGATATATATATATATATATATATATATTCTGTTGCGCAATGCAATAACTGAAGGCGCGGCTTGATCTTTGGTTGACCAATCAGCGGAAAGGGGAGTTTTGTTCCCGCCCATGTTGAGATCGAATATTCAAGCTGTTTATCCATTTTTTTTTTTTTTTTCATTTGGCGGATTAGAAATGACTTCCGTTTGCACTGAAAAGTTCACGCACAACCACATATGAATCACTCGCATATACATATATACACAACTAAAGCATGCATCCACGTTTTATTTTGTATGTATGCGCGTTTTATGGATGTGTATGCGCGCATCGAGTTTATATGCATGTGTGAGTGTTTATAGGTGTATATGCATGGAAGTTTATATGTATATGCGAGTATTTATAGGTCTATGCGTGCGTCAAGTTTATATGTATTTGCAAGTTATTCACAAGTGTGTATGCATTCATTACTAACATTATATGTATTGGTATGGATTTCATGTTAGTGTGCACGTGTATTTCATATATTTATTTTGAACATCCAATAGTATACATGTTTATGCGAGTAATGTATAGGTGTATATGCACGTGTGTTATGTATGTATTGATAAGCGAAGTTTGATTTAAATCCTACGTGGCGCCTCATATTTTTACACTTTTAAAGACTTGGATTCCCATCCTAAACATAGACAAAGTTTCAAAAACTAATGTTGAGCGTTTGATAGAGTATTTCTGTGTCAAAAATACTCCTTCCGGTTTCTCACAAGTTTTTTTCGAGTATGGGTCGGCTTGACGTTAATAGAGCGGAAGGTCCTTGTACGGGCTCTTCTCCCGGTAGGGCGCGCGTGACTAGAGCGAGAGAGGAAATGCACGCCCATAAACACTCACTCAGGTGCAGATCCAGTCCAGGAGTGTATATATATATATATATATCATAGACTATATATAGCATTTATTTAATTAAAAATGCAGTAAAAAACGTAATATAATGAAATAATATTCTGATGTACATCATCTGTTCGCTAAATGAATATATAGTAAAGTGTCATTTATTTCTGTGATCAAAGCTTAATTTATCATTATTACTCCAGTCTTCAGTGTCACTCATCATTCTCATATTAGGATTTGATGCTCAACAAACATTTATGATTATTATCAGTGTTGAAAACAGTTTTGTTGCTCATGATCATGCTGCTTCATTTTTGCGGAAACCACCATACCATTCAAACATCTGTGGTCAAATTAAAAAAGAGAGAAATTAATACTTTTGTTGATCAGACCTAGGCTACATTAAATTGATCACAAGTGATATTTTTAATATTACAAAAGATAATTTATTTAATAAATGCTATCCATTGAACCTTCTCATCAAAGAATCCTGAAAAATTAAATGTATCATGGTTTCCACAACATTAAGCAGCACGACTGTTTTCAACACAGATAATAATCAAAAATGTTTCTTGATTATGAAATCCTCATATGAGAATGATTAGTGAAGGATCATGTGACACTGAAGACTGGAGTAATGATGATACATTCAGCTTTGATCAGGAATAAATTACACTTTACTATATTCACATAGAAAAGGCTGTTTTCATTTGTAATGGTATTTCACAATATTACTGTTTTAACTGTATTTTTGATTAAATAAATGCAGCTTTGGTGAGCAGAAGATAAACATTTAAAAAGCTGTCAGTTAGCACTGCATTATTATGATATAGGCCTACTTTATTGTTAATAAATAGCCTACATTGAGATGGCTTGAAAAACACACATAAAGCATAATATTGTCGCAATCGTCTGATTGTCGTCGTCACGTTTCAGCTCATAACGATTGTTTTCCTTCAGTTGCAGCTCCAGCGTGACAGTACGTTTCTACAAATCTGCTTTTGGACTTTCAGTGAGAGCGCCCTCCTCATATTTAGATACGAATAAAATGACAGGTCATGCATAGATAATTTTTTTTTCTCTGAATTTAAATCTTGATGTATTTATCATGTATTCATGTATTGATTGTGACCTAAAGAAGCGCGCAATCGAGGTAAAGAAAGCTCTCTTTAGCGTCCCGTTAACTTGCCCGCCCTCGCGGTAACGGTGGTTCATATCCCGCTCGGAGCGGGTCGACTAGGATCGGGGAGACCCAGTAAACGTGCAGAGGATGAAAGTCCACTTTATTAAAAGTGCAGGGGACACGTCCCGTAATCTACGCCCATGCTTGAATTGAACACTAAGCTTGCTTACTACCATCCGTCAGACTCGCGTGGTATCTCGGTAGCCAGGCATCTCATTCAATGGCGAGCTCAGTTGACGCTGTGTGCTTCAAGATTCTGACGCAAGTGAGCTAAGATTCCGATTGGCCCAGAGAAATGTCAGTTTTAAGAATATCCAATAGTGTTTCACATGTCTAGTCTACAGAACTGTAGACCCCCCCCCCCCCACACACACACACACACACAAAAAAACTCTTCGGTTCTACGCGATTCACGTAAATGACCCAATTGACCAAGAAAACGGCGATTGTCGCCGAAAAGCGACAAGTTTGCAGGTATGTTGTTGTTCTATGTATAACGTTACAGTAGTCTGACGTGCAAAACCGTTTTGCTTGCTACTGCTAAGGTTTAGTCGCATACAATAGTCCATAAACCGAATCATGTCCTCATAAACTGCTAGTAAAGACACACAAATGTTGACAGGCCACTAAATACGGTACATACCACAGAGACGGACGTCCTGCTGTTGCCGTTTCTCCTGTTCAATTTATTTCAGACTCCGAATCTGATTCTGAATCATATCTGTATTAGCTGAGATCGATAGCCATGGGCTTCTCCACGCTTGAGGACGTCACCGCTTTGTTCGCGATCGTCATTCTTTAGCTCCGCCCACACGATACGCCTCCAGGCGCTCTGTTTTTTCCAGAAAGACTCAGTACTAACTATATTTATTTTATAAATATAATAAAACTAAAGACTTTTCGGAGATATGAAGGATGCAATACTACTCTATAGGTACTCAAGATTGACATGAGATTGACTGAAACTGAGTGTGTGCCCCCCCTTAAAAATAAATGCATTTACAGCAATGATTTTACATATTTAACAAGTTGCAAGGTTGATTGTCACTGCAGTTCATATCGCTGGTATGTGAATGATGCATCTAAACTTTCCTACAGAAACCTTGATAGCCACACAGGTTTCCATTTAAGACACTTTTGCTATTTGTATTCATCAGAGCAGTAAACAAGTTATAAATATTACAGCAGCACCTAGATATATTTAGAAATTCAGATATAGAAACACATAAATACAGATCGTGTGCTCCTCAGTTTCTGCAATGACTGAAAACACAAAAGTACTGGTATCAGATATTAAAGGCAAGTACAAGATGGTAGTACTTACAATAGCGTTCAAAAGTTTGGGGTTGGTGAGACTTTAAAATGTTTTTGAAAGAAGTCTCTTATGTTCACCAAGGCCGCATTCATTTGATCAAAAATACAGTAAAACATAAGATATTATTAAAATGATATTATTAAAATGTAAAATAATTGTCCTTTATTCCTTTCAGAAATACTGTTGTTGCTCAATATTTTTGTGGAAACCGTGATACTTTTTTTCAGGATTCTTTGTTAAATAGTAAAGAATAAATATTTTGTAACATTATAAATGTCTTTACCTGTCACTTTTGATCCATTGAATGTCTTGGAATAAAAGTAGTAATTTTTTTTACAATAATAATAAAAAAAACCTGTTTGATAATGTCAATGAGCTCTTCGCTGATTGGCTTGTGACTGGCAATGTGTCATGCAAAGTTTACATTTTTCAACTTGAGCTGAAGTTAGTTTGAGGTGAATATCACGTTTGCATCGCCCAATCCGCATCATTTTCCATCGTCTGGCACAATTTCACATCTATGTGCATTTTTGCATTGACTTTGAACACCATTCAGGCATAGCATTATGACCACCTTTCTAATGTAGTTTTTTGCTGCCAAAAGAGCCATGACCCATCGAGCATGGACTCAACTAGATAATACAAGAAAAATGTAATAATAATCTAAAAATAAAACAAATACGTGATTCATCAGACCTGGTCACCTTCTTCCATTGCTCCGTGGTCTTGTTCTGATGCTCATTTGCCCACTGTTGGCGCTTTCGGCGGTGGACAGGGGTCAGCTTGGGAACACTGACAGATCTGCGGCTATGCAGCCCTGTACGCAACAAACTGCGATGCACTGTATATTCTGACACCTTTCTATTAGAACCAGCATTAATTTCTTAAGCCATTTTAGCTGTTGTTCGTCTGTTTGATTGGACCACAAAGGCCAGCCTTCACTCCCCACGTGCATCAATGAGCTTGGCCACTCATGACCCTGTCACCGGTTAACAAATTCATTTCCTTGGACCACTTTTGATCGATACTGACCACTGCAGACCGGAAACACCTCAGTTACCGGAAACAAGAGCTGCAGTTTTAGAGATACTCTGACCATAGCCATCATCTAGCCATCACAATTTAGCCCTTGTCAAGTCTGCTTCTAACACATTAACTTTGAGGACAAAATGTTCACTTGCTGCCTAATATATCCCACCCACTAAAAGGTGTCGTGATGAAGAGATAGTCAGTGTTATTCACTTCACCTGTCTTAATGTTATGCCTGATCGGTGTGTAATCTACTCAAGCAGACAATTAAATTAAATCATTGTAATAAGAAACTATATAATAGACTATAAAACATGCAAACAGGGCCGTTTCTAGACATTTTGACGCCTGTTACTGGTTTTAATTAATAAATACATACATACTATATTTGTATATATTTGTTAATAAGGATTCAAATTAATACCAGTAATACCATTGTGTAGCCAGATACCTGTATAGCCCATAGGCATAAATATATATGGCAGTACGAGTAGCAGTAGTACAAGTTTTTTCATGCATAAGCCATCACATCCAAAGAGATGTACATCAATTATTCATAGCATCTGCAGATTTAAATCATGATAACTACATCATTTGTAAGTGTTCACATGAAAGTAACAAAAATAAATACTGTTTCAGTGTGTGTTTTTTTACTCATTGATGCTTGAACTTCCCCTTTATATAACGCAACTTGCATTAAGCACTTTTTGATCTGAATGAATCGTTTCAGCATTTAACACCATCCGTAAAGATGCGGTAAATTCAAAAAAAGGATGTATTAGTTTTTTTACTGGTATACTATTTTTAAATGTGTTGTTAAAGTTTTATATGGAACAATTACAAAACACAACGATTCTTTTAACAATGCATTGGCACAAAAACCTTTTGGACGTGCGAGTAAGAGAAGAAAGCTTTATAGGGTCAAAATATAACTCTCAGTGCTGAAGTGAGTGTGCAGTTATATTTGACCTGTAACATACATATCGAGCAATGCTATCTGCCCATTTCACAGCATGATTTCTCGACTGCCACAAATACTGCCCTACTACAAATACTACAAAACACAGATTTGCGCACTTCTTACTGTACCTGTTTTTTTTTTTTTAAATTGGCCTTTAGTTTTAATTTAGCTTTATTGTATGGTTTAAAAAGCATTACCTTACTAATGCATTGACCGAGCTCTTTGATTTAATGGTGTTGTTGAGCGCTCCTAATGCAAACGGTAAATGCTTTTTTGACAGTAACTGAGAGTACTCTGAACCAGTGGCATATAGGAATCGTCAGATTGACAGTTCTCTGATCCAATAGTGTGGGGAAACTAGTGGGGGCGGCAATAACACCCTTCACACACATAAATCTAGTGCCAGATATGCGCTCATTGGCAACCCCACCAATGATGCGTAAAAACGGCCTTGCACGCAAAAGCAGAAAACCGTTAAAACATTGTTCCACCAAAAGGGCAGACTGGAGACAAAACACGCCTGGCTAATGTAAACCCAAACAATCACACAGGACAAAGTAAAACCCAAACAAGTGAGTCATTGAATGAATGAACATCAAACAGCCACTTTTTAATTCAAAGCCCAAACAGATGATTCTTGCAAAGCTCCTACCTCATACTTCCTGTAGTTTGCCTGTTTCACATTTCCCACATCCAGCAGCAGAGCCCAGACCTGACCGCGCAGCTTCAAGGGAATCCCCTTGTATACCCGCTTCATCATCTGCAAAAGGCACATGGGAAGAGGAAACAAATAGATGGCGAGATTTATTTTTGGGTCTCCATAATTCCGGATGTGTGGGCTTCTTTAAACTTAGTAAAAATCACAGAAAAACAGCGGCCTTGTGATTATAATGGCAGCAATAATGATAAAAGACAACAATGTTCAATATTTCAAAATATGGACTATTTTACAAAAAATCTAATTAATCCAATTAAAGCTGTAGCTATCAAATGACCTTTTTAGGAAAAGTTACCTTTTCACTGTTCTGGTACTTTTCCCACTTTTTCACCATCTTAACCCATTTTTCCTCTCTTTCCACCTCCTGGAGTTTGTACTAGAGAAAGAGCATACTGAATTTTAGTCATTAATCAGGATTGTCATACAGAGTAATAGGAAATTGTTAAAGCGAAACACCAATGTTGGTTTAAATGTAACATCACAACTTGAATGCCTAAAATAGTGTAGACACCATAATTAAACGGGTTAGCTTTTTAAACTCAGTTGTGCCACAGAAGTATTAAAAAGGCTTGCAGGTGCAAGGAAAGCTGATATCCTAGTGTCACCTTCTCCTCCACTGCGGTCGGTGTTGGCAGTTCCTCTTCACTGGAAAGAAAGTATAAAGGGGAAATGGTTGCTATAACTGTATTTAAAAATTCAGAAGCTTCATTGGAAGATTTTACTGTGGAAAACAGTATGAAATGCTCCAGGCAACACTGTTTCAACCGTTACAGTAAGGTGTAAAAGTTCAGACATTTTTTGACGACACAGTTGAGCAATTAAAGGGATAGTTCACCAAAAAATGTCATCATTTACTCACCATCATGTCATTCCAAAACCCTTAAAGGGACAGTTGACCCAAAAATGAAATTGATGTCATTAATGACTCACCCTAATGTTGTTCCTTACCCGTAAGACCTCCGTTCATCTTCAGAACACAGTTTAAGATATTTTATATTTAGTCCTAGAGCAGTCTGTGCACACTATACTGTCCATGTCCAGAAAGCTAATAAAAACATCATCAAAGTAATGACCAAGATGTATTTTCAATGCTTCAAGAGATCAACCAACTAATGTCACATATGGACTACTTTGATGATGTTTTTATTAGCTTTCTGGACATGGACAGTATAGTGTGTATAGACTGCGTATGCTCTGGGACTAAAATATAAAATATCTTAAACTGTGTTCTGAAGATGAACGGAGGTCTTACGGGTGTGGAATGACATTAGGGTGAGTCATTAATGACATCAATTTCATTTTTGGGTGAACTAACCCTTTAAGACTTTCATTCATTTTCGGAACACAAATAAGATCTTTTTTAAAAACATTATTTTTTATTTCTGTCCCTCCGTTAACAGCTACGCAACTACCACCTTAATGCTTCAGTTCATAAAGGACCCATATTAATTGAGAGATTTAGTCCATTGTTTTATGAAATTTCAGAATGAACCTAATCGGTTATTGCTGAAGTTCAAACGTGATGCAAACAACAGGAATGAACCTCATTGGTTATTGCTGAAGTTCAAACGTGATGCGTAACACAGGAATGAACCTCATTGGTTCTCATACATCAAGCATGCTTGAGCTTCCGTTTACCACAACTGATGTGTGAGCGGATGAATGTTTATTTGTGAATAACAGTCTAAATTCAATCTGTTCATCATATAAAGTAATTGTGCCTCTTCAGAAAATTTGGACTAAACCGCTCGATTCATTTGGATTAGGTTTACAATCTCTTTATTAACTTTAAAAAGGTAGTTGCAAAATGGTAGTTGCATAACTGTCAATGGAGGGATAGAAAGCTCTCAGATTACATGAAAAAATATTTTAATTTGTGTTCCGAAGATGAACATCTTACGGGTTTGGAACAATATGAGGGTGAGTAATTTATGACAGAATTTTCACGTTTTATGGTGAACTATCCCTTTAACATCTTCAAATGAAGACAGGGGTCATTGTCTTGTTAGACCGTGTGGTAAAACTGCCAGGACAAGCAAGACTTACTGCAGGAAACCGAAGCGATCTGTGACCCTGTAGACGCTGTAGTCAGCATCCTCCCAGGGCTTAATGTGCACGCCCTCCTGCCTGCCCTGCAACCAGCCCAACAAACAAAATGAGAAACTGAGCCAAAGGCAAAAGACCCTCAAACCAAGAGATGATTGAGACTCAAATAACAACATGACTCAAACTCGAAGGCAAAAAAAAACATTTGAAAACACCCCATACTCTGTTTAGAACAATCCATATTTCCTAAATAAATAGGGATGCTCCCTGGGCAAGAATCTCCCAGAATCAAGACCAATATATTTCTCTGTATATCCTGAATACCTTATCTGTATAAAATTCACACACTTGTCTAAAAATATCTGAAATACGCTGAGAATTTCCATCCAGACTGTAGCAGTGAATGTAAGCATGACATCCAGCTGTTGTCCATCAAGACGCTTCCTCCTCTAAAGTTTTTGGCTGTTGAAAGCTCAAACTTGCTGCCTTCGCAAGCTGTATATGGAGGGACGAAGCCACTGAGGCTTGCCTGGACCCAATGTTCACATAATATGCTGTCTACTAAGTTTTGAACTTTTTATGGGCAGGTTTTGAAAGGCAGCATAGATATCCCCTCAATGCCCATGATATCCCAATGTCTAGAGTTCACACACACACACACACACACACACACACACACACACACACACACACACACACACACACACACACACACACACACACGCACACACACACACACACACACACACACACACACACACACACACACACACACACACACACACACACACACACACACACACACACACACACACACACAAATGGCATCATGGATAAATGTGTAAGGAGCAGAAGAAACCTTTATAATGAGGAAAACACTTTGTGGTCACAAAATATTTTTTTGGTTTTATCAAAAACGTTTGAAACTTTTATTTAAATCTGATTTGAATTTATTTTAGGTCATTAGATTTGATGTTTTATGCCTCTAAAGCCTGTCTGAAATGCTTGCTTAGGTGGTAAATTCATACAAAACCACTGTCTGTGAAGTCATGACTGGGAAGTAAGGCAGACACAGCCACAATCCATCCCCAAAAAATGATCACAATATGAACCACAACCTTTACCCACATATTACACATCAGCATTTTCATAACTGGTCTTGCATCAGCTGTGTGCAGCATCTCTAAGGAAAGTTGTTCCTTGCCAAGGTCAGCAAATTGCAGCAATGTTTTGGGAGGTGAAGTCTAGTGGTTAAAGGGGGGGTGAAATGCTGTTTCATGCATACTGAGCTTTTTACACTGTTAAAGACTTGGATTCCCATCCTAAACATAGACAAAGTTTCAAAAACTAATGTTGGACGTTTGATGGAGTATTTCTGTGTCATAAATACTCCTTCCAGTTTCTCACAAGTTTTGGAGAGTTTTTTTCAAGTATGGGTCAGCTTGACGTCGAAAAAGCGGGAGGTCCTTGTATGGGCCGTACGGGCTCTTCTCCCGGAAGGGTGCGCGCGCGCGTTACTAGAGCGAGAGAGGAAATGCACGCCCCATAAACACTCTCTCAGCTGCAGATCCAGTCGTCCGTGAACACTTATGCGCTAACGGACTCCATTGCTTTTCTATGTATAACGTTACACTAGTCTGAAGTGCAAAACCGTTTTGCTTGCTACTGCTAAGGTTTAGTCGCATACAATAGTCCATAAACCGAATCATGTCCTCATAAACTGCGAGTAAAGACACAAATGTTGACAGGCCACTAAATACAGTACATAACACAGAGACGGACGTCCTGATGTTGCTGTTTCTCCTGTTCAATTTATTTCAGCCTCTGAATTTGATTCTGGATCATATCTGTATTAGCTGAATCTGATCGATAGCCATGGGTTTCTCCACACTTGAGGACGTCACCGCTTTGTTTGGGATCGTCATTCTTTAGCTCCGCCCACACGATACGCCTCCAGGTGCTCGTTTTTTTCCGGAAAGACTCAGTACTGCCTATATTTATTTTATAAATATAATAAAACTAAAGACTTTTCGGAGATATGAAGGATGCAATACTACTCTATAGGTACTCAAGATTGACATGAGATTGACTGAAACTGAGTGTTTCACCCCCCCTTTAAATATCTAGGATAGTTGATCCATGAGTTATCACAATCGTTCACTTGAGCAAGATGCTTAACTCCAAGCAGCGGTGTACCTTAAATCCTGGCCTCTTTTCCTTATTTAATGATTGAATGTATCATTAAAGACTTATATAAGACTTTACTTGTGCTACTTTGTCAGTGTGCCTTGTTGTCCATGAAGCTGCAGGTCAGGGACTTTTAAAGCTAAACTATGTATTTTTTCACTAGTGGTCACTACCCTCTTTAAAACAATAACAAAGGCGTAGATTGATGACGCAGTTAATGAGCGTGGAATCGTGGAACTTGTAATACCGATGGATCGAATAATGTTCATGGGGAAATAATGTTTCTGGATGAGTGAATGTGGAATGACGCAAGGCACAATTACTAATAAGAGACAGATATCAGCGCCACACGTGAGTCCCGGGGTATATAAAGAAATAAAGACATAATGAACTACCTGCAAGTGCTGAATTACTACTCATACAGGTCAGTTTATTTGACGAATTAAAATTGTGAGGAAACTCAATGCTGTTTTACTTGGTCTACACTATCTAAACTGCATTTGAGTGTGTTGAATGTTTGTTGGCTGTATGAGACTAGCAGTATAAGCTACATCCACATTAGAACATCATACTGATGATATTCTAATATTTCATCATGTTGAGCGACATAATATCGATTGATTTTATGTACATTTGCTGACTAATAAAGCACACACAAGAACGGTATCTCTGTCAAGTCGAGGTTTGTTTGCGAAGCTCTCGCCATCTCGAAAACGCCACGCTGATACAGGTCCTATTTTGATTTCTCACTTTGTTCCAAAGTCAGCTTGCAATGATTGAATGAAACTACGACAGCATGCCTCTAGACCTTACGCAGTTGTCCACGTCTGTTGCCATGGTTTCTACGGCAGTAAAAGCGTAAACTGAGGATAACGCGGATATGACGTAATTGACATGCGACTCCCTCAAACGGTCCGTTTCCTTAATTTAATTTGCCATTTAGACACGATTTACAAATAGTTGGAAACATTTGGGATATTGTAAGTACTCAACTGAACAAATTATATAACATTGGCCTAGTGTTTTTTTGGATATTTTACTGCAAAAATCTTACATGTTGTACCTTTCCTCTTGTCTGGTCATTGGCTCAACTGTTCAATGTTCAAAACGTAGGACAACACATTTATTAAGCCAGAGTGCAGAAAACTGTAAGGATGTAACTTGCCTTGTCATATTTATTGATGATTTCAGCCCGTTCTTCAGCTATTAGCGTATCAATGTCCTTCTTCATCTCAAAATCTGAAAAACACAAACATAAGACTTAGAGCAAATTGCCTTAACCAGATGTGTGGAAACAACTCCCTGAATGTTGCTGACATTACTAGTCATCTACTGATCCACCTTCATGTCTGTTTGACTTAAACGCAGAGGCATCCACACTCCACCAATTTTACAACATTCATCTGAGTTCTGCCTGAAGCTGATGTGAGGTGTGAGGTTGCACATTCATCATGAGCTAAAAACAGACAAGTGCTGTTATGTCAGCTAATTCTTCAGGCACATTTTTTTTTTTTGTCCGACAGTCTTGCCAGTAAAAGTGCAGGACAAACTCATGCAACATGCAAGAAGATCAGGACTGAAGTACCATGGGCAACCCAACAACTATCACACTTTGCTGTGCAGGCCACAATTCAACCTTTGCCCTTCCTAGATGACCCAATGTATGAATCTCTAGTCAGAATTCTTAACAAACATAAGCTTTGACAAAAATAAATCTATAAAATTAAGCAGAAAGTCAATGTTCAGTTATGCAAGGTGGCCAAAGAAGTTATAGTTCATATAGAAGTTATAGTTCAGTAGAAGGGATAGTTCATCCAAAAACTGGTTTATCCTAGTTCATCCTAGGTGTATATGACATTCTTCTTTCAGCCAAAAAGAATATTACAGTTATATTAGAAAATATCCTGGCTCTTCCAAGCTTTGTAATGAAAAATGAGGTTTTTGAAATGAAGAAAGTCATATACACCTAGAATAGCATTTTTAAACTAAACCTTTAAACAGTGTTGGTAAATAAAAGGTTTTGTAGGTTCAAACCCCAGTAGTGACAATTCATAAACCCTCGCTATTGTGGCCTAAAGCAAGACACATATTATATTATTTCAGGCTGACTAAACCATTAATTTACTTAGTCCTATGAACCTCTGTGGCGACAGCAGGGAATCAGAAATGTACAGAGCAGGACTGCCGCAGCTGAGACCGGCCACCATGTGTTGAAAACTAGCGAGGTCTGTTAGGTCACATTCTCTGTGGACAGGTGGGATTCTCACAGAGTCTACAGTTCACCGGACAACTGCTCTGCTGAGACACATGGGAACCTTTCTCTGTTTAACCACCTGTCCTATTCAAAACATCAGATCATATAAACACAAACAGACACAAGTTTCCCTTTCAAACTTCTCTTCACTCTCAGAAAACTGTGCAAAAATGTTACCTTTACGTCTAGGTTTATATCGTCCATGCATATTTTTTCCCCTGTCATTGTTTTATCCCCTTCATCTACATATCAGCTGAATGCTCTTGGTTGCTAAAGTTATTAAAAAGATAATTGACTGAAAAATGCAGATTTTGTCATCCTTTACTTACCTTTATGTGATACAAAATCAATATGACTATTTTGTGGATCACAAAAATAGACAATATAGACAAAAAGTGTCTAGTATATTATTCAGCATTCCTTGTTCCATGGAAGATATAAAATCATACAGATTTGAAACATGGGGTTAGAGTAAAAAACGACAAAGTTTATGTTTTGGGGAAACTATTCCTTTAACAATTTGTTGTCTTTGGTAAGGAAGGACCAAAGCACAAAACCACCACGCTTGTGAGAAGTCAAATGTGCCACAGTTTACAGATCTGTCTTAAGACTTGATCTTGAGCCAAAACACTTCCATTTCTGCTACAGGGAAAGGCTTCTTTGAGAAACATTACATCTCCTATAAGCTGACTAGGGAAAAGAGGTCAAAGCTAGCAAGAGATGCAAGCATAATTTATTTACCGCAGTCTCGTCTATGAGTCGGGGAACTTAATGGCTTGACAGAAATCATGGGATCAAAAATATAGGCCACTACAAGTAGGATGTCTGCATAAACATCTAGCCTTTCGGACAAAAGCCAAAAATGGTTTCACATGATATTGTGACTTGTCCTCCACACTATTCAAGACAAGGTTATGCCAAAGCTCTTTCAATTCTCTCATGAAAGTAAATACAGAGAGGTCACCTCCAGATCTTAACAAATAACCACATGCTTTCAATTATAAGTGTGCTACGATTAGGGTTGGGCACATCGCCGATGGCTGACAGACATCACAATATTGAGCCGGCATCGTGATATCAATACCGTTTAGCTCTGTGTGCGTTCTCTCTTTCTTCAGACGTGTGCCATTAACGGAGCCTAACGCTCAAACACAACCCCTGGTGTCATCGTCCATTGTGATGTTTCATTGATGTCAATTTGGTAGACATCGCCCAACCCTAGCTTTTATGAAGCCATTTTCTCTGATGTTTCAGACAAACCCGGTGGCACAATTTTAGTAATTGCCTCAGAAGCTCATGTGCTTAATTAAACTACTTTGTTATGCAAATGTTTATAATTTAAACTTTTTGGATATGGTTTTACCCATTTGTGACACCATAGTATCAAACTAAGGGAATAAAAAGACTTGAAAGTTAATTGTACTAAACTGTGCATCACTCTGCTTCTTAAAAACTTAGCCAACTCTAAATCCACAGTTGGATCCTGTTGAAAATGCCATGTGATATTCAGCCCAAGGACTACAAGTGTGTCACCGCCAATAGGCTGCTGTTTGCACAGGAGTGCTTTGTGAATACAATCAATCACATGCCAGTGGCAGGAGGGCGATGCAAAGGTACTGATTGAGAAAGATCCCTTAAAATTGATCCGTGCTCAGTTCAGCTGCTTTTACTGGCAGTAGTTAATACTCAGACATGCAACAACCAAAAAGAGCAATACACAGTTTACATGAAAGTGCGAATAGTCACTATTTACAGAAGGCTTTGGGATAGTTTTGAGAACCGAATACTTAAACTTCCTCATGTAGGTTATGTTCAATATGCTGTACAAAAGTGAAGATTTAGCTATCAGTTTCACATTAGACTAGAAGTTCTCTCAGTCCATGGAAAGTCCAACCATATAGTTTGACGTTGCAAAGCCAAACTACAGAAATCTAACCGAAACTCAAACAACCAATAAATTAAAATACAAGTAGCTACAATAAATAAATTGGTGTTTTGTAAGAATTATCGTTTGTGTGGCAGTGATCTTCTGAGCTGTGGAGAGAACAAGTTTGGACTATTTGCAAAACAGTATTGTGACATCCCTTCTGATACAATGCCAAAAACAACTCAAACAATCAGCCCTCAAGACACACACAGTGAAATATCCCTTTGAGAAACAAACAGTTGATTTAAAGCTGCAGTGTATAGTATTTATGAGGATCTTTTGACAGAATTGCAATATAATATACATAATGTTTTCAGTGGTGTATAAAGACCTTACATAATGAACCGTTATGTTTTTATTACCTAAGAATGATGTGTTTTTCTCCATACACCACGGGTCCCCGTACTGTGAAGTCTCCACTTCATGCTGCCATGTTTCTACAGTAGCCCTAAACAGACAAACTTCTCTACAGAGCGCTAGCTACTTTATACAGAGCGCTAGCTACTCTCTACTGTCTCAGACGACGACATGTTTGTCCTGTGTCGGCCACCGTAGCTTCTCTATGTACTTTGAAAGGGAGGGGGGAGCATTGGGCGATTGCAATTCACAACCTCTCCGCTAGTTGTCGCTAAGATTCAACCAATTCCAGAGCATATCATTACAGAAAAAAGGAATAAACTAGAGGTATAACGATACCCACATGTCACAATTTGATACATATCATGATACTAAACTCATGATATGATAATATTGCAATAAATGGACTGCATTTATATAGCGCTTTTAACAGACACTATGGCCATCCAAAGCACTGCCGATGTCTGCCATGTAAGGTGCCATCCAGCTAGTCGGGAGCAGCTGGGGTTAGGTATCTTGCTCATGGACACCTCAACACTTGGTCAGGTGGAACCGGGGATTGAACCTCCAACCTTTCGGTTTGTAGACAACCTACTGAGCCACTGCCGCCCCAATACTTCAAGACATATGATAAAACAGTAACAAAAAAGTTACTGTTTATTACTGTGTATTACATTGTGGGTGCAAATCAATAGGCTTGGACTTTGTGCTGCTAACCCAATGAACAGTACAATTGTGACACCAGAACAAATACCATGATTCTGAAGCTGAATACAGATTTATTTTAGACGAAAATGCTTGCACTCTGTCACTAGATGCATTTAAAATAATACCACTTTTTACTGGTAACATAAGACATTGGGCATTATCATGACTCACAAATATTTCCCAATTGCATTATTATTATACATTATACACTCACCTAAAGGATTATTAGAAGCACCATACTAATACTGTGTTTGAGCCCCTTTCGCCTTCAGAACCGCATTAATTCTATGTGACATTGATTCAACAAGGTGCTGAAAGCATTCTTTAGAAATGTTGGCCCAGTTTGATAGGATAGCATCTTGCAGTTGATGTTTTTTTTTGGGATGCACATTCAGGGCACAAAGCTCCCGTTCTACCCCATCCCAAATATGCTCTATTGGGTTGAGATCTGGTGACTGTGGGGGCCATTTTAGTACAGTGATCACCAATCTGAAATGATTTGAGCTTTGTGACATGGTGCATTATCCTGCTGGAAGTAGGCATCAGAGGATGGGTACATGGTGGTCATAAAGAAATGGACATGGACAGAAACAATGCTCAGGTAGGCCGTGGCATTGGCACTAAGGGGCCTAATGTATGCCAAGAAAACGTCCCCCACACCATTACACCACCACCACCAGCCTGCACAGTGGTAACAAGGCATTATTAATGGATCCATGTTCTCATTCTGTTTACGCCAAATTTGCCAGACTCTACCATCTGTATGTCTCAACAGAAATCGAGACTCATCAGACCAGGCAACATTTCGGCCCATTCTCCTCTGACCTCTAGCATCAACAAGGCATTTTCGCCCACAGGACTGCTGCATACTGGATGTTTTTCCCTTTTCACACCATTCTTTGTAAACCCTAGAAATGGTTGAGCGTGAAAATCACAGTAACTGGCAGATTGTGAAATACTCAGACTGGCCCGTCTGGCACCAACAACCATGCCACAATCAAAATGATTTAAATCCCCTTTCTTTCCCATTCTGACATTCAGGTTGGAGTTTAGGAGATTGTCTTGACCTGGACCACACCCCTAAATGCATTGTAGCAACTGCCATGTGATTGGCTGATTAGATAATTATTGACTGAATGACTGAAATAACCACTCGCTACAACCAAGGTATGCAGCAAAGTAGTGTTGTCACGATACCAAAATTATGACTTCGATACGATATCAGACTAAAATATCGATATATCGATACTAAATCGATACCACAGTAAAAAAATAAAAATAATAATAAATAAGATAAGATGCTTAATATGACAACAGAACTTGTTATTATTCATTGTTATTTTTTACTAAAAATTAATGTGGCCAGCATGTTCCTTAGGGTTGGGCATCGTTTTGATTTGAACAATTATTGATCAATTGATCAATTACTATTAAAATTATCTCAATGTATTTTTTTACAATGGGATAATTGTGTTGCAATAGCTTACACACAGCACAAGAAAGCTTGATTTTGAATGGTAAATTGAATTTAAAAAGACGAGTAAACAGTAATAAAATAAGAACAAATAAACAGATTACAAACAATAGCACAAATAAATGCAATAGAATAGAAGATACAAATTAAACAGACTGCTTTATTTTTTCAGGTAGGTCTAACATTCAGATAAGAAACTGAACTTAAAAAATGCATAGTAATTACATTTAAAACAACATTGGATAATGTTCTTTGTAAAAAATTCAATAGCGTACAGATGAAACTATTAAAGTTACACAAGTTGATCAGTCAAGAGCAGTTGATCGTTTGTGTTTTTGTAGTTTGAATAACAAATAACTGCGGTCCCTTTAAGACTAACAGACGCATGGATCCTAAACACTGTTCCTGTTACTCGTACAGGATGTACAGAACTCGTACAGAACTGTTTGCGACTGTGTTTACGTTAATACTCTTCCAGATGTGCACTGATAATTCTTTGAGTGTATTTGACCAATAATAAGCTGGAAAAGGAAGCAAATGTTTGCACTTGTATCATGTCAGAGGCGGCTTTATTACGGTAGGCTATGTGTGTGTGCGCTTCAGATGTGGAGCACGAAATCTGCGGGGATTAGTAGAATTAATTTATGTGCAATCCCGCGCGAAAATCAGACCGATCACTCACTAACACTAACACACTGTCATGAGGAAAAAGTCCAGCAGAACGCGCGTTCGCGCCATGCTCAGAGGTTAACCGGGCTGAGTGAGAATATGCCGGTGTGTGTCAACTCGCTGACGGTCAGAGAGGAGAGCGCAGCTGATATCGATACTGTAAAAACTGAGAATCGTATCGTTTCAGATATTCCAGTATCGATATATATCGAAATATCGATATTTTTGACAACACTACAGCAAAGCATCCATCCATCCATTATTATTTATGAAGAATGAATTGGATAACATGCCAATATTATTGCAGAACATATTTTACTTTTCTTTTTGCAAATATGTGTTCATTTGCATTTCTGTTATAATTTTTGTTTGATTTTGTTTGTTTTACACTGTTGATCGCTCAAACGGGTTTGTGAAGGGGCAGTAGGAACAGGCAGCAAAATAGGCAGTAGGCCTATTGCCATATCTTTTACATAACGGTCTGCAGTTCACACACTTTCACGCGTTTCTTCCATCTGCCGACTGTGTCGCCATTTCTCATTTAACCCGTTTTTGTGTGTACGCCTGGGTCAGAGCTTGCGTGAAGGACCACGCATTTTCCTTTCAAGTTTGCTTTTTATAAATACCAATTATTGCTTAGAGAGTGGAGTATGCATTCTTTTGTGCGTACGCAACGTTTATAAATGAGGCCCCAGATCTCAACCCAATAGAGCATCTTTGGGATGTGGTGGAATGGGAGCTTCGTGCCCTGGAAGTGCATCCCACAAATTTCCATCAACTGCAAGATGCTATCCTATTAATATGGGCGAATTTAAAAAAAAAAAAAAAGCTTTCAGCACCTTGTTGAATCAATGCCATGTAGAATTAAGGCTGTTCTGAAGACGAAAGGTGGTCAAACACAGTATTAGTATGGTGTTCCTAATAATGCTTTAGGTGAGTAGTTCAATTTCGTACTGACAGTGACACTAAAACTCTGTAAACTGAAATTTATTCTCACACAGAAATTCTCATTTTGGATGAACTATATACAATACAGATTGTCTCTATCACCAATACATATTTTTGCATTTTTGTATATTTGTACATTTGCAATATATTGTGGCACGATATATTGTTATGCCCCTAGAATAAACAATAGTATTGTGTTAGTATACTCTTTTTGGGTTAAATAACCTTATAATGCATTGAAAATTTGTCTTATTATTTTAATTGATTGATCAGACTATGGAAGTCTAGGGCTAAAAACAATGAAAAACATGTTCAATTGTTTAGCAGCTCAATAGTAATGTTCTGTTAATAGCTCAGCCTATGAACCCAGTTTCCCCCTGGACTCTTCCCCAGGGACAACTCAAGTGGCCTTCTCAACTGAATGAAAGGTGTGAGGTATTTCTGAAGAATGTAAGACGGCCTGGAATGTATCTTAACGTGACAACCTTTTTACAGTGTTATGTTATCATACAGTCCACTAAAATAAAAATAAAAAATGTCAAATTTGTGCAGAGGAAATGTTGAAAGCTGTAGATCTTATCAACTTTAAAAGGTTAAATATGACTTGTTAAAGATAATTTCAAGCAGTCTGATAAGGCGAAAAAAAATTATGGAGAGCACAGTGACTCACAACACTTTTAAACCACTGTGTTCTAGAAGCAACAGGGGAAAAAAGAAGCCACAATCCTATTATTAGATGACATGCTGCATCATGTTAGTTTCTTCCCAGATGATCTAACAGAGTATTGCATGCACACATCAGCAGACTGTGATCATCATGATCAAATGTCAAATTTCAATGGCAATAAACGCTTCACTTAACATTTCAATGAGCAACATTTGAAGATTTAAAGTGCAAAGCGTCTCCAACACACGAGTTCACCGCGCACTCTTTTTAAGGACACACATATGTGCAGCAGGCCACACATGTCAGTGAGATTGTGGTTCATTAGTTCTCACTGTAGGGTTTCAGAAACAGAAACACATGCTCTGTTGCTCCGCTTCCTCTTTTTTGAGTACAACTCAAAAAGAACATCTAATCCACACGGTAAAAAAATATATGATGAATAAGTTATGACAACATAGGCTATGTTTTTACATTGCTTTAAAGGGTTAGTTCACCCAAAAATGAAATTGATGTCATTAATGACTCACCCTAATGTTGTCCCACACCCGTAAGACCTCCGTTCATCTTCAGAACACTGTTTACGATATTTTATATTTAGTCCAAGAGTGTATCCAAGTGTATGCACACTATACTGTCCATGTCCAAAAAGGGAATAAAAACATCATCAAAGTAGTCCATATGAGACATCAGTTCATTAGAATCTCTTGAAGCATCGAAAATACATTTTGGTCCAAAAATAACAAAAACTACAACTTTATTCAGCATTGTCTTATCTTCCTTGTTTGTGTTCAAACCTCAGATAAAGATTCAAACGGTTATGAATCTTATGAACGGGAATAACCATTGTTGGTATTTCAAATCACCAAAACAAACACGCCCCTACCCCCAAAAGGGTCTCGGCCCTATTTTGATAGCTCCGCCCCCACACATACGTAACCCAGGCAACGACTATGGCAGAATCTGCCTGTTACTAATCCAGGTCGAATATTCAATAAAAAGGAATATTACAATTATGACCAGATTAGAGTTAATTCGAGTAGAGCGATCACAAAAACGCAAAACCGGTCTCATGAACAACTAAATAGTACAAGTAACGACAGTCCAGCTAACGACATATTACAATTATGACTGGAAAAGGGTTATATAGATCATGAAAAGAAGAAACAAACATATATTAGGAGTATATCAGCTTACTTGTCGGACACTTTTTGAGAGCTGACGCTTGAAACAGACAGTGAGGAGATTTAGAAGCTCTATACAGTGTGTTAATGAATGGTTCTTTATCATCGCTGAAGTGAGCGACAATACGATCGCAAATGACAAACAAGCGAACATGACACACAAGCATATTCAAGCAAAAGTCAGCATATATTAGTTCTTGGCTAATGTCCGTCCTGTGTGACTCATGTGTTTTGAATAATGAAGTGCACTGAGCCTCTCTTCTCACCATCAATAGTAGCGACACTCCCCTTACCTGCTGATTGGCTACAAGTTTGTTATTGGACTCGGGCTGAGTCTGTTTTGTAAAACGGTTTTGAAATGACACTTACCCACCTTTAAGTGCTCTGACTGCTGCAGATTTATTTCGCCATTGATAGTGTTGCCATTGAAACATACATTTGAGCAACGAGCTCCAAGTATATAATAAATCTCTTCCAAATTACAGTAGTGAAATGAAGGCAGCATAAGCTGGTTGTTTTGTTTCAGGAGGAACTATAAAAGGTGGCTGCTGTTTCGGTTGCAGTGCTCAGTGACTAACACTACATAGGATGAAACTAAATGCTTTATGGCAGGGTGCATTATCCTGCTAAAAAAGGCCACAGACACCAGGGAATAACGTTTCCATAAAAGGTTGTACATGTACATGGTCTGCAACAATGCTTAGGTAGGTGGTACGTATCAAAATAACATCCACAAGAATGGGAGGACCCAAGGTTTCCCAGCAGAACATCTCCCAAAGCATCACTGTCAAATTCTGATGTACATCATCTGTTCGCTACGTTAATATATAGCCTAGTAAAGTGTCATTTATTCCTATTATTACTCCAGTCTTCAGTGTCACTAATCATTCTCATATTAGGATTTGATGCGCAACAAACATTTATGATTATAATCAGTGTTGAAAACAGTTTTGCTGCTCATTGTGTTGCTTCATTTTGCAGAAACCACCATACCATTCAAACCTTTTTGGTAAAATTAAAAAAGAGAGAAATTAATACTTTTGTTGATCAGACATAGGCTACATTTAATAAATGCTGTCCAATGAACTCTCTCATCAAAGAATCCTGAAAAATTAAATGTATCATGGTTTCCACAACATTTTTAAGCAGCACAACTGTTTTCAACACAGATAATAATCAAAAATGTTTCTTGATTATGAAATCCTCATATGAGAATGATTAGTGAAGGATCATGTGACACTGAAGACTGGAGTAATGATGATAAATTCAGCTTTGATCAGGAATAAATCACACTTTACTATATTCACATAGAAAAGGCTGTTTTCATGTGTAATGGTATTTCACAATATTACAGTTTTAACTGTATTTTTGATTAAATAAATGCAGCTTTGGTGAGCAGAAGATAAACCTTTAAAAAGCTGTCAGTTAGCACTGCATTATTCATATGATATAGGCCTACTTTATTGTCAATAAATAGCCTACATTGAGATGGCTTGAAAAACACACATAAAGCATAATATTGTCGCAATCGTCTGATTGTCATCGTCACGTTTCAGCTCATAACGATTGTTTTCCTTCAGTTGCAGCTCCAGCATGACAGTACGTTTCTACGAATCTGCTTTTGGACTTTCAGTGAGAGCGCCCTCCTCATATTTAGATACGAATAAAATGACAGGTCATGCATAGATAATTTTTTTTTTCTCTGAATTTAAATCTTGATGTATTCACATTGGTTTCTATGTATAAATTCACTTGCCCGTTACCTGAAGAAGCGCGCAATCAACCGAGGTTAGAGAAAGCTCTCTTAACCTCTCTTAACCTCCCCTGTTAACCTGCCCGCCCTCACGCAGGTAACGGCGGTTCGAATCCCGCTCGGAGAAGGTCGACTAGGATCGGGGAGACCCAGTAAACGTGCGGGTGATGAAAATACACTTTATTAAAAGTGCGGAGGACATCCCCTCCCCCCGTAATCTACGCCCATGCTTGAACTGAACACTAAGCTTGCTTCCTTCCATCCGTCAGACTCGCGTGGTAACCAGGTGTCTCATTCAATGGCGAGCTCAGTTGACGCTGTGTGCTTCAAGAATCAAGATTCTGACGCAAGTGAGCTAAGATTCCGATTGGCCCAGAGAAATGTCAGTTATAAGAATTATCCAATAATGTTTCACATGTCTAGTCTACTGTAGAACTGTAGACCCCCCACAAAAAAACCTCTTCGGTTCTATGCGATTCACGTAAATGACCCAATTGATCAAGAAAACGGCGTTTGTCGCCGAAAAGCGACAAGTTTGCAGGTCTGTTGTAAGAAAACACTCATTTTACCTGGTCAAAAACAGCTCTGTTTTCACCAAGCCATTTCAGTGCATATGGCTTTAAATGATAAATGACCCCGCCCCTCTCTTCTGTGGGCTGGCACGTGGAGCTGTTGCCTTTGACAACAGTAGAGGCGAAAGAATGGCGACGGGAGTCTCTGAGGACACATCTGTGCAACTTTATCAATTTTAACTGGAGTCGGACCAGGGACAAGATGACAGCACCAAACTAATTTGACAATTAAGGCTATACAGGACATTTCTGAATGGTTGGTTAACGTAATGTCACTTTGATCTATCTTTATGTACTGGCAGGGTAACGTTAGCGTAGTGAGATACAAATGCTACGTGTTTACTGATGTAGTTCATTGACAGATGGATTTTATACCTCATGCCAATAAAACTTTTTTTTCTGTTAATGTGGGTTTGTCAGTGATGCGTAACATTATCTATGCATTCTAATAACTGTTACAACACACTTTTTTGACAGTAAACGACACCGTTATAAACCATCTATATAATGAAGCTTAGTTTTACCACGTCCATGTTAACTTTAAAACCAGCGTACACAGTTTGTAATAACACAATAACCATTCTTGTTCATTATAAACGTGGGATTATGAATTAAATTGAGAACGTTATACATAGAAAGCATGCTGTAATATAACTTATAACACGGCTCTGTGAAATACCTGATTCTGATTGGTCAATCGCGCATTCCAGCGGTATGTTATTTCCAGATAACAACCGTTCATACGGGTACTACGAGTTATCTTGCCCGGTACTACTTCAGTGCTTAACGCTGGCGCCATCTTTTGGCTTAAACAGCCGTGGGTTACAATGGAAGACTTCAAGGTGGGTTTCCTTTATAACGTTTTTAATATCGATATTTTTCTTACACAAACACATCGATTTCGAATCAGAAGGCTCTATTAACCCATCGGAGTCGTGTGGAGCACGTTATTTGACGGACAGCTGCATTTTTTTATGGACTTCAAACACAACTACAACTAGGCTACTGCTTGGATTAACGTTAGCCTGGACTTTTTAAATATAACTGATTGTATTTGTCTGAAAGAAGAATGTCATATACACCTACAGTAACTAGAGGGTGAGTAAATCATAGTCTTGATTTCATTTTTGGGTGAACTAACCCTTTCAGCATTCATTTTCAACATTTAGCAAGGGCCTATGGCAAATCTTCAGCGATAGATAATGGCTTAAAGCAGGTTGGAACTGTTTTTCTTCGCGGAAGCTTTGCGTAAGAGCTAATAAAATATTTAATCTCAAGACAATATTTTGTGTCTAATAATTATTTATTTGTTTAATTATTTATTTGACTAGTAGCCGTGTAATAAGCGGGATAATGTACACTAGGGGTGTCCATGGTTAACCGATTGACCGATTAACCGTTAAAAATTGCGTAACCGAGTGAAACATTTTGCTCGATTAAGTGGCGTCAATGACGTGCCTTGAATTTAGTTGTAATATATGTTTGCACCCCTATAGACCGCCAGAGCGCTCCCAGACATTTGTAGTATCCATAGGGTTAGGGTAGTATCCACAAGAAGAAGTCATGACCAGCTTTCTAAGCGGGCAAAGAAAGCGTGGGAGCACTTTAAAAATGAGAGTGACGGGGCGAAATGCAAGTATTGCAATGCAGTGCTTACCGCATTTTTCAGGCTATAAGTTGCTCCGGAGTATGAGTCGCATCAGTCAAAATATGCGTCATGAAGAGGAAAATAACATACGTCGCACTGGACTAAAAGTCGCATTAGGGCAGAAGCAGAGCGCGAGCCACGCGCGCTGTGCATAACGGATCAGAAGAAAGAAAGTTTGAAGTGAGAAACTTGTGAATGACTAGAGAAAAGCAGACGTTACTTTAACTGTAATGAAGAAAACAAAAAAGCTGATCGCGGACTGAAAGCAAGATGGCCAGAGCTGAAGGGACGAGGATGTGCTATGTGAACTGGCGCTGAGTCTGTGTGAATCATTCTCGGCTGCATATTTTACTAACGTTACATGCTCTAATCGTGCAGGCGCCCTCGCGGCCACTCGCATTGCTCGTGAACTGGAGCGCATCTCATCCTAATTTAACGAAACTCAGCGTACGCTTCGCAGACATGAAATAGATCTTAAGAAACTTGAAATGTCTTTTAACAATTTAAAACGAAAAGAAATAGGCTACTCTCTGATTGTGTAATCCATGATGTGCATTTCTCTCTATAGGCGCGTTACGGAGATGGTGGTCGTCAAATTAATAAGCTAAAAATAACCCTGACGCACACTATGGTTAACCGAGTATTAACCGCTAAGGGCCTCGGTTAACGGTTAATGAAAAACTTGAAAACGTGCAGCCCTAATGTACACCCAGCCTGGGTGTACATCTGTCTGGGTTTATCCTGCGATAACAACCGGCTGGGTGTACATTATCCCTTACTTAAACACTTTAGCTGCATTCATCGTGAAGTGTTTCAAACTACACTCACTTCTTCTGGAGGGGCAGCAGGAACACAAATAGCTGGAACAGATCTTTATTCAGGAGCAGCTTCTTAACAAACCTGCTTTATACTGACCCTCGGTTATAAAGCTGTCTGATGAGAAATGCTTTGCGATTTGCCCAACATAAAAGCATTGACGAAAACAAAACTCAGCCACTGTGTCTTCAGCGGATATAGGAACATCAAAATGACTGCTGTGTTCATTATTACACCCAAGAACAGAACACTACAATTGCTTAGACGTCATTCTGCTCCAGCGTATCAATAATGTCAGGGGCGTCAGAACAGCTCGATTTGAGACGGGAGAAAACTAGGGATGCACCGATCCGATACTAAGTATCGGCAGTGTTGGGCAGTAGCGTCAATATAAAAATGAATAAATAAAAAGTAGCTTAGATGTAGTAAACTACTTTTGTCAAGTTGCTGTAGCTTAGCTTGCTACATTTCCCAGGGGTTAGCTTCAGTGTAGTGAAGCTTAATTTAATGTAGAGTAACTGGTAGCTTAGCTCACTACATTTTCCAAGTAGCTTGCCCAACACTGAGTATCGGTATCGGCTCTAATCCGCCATTATTTGCCGGATCAGGTATCAGACAGACAGGACCGATCCAAATTCGATACTGTACAATACTCTGTTATTGTTAAGCTCCAGTGCCCCACAAAACATTAGAAAGCATAATCAATGATTCATGCACTATATTATAAGTGTTCTGAAGCCATTCCAGAGTTCAATAATGAGTAAAGATTAATATTTAAGTCATTAAATTCAAGTTCACGTCATTTCATTAAGGCTCAGTCATTCATTAAGCCCATTCAGCTTTCAAACTGTGTTTTAACGTTTTTACTTTTGTTTTGTTGTTTGTTTAAATAATTAAAGTTGTTAAACGTTCACCGGTTCCTGCCCCCTTCTTCCAAAAACAACATACAGTGTTACAAAATCAGTAATCAAAATCAAAAAAGTATGACACTATTTCCAAGGCTGATTTATGCAGTAACAAAAAAAGTCTTGATGAATGAGACATTGACTCATTTTTTTATTCTGTTCAAATGAAAATATATTTTATGTTTTTTTTTTCTTCAGAATCATGGGAGAATCACACTCACTTTACAAAAAAAAGTTATTATCAATTAATCCAGAATCGCTCTGATATGTTGACAGGCAGGTAGGGCTATAAAATGTCCGTCCAATCATTGCATTCGGTCCAAATGCAATGATTGGATGACGATTTTGTAGTCGTACGCCTTCCAAGTTGGACGCGTGAACAATTTGAATCCATTCGCTTCATTCGCGCCGCAGAATGCCTATATGTCTCTGCATTGACTTAACATGTAAATCACTCGCGCGAATCGCGTCATTCGCGTGCGGTGTGAACGCAGCATTATGCTGCATTCACGTGCTTTCGGAATTGTCGTAAATACGAGTTTCCTAGGTAGAAATTGCACAGGAACACCCTCCCATTTCAACATTTGAATGGGATGAGTCGGCAATCAGGGTTGCCAACTCTCACGCATCTGGCGTGATTCTCACGCTTTCAGGCTCTGTCTCACGCTCTCACTCCGCCCAACTCAATCTCACGCCAAATTGCCAAACCTGCTTTTGATATTAAACAAAGCTATAAGCTTTAATTTTTTTAAATGTGTTTTAATGAAATTCAAACAATAAATAGCGTTTTGGCGCTAATGTGGCATAATGTTAAAGCCAGAGACGTTGAAAAGCGGAGTTGCATTCTCTCGTCTCCCTGCGGTGCGCGCTGGTCACATGAGCGCTCAATACTTCTAGCGCTCTGCCAATGCATTAAAATGGCTTAAGCGGATACACAACAGTTTCACCATATAGATGTTTGCTGCAAGTTTTGGTAAACAGTACAGCATAGTGTTAGTGTTTATTGATTATTAAGTCAGCCATATTTACAGGATCGTTTTTTTATGGAGAGTGAATAACATTAATGTTATTCTTGTATTTAGCCCTCAGGTATTCCTTACTAATAGGCATAGACTGTAAAAAAATACACAAATAGGTCACACTCATACTCATTAAATGATATTTATTGAATATTTTGAGGAGATCTTTTGGTACTACTATTTGTGCAACAATTATTGTCAATAAATGACCACTTAAAATATTTTTCTTCTAATATTTGTATTTCTTCTAAAATTTATATAACAATTAGTGTAGTAATTAATATTAAAATAGAGAATTCCAATTCAAAGAGGCAAATTAGAGTCATTTTGTGGCTAAAAAATATTAATGTTTATTTGTAATGCCATTAGGTGCCTTATGGCTCTTTAATAAATATACATGTATCTAATCTAGTTGCTCAAAAATATATTGCAGTCTTTGCATTCTAATAAATATTTAGATATGATGATCAAACACTAGATTTCTTTAAATGTGAAATTTCAAAACTTAAATAACTTGCATCCTAATCTTTTTAATGAATAATGATACTTATATAAGCAGTCACAAGTGAATATTAAGGAATGGCACATATAATTTGACCCAAGAAATCTTTAAACTAGTGCCAAAACAAACATATTATTATGTACAGTATATATACTAGATATAAACTGATACTGAATCAAGATCAAAAGCATTACAACCCCCCCCCCACCCGCCCCCCCGCCCGGCCCCCCAAAAATCTCACTCCAACCTGAACTTAAAAGTTGGCAACCCTGGGCAATACACACAAACACATTTAGACCACTTAGCGATTGCTGAAGAGACTTTCAACCAGCATAACCAACAGTATTTCTGGAACAAATAACCTTTAAGGATATGTCAAAGTGTTTAAAAGTATACACAAGAGCGGTCGACTCAAGTGGAAACCGGCGTGGGCCACACCTCGCGCTCTGAAAGAAGGTAGGAAGTAGACTGGTGACCACAATGCATCCTGTCCTTCTGAAGTTCAAGGTTTCAAAACGAAACGGCATCTCATGGGAACGACCAGCAATTATTCACGTTTAAAATGTGAAACGGCAGTCTGTAGTCTAGTGTGTATTGAAACTAAAGCCCTTTACTTGTTAATGCTCTAATCAAGTCACAACAGTTATAATAAATATTAATGACAAGTTTACACTGCAAAGTCTTTACACAGACTGTTTAACGCTACATACTAGGCATAAATATGTCTGGCTTTCATACGGCATTGCTCATTACACTGAATTTTGAGCAGGCAGGGAGCAGCCTTGTGTAAAGATGCTTTAATTCACTTAAATGTAGAATAACTGAAGCTGAACGTGACTTGTGTTGGTTTTATTTACTGTGGAGCTCGAATGGAAAGATAGAAAATCACTCAAACAGCCTACAATTTATAAAGCTATCTAATAAGGCTTAATATGATCTGCCGATGTAAAATGTAATTGATGCAAATGGCATATCATGTTTTTTAACTAAAGCCACTTGAAGTTTATCTAGCGGCAACTTTTAGTTGTGAACTGGCTACACTTAAAACAAGACAAGGCTAGCTTCTAGACAAAATAAACACGTTGAAAGCAAGACTTTATCTGAGTTCAGACAGATCAAATGACTTTCATCTGAGGAGTTGTTTTCACGCGCAGACGTGACAGTAAAGCATCGGCTGACAAAACACAATCTCATCAAACTGAGCGAAAATGAAAACAGCATTATAACTAAATGAAATCGTTTACCTTTGAAAACAGACCCTCTGCGCGGCACAGGCTGTTGTTTAATAATAATCTGTGTTCATAGTGAAGCCGCTCAACGTGGTCAGACGAGACTCCGGTTCAACTGTGTCTGATCAGAGCACGAGAGGAGAACACGAGTGCGCGCGCGTGTGCGGTTCACAGCTCAGACTGAGAATCACAAGATCTGTACAATCAATAATGCTTTTTTTTTAAAATGTAATTTATTTATTTATTTAAATTTAGTTTACTTATTTTTAAGAAGTTTGAAACACAGAAGTGTTGTTATATGCACATATTGATTTTATATAGTTATTATTATTATTATTATTATTATTATTATTGTTGTTGCTAGGGCTATCATTCATATGAACATATTATAAACAAGATTTTTTTTAAATATTATAAATATATACATTTTATACAAATTATTAAATGATTAAATATAGGCCTACTTCCTATCTTTAGTATATTAGGCAGTAAGTAGTCGTGGTGCGTCCCCTAGCGGCCATATTTCTGTCCAACAATTTGGTTTAGGTGTATTTGCATAAAGGATTATTTCACTTTAAAATAAAAATTACTGCATAATTTACTCACCCTCCAGCCAACCTAGGTGTATATGACATTCTTCTTTCTGATGAACACAATCAGAGTTTTATATATGGATATTTTTCTTACAAAACCCCCTCGCTTTGCTTCAGAAGACCTTTATTAACCCCCCAGAGCCGTGTGAATGGATGATGTTTTATCATGGATGGATGTGCTTTTGAGCTTCAAACTCAATGGACCTCGTCACTGCCATTATAAAGACTGGAAACATCAGGATATTTATTAATATAATATAATATCCATTGTATTCGTCTAAGAGAAGAAAGTCACATTCACCCTGGATGGCTTGACGGTGAGTAAATCATGGGGTAATTTTAATTTTAAAGTGAACAAATCCCTTAATATCTGAACTTATAAATAGGCCTTTCTGATTTATAAAGCATTGGAATGTTTATTTAGTATAATGAATGTTTTTTCCTTTTTGTGTTTTGGTTTCAGATAGATTTGTGTGTTCTAAAAAAAGTGCTAAGCACCTATTTAATATATAATGTAACATTAAATATTAAAATGTGATTAAAAATATATGTTGTGGGAATTGCTTGAGAAGAAATGAATTCAATATGTTTTCAGACAGACAAGACATAGGCCTACTTGTATTGTTGTTCCATCTTTCAGCACAGGAGGGTTTCAAACTACATGCAGAGAACAATAGATCAGACACCAGACTTGCAGATTTGACAGGTCAAATGATCTGTAATTGGTAATGAAAGTATAATAAACATCAAAAAAAATGTATTGATCTATCAAAAGGCAGCTAAATGTTGTTGTGCTGGTGTTATTAATCATTCTGCCCTTTATTTATTTTTTATCATTAGATTAATTAGATTGTATGCAGAAATTATAGCCTGACGTCATCATACTCAGTTCTAGTCAGAATATGAGTCTGAAACTGCTCCACTGGGCTGTAATTATGGGGCTTGTTTCAACCGAACCAGGAAAGACCACAATTGGATAGACCTACAACCAATCTGAGCAACGGAGCGACGCATAATATTAGTTGAAAGATTAGTCCAAGAGAACTCAACTGCACTGTGTTGCCAAGTCTGCGGTTTTAAAGCGACCTCAGTTATGTGATATATAGACCCAGGAATGCAAATTTTAGCAGCCAACCGTGCCGAAATAACACACATTTTACTTCCCAAACGCCATTTTATGATCCCCAAATGCCTCTGAGAGAAATAGTAATGGTGAATGCATACGAACTAGTTCTCCGTTTAGGATTAGAACAAATTCAACCAAGCGCCTTTAATGACGTGGATGATTACGTTACTGTTTAGCTTCTGTCCATCACCATCTAAAGCCCGCCATGACAATTTCTTTGGTCCGAACAGTTTCTGTTCGGGCAC
This sequence comes from Pseudorasbora parva, assembly GCF_024679245.1. Classification (NCBI taxonomy): domain Eukaryota; kingdom Metazoa; phylum Chordata; class Actinopteri; order Cypriniformes; family Gobionidae; genus Pseudorasbora; species Pseudorasbora parva. The sequence continues at coordinate 7,891,638 of NC_090196.1, read as the reverse complement.
AATTACTCCTATATGGATCAAGTCCAGACCGAAGAACTGCCTGAGCTCATGTTGTGGGCCAGGCTGAGTTCAGCTGGCATCCATTCCAGGCTAATTAGCCTTGATTTTGGAAATTAATCTGCTGAATGCTTACACAGAGCAAAACTCAAATGTAAATTTATGCTGACTAATTTTCTGCCTGAAGAATTTTATTTTTTTAATTTTCTTCTTGTGACAGTAAGACCATATTAGTGTTGTTTTATTTAGATACCAATACAGCATATAGTGATTTCAAAAGGATACAAAAAATAGGCCTACAGCTTAGTATTATTAATACAGTAACTAAGAAACATACATTGCTAAAACACAAGCAGCACCCACTAAAATTGCAATGTTTGGGACTTAATGGACAAGACAAAATGATATGGCTAGTTAGCATTATCACTCAGCCCCTGCTGGTAGACTGGGTAACTACAACATATGGAATGAAAAAGCAGCTTTCCAGTATATAGAAAATTAGCAGTGCATTGTGATGAAATATGTTGTAAGCAACATATAAAGCACTTGTGCATTCTGCAAATGCTAATTCACTTTAGTTCAGTTGGGTTAAATTAAAGGTTCCACACTTTTTTGTCAGCTGAACCCCTTTGACATAAAATACTTTTTGAAATATCCCGAGATTAACTCTTCGTCAATTTAAACAAAGTTACTCTGAGGTCCTTAGAGGGGGAAAAAAAGTCTGTTTCAAAAAAAGTAAAGCTTGCACAGACTTTACCTTGATCTTGTTTTAAAGAGCCATGCCAATTACTGTTGATGTAAAACGATATACAATTTAATTACATATTTTATGAACCATGTTGAAGTACAAAATCTAAATAAGTTGTGTTCAAAATTGGAGATTGATATTTCAAAAATGTGTGGTAACAGTTTATGTTACAGTATCCTTGTTACTCATGTTACTTACAATAGTAATAACAGTAAATTATGCATAATTACATCAAACTAACGCTAACCCAAACCCTAATCCTACCCTAACCCTATAGTAAGAACATGGAGTTAATCAATATATTTCAGTACTTAAATATATATATATATATATATATATATATATATATATATATATATATATATATATATATATATATATATATATATATATATATATATATATATATAAACTGTAACAATATCTGCAACAGTAACAATATCTGGGAGTTATGTGAATAAAACACAGGTTTTAACTAGGAGACATGAAAGACTGGATGAATTCTCCTGTACGCTGGAGGAAGTTTGAGGTGGACTGCCACCAGACTAAGGATCTTGGTGACAGTGAACGGCCCGATGAATTTGGGAGCTGACTTATTACTAACGGAGCGGAGAGGAATGTTCTTGGTGGAAAGCCACACTCTTTGTGTGACCAACAACGTGAAGACTTACCCAGGTTCCTCACTGACGTCAAGGGCTTGACAGAGCAGTCATCAAGTGTTAGACTGTATAAATATTTAAGATATTTATTAAGATGGTCACCTGCTGCCACCTACTGTTGAAAAAGCTTACGATAACGGTGTGTAAAGGCTTGAACTTTCATGTACATATCCATGTCATTTCACAATGCCGTCATTAATAACACATTCATAATTGTTTCAAAGGACCAAGTCACCACTTTAGTTGAGGGGCCACAAACATGATGAGAAGCTAATGCTTAGTTAATGATGACTACTGAATTATAATGTCAACAGAATTCATGTGCTATGTGCTGAGCCTGTGGCCAGTTTGGAGGTCTGACCATTTACCTGCAGGCATGGACATGCTTAACTCAGAGATCATGATTAATAAAAAAAACTTTAGTTAATCACATTAATTGATATAGCGTTAGTGGTCTAGCCTGTGCATGCATTAGGTAACGTTGATTTTTGTATATTACTTTAATAATTCACAAGTTCACACATTACAGAAATAGAGTAAAGGAAATTAATTAGGTTTTAAATTGTCTGAATCTGCTCCTCCTGAAAAATATAATAAAACATAATTTTAAGTAGTCTTACATGCATGTTAGATCAATGTTTTTTGTTAACACTGAAAACATTATGATCATGTGTAATAAACCATAATTCATCATTATGTACTCACCTTAGTTAATGTTTTAATTAAGGTAGTGTTCATCCATGAAGTCATGAATGAAAGACTTTGAATTCCTGTTAGTTCCTGATGATTCATGAGATATTAATGCATGTAGTAATGCATAAGTCATGCATGAATTAATGCATGAATTCATAATAATACATGTACCCTTACCGTAAAGTGTTACCGAAAAGGTATTTTAATCATTATGAATGAGAGTTTAGTGTTTGCATTTATCCATATATCAAAGGATCATGCATGTGTTTTCTGATTGCTATACCTGGCTGTTAAAATTAACAAAGGGAGGCACAGTGACTAACTCTCAGGTCACTTAGAGACAATCTTGCTAAACCAACCGTCTGCTAGCTATCTCACATCACCGGAGTCAGCTAAATCCAAGCACATAGAGACTCTTTTACCTAGATATAATCACATAGAGACTGTGTCAATTAGTAACAGAGACAGATGATGGACGTAAGACGGAAGGCACTCCTGCCAAAAAACCAAAACCCTTGTGTAAATACTGTGATCAGTGGGACAGCGAATTTAACTGGGGGACAGTCACGCGTTTTGTAAGTTTTGTAACTGCGACTTCAGCATTTCAAATCCATGTGCAACAGCGGAAGATCTTTTAAAGTGACAGTAACCACTTATAATGACAATCTAAAGAACTAAAGTAAATACTCACTAAAAATGCTCTGCTCTTGACTAAATAACTTCAGTACCTTTAATAAGGATTAATTCATAACTGATGCAGTGCAAACCGATAACAATTTATGTATATTTCTTACTTGTTAAGTTGTTATACAAGTAGGAAGAGCACAGGTACAAATTAAAAGTATTAATATTACGGGTCTATGTGAGGATTTATAGCCCATCCCACCCCCACCACCGGCCTTAGAGACAAACTGGCTAAACCAACCGTCTGCTAGCCATCTCACATCACCGGGGTCAGCTAAATCCAAGCACATAGAAACTCGTTTTCCTAGATATAATCGCATAGAGACTGTGTCAATTAGTAACAAAAATAAAATAAAAATCAAAACCATTCAACAGTAAAAATTGAATTAATGTCCAACAAATAAACAACAGATAAAATACAGATGAGCAAATGATAAAGTGTCACTAAACACTTGATAGCTACAAGGTGTCATGTGTTTGGATTTTGGGGGTATCACACACCCCTAACATGTAGGGAGTGCAGAAACAGGGTTTTGCTCACTTAGGCCAGCTTTCAGATATGAAGATATTTGTATTAATTTTATATTTCTTTTTACTGAAACACTAAAGAATCCAGATTAATATTGCCTGTGATATTGTCTGTACCTCTCCCTGAGGGAAAGCACATGTTATCAGTATGTTTTAGGAAACTTTTTGATTAGAGTTCGTAGCCCTGACAGAAGCATGCAAAGCTGCTGGAGGGTAAAGGATTCACGTTATGCGGAGTTGCGCACGATTTTGGTACGCTGGGGAAGAACAATCGATTTTTTTAAAGTCTGATGGGCGTCCAATTTAAATGCTTGTATTGTGTCTTCTCTTCTAGATGCAGTTCTCTTAACAGAATGCTATCTCTAAATGTGCAGTGCATACTAAAAAACATATTTTTTTATTGCAACATGAAACGCGAGAGCAGATGCAGCTGCGAAGGCCATGGCAGCGCAGCAGTCAAAAGAACCGGAATGTCTTTTACTATCTGAAATAATCACAAATGCTTTGTCTTACAGAGTGTGCAGACTTTTGACACAACAGGGGAGATAGCATGATACGAGCGGCTGCACCGTTCAAAATCATGTGGTGATGGCAAGCCTTGTTTACCCCAACACTTCTTTGGTCATTATGACGGGTGAGGATGCAGCCAAAGGCGGTAAAAAATTGGTGGTAAACTGTCTGGGTTTACAGTATTAGCTGAACATTTTTGAAAAATATGTGTAGTGATGTAGCATTTACATTTCATTTGTACAGAGAGTCTGGCCACTTTCCATTGACAAGCATTAACTTCCATGAAGGCGGGTACTCTGTTGAAGTTTAAAACCATTAGATCTGCCCAGAGCCACTCTGGATCTGCCATGACCAATCACTAACGTTTGGTCGTGACGTATGTCACGCGCCATTCGCCTTTGTTTCGCACTTGGAAATCTGTCAAAATAAATGTACAGGCCACCTCAGTGATAAAACCATGGGATAAAACCTAAAACTCGTGCATTCGGATTGTGATTTATTCACGGTGGACAGGAGAGTTTTGTGATCTGCTCATGTGGTCTGTAATATGATTTTATGCATATGGTTTTATGATAAGAATAAATGCTGTTGTAAATAACAGCTTTTCTTTTTTATTTTTTGAGCGGTGATGAAATATATTGCTCTTGTAAATACTTGCCAGCATTTGAAGAAATACAAGTCTAGAAATACATCCAAATGACAGCGAAGCGCAGCCGTATGGTGCTCTGCAGTGGTCAAAAAGGATATAAACATTGAATTTTGAAGTGATATATTCGTGAAAACTCAGAGATATGGATACGGAAAGCAGTCACATTACCACTCAACTTTGGTGTTTGTCAAAAGCAGTAGGAAACTCGGCTTGGGATTTTTACACGGATGGTGGGAGCTGGACGGCAATAAAATCACTGACCAGCCCCTGTAACTTAAATGATGGCAATACCTTCCGACCCCACAAGAAACAGTTACTGTCCGAATAGGGCTTCAGCCAACTCCTTCACCACTAAAGGAGCGAGCTGGAAAATCAAACATTTCCCAAATTCCCCCAGCTGGAGAGGCGTGCCACCAACAATCCTCAGCAAAGATTGTTCTTGCTCCAGCTTTAACTTCTGGATTTTCGGCAGCGGTGCCACAACAGAATGAATGGTTTCGTTCACATCTTTCTCCACCTGCCATTACAACTCAAACTAGCGCTCGACATCAACGCCATCGTTCTCAGCCACTCCCTCTGTACGCTGACATAATACTAAAGAAAAATGAAAATTGAGCGGAAGTACGTAGGAGGGTGGAGCTAGGCTAGTAGTGATGAACTTGAGAGCGAAAAAAGACCTAGAGTAAATCTGAGCCTGTTGGAGATTGTTTTTAGAAGTCCACCATTCATGGAAATGGAAAAAGGGTTAAGAATGGCTTCCATTGAATTACTGCAAATAAATGTTTTGCCTATTGTCTAATATCTGTGTGTAGGTGAAAAGCATCCAGGGGAAAACCAGCTGAGTTGGCAGCACTTGGATGATGCGACGGCAGCCACAGCACAACGGCGCCAGTGCTCTCGCCACACACCACCATAGGTGGTGAGGAGAGAGAGTGATAGAGCCAGTTCAGTGGGTGGGGATTATTAGGAGGCCATGAGGGAATTTGGCCAGAACACTGGGGTTACACCCCTACTCTTTTACGAGAAGGGCCATGGGATGACCACAGATAGTCAGGACCTCGGTTTAACGTCTTATCTGAAGGACAGTGCTCTTTGACAGTACAGTGTCCCCATCACTATACTGGGGTGTTAGGACCCACACAGACCACAGGGTGAGCGCCCCCTGCTGGCCTCATCTACCAGCTGCAACCTAGTTTTCCTAATTTTTCTCCTATCCAGGTACTGACCAGGCTCAGCACTGCTTAGCTTCAGTGGGAAACCAGTCTTGGGGTATAGGGTGATATGGCTAATGCATATTTTGAGGGTCCAAGCATCAGGATGACGCTTGAGGATATGTGGAAAATTACAGAAGTGCAGAGATGCTGACCTTGGAAAGGGTATATAATTGAACTTGATTGTTTAGTCTGCAGACATCGCTCTGCAGACATTCAGGATAAAGCCTCTTCTTTTGCAAAATAATAAAGAATTTTATCACATTTACTAAGATTTGTCTTTTATTGATTCGAAAATTGTATTCTCATTGCTTCATAAAATTAAGGTTGAACCACTGGAGTCACATGGACTATTTTAACAGTGTCTTTACTGCCTTTCTGGGCATTGAAAGTTGTCTATGGAGGGGTCAGAGAGCTCTCAGATTTTACCAAAACTATCTTCATTTGTGTTCTGAAGATGAACAAAGGTCTTTGGATGAACAAACCCTTTAAAATAAAAAATAATCCAACCGCTGAGTTTGTCCGTATGTGACCCAAACATGGGATGAAACAACACAGCATTTTTTATAGTGTAGCCAAGTTCCCTTTATCGAGTAAACTCGCACTGCGTCATCATAGATGACACTTCAGGGCGTTCCCCGAAGTGTCATCTACAATGACGCAGTGCGAGTTCCCTCTCAGGGAACATGGGTTATATTCATAACCCGAGACGTTTTTTCCTTCTCATATTTTTATATTAAGAAAAAATGAAATGTATTCTCATGTCTTAAAATGTGCTAATTTTGCCTGCAATCAAAATCCATATATGAACTTTTCTCATCAAATTCTTGCGAAATCAAATTATCTGAGCTATGCTACGTTTTTATAGTTTTATTTTGCCTATTTTCGTCTCCTAAGGCACTGAGAAATTTAGTGAGAAAAGGATACCTATATGAAACATAAATGAGAACTCCATTAAACTATGACCTATGAAAGAGAAACCTCTGAGAACAAAACATTTCCTCGTAAATGTTTTACACAGTGCTGTGTGATTTATGCAGGCAACAGAGCAGCTGGTAAATGTCTCTATGTGCCTGAGACCAGCCAGAGATGCCACATTTGGGCCCTCAGGCTACCCACCCTGTCACTTTGGTAGAGAGAGAGAGCGCAGCCACGGACGGTGCCATTCAATCTGGCCCTAAAACTAGGATATCTCAAATGGGGTTCTGTGTATATGAGTTCATCAAAAGCTATTAATTAGTGGTTTGGCTTACAGTGAAATACTGCTCCACACAAACGACATCTCTGTCGCATCTCTGGGTGTGCCTCAGCTTCTGTAGTGTGCCTCTGTGGGTCATACTTTCAGGGATCCATCAGTGACCAGGCAGAACTCATATAGAAACATAAAATCTTATTGGTTTAAACCCAAAATTGATATAAACCCCAAGCAATGGTCTAAAGGGGTTAAGACATATGAGTTTTGTAACTAACTGAAGTTTTGATATTAATGTACAATTCTTACAATTCTTATTACATTTAGGCATATTATTGTATTAACCAGTCAAGCCCCAGTTTTGGACCTAACTGCTCAGTTCATAAGTATTAGTTTTAGCTCTTTGAAGAATCAAAGTGAGCGTGGACGGTCAGTGGAGGGACAGAAATATCTCAGATTTCATTAAAACATCTTCATTTGTGTGTCGCAGTTTTGATTTTGGGTGAACTTTAATGTTTATTATTACGTCTCAGTTCATGACACATATCAATGCATTTTTTAACCAAACGTTAATGTAGCCCTACAGACTAGAGTAAATAAATAGGCTCAGAGAGCCGTGAACATGCAAATGTGTTGTTCAATTATGCAAACATTAACCAGTGTGCACCTTTATAGAGATTTTTGTCTTTTTTAGTTTAGTTTTTTAATCATTTTGCCTGTGTTAATGTGTCAAACCCAACGTTTTTTTCTTTTTTTTTAAACCCAAAGGTTGGTTTAACTTTTAATTTCTTTTTTTAAACACAACGGTTGGTTTATTATTTTATTTTTATTTTTTATTTTAAACCCAATGGTTAGTAAAAGAGTTTTTAAACCTAATGGTTGTTTTAATTTTTTTTTTTTTAACCCAAAGGTTGGTTTAATTATTTTATTTTATTTTTTATTTAAACCCAACATTTGGTTTAATTTTCATTTTCATTTTAAACCCAACGGTTGGTTTAATTTTTATTTTATTTTTTATTTAAACCCAATGGTTGGTTTAATTTTTTTATTTAATTTTATTTTAAACACAAAGGTTTGTTTAATTTTATTTTACTTTAAACCCAATGTTTGGATTAATTTTCATTTTCATTTTAAACCCATTGGTTGGTTTAATTTTTATTTTTTTGAATCCCAACAGTTGGTTTATTTATTTATTTATTTATTTATTTATTTATTTATTTATTTATTTATTTATTTATTTATTTATTTATTTATTTATTTATATTTTAAACCCAGCGGTTGGTTTAATTTTCTTTTTAATTTTAAACCCAACGGTTAGTTTATTTTTATTTATTTTTTAAACCTAACGGTTGTTTTATTTTTTAATTTATTTTTAATTTTAAAACCAATGGTTGGTTTAATTATTTTATTTTTTATTTAAACCCAATGGTTGTTTTAATTTTAAATTTTTCTTTCATTTTAACCCAATGGTTGGTTTAATTAATTGTATTTTATTTTATTTTAAACCCAAAGGTTGGTTTATTTTTGTTATTATTATTTTAAACCAAATAAAAAAAATAAATAAAAAAAATAAACTCAATGATTGGTTTTATTTTTTGTATTTTAAAACCAATTGTGGGTTTATTTTTTTATTTTTTTATTTTTTATTTTTAAACCGAACGGTTGGTTTATTTTTTATTTTTTTTTATAAACCCAAACTACCTTACCTAACAATTGGTTCAGTTATTATATATGTTTTGAGCTCAACAGTTGGATTTGACCCAAACATGGGTTGAAACAATCCAGTCTTTTTTAGAGTGTACACAACTATATTCGTTCTTTGTGTAATATCTAGTTCTTCTGTCTTTCATTGCAAAGACACATGAGCGAGTTGTGTTCAATCAACTCTCTATGTTTCTTGAACAGAACAACCTCCTGGACAACAACCAATCCGACTTCAAAAGCGGCCACTCGACTGAGACTGCCTTGCTCTCGGTAACTCAGGCACTGAGACTGACAAAAGCAGCTTCCAAATCCTCAGTGCTCATCCTGCTGGATCTGTCTGCTGCTTTTGACACAGTTAACCACCAGATCCTCCTGTCAACACTTAAGAAGACGGGGATCTCAGGAACTGCTCTCCAGTGGTTCAGGTCTTACCTCTCTGGTAGGTCCTACAGGGTGTCATGGAGAGGTGAAGTGTCTAAGTCACATCATTTAGCTACTGGGGTTCCCCAGGGCTCAGTGCTTGGACCACTTCTCTTCTCCATCTACATGTCATCATTAGGCTCTTTCATTCAGAAACACGGCTTCTCATATCACTGCTATGCTGATGACACTCAACTCTACTTCTCATTTCAACCAGATGATCCTACAGTCAGTGTTCATATCGCTGCCTGTCTGACAGATATTTCTGACTGGATGCAGGAGCATCACCTTCAACTCAATCTTGCAAAGACAGAATTACTTGTTGTCTCAACCGACCCAGCACTTCATCAAAATTTCTCCATTCAGCTTGGTTCATCGACCATAACTCCATCAAGGACAGCCAGGAACCTTGGAGTTGTGATTGATGACCAGTTAAACTTCACTGACCACATTACTGCAACAGCCCGGTCCTGCAGATTTGCTTTATACAACATTAGAAAGATCAGACCCTTCCTATCAGAACAGGCTGCCCAACGCCTGGTTCAAACTCTTGTTCTCTCCAGATTGGACTATTGTAATGCTCTTCTGGCTGGGCTTCCAGCATGCACTATCAAACCCTTGCAGCTGATCCAGAATGCAGCGGCGAGAGTGGTCTTTAATGAGCTGTAGAGAGCGCATGTTACGCCTCTCTTCATCCGACTGCACTGGTTGCCAATGGCTGCTCACATCAAATTCAAGGCACTAGTTCTCGCCTACAAAGCAACCACTGGTTCTGCACCAATATACCTAAATTCACTTGCTCAGACTTACACACCCTCCAGAAGCTTGCGTTCTGCGAGTGAGTGACGCCTCATGGTTCCATCCCAAAGAGGCATGAAATCGCTCTCACGGACATTTTCCTGGACCGTTCCCACCTGGTACCAAAACCAAATAAAGAATAGCACTTAACTATTCATTTAAATTTTGTTTGTTTGTCAGAAAAAGAAAAGGAAAAAATATATATATATATTTTTTTGTTGTGTACTGTGCTTAATTAACTGAGACTTCTTACAGCTCTTACAGGTTGCTGGCCTTGTTTGTTTCGTTGCTTCTATTGCTTTTTTGTAAGTCGCTTTGGATAAAAGCGTCTGCTAACTGATTAAATGTAAATGTAATATCATAGAGGTTGGAGGGAAAGAATTGACAAATTAAAAAGACCTTTCCTATTAATATTTACATGGAAAGTTTGCATTTTTATTATTTACACTATGACAATTGTAAAAATCACTATAGGGGAAAATAAATACTGGATACATTTCCTAATATAATATAGGAAATATCTTGCCAAGATATGTTGAGCGGTTGTTAGCATGTTGCTAGATTAGTTATGGTACTTCATTCAGAGTTTAATTACAATACAGCAATGCAAATATTTAAAATTTCCACCCATTTTTGAAAGATGGCAAAGCATATTTCCACATCGCTGATCTTTGCTAGAAGTAGCTAAATTGGGTTAAATAAAAACTATTTGTAATCCTATTTAGCATTATCTTTTCAAAATGAATTTAATGTATTTTTGGCCATTATGTGAGTAAATGTTTAAGTGCATATACCTGATTATTGATCTACGGGCCATTTGCATGTTTATGTGTGTGTGTCTGCAGTGCTAAATTGTGTTCCCCAAAACAAAGGTACACACACTGAGACCCAGTGTGCTATAACGGTGCTCATTATTGTCTCATCAGTGTCACAGTGAAATAGCCACCACTTACATCAAGAGCATTAAAGCACAGATGATTCAAATGATAATGCCACATGTCTATCTCTATATGACATGATGATCTATAAAACTGCCAGTGCTACATGTTCCTCATGCAAACCAGTGCTGACAGACAATCCATTCCCGCTACAAAGAAGCGTGTTTGCTCTGAAGGGTGTAATTTCCAAACAAGATGGCGTGGTGTGCGTGGTGTTTTGGCAGACAATAGGAGACACCTGTGACAGGCAATGGGCCTTTTAACAAGCCAGACAGTGGCATAGCGAACCCGTCATTCGCTCTGTACCTCCTAAACCACATATGACCAAGAAAAGCATGTCACGTCCTACACCTGGCTGATCAGATATTTGGAAAGTGCATTATTTGTGTGAAAAGATGTTTTTGGCAGACATTTTGGGATAATCGTGGGCTGACGAGTCACTTGTTTGAGTCAATTGGAGAGGGGATGTTTGGTGTTTGCTCTATATACAGTGGGTACGGAGAGTATTCAGACCCCCTTAAATGTTTCACTCTGTTATATTGCAGCCATTTGCTAAAATCAAGTTCATTTTTTTCTCATTAATGTACACAGCACCCCATATTGACAGAAAAAACTTTTTGCAAACTTTTTTTGCGGATTTATTAAAAAAAGAAAACTGAAATATCACATGGTCAGTAAAAGTATTCAGACCCTTTGATCTAATACAGCCATGAGTCTTTTTGGGAAAGATGCAACAAGTTTTTCAAACCTGGATTTGGGATCCTCTACCATTCCTGCTTGCAGATCCTCTCCAGTTCTGTCAGGTTAGAGGGTAAAAGTTGGTAGACAGCCATTTTCAGGTCTCTCCAGAGATCAGTTAGGTTAACGTTAAGTCAGGTCTCTGGCTGGGCCATTCAGGAACAGTCACAGAGTTGTTTGGAAGCCACTCCTTCATTATTTTAGTCTCCTTCATCTTGTTGGAAGGTGAACCTTCAGCCCAGTCTGAGGTCTTGAGCACTCTGGAGAAGGTTTTCATCCAGGATATCCCTGTACTTGGCCACATTCATCTTTCCCTCGATTGCAACCAGTCGTCCTGTGCCTGCAGCTGAAAAACACCCCCACAGCATGATGCTGCTACCACCATGCTCATTTGTTGGGACTGTATTGGCCAGGTGATGAGCAGTGCCTGGTTTTTGCCACACATACATTCAGGTGTTTTTTGTTGTTGTTGTTTTTTTTTTTAGCAAACTTTCATTTTTAGGCTTTCCTAACCATTATAATCAAGCACAACTGGACTCAAATGAAGGTGTAAAACCATCTCAAGGATGATCAGAAGAAATGGACAGCACATGAGTTAAATATATGAGTGTCACAGAAATGGGTCTGAATACTTAGGACCATGTGATATTCCAGGTTTTCTTTTTTAATAAATCTGCAATAAAAGTCAACAATTCTGTGTTTTTTTGTCAATATGGGGTGCTGTGTGTACATTATTGAATTTTTTTTTTTTTTTTTACTTAAATGATTTTAGCAAATAGCTGCAATATAACAAAGAGTGAGAAATGTAACGGGGTATGAATACTTTCCGTATGTGGCAATTGTTGATGACAGTCCCTAACATCTTAATTTGTCCCCTAGTAAGAGGTTGAGAAGATGGTATTGCTCCTTACAATTTTGGCTTCTGACTATAAGTGATTTCAAGATGCCAAGTAAATGCAAGAACGAAGAGAGTTTCGATCACAGTTTAGAATGTTATGATGAGTTCATAGTTGTCATTTTGATTTTGAATGGCGAAAATTCTAAAAATATGATTATTTTTGTAGTTGGTTAGATTTTGACTGTCAAAAATTATAACAATTTAAGTAATTGTTTGCTTAATAAAATTATGAATGGTGAAAATCTTAACAATTTATGTAATTTTTTGGCGATTAATTCAACATTGCCATTTATGTTTTTTTAAATATATTTTTTACAAAAAGGGCAAAAACAAAAACAAACAAAAAAACATTTTGGACCTAATTTATATTAGGTGTCTTTAACTACACTAGCATTTAAATTAATAATTTGATACAGTGCACTTATTGTGTACATACATGTTTTACATTATACGTACATTTTAAAAATCACCTGGATGTAATTAGATCTGTAATTAATTTCTGTAGTTTCTGTAATATTTATACTGTTATAAAAAAGTACTGTTATACTGAAATAAGATTCTCAGGTCTGATGAACCTTAAACTTACCCACACCACCACACCTGTCCCTAACTTTACACTTAAACTTACCCACACCATCACACCTGTCCCTAACTTTACCCTTAAACTTACACATACCACCACATCTGTCCCTAACTTTACCCTTAAACTTACCCACACCACTAGCCTAGAAATCGTCCCCGGTTACGACTGTAACCTTAGTTCCCTGAGAACAGGGAACGAGACACTGCGTCAGCTGACGCTATGGGGAACGCCTCCAGCGTGACCGGTGTCTGAAACGCTATCCAATCACATCAGTCCTACTGACCGGCGACAGCCTCTGACGTCATCGACGTGCGACCAGGAAGTATAAAAGGGCGCCTTGCAAACACAACCGCATTCAATTCGTCTGAAGGGACTGTTCGCAGGCAGGCCCCGAGGCATGGCAAAAGTGATGCAGCGTCTCGTTCCCTGTTCTCAGGGAACTAAGGTTACAGTCGTAACCGGGGACGTTCCCTTTCGAAAGGGAACTCGAGCTGCGTCAGCTGACGCTATGGGGAACGATATACCCACCCCGCCATGCTGAGGGGAGTGCATGCCTACTGGCCGTGACAACTGTCAGGACAAGCAAATTCAACTGAAATGCCTGAACCACTCCCCCTCTGGTCACATTAGGCTGTCAGTGACAGCATTCCCTACGGTCATTGCCCGAGCCATGGCCTTGGGGCACCTTCATGTACCCTACCCCGGCAGCTCAAAGGCCTGGAACCAACCTGTTCGACAGAAGGGGTTCTTTTAAGGGAATGTGGCTAGGGGACCCGAGGGCGCCCCAGCCAGTCACTATTCGGGAAGAACTTCACCGAATGCCACCAGGGAGGCTTGACCTGGCGTCACTATGCGGGACGCTTCCGTCTGCCAGCCCAGTCTGTTAACACACAGAGCCTCTGGAAACTCGCCTCTGGAGAGGCATCCACCTGAGGGACTGCGAACTGGCAGTGTCCGCCTCAGGCCGGACCTCAGAGACGGGCTATCCTGGAGAACAGCGCTCAGCGTAGTGCTTTCCGACCCTTGCTAGCGAGGGGAGTCAGATGCTCGATCCTAGGATCTACCGAGCACATACATTACAGGGGTGCTCAGGAGGCCTGAGAAGGCCTACGGGCTGATCTCACAGGGAGGCCCCGAGGGGCCTACGACCAACTGACCAGGCCCAGGCGGCCGTAAGCTCACAGACAACCCTCATAAGAGGGGAGCTCTTAAGCCTGCCTGGTAGGTACCATGCTGTAGGCAACCTATGCAGGTCCCTGTCCTGTAGGGACCGCATAGCAGCAGTGTAAACTCGTTGTGCTAGAGTGTGCGACCGCCATCAGGGGCCACCGGCTAAGACCGGAGCCTGATAGCAGGAACTACTAGCTGTCAGCCTAAGCTGTTACGTGTCTCCGCCCAAGGAACTCGATCCCCCCCCAGGGAGGCCCCGCGAGGCCTACTGCCTGCCGGGCTACTCGTGACCAACACTGGGGCCGGGGAATGACTTCAAGGAGGCTTGGTGAAGCCCACTCCCTGCTAGCAGACCATGCTAGCCCCCCTGGCTAGCAACCATTTTTTAATGTCATAGCAGCTGGGGACCTGACTCTGCCTGTCTTCCAGCGCTGACTCCCAGGAGTACCCCCTCAGGGGAAGCCAGATGAGGCCTGCTACATCCCAGCAGGCCCTCAGGGAGGCCCCACGAGGCCTACTACCTGTCATCCAGTGACTGAAGCACAGGAACAACCACTCGGGGGAAGCCAGACGAGGCCTACTGCTACCACAGCAGGCCCTCAGGGAGGCCTAGTGAGGCCTACTACCTGCCGTCTAACACCTGAAGCACGGAATACCCCCTCAAGGGAAGCCCGGCAAGGCCTGCTGCCCCCCAGCAGGCCCTCAGGGAGGCCTAGGGAGGCCTACTAACTGGGCTTGTAGCCACCCCAACGACAAAAGCTCGCTGGCAGGTTGGATGAATGCTGGCCGCTCCATGTCGGGCTGACAGTGGCTGTCTGCTTGGCTGAAGAAGAACTAGCCGTCCAGTTACCACCTGGGGACTCATCCCCTTGGAGGCCCTACCTGTTGACGAGGTACTGCTGATTGTGACAACAAAAAAGGGAAGATACCTCCCAGGCGCACATGGGCCCTGATGTCGCTACTCCAACCAGAAGGCCTGTTGAGGCCTCCTGTTCAGAGTCTGCTGCCTGGACTGTAAGGGCTGGCTGCTCACAGCTCACAGCTGGCTTCATTCAGAGGCTCACGGGGTCCTCCCTGCGAAGCCCAGTCTCCTCCGGCAGTACCTACAACACAGACCTAATCGCATCGCCAAAGCGGTGTACTCAGCACAAAAAATGCTCCTCCAACCCTCTAAGTGAGGAGAGTCCAACTTACAACACCAGCCCTGTTCCCCTCCTCTTATTTAGAGCGGCCTGCCGTTTACTCCAAGGCGTCAGCCATGGCGGTGCTTGGGTTCCCAGGGGAGCATCCGACGCTGGACCCTCATGAGGCACGCAGGTTGTGCGTGGAGCTCACCCCAAGCCCTAAAAAAGGTGGAGCAAAAACACAGGGCAAAATTATTGCAAATATGCGAATAATGATTACCACCTTCCCACATCTCTTGGATGGGATTAATAGTTTTGGCCCACCTTTTCACCTTTTCCCATCTGCATTACCAAAACCCCGAACGCAGAAACAGGGGCGGGCCCTGGCCAGGCGACTCTAACATGAGAGGAGGCTGAATAGGGGTTACACACCACCACCTGTAAAACACAGCCTAGGCTAACCGTTTTTTGTTTTTTTGGTAGCCTGAAAAGGGCATGCCTGTATACCAGTATCTGCTAAGGCTGGGAGCTCCCAAGCCATAGCAACTTAATGCCCCAAGCCCGCGGGGGCCGGGCACACATATGCTTCGTTCGCGTGTTAGCCTAACTCACCCTTACGCTTGCTTACGTCCGCAGGGGGTAACGCTAAAACACTTGCCCTCCGGTGGCCCGGAGCTTTAAGCCGAGCCGCTAGGAACACCCACACTCGCTTAGTTTGTAAAACATATTTCCGCGAGAATGAGCGGTAGCCCACTCTCAACGTACTGAGAGAACACACCACAGTAACATATTTACTTTGCTGGCATAACGTGACGGCCACTCTCCACTAGCGAGGCTAGCTCTAATCAGCCGCATCACGGCTTCTATCAACAGATCGTTCTGGCCACCAAACGAGGGAACTAGCGGCCCTTACAACACACCCTCGGCGGGGAGCACACAGCATTTAAGACAAATAAAACGTCCCTTATACTGAGGACTTACCCGCACCCACCGGCACGTGATGACATCCGTGCACAGGCATATACTCACAGCATCCAGCGTGAGGGCACACCGCCCGAGGGTTGTTTTCCGACGAAGCGTCCAACGACGAATCTCCCTTTACGACCCCTCATGCCCACTCAGGGAAGCGGTCGAGGCTACTTAGAACACTCCTTTCCCACAAGGAAAAACGCCACTTTTCCCGTCTGCTCATCATTGGCCCCGCCCGGCCTGATGTCAAGCGCCGAGGGAAAAGGTGGAAGGAAGGGCTCGCCTACTACCTCCGCTTAACCCTAGTAGGCGGGGTTTCACCCTGCCTACGCTGGTTCCGGTCTTTGGCACCGGCACCTTTCCTCCGGTTCCGGGTGTCCCGCCTCTTTTGCGCCCTACTCCGCCACGGAGGGGACGTCCGAGAGCCCATGCTCGCTCGCTGGTCTTGCCTTCGGTCCTCGGACCGTGATGTACCAGGGATACCTGCCTGCCTGGGCGCGGCCCCGGACCTCAGCGGGATGCAGGTCTTAAATGCCGCTGAGCGCGCCTTCGCCTCTCTAAACCTTCCCACCACCGCCTCGACGGAGGTGCCGAAGAGCTCAGAGGGCGAAACCGGGGCATCGAGGAGAAAGGCCTCTCTTTCCCCCCGATGTCCGCAAGGTTCAGCCACAGATGTCTCTCCGTGGCCACCATAGCCGCCATCGAACGTCCGATGGCGACCGCTGTTTGTTTGGTGGCCCGGAGAGCTAGATCTGTGGTTTGGCGGAGCTCAGCCATCGCATCAGGAGGTAGGCCACCCTGGCGTTCCCCCTGATCGAGGTCCTTCAGCAGGTCGGCTTGGTAAGCAGCACCGCCATGGTGTGCAGCGCCGCCGCCGCTTGACCGGCTGACGTGTACGCCCTGCCGTTCAAACGTGAGGTCGTTCTCAACGGTTTGGACGGAAGGGTGGGAGTTCTCAATGTCAATGCCAGGTCAGACGCGAGCTAGTTCGCGAACGTCTCATCAACTGGCGGCATCAACACGTACCCCGCCTCGGCCACTCCTTCCACATCAGCGAAATTAGCCCGCTGATTGCGGAATAAGCGAGCCGAGAACGGGGTCATCCATGCCCCCGCGATCTGCTCATGGAGATCGGGGAGGAATGGAAGGCTCCCAAGAGCTGGGGGGTTATAGCCGGAGAGAAACCGATCATCCAGACGATTTGGACGAGCGGTTTCTCCCCTAACGCGCCACCACGGCACCTGTAGCCGATCGGCGGCCCGTTCCATCACCTCCAACAGCTCCCCGTACACGGGGCAGGATGGCTGGGAGGGTTCGGCCTCGGCCGCTTCACCGCCCTCCACTTCCATCCCTTGCTGAAGTGGGAGCTCCTGGGCCGACGATGAGGAGGAGATACAACCCAACTCCTCCTCCGGCGGCCGCCCCTTGTGATCTGGCCCATCGCCGAGCACAACCTCCGTCTCTAGACAGCGGGCCAGATCCAGCTGGGAGCCCCAAGACATAAGTCGCCGCTCAGCCTCGGCAGAAGCGGGACCACTCCCAGCCGCTGCACCCTCTTCCCTCGAGAAGAGGGCCAGACGAGAGCGGAGTCTCTTTAGAGACAGACGCTCACAGTTCGCACAGGAGGCTCTTTCTTCAAGAACCTCCCGTGCGTGCTCCTCACCCAGGCAGAACACGCAGAGTGTATGTGTGTCCTCAGGTGTGAGGAACCTGGGACACGGGTCTGCACACTTTCTGAAGCCGTGCTTCCTCTTGTGCACACACTTAGACATGATGTTTCTTTTGAATCAGACAAGACAGTCCCTGAAGACGAATTGGATGCGGTTGTGTTTGCAAGGCGCCCTTTTATACTTCCTGGTCGCACGTCGATGACGTCAGAGGCTGTCGCCGGTCAGTAGGACTGATGTGATTGGATAGCGTTTCAGACATCGGTCACGCTGGAGGCGTTCCCCATAGCGTCAGCTGACGCAGCTCGAGTTCCCTTTCGAAAGGGAACTAGACGCACGCTAGCGGCAGCAAATCTAATCTGCCCGCGAGTGTCGTCTAGCAACTCTCAATACCCTTCTGAGCTGTATTCCGCAAACTCTTGCCGGGCCAATCACATCGTGTATAGAGTCGGTGTTTGCGTGCTTCTAGTAAACACAGAAACTGGCGAACGGCGGTCTTTCGAATCAGCTTTGACCGCGACTCTGGAAGACTTGGAGTTAAGCTTTTCTCGGAGAAAAGAACAAAGAACGGCACTGAAGTCATTCTTAAAAAGGGAAGTTGTGTTTGGAGATTTGCTGACCGGATACGGCGAATGTTTAATCTATCAATGAGCTCTGTTTCACCTTCGTTGCTCTGGTTGGTTGTGTACCTTATCCTATCGCGTGCAGAAGGAGTTTGAAAGACAACCGTTTATCCCGCCCCTCGGATTGAGCCCTGTAAATGGTGAGTTTCCAGACCAAACATCTTGATGGGTCTGGCTTGTCAGGCTACAACACCACCACACCTGTCCCTAACTCTACCCTTAAACTGACCCACACCACCACATCTGTCCCTAACTTTACCCATAAACGTACCCACACCACCACACCTGTCCCTAACTTTACCCATAAACTTACCCACACCACCACACCTGTCTCTAACTTTACGCTTAAACTTACCCACACCACCACATCTGTCCTTAACTTTACCCATAAACTGACCCACACCACCACACCTGTCCCTAACTTTACCCATAAACTTACCAACACCACCACACCTGTCTCTAACTCTATCCTTAAACTGACCCACACCACCACACCTGTCTCTAACTTTACCCTTAAACTTACCCACACCACCACACCTGTCCCTAACTCTACCCTTAAACTGACTCACACCACCACACCTGTCCCTAACTTTACCCTTAAACTGACCCACACCACCACACCTGTCCCTAACTTTACCCTTAAACTTACCCACACCACCACACCTGTCTCTAACTTTACCCATAAACTTACCCACACCATCACACCTGTCCCTAACTTTACACTTAAACTTTACCACACCATCACACCTGTCCCTAACTTTACCCTTTACCCTTAAACTTACCCACACCACCACACCTGTCCCTAACTTTACCCATAAACTGACCCACACCACCACACCTGTCTCTAACTCTACCCTTAAACTGACCCACACCACCACACCTGTCTCTAACTTTACCCTTAAACTTACCCACACCACCACACCTGTCCCTAACTCTACCCTTAAACTGACTCACACCACCACACCTGTCCCTAACTTTACCCTTAAACTGACCCACACCACCACACCTGTCCCTAACTTTACCCTTAAACTTACCCACACCACCACACCTGTCTCTAACTTTACCCATAAACTTACCCACACCATCACACCTGTCCCTAACTTTACACTTAAACTTTACCACACCATCACACCTGTCCCTAACTTTACCCTTTACCCTTAAACTTACCCACACCACCACACCTGTCCCTAACTTTACCCATAAACTGACCCACACCACCACACCTGTCCCTAACTTTACCCTTAAACTGACCCATACCATCACACCTGTCCCTAACTTTACCCTTAAACTGACCCACACCACCACACCTGTCCCTAACTCTACCCTTAAACTGACCCATAACATCACACCTGACCCTAACTTTACCCTTAAACTGACCCACACCACCACACCTGTCCCTAACTTTAACCTTAAACTTACCCACACCACCACACCACCACACCTGTCCCTAACTTTACCCTTAAACTTGCCCACACCACCACACCTGTCCTTAACTTTACACTTAAACTTACCCACACCACCATACCTGTCCCTAACTTTAACCTTAAACTGACCCACACCACCACACCTGTCCCTAACTTTACCCTTAAACTTACCAACACCACCACACCTGTTCCTAACTTTAACCTTAAACTTACCCACACCACCACACCTGTCCCTAACTTTACCCTTAAACTAACTTTACCCTTAAACTTACTTTGATGAAAGTGCATAGTAGTTAAGGCCACCTACTATACAGTGGGACCAAAAAGGTATCAGAAAATTCAGTAAATATATGGTAAAGGCATTGAAAGTTTTCAGATTTTGAATGTATTCAACAAAAACAAAAACAAATTGTAAGTAGGCCTATATTCTTCTAATGAATTCCTTGAATGCTGTTTCCATCCAAAATGTTTTAATGCAATATCTCAAAATGTACATAAAAAAATAAGTGGATTGAAACAAAGCTACTATAAGCTAACTATATCCACACACACACACACACACACACACACACACACACACACACACACACACACACACACACACACACACACACACACACACACACACACACACACACACACACACACACACACACACACACACATTCATTCAAAAATGTCATACTCAAAATGTTCCCAGATAGAAATGAAATGAAAGGGGGTGAGAGATAAAACTGATACTTTTTAAACTTAGATATACAAAATATACAATCTACTCCACTTTCCTGCAATGCTGCAAATCTGCATTATTTTAATTACTTCAGTTCTTTGTATGATATGAATTCACAGGTCAGAGTTCACCAAAACACAGTAAAAGTTGCCATAGCTTTTCCGGTCATCCGGAATTTGAATTGCGTATGAATGAAAGCCAATGGAACGAAAAGCATATGACAAAACCCACACAGAAGCTGCAATAATCTGTTGATATTTGTGCGCAGCATGCCAAAAACAAGCACTATTCTTTAGCTTCCATGCAAGCACCAGGATTTCCTTCAGGAACTGCAAATTGTTTGTTAATTAATGTGAATGAACCAGCAAGGTTGAGGGTTGCACATTTGACAAAGACTTCTTCATGTCATTAGAAGTTGAAGAAATGGCAGGTTCCGCGGGGTCAGGTCAGGAAAGTAAGTGCGCAGTTAGACTGTCTCAGATCCCATAAATACATTTGGCTCTGTTGACTCCCTGATGCGATAAAGGCTGCAAAAGCCCTCAAGCGCTGGTGTCTGCGTGACCCTCAACTCCATTGGTCAGAGATGAGACTAAGATAGCGGCCTAACACACCCACCCTCTCCAGTCCTCCCTGCATGTACAATTGGAGAAGGGGGTACAATGAATGTCAGCCCAATTTATGTTTACTCAACTAAAATTGTTGACGGATGTGGAAATCGAAACCATCTGGCAAATGTTGCCTGCCCTGTGTATTCGCTGTTTTTACATCTAATGGTGGAATTGAGTTTGACTGAAGTGGGCAAACATGAGAGATCGGATTATTGATACAGTACGGACTGCCTGTCTGTGCATCCCCTGGTCTCCATTAGGTCCTCTTCAGTCTAACTCTGCAGTAATGGCTTCCCTGGGAGACTTGATGAGCCCCCTAGCCACTTGTGTGAGCTTTGGGGGCCGGCGTGGACGCGTGCCACAGCTGCAACCATTATCGAGAGGAAGTGAACGTCGTCAATGAGCACAACAAAACCCAATGCTTCTACGTCACAGCCACAGACTGCCATGTTTACCGAAATGGCATTGATCCAGGCTTATGACGGCGTCAGCTCTCCGGTCACGCCACATTTTCAAAGGCAATTTACTCGCATCTGCTCCGATAAGCAATTTCAGACACAATGTCTTATTTGTGTTGTGTAGTCTCACACATTCCATGTCAGAAAGCCTTTTATCGCTACATGCAAACATCATTCTGCCCTTTGCTTTGGAAATTATCTGTCTTACCTTGTCATTTCTCACAATTTTTTTGTCACTCAAAACTGTTGGAATGCTAAAAGGATAAAGCATATTACCTAGAAGACCTGGTGAGACTTGGGTGATATAAAAATATATTTTGAAAACTGTCATAAAATGAAAGTCAGTGTGGTCCAATGTTGGGCCCATTGACTTTCAGGGACATAACAGATGAAACAATCAGTTTCTCTTTATTTTGATGGTCACTTTAACACATTTTGTTGACTTAGTAAAGTTGCACCTACATGTGTACTAACTTGTGTTAGTTGACTATTAGTAGACTGATAAGGTTAGGGTTAGAATAAGTTGACATGTGGTTGCAAATATTCTTATAGTCGGTCGAATGTGTTTTGGAGGAACATCACAATAAACAGTTAACAGATATTAAGCAGATAGTCTATTGATACTCCAATGAGTTAGTTGACAAGTGTTTTTGCTAGTTTCAGGCTGACACAGTTATCATTTTCATGTCCTCCGCCACTTTGTTTAAATAGCAAATGCACTCATGCCCATCTGTTTGCCCATGGGTCTGCTGGTCTGAAAACCAGGTGTGTTCAGGCGCATTGTTGGTGGGTTGCTATTTTGAGGCAGTTGTAAACGGCTGCACCATTGACCAACAAAAACCTGGTCAAAAATTAATTGCTCAGGATTTTTTGTGTTATTTAAAGGACACGTTAGTAAAATGTGCCTATAGACGGGTCAATCAATAAATCAAATTATCTTTATTTATATAGCGCTTTTACAGTGATGATTGTTTCAAAGCAGCTTCACAGTGTTAAACAGGACAATATTGAAACAAAATTTGATTTGGCTAGTTTGATTTGGGTAGTTTATTGAATTAAATATGACCTAATTAATTAATTTTATTTGTATATTTAGTTGAATAACTTTGATCATAATTTTAGTGTCCCCAACTGAGCAAGCCAAGCCAAAGGCGACAGTGGCAAGGAACCAAAACTCCATCAGGGCATGATGGAGAAAAATAAACCTTGGGAGAAACCAGACTCAGTCGGGGTGCCAGTTCTCCTCTGGCCTATTAACAAACAGTGTATAATAATTATTCTGCCAACCCTGCAAGTCATAAATCATATTAGATAGAAATATTCAAAATTTTGGGTATCACGCAAGAGACAAACTCCATCATGTAAATAACGAATCCGCCATGGTACAAGCACAACTGGCTTTTAAAGGAAATGGGAGTTGAGACATTACGTCTAAAATACACCCATCCATCATGCTAGCATACGACTAACTTAAACTAATTTAAATAATTGTATAAAAGTTACAAAACCCTTTACAAAGTGCTGTCACTTTAAGGACAACTACACGGATCAAATACACTGATACACATCTGATATTCTCCCAACTGTTTATGCATAAGAAACTTTATTTAATGTGAATTCTCGCCAAAATGAACATTTTGACATCCGTCTTCTTCCATTTTGCCATAAACTATAAATCAATGTTAAATGCAGGGAAATCATTGAACTTCACATGACCCTACAAGAGTGAATTCTGATAGGCTTTCTGCAAAAACCCAAACACAATCCACTGACTTTCAAAGCAGCTACAGAAATGACTTTTGACTTCGAGGAACTTGATAGAAATGTAGTGGAGTAAAAAGTAAGATATTTGTCTTTCAAATGTAGTGAAGTAAAAGTCATAAGTTTCCGGAAAAAATAGACTCAAGTACAGTACAGGTACTCAAAAAGTGTACTTAAGTACAGAACTCAAGTAAATGTACTCAGTTACTGTCCCCCTCTGTCTAAAATGTATTGGTATGCTGAAGCATTAAGAGTTCCTTTCACTGGAAATAAGGGGCCAAGCCCAACCCCTGAAAAACAACCCCACACCATTACCCCCCTCCACCAAACTTTACACTTGGCACAATGCAGTCAGGCAAGTACCGTTCTCCTGGTAACTGGCAAACCTAGGCTTGGCCGTGGAAAACCATTCCATGAAGCTCTCTACACATTGTTATAGAGCTAATCTGAAGGCCACATGAAGTTTGGAGGTCTGTAGCTGTTAACTCTGCAGAAACATCTGGCACAACATTTGTGTTGTGTATGGTCCCTGTTAAATAAGTAAATATACTAAACCAAACTAAAGTTGGTGACTTCTGCACACGGTGCGCCAAATGCTGAATTTTAGAAGGCAGGCTTAAATGGCAAACAGGACCATGGTTTGTGTAACATCAGCACATTATTATCTGTTTGGTAACATAGTCAAGTTAAAGGTTTATAATATTAAATACTGTTATATGTCCAACGTTGTAAAGAGCGAATACTTAATGAAGAAAGGGTGCAGAGTTACATTGAATTTTAAGTTTTTTCACTGGAATGTTTTTTTAAATATGCAATTTTGGTGATCAAAGGTAAGTTTTAAGGGATAAAATGATTGACTACAATATGATTGTGCCACATTTGTATCCATTAAACTAATTTAGGAAAAATTCAAGGATTTGTTACAAAAGAAACATATTAAACTTTTCATGTAATGCATCCTCCACACCAATGACAGAAAGAAAACCATATCAACCACATAGCAACATGTTAAAATCCCTATATTTTGTAGTGCGACTATTTTAAGGGCAAGCATCACCACATTTGCTTCATAAAACAAATACAAATACAAATACAAATTGTCTTTAACTGGAATCGGTAGATCATTTTATTTTGGCTAATGTCCCTGTCAATTCATGACTTGAGGGTGAAAACTCATGCCTCAAACATTTTCTTGGCTCATTAAAATTTCAAGAAAGGTATTAAAGAACATTTTTGTTGTTGTTTTGTCCTTGTTATCATCAGATTGATTGATTTTGAGAACAAAGAGCAGGAGGGAAGTGATAAGACAGAGGAAACCAGTGTGTGTGTTCAGTGAAAATGTCAGAGTTTAATTAGGAGGTGCGTCTGCGGGTTTAGGGTGTTCGTAATTATCACATCTAGTTCCATCCTAGCCTGCGGCAGGGGCTACACATGGTGCCATTACGAAAGGTAAATTCAATAACACGCTCCCTTCTGGAGAAGGTTTGGGACTAATGGGAGCGGGGAAGCAGCGCTGTTGTACCAAAATAAAACCTCAGGTGAGAGTTGTTGTAATGTATGTATCTTATGTTTAAGTTAAAAAATGAATGCGTTTCTAAACTGAATAAAGACAAAGAACATAAATAGGTCAAGTGTAAATATAAATCTTTCTTGCTTGATACCGAAGACCTTGTTCCTGATTAAATATGACACATATCTTCTAAACTTTTCATTATTTAGACTCCAGACAGATAAACAGTGATATATGGTTACACTGGAAGCAAAATGCAAATCCCCAACATCTAATGGAATTAAAAGGGAACTGTCTTTGAGGAAGTCATTCGAAGAGTTATTTTATCAGGTTCTTTTATGAGCAATTTTTATTTCAAGTAGGTATTATATGAGATGATAATACCCTGCTACTTAAAGATGACCATATTTATATACCCTAGTATATTCATGGTAAAAACGTATTCTAAAATTATTCCAAATGGCCATGCTACAGTACAATTTTAAGATTTTTTTTTTTAAGTTCTTAGACTTCTTTTTATTTTGATCAGTAATTTGTTAAGTCACCTTCAACATTTCTCACATTATCACAGTTTATTATGCTAAATGGAACATGGCAAGTTCCTAAAACTAATTATAAGGCTTATTTTTATTAGTTTAATTTTATTATTAATAAACATACTAATGAAAATAGAAATACATAATTATCCACAATTATTAAACCCTTAATTACTTTAATATATTTTAATATACAGTATGTGATATTATTATTTTTAATGCTCTAGTGTGGGTTAAATGTACTATCTGTCCGCTTAAATATAATCTCCCACTTAGAATGCAATTCAAATCACAAAAATAGAATCATCTCATTAAAGTCAAAATGAAAGGTTTCAGAAAAGTAATTACACAGTACACATTACTGTACTTCATGTTATTGCTTCAAAGAACATTGTGTTGTTTCACCAATCATACATAATGAGCATTAAATATATTCCCAATGATTTTTTCATTTTTAAAGACACTACAAATAAACACTGCAGTAACTACAGAGCATCAAACTGCACTAGTATCGACTAAGGTCCCTTTGGAGCCTTTAGGCCGTCACGACACAACCATAGTCACAGCTCAAACCACCTCTGACAAATTACATGTGCAAAAACTGACGGAGGTGCACTCTACGTGATTAGCCGTTTTGCTTGGCAGCTGTATTTTGACACGTTGAAGCGCAATTATGCCAACGGGTAATTACATCCACACCATAACCTGCAAAACACATAATACAGATTTTGGATTTTGTGGTTCAAAACTGAAGTTTAAATAGAATGGATGGATGGACCTTTATCAATCAATCGACCAACTGACCAATCCATCAATCGACCGACTGACCGACCGACCGATCAACCGATCAATCAATCAGTCAGTCAGTCAGTCAGTCAGTCAGTCAGTCAGTCAGTCTTATAATTTTTAGATCTGTGCTGCGTTCCAGTTTGTTTTTTATCATGCCCTTTACTCGCGAACTTCCCTCCATCTCGTTCACTCGGATGTGTGTGTCATCTGTGTCTTCATTGATCCCACCCAGCCTCCATCTCCCACCTCCTCTACCAAAGACAGCTGGTCCTTTGGCCCCAACTCTGCTGGTCCCCTTCAGTCCCTCAGCTTCCTCTCTGTTGACTCTACTCTGCTCCGTGGATCTGACTCTGGTCTTACGGTCTCCAGCTCCACCTTTGCAAGGGGATCCCCTGTCTCCAACTCCAGCCACTAAGCCCGTCAATCCACCTTTGCCTATTGACCAGTCAGCCCAGGGCCGGCTCTAGCTCTTTGGTTGCCCTAGGCGAGATGGAGTTTAGCGCCCCCCACCCCACTCCACTCACTTTTATCGTCTCTATTCTAATTCAGCACGTCTGTTTTCCTAGGCCTACCCCTAACCGAGAAGCACTTATTATTAAACACGTTCGACGCTTTATTTCCACTTTTCAAACATTTTCTCACTTTTTATTGAAAATAAATGCCTTTCCAATTTGATATGTGAGGGGAAAAGGGAATAGAGCGGGTGTGGCAAAAGGCAGGATCGAACCTCTGATCAATCTGCATCAAATCTTGATGCCATGCGTCTTACCACTACACCACAGCCACCGTAGAGAATAAGGTGAAAACAGCATATTTGTGTTTAATGTAAATAATATGGCATCTTTCGTTAGGCTGCTTCAGTAAAAAAAAAAAAACGAGGCCGTATTTATTTCCTTCCGACGCCCACGTAGAGAGCGTTTGTACTTTTCATAAATAACATGCATGCGACTTTTGATATTTAAATGACATCCATGTAGGTTATTGTAGATTATTGTCAGTGAAGTTATGTTTGCAATACGTATAGTAATTATGTAGAAAACTAGCAAGTGATAGCTTAGTGACAATATTAATAGGCAAGTGCAAGATTGATACTAAGTAATTTTATTTTGTTTGACAACTTATTGGCTGAGATAAGAAGACTAACCTCTATACTGGGCTTTCTTTCGATTTTCTTCCTTTCTTCTTTTCTCTTTTTCCGTCCCTGTGCATCCGCGGGGTTTAGACGCCTCATTTTTGATGAACGCGCAAGATGAGCACTTGCCTGACCTAACACCTTAACCAATAATCAATAATCACCATCAATTCAATCTAATAATCAGGTTGATAAGTAATAAAACGTGTGGCTGAGGGGGCGCCCTATGATGATCATGTTTAATGAACATTATGTTGTATTTCGCTTGTTCCGATTCTATGCTTAATGGGAAGTAATGGGCGGCACTAGAGCGCGCTCGCGCCCCTAACACAATTGTCGCCCTAGGCAACCGCCCAGCTCGCCTATAGCAAACGCCGGCCCTGAGTCAGCCCCATTGACCTTGGCTTCTCCCTCCCTCGGCTCCACCGGGCTCCCCTCGTCCCTCCGGCTTCGCCCTGGTCAGTTGTTGCTCTGCCTATGCCACAGACTTCTAGGCCTTTGGCTGTTTTTGAATAAAGTGTTTCTATTGGATACTCTATTTGTCGTGCTTTGCCATAGCCACACACCTCATAACACATTAATGTGATGTACCTATCCGATCTAATGAGAATTCTTAATCATTGTAATTGTAAAGTGTGATTTTATGAATTATTTTATTTGATATTGTTGGTTAAATCATGTAGGTCCACCCCTAAACCAAACCTTATTGGGGGCATGAGCAGATTGTATTATAGCCTAGAAATCTAGACGCACTCTAGCGGCAGCAAATCTAATCTGACGCGAGTGTCGTCTCGCAACTCTCAATAGCCTTCTGAGCTGTATTCGCCTAACTCTTGCCGGGCCAATCACATCGTGTATAGAGTCGGTGGGCGGGGCCATAATGCCGACGGCCGAGTTGCGTTTGTGTGCTTCTAGTAAACACAGAAACTTGCGAACGGCGGTCTTTCGAATCAGCTCTGACAGCGACTCTTGAAGACTTGGAGTTCAGCTTTTCTCTGAGAAAAGAACGGCACTGAAGTCATTCTTAAAAAGGGAAGATGTGTTCGGAGTTTTGCCGACCGGATACGGCGAATGTTTAATCTATCAGCGAGCTCTGCTTCACCTTCGTTGCTCTGGTTGGTGTAGCGCTATCCTATCGCGTGCAGAGGGAGTTTGAAAGACAACCGTTTATCCCGCCCCTCGGATTGAGCTGTCAATGGTGAGTTTCCAGACCAAACATCTTGATGTTTGGTCTGGCTTGTCAGGCTAATTGTATTAAACATACAAATGAGATCTTATTGGTTCTCACAACCAATGTACAACATTTTTAAGTACTGACAAATTGTAATGAGACTTTTTATTGTATGAAAAATAGCATCTTGGACATTCTGCTAAATATCTCCTTTTGTGTTCCACAAATGAAAGAAAATAAGGGTTTTGGGACAACATGACTATGCTTGGATGAGTAAACAATGATAATAAATTTTCACAATTAATAATTTTTCACATTTGAATGGCTTTAAATATAGTAAAGATTGAGGTTTTTGTGGTGCAGGATAAAAGTCACACAAGAGGCATTCCCTCTAGAGCGTCTATCTCAATGAATCAGTGGGTTCCACATATCACCTAAGTGTTGTTTTCCAGAGATATCAAGTGGTGAAGTTTCTGGTAAAAGGATTTATTTGAACTTCTAAAGTGAACAAGAAAAACCCACGACACAAGATATATAAGAAGGTCTCACAGATCTGACATACTGTACGACATGAAACCTGTCACATTCATGCGTTATTGTCAGCATTTGATACAAAAATACTCATTGTTATGGTTATTAAGTAATGTAGTTGATTACATTTAATAGAATATTTATTTGTGGTCGCTCCCAATGACCCCTGTTGAGATGAAAGGTAACATTCAATGAAATGAAAAAAAAAAAAGGACGAATGAAGGAAAGAGAAAAGAATTGTGGGGGACGAAGAATAATCGGCCAGCTGTGAGCGTGCTGCAATTACTCTGTCTGAAGTCTAACAATTATGCTGCGGGCCCCTTCGAGAGGAGGCTACCATCCAATCAATACATAATTGTGATAATTGTTGTCCATGTGCCGGTGTAGGTTCTTCTGTAACTTACAGAAAAGGGGGGGAAATGAATAAACAGTGCACATTGAATGCTAAAGTGGTGTCACCTAGTTTGGAACGACATTTAGAACAAAGACTCTCAATTTGCTGTGTGGAAAAATGGGTCATGAACGACGGTGAGTCAGCGTGTCAGGTGGTTGATGGGTAGCCATTGTGCCTACATCCGTCTGGTAATATCTGTGTCATCCAGAGCAAACAGGGACATGTTCCATCAAGTGGTCTTGAGGATTGGTGATATTTGATGGGACATCTCAGATTGAATCCTCATCCATTTTTTTGTCAAAATACAAAAAAAGGTCTTTTTATGTATTTTTTCACAAAGCTGATTTTGTATATTACTATTTAAGTTGTGGACAGAGCCAATTCTGTCATTATTACTCACCTTCAGACCTGTAAGAACTCTGTTCATCTTCGGAAGGCATTAAGATATTTTTGAAGCCTCAGAGCTTTCTGAATTAGTGTATCGATTCATGATTCGTATCGCCAAAGTCACGTGATTTCAGCAGTTTGGCGCTTTGACACACGATCCAAATCCGAATCACGCTGATTCATTAAGCTCCTAAACTTCCCAAAGCGGTGTTTTTAAATCGGCCATCACTATATAAGTCGTTATTTAGTTTTTTTTTTTTTCACACAAAAACTATTATTGTCGCTTCATAAAATGATTGTAGAATCACTGTAGTGAGATTTGAAACAACGTCTTTAAGGATTGTATGGGTCTTGACAGACGACATGTGATTGATGTCAATGAAGGCCTTTCTGCTAGCCTGACGTGGTCATACTCAATTCTAGTCAGAATATGAGTCTGAAACTGCTCCATTGGGCTGTGATTATGGGGCGTGTTTCAACCGAACCAGGAAAGACATCAATTGGATAGACCTACAACCAATCTGAGCAACGAAGCAACGCATTGTCAAATGTCAACAGAGTTCAACTGCACTGTGTTGCCAAGTCCACGTTTTTTCCGCGGGTTCTTTTCTATGTCCGCGGGTTGAAGCGACTATTATGTGATATATAGATCCATGAGTGCGAATTTTA
The DNA here is from genome assembly GCF_024679245.1 of Pseudorasbora parva. Lineage (NCBI taxonomy): Eukaryota > Metazoa > Chordata > Actinopteri > Cypriniformes > Gobionidae > Pseudorasbora > Pseudorasbora parva. The sequence goes on along the minus strand of NC_090196.1, from coordinate 7,861,035 downwards.
GCAGGCAACCTTGCCAAAATAACACACATTTTACCCCCCAAACGCCATTTTGTCCCCGGAGAACCCCCGAGAAGCTATTGTTTAGGGCTAGTAGTTGGCGGGTTTTGTTGTAAAAACTTGGCAACCCTGTGCACACGCGCTGGAATCAGGCTGGAAAACACGATCTTTACCAGTGTTGTAAAATAATTTAATGATACACAGAGTACTTACCCAACATGATCATGATTTCTGAGAGAAATTATGAAGGTGAATGCAGATACAAACAAGCTCTCCGTTTAGGATTCAAAGAAATATAACCCAAGCCCCTTTGATGACGTGCATGATTACGTTACTGTTGATCATCTGTCCGTCATCGTCTAAAGCCCGCCCTGATGATTTCATTGGTCCGAACAGTTTCTGTTCGGGGATAATTACTCCTCTTTGGAGCAAGGCCAGACCGAACCGCCTGACCTAAAAAATGTGTGGGCGGGGCTAAGTTCGGCTGCCATCCAGGCTACCTTTCTGCAGTTTTATACCGTAAATCAGGCATTACAGTTGATAACTGGCAGCAGTGGTTTCAGTTAATTACTGTACTGCATATACATTTAAATAATTTATAATTCAGTACTCATTGTGGTACTCTTAAACTTATGAAGCATTCTGTCGTGTTACTTCAATAAAAAATATAAAGAATATTTAAATCTTTACACAAATTGACTGTATTAATTAGAAGTTTATCTATTGCCCAACATAACAGAATTACAAAAAATGAATGAAAATAATAATAATTTGCTCCTTCATAACAATAATATCAACAAACATAATATGAAAACACACAAATATTTTCAAGATGTCAAATCCTGCGTCCAACCAAATAAAAACTAACTTGGATGCAACACCCAAATCTACATCTCAGCCACTAACGCCCCTCAGGTTATTTATATTAACACAAATTAAATTACCTTCTTATATCCGTACAAGTAAAACATTAACAAAAATGCTTTCAGTTGTATGTTTTCCTCTCAAATTCAGCGAGCCACTACAAAAATGTATGTACATGTGGATTTATGTTTTGAATCTTTCTTAGATGACACCGTTTTTACGGCTAGTTCCAGCTTTGGAAGCACACTTTGTCCCCTCAGGATTAATCCTCATTAAAAACCTGTTGAGTGAATCAGACAACAGCTATTTCAGAAATGGAGTAACAAATCAAACAGTTCAGAAAATACATACTACGAAACAATATAAAAAAAAAAAAAATGCACAACTGTGGCAAACTCATGTTACATGATTGCCCATGTACCTTTTTAATGAGTTCTAATGTGGCACTGGCTGACTCTATGCAATGTTAAATACACAGAAGACACTGAAAAACACATGCAGTGCCTCTGAGAAATCGAACTGCTCATCAATGCAATGAGTGTCACTTTCATCCACTTAGATGAATTTAGAAGGCTATCTCGTGAAATTCGTTCTCACCATATAAACTACCAAAACACAATTATTTACCATATATTTCATATTTACCAAGCATGATGAGCCTTGGTGTGACTGGTAGCTCTAGATCATTTTCCACTGACATTCAGGTTGAAGTTGTTGTTGGTGATGTTGGTGTTGTTTTGTATAAAAGTTAGTTGGTGAAAAGGCAAATTGCAAAGTTTGCATCTGTACCTTGTTGCAAATCCTGACTAACTAAGAAAAACGAAAGCAATGATAAAGCAAGTTGTTTATCAGAAAGAGTTCAATTGCTAATAAATGCAGTTACTGCATAAAATTGTCTACACAAAGGGATATTACTTAGTGACGAGTTGTGAGGAGAGGCTAAAAAAACGTGCTAATCAGGAAGCTATTTCTAACTTAACCGTCTAACTTAACATTACATATTTTAAAAACACAAATATTTGAATTGTTTACTTACTTGTAGCTGAGCGATTCATTTTCAGTCTGAAAAAATATAAATCTACTATTGAGTTTTCAACAAAGCACGTAGCTGTAGCAAACAAACTCCAAACGGTTGACACCTGCTCGTTTAGGCTCAGATATCCAGCCCTTGTGTATGTATTTGTGTGCTCACATGCATTAATGCATTAATCGTTGTTTTCTGACTTAAGATGTAAACAGTTTTAAATAAACGGTGACGTAATGCATCATGGGAATGTTGACCAGTAATTTACCTGTAAATGTTACAGTTATTTCCCTTCATGGGCGCTGAAAGTAATGTACTGTAGTTTATTATTAGTGCAGCAAAACCTCACCTCATATTACAGTAAAATACCTTCCAATGATGTTAAAGCTAAATACTGGCGATTTTACAGTTATTTACCCAGAAATCTACAGCAAGGTTTAACAGTGCAGTCATATAATGTATGTCAATGGGTAACATTTCTATGAGAGCAACAAAAAAAAATAACATGCTTACACAACATGCACAAATAACCCTGTGGCTCATGACGTCATATTGATATCTTTATATACAAAACGATCAGTGTAACAAAGTTCGTAGTGTGAGGAAGGAAGAGGACACGGGGGTCGGCTGGACGGTTGATGCTATTTTATTTATTAGCTCAATATTCAAGGCACACTCCGTAGTGTGGAGATTCTTGCAAACTCAAAACAATAGCGATCACTTCCGGGTCGGCACTTCCGGCTTCCGGTTTCTCAGTCTCTGTTCGGGCATCAACCGTCCGTCTCTCTCTCTCCCCCGTCTGTGGTTCCACCGGTGTTTTATACCCTCTCCGCGCCCATTACTGGAACAAGAGACAAGTGTTATTAATCTGCTTCCAACCCACTCACTTACCGCTCGTCCCGCGGCTCTCTCTCCCGCTGCAGACCTCGCTGAACCATGCCCCCCTTGCCACATACCCCCACCGCCCGACTCAGGCCGGGGAGCCGTCCGGCCTGCAGCCCCCCCCCCCCCCCCATTTCTGGAGAGGAAGTCGGCCACAGCCATCTGAGCACCCGGCCTGTGGACCACCTGGAACTTAAAAGGCTGAAGAGCTAGATACCAACGGATGATCCGCGCGTTGGTATCCTTCATGCGGTGGAGCCATTGGAGAGGAGCGTGGTCCGAACAGAGGGTGAACTCCCGCCCCAGAGGGTAGTAGCGGAGGGTGAGAACGGCTCACCTGATGGCAAGGCACTCCTTTTCGATGGTGCTGTACTTAGCCTCTCTCTTTGAGAGCTTGCGGCTAATGTACAGCACCGGCTGCTCTCCCCCCTCCACCTCCTGGGCCAGGACTGCGCCCAGCCCCCTGTCCGACACGTCAGTCTGCAACAGAAAAGGGAGAGAAAAGTCAGGGGAGTGTAAAAGCGGCCCGCCACATAGAGCAGCCTTAACTTGGGTGAAGGCCTGCTGGCACGGCTCCGTCCATTGGACCGTATCTGGTAGCCCCTTTCTAGTAAGGTCAGTCAAAGGGCTGGTGAGGTCCGAATAATTTGGTATAAACCGTCTATAATATCCCGCCAGCCCCAAGAACTGCCTTACCTCCTTTTTGGTCTTGGGTCTCGGACAGGTTGCAATCGCTGCGGTCTTATCAATTTGAGGACGCACCTGTCCATGACCCAAGTGGAAGCCCAGATACCTTACTTCCACCCGCCCAATCACACACTTCTTTGGGTTGGCCGTGAGCCCCGCTCCCCTCAGCGACCTCAAGACCGCCCTGACATGCTGCATATGCCGCTGCCAATCGTGACTGTAAATCACGATATCATCCAGATAGGCAGCAGCATATGCGGCATGGGGACGCAAAATCCTGTCCATGAGGCGCTGAAAGGTAGCGGGTGCCCCGAACAACCCGAAAGGAAGCGTGACAAATTGGTGCAATCCAAACGGCGTGGTGAAAGCTGTCTTTTCTTTGGACAATGGAGACAAGGGGATCTGCCAATAGCCCTTTGTTAAGTCCAATGTCGAATAAAATCGAGCCATGCCCTGCCGATCAAGCAACTCGTCAACCCGCGGCATTGGATAAGCATCGAATTTCGACACTGCATTCACCTTGCGATAGTCCACACAGAACCTGACCGAGCCGTCAGTCTTAGGAACCAAAACTATCGGGCTCGCCCAGTCACTGTTGGACTCCTCTATTACTCCCATATCGAGCATTGCCCCTAATTCCCCCTGAACCACCTTTTTTTTGTGCTCAGGCAAGCGATATGGCCGGCTGCGAACTACCACGCCCGGCTCGGTCTCGATGTGGTGCTGAACCAAATTGGTACGTTCCGGTAGGGGCGAGAACACGTCGGCGAACTCCGCCTGTAATTTAGACAAATCAGTGAGTTGGAGCGGTGAGAGATGATCTCCCCCCGGGGCCAGCGCGACCGATTGTGCTTTGATGCTCGCCTCTGGCCCGAGATCATCCTCTCCCCCGATCACCGTTGCCAACAACACCGATTCCACCTCATTCCATTTTTTAAGGAGGTTGAAGTGGTATATTTGACGTGCCCCGTTCCTATCGGATCGTATCACTTCATAATCGAGGTCTCCAATTTGTCGTGCGACCTCAAACGGCCCCTGCCACTTCGACATTAATTTAGAGCTCGAGGTAGGGAGTAACACGAGCACTTTTTCTCCCGGTGTGAATTTGCGTAGCTTCGTACCCCTGTTATATGACCGGCTCTGGCGGTCCTGGGCTTGCAACAAATTCTCCCTAGATAGCCGCCCCAAGGTGTGGAGTTTTGTTCGCAAGTCCAGCACATACTGAATTTCATTTTTCGCCAAAGAAGGCCCCTCCTCCCAAGTTTCTCGCAGGACGTCCAGCACCCCCCGTGGCTGGCGTCCGTAGAGAAGCTCGAAGGGGGAAAACCCCGTGGAGGCTTGAGGGACCTCCCGCACGGCAAATAAGAGGGGCTCTAACCACCTATCCCAATTTTTGGCGTCCTCCTGTACGAACTTACGGATCATGGATTTAAGTGTGCGATTAAACCGTTCGACCAAGCCGTCCGTTTGTGGGTGATAGACGCTTGTTCGAATGGACTTAATGCCCAATAACCCGTATAGTTCGCTTAGTGTACGTGACATAAACGGCGTGCCCTGATCAGTGAGGATTTTTTCCGGAATCCCCACCCGGGAGATTAGACGAAACAGTGCGTCCGCAACACTCTTCGCGGAGATGTTGCGGAGGGCCACTGCTTCCGGGTATCGTGTTGCGTAGTCCACGATAACTAGCGCAAAACGATGCCCGCGTGCGGATCGCTCTAATGGCCCGATGAGGTCCATCGCAATTCTCTCGAAGGGGACCTGCATTAAAGGAAGTGGGCACAAGGGCACTTTTGGGGAGGCCAGTGGATTCACCAACTGACATTCAGGGCAAGACGCGCACCACCTGCGCACATTGTCATGAATGCCTGGCCAAAAAAATCGGGTCATTAAGCGATTCAGTGTGGCCGCCTGTCCCAGGTGGCCCGCCACCGGGTTAGAGTGAGCCGCCTGGAAAAGCATTTCCCGGCGGCTCTTTGGTACTAATAACTGAGTTGTATCCACTTTTGTCTGAGTGTCTTGGGTCACTCGATACAACCGATCCTTAATTATGGCAAATATTGGTTGATGCTATTTTATTTATTAGCTCAATATTCAAGGCACACTCCGTAGTGTGGAGATTCTTGCAAACTCAAAACAATAGCGATCACTTCCGGGTCGGCACTTCCGGCTTCCGGTTTCTCAGTCTCTGTTCGGGCATCAACCGTCCGTCTCTCTCTCTCCCCCGTCTGTGGTTCCACCGGTGTTTTATACCCTCTCCGCGCCCATTACTGGAACAAGAGACAGGTGTTATTAATCTGCTTCCAACCCACTCACTTACCACTCGTCCCGCGGCTCTCTCTCCCGCTGCAGACCTCGCTGAACCACGCCCCCCTTGCCACAATCAGTTTGTGTGAGAAATCGAGCCATATTTATTTATATAATTTTTTACTATATCCAACAGCCCAGAATGCGCTTCACTTCCGGTAAGGTCAATATACATGCTCTGTACGTGTAAAGACATCACTTCTGGTATACACGATCTGGTGTTGTTTCACAACACTAGAGCGTGTATATTGACCTTACCAGAAGTGAAACCAGGCTGTTGTAAATAGCATCCTATTTGAGGTAAAAAATGATATAAATATGGCTCGATAACTATAAATATGGTTTTGTGTCTTAAGATATCAATGTGTCATCATGAGCCACAGGGCTCTGTGCATGTTGACTTAGCATGTTTTTTTTGTTGTTGCTCTCATAGAATTGTTACCCATTCACATGATTATATGACCTACACACAGCAACGGTTAGAGTTAAAAATCTTCATTTGTGTTCTACTGAAGAAACAAACACACCTACATGTTGGATGCACTGGGGGTAAGCAGATAAACATCCCATTTTTTGGGTGAACTATCCCTTACGCATGTCTTGTGTTTAGCAGTATTTTATTTTGTTGCCATCAGCCTCCTTTGAAACAAACTTCTTCGTCTTGTAGTTAAAAACAACCACATGCTGAGAAGTAGAGGTGGCACAATTAAAACAATCATTCTATAATCCCACCCCAACCCGATCACACATAAATGCGTATAAATAGTACGAGTGTGCAATGTCGTGGAAACTCATTTTGGCGTGCATATGATATGCTGTTTTTCGCGTGCATATGATACGCACTTTATGGCGTATATATGACACGCTTTCTTGGGTAGGTTTAGGGTGGTGGGGTGGGGGGTTCGTATGTATAATACGCCATAAAGTGCGTATCATATGCACGCGAAAAACAGCGAATCATATGAACGCCAAAATGAGTTTTGGCGTATACATTTCACGAAATTGCACACTCGTACTATTTATACGCATTTTTCGTGAGATCCGGCTGCCCACCCACTTTAAAGCAGTGCTAACTGCAGTGTAAAGCCAAAGCGAGCTGTGCCGTGCCGAACCGAATTGTATCGCACAGTGGAAAAGAGAAACAAGCTAAGCCGAGCCATACCGTATTGACCCATATCAAGCGTTACCATGCAGTGGACATCCAACTTCTAAATACAATCTATCTTTCATCAATTGAATGCAAAAAACAAAACAAAAAAACTTGAACAAACAGTGATGTTTGAGAGATCCAAGTCGAAATCTAACTACAAATACACTGTTTCATTATTCATTGAATAATTTAAAGGAATAGTTCACCCAATAATGAAAATTAACCCTTGATTTACTCACCCTCAAGACATCCTAGGTGTATATGACATTCTTCTTTCAGATGAATACAATCTGAGTTATATAAAAAATGTGCTGGCTCTTCCAAGCTTTATTATGGCAGTGGATAGAGGATGAAAATGTTAAACCCAAAAAAGTGCACCCATCCATCATAAAAGTATGGCTCCAGGTGGCCTTCTGAAGCAGAGTGATGCGTTTGTGTAAGAAAAACATTAATATTTAGTTTAGTTTAGTTTAGTTTAGTTTAGTTTAGTTTAGTTTAGTTTAGTTTAGTTTAGTTTAGTTTAGTTTAGTTTAGTTTAGTTTAGTTTATTGATTTATAAAGCACATTTAAAACAACCAAGGTAACAAAGTGCTGTACAAGAACATTACAACAAAACCAAGACATAATTATACAGATAAACATTGAGGGCACATGGGAAAACAGTTACACCATCCGTTAAAACATAAAGAATATAAATTAGTTTTTAAGGATGCTTTAAAAGTAGCAACAGAAGGGAATATCTAAAATAAAAAGGAAGACAGTTCCAGAGTCGAGGAGCCGCTACAGAGAAAGCCCGGTCACCTTTAGTTTTATAACGAGAGTGAGGAATAGAAAGAAGAAGTTGATTTGAAGAGTGCAGGGATCTTGAGGCATTGTACATAACAAGAAGATCACTAATATACTGAGGTGCAAGCCCATGCAGGGCTTTAAAAACAAAAATGCAAAATTTTAAAATAAATCCGGGACCTAACTGTAGCCAATGAAGAGAGGCTCGGGAAGAGAGGCACAGGAGTGATGTGCTGATGCTTTTTAGTGCCAGTCAGAAGTTCGCCTGCTGTGTTCTGAACCATTTGCAAATGATTTACAGCTGAATCAGGCAAACCCAGGTACAATGAATTACAGTAGTCCAACTTCAAGGTGATCAATGGCACCATCTTAATTTTCAATAGCATCAATAGCATCAATAGATCAATAGCATCATCTTAATTTTAGCTATAGATCTAAGTTGAAAGAAACTGCTTTTTACCACAGCGCTAATCTGCTAATCAAAACTCTACAAAAAATTACACCAAGAATCCTGACAAAGTCATGAACATTTGTAGATATAAAATCAAGCTGATGGACTATGTTAGAAGTCAGATCTGATGGGACAAAGATAATTATTTCAGTTTTGTCATTGTTTAGCTGTAAGAAATTCAAATCCAACCAACATTTTATGTCACCCATACAGTCAAACAGAGTTGACACAGAGCCTTTGTTGTTTTTGACAGGAAGATAGAGCTCAGTATCATCTGCATAACAGTGCTAAGATAAATTGTGTATCTGGAAAATTTGTCCAAGTGAAAGCATATCTAATGTAAATAAAAGAGGTCCCAAAATGGAACCCACTGGGCAATACACTGTAAGAAATTGGAGCCCGAGATGAGAAACTTTGTCCTTCTTTCACTGAAAAAGATCTCTCTTTGAGATAAGAGGCAAACCACTTCAGCACGGGCCCCCGCAGCCCAACTACATGCTCATCTCTGTGTAAAAGAATATCATGATCGACGGTGTTAAATGCTGCACAAGTCCAGCAAAAATAAAATAAAATAAAAATAAAGTAAAAGTAAAGTAACTAAAGTAAAATACAGCCTGATCCTGCATCCAGGGGGGGAGTAAGATGTCATTAAAAACCTTCAACAAAGCTGACTCAGTACTATAGCTCTCTAAAACTGGACTCGAATGTCTCAAAAATATTAAAAGCACTTAGATATGTAGAAATCTGAGAGTAGACAACTTTTTCCAAGACCTTAGAAAACAAATACATTTTTGAAATGGATCTGTAGTTATTTATGTTATGCTGATCTAAGCTTTTTTCAACAAAGGCTGTACAGTAGCATGTTTGAACTTGGTAGGTACCATCCCATTTGCTAACGAACTTTTAATGATAGAGGTAACATCTGGACTAAGAGCTGAAAAAAATCTCCTTAAAAATGTGTAAAGGCAAAACATTAGAAGGGCTAACAGAAGATTTCATCCGAGCTACAATATCAGAAAGCTGTGAGGGTGACACTGGTTGAAAAAGTGAAAGAGCACTATCACAAGGGGGCATTTCTTGACATGAAGAACTCTGCGATGAAATTTTAGAGCGAAGATCCTCAATTTTATGAATAAAATGTGTTAAAAAATCATCCCAAAGGTCATTGGAAGCCTCTGATGGAGTACTAGAGTAGGGATTTAAGAGTGCATTCATTGTGATAAAAAGCACCTTTGGCCTGTGAGAATTTTGTGCAATTAAAACAGACATGTAATTCAACAGCTTTCTGAAACTGCTTAAGACACTCCTTGAAAATGTCATAAGAAATGTGAAGTTTGTCCCTTCTCCACCTGCGTTCAGCCTACACTCTTGTCTGAGGGTACGATTATTTATCATTTAACCAGGGTTGCACTTTCTTCAATGTCCTGAATTTCTTTAACCTCAGAGGAGCAACTGAATATAGTGTAGCAGTACAAGTACTGTCAAAAAGGTCAACCAGATCATCAGGATGATCGCAAGAGGAAAGAGCTTCAACAACATTAGGGGTTTGGGTAGATAAATACACATCGCTAAAGGACCTGTCAGTAGAAGAATCAAAATGTCTAGAAAAGCATGGTGAGTGATATGATTTGGAGTGAGTACCAGCTAACATAGAATCAAACACCACTAGATAATGATCAGAGATAAAAGTGTCAGAAATTACAAGGTTTGTCACAGAAAAACCAAATGAGAACAGCAAGTCCAGGGTATGATCCCTTTGATGTGTGGGACCAGATACAAACTGTTACAACAAAATTAAGGGAGTCCAAGAGACATAGAGAAATCTTTACATAGAGATCTCAAGAACATAGAGAGGCCAGGAGGTTAGAAAATTCTTAAATAAATTCAAGTTGGGTGGTCTATATAGCAGGACACAGAGCAAAGGGGTAGGGAGATCAATCTTAAAGCGCTGCACCTTGAAGTTTTAGAAAGTTTTCAACAGGTAGAAGTATGCACTTAAAAGAGTACTTGAAGTTGCTAATCCACCTCCACGACCAGCTGATCTTGGGGAGTTAAAAAACAGGTAGTCTGGAGGAGCAAGTCCTTAAAGAGCTGAATAATCACCAGGGCCGAGCCAGATCTCCGTTACAAATAAACAATCCAAACCATGTGAAGTTAGAAATGTATTCATTCAAAAGAAAAGGACTTATGAGACAGGGATCTAGCATTAATTAAAGCAAATTTGACTGGGCAGTCAGAAATCCGAACCAGTTCTGATGAGTGTAGAAACTAGGGTACATGCAATGGCACATATTGCAGTGATCTTAAGTCAGAAAGCAGCTCCAGTCCACATGAGGAACACAGAAAAAAATTGTATGAGGTTGTCAGCAGAGATGTGAGGGAAATGGCAGATCCTCGATGAATATAGTGCGGACGACGTGCTATACCCAATGTGACACAAGTTCTGTATGTTCCAGGGTGTAACGGTGAAGGCAGGTTCAAATCATGAAGTTCCGCAGGTGAGTGGCACATTATAGAGAACGAATAATGAAGGTAAAAGCTCCAGGTGAGACAATAAAAAATCTAGCAAGCAGGACAAAAACACCAAGCTAAAAACAGCGCATCATTCTTTCTATCACGTCTCCCACATGCCTAACACCACAATAAACCACCCAGAGAGCTATTTGGGTAGAAAAAAAGAGCAAAACTGCAAAGTAATGCCCCAGACCTTTAAAACCCTAAGCAATAAAGGCAGGTAACAGACCAACAAGAAAGTGGAGACTTACCCACCGGTCAATACACCACAAAACTGGGGGAAATTGAGGGCTCGAAGGCTCGCGAACAGTCAAATGGCGGCAAGTGAGAAAGAATGTAGCGTAAGCGGGGTCCATCCAAACAAACGTATCAACATTCACCATGATCAAAGCCCATTTCTGAAAGAGAAAGAAAGAGAACTTCCTCGTTCTCTCACTAGACTCCAAGGTCTGGAGACCTTACAATAAGATCCTCTGATGAAGGGTGGAGATATTCACAGTCCAGAGAGAGTATAATCCAGGGTGGTATAAATCCAGGCGAGTAAAAATTATCCGAAAACAAATGAACACAAACAGTTAGCATCGCTATAGTGTTAGAACCGGTGAATGCGGTTTACAGGTTTGTATCACTGTGAGGTCCCAAATGAAGATTTCAAAACGAAGGAAACGACTGACTTTTCGTAGTCTGTGTGCCAGGTAGGGAGAGAGCCTTCCAAATGTATTTGAAAACATGGGATTTGCTTTTTACTGTTTTACTAAAGCATGTGAAATAATCTGGAGTAAGGCTTGTAATGTTAGTGTAATGTAAGCCATAAATTGTAAACACGGAGAGCAGCGGCAGATAATCATGCCAGCGTTTGCTCAACCATTTTTAAAACTTTACTTATAAAAATTACTATCTTTTGGCAGGCGGTCTAAGTAAGTCGACTTACGCCAAGAGAGACCCCACTACGCGATGTACAGGAACATTGCACGCTATGGCGCCTCTCGCGGTTCATACAAATAGGGCTGGGTACCAAACTCAAGCCCCTCTTCTTTTGTTTCGGAAAACCAGTGTTTTGTTTTGCTCTAGGCTTCCATCCTTCATCAGGTCAGGTGTTATTCTTTCGCCATAAATTGATGCGTACGGCCGTCTGTCGTAAGCTAGTTATTTTAGTTTATAATGTTTTAAACATGGATATTTTTCTTATACAAACGCATCGATTCACTGCAGAAGGCCTTTATTAAACCCCGGAGCCGTGTGGATTACGTTAATAAACGATGAATGCACTTTTTTGGGCTTAAAAATGTTGCATTATAAAGCTTGGATTAGTCAGGACACTTTTTTAACGTTACACTGATTGTGTCCGTCTGAAAGAAGAATGTCATATGCACCTTGGACGGCCTGAGCGTGAGTAAATCATGGGGTGATTTTCATGTTTGAGTGAAATATCCCTTTAAGTATCCATTATACTTTATCACTTAGATGCCTGTAAGACCTGTTATCCAAATTACTATCCATTCCATGGAGAGATCATTAGAGATCAGAGAAGCATAGGTTCAGCTGCATTTTATACTCAAACTGACTGTGAACAATCCAGAAAAGCTGTGTGCTTTCTTTTAATGTCACTAAGCGTTATCTTTTCCCGTCCTCTGCCCCTCCCAGTAAAGGACACTCTTACAGCGCACAGCCCTGAGGGTACGCAAGCACTCTTTAGCATTTCATCTCGTCCTACTAGAGACACAACCCCCCTGTGCCCAAGTGCTTTTCCAGCTGTTGCTGTATCTGAAGACAAAACTGCCGCTAATCTGAACCGCAGGGCTCTGTGCATCATGACTTTAATCAATTTACACATCAAACTGTTCACGGCTGGAGGGATCACTTGATGCTCAGGTAGACGACAGAAAACAACTGACAGGTTTTAATCGCAATTACATTTGCTGAGGAAAATGACAATGGATTTTCGGTTGAGCTGATAAAGTGACTCAATTTACCACAGTTGACTTTTGTTTCCTTTTGTTGGAAGGAAAGACATTTTATTAAGTGTCAGGCACGTTACTTGATTTTGAATGTTTTATGGTGCATTAGAAGTTTTTGAAAATGGCATTTATCCTTTTTATTTAGATATAATGAACATAACTGAAGCGAAGACCCTTTTTTAATCAATCTTTTTGTGTTGCAAACTGATTTGTATTCAGCAGGGTAACAGATTACATATAAAAGTAACCCAGTCCAGCTCTGGCTCATGTCATAACATAAATGTTAGACCCTCAGGGTGATTGGATAATGTTTAAGGGTCTGGGCTGCTAAAACAAAGGTTGGAGGTATAATCCAAAGTACCGAGTCCTGTTCTATCATCATCATGCCCTTGACCACAGCTGGCCCCAGGCAGACTGTCATTGCATTATAAGTCACTTTAGATTAAAAATCTTAAATGCCAAGTATCTAAGAGTAACTAGACCTGTATGGGCAAAATTTAAAAAAGGGGAAATTAATGCATGGATTTTGTACACTGTAAACCCTAATGGACCAACTCAAATCAAACAAATGAGTTCAAACAAATGAACTTTTGTGAGTATTAGAACTTTCTTTTTCTTTTGAGTTTACAAAATGGACACATTTTAAGTCATCTGAATTGTTTTATTGTTTTGAGTTTTATGAATTTGTTTCTTTTATTTAGACAACTTAAAGGGATATTTTGAATATATATTTAAATTAGGTCATTTATGTAGTAGAAATGTAGAATTATTTTAGACGTTGGTGCCTTCAACCTCACTTGATAACAATTACACACTGCACCTTTAAATCTTTAAGTTTCTCAACTTAAAAAAATTTGATGTAACTGATTACATTTATACACATAAAATAATATTATCAATAATAAAATATTTTAGTTACTTTACTGTACCTTAATTTCAAGTCTATATTTTGAGCTTATCAGAACAATTTAGACAAATAAAAAACATGAGACTCAATACAATTCACAAAATGGCAAAAAAGTAAAATGTAACAAAAATATAGCCAACAAATATGTATATTAATAAATTCAACTTAAATTAACTTATATAAATTATATTATAACACTTATATAAATACAAAACCAATTCTAAAGCAGACATTTTTGTCATTTATTTGATAATTTACTCAAAACCTTATATGTAACCTAAAATTCCTTCCATTTTTTTTTGTCTTTATTTAGCATCACTTATAGTATAGCATATTTTAATGTGTTCATTTAGGTAAAATCGCTCTTTATTGCAGATTCCCACTTGCAGTGCAGGTTTTCATTCATACACTAATAGTGACAAATGGAAAAGACAGACAGTTGCGAAGCAAAGAATCGAATTATCAACGAATGTGGTGTGAGGGGCTTCAAGATGTTCAATGACGAAGAAGGAGGGGGTCAGTTTGACGTCAGTCAAGAGAAATCATCTCTATAAATAGGGGAAACGAACGCTACAGATGGAAGTAAGTGACCAGCACTCCCAAGAGAGCACAATAAAATAGCGTAATCCGTCACGTGCGCGCGTCATCTGAATTATGCCGAACTCAAGCAGCTCCACATCATCCACGAAGAGCATCCGGAGAGCTGCGTCTGAACTCGAGCGCTCGGATTCCATTACGGTAAGATTCTTTAACTTCATTGTTTAACTTTGGAATGAAGCGTAAAAACAAAGAAATAAATAATAATTTGCCGTTTCCTCCTCCTCGATTTTTGTAATAATAAAATAGAGATGCTTTTACGCGATAAACTTCATGAGAGTTAGATCATGAAAAGCTATACTGTCTACGATTATATTAATCTATACAGATGGGAAAATATAGTAGGCCTAGCCTATATTTGGGCACTAAAGACTTATTTAAAAATGTATGGATATAATTTTATTAGTAAACACACACACACACACACACACACAAACACACACACACACACACACACACACACACACACACACACACACACACACACACATATATATATATATATATATATATATATATATATATATATATATATATATATATATATATGCAAATATTTCTTAAATATAAACATGAATTTATTATGTAAACACCAACTTTTATTTTGGATGTGATTAATTGAGATTAATCGATTTGACAGCAATTTAATAATGCCAAACTAATTGGAATATATATATATATATATATATATATATATATATATATATATATATATATATATATATATATATATATATATATATATATATAATTTACTACTTTTTGAATATTAAGTAAGTGTGTCATTTGAGATGTACCTCCATCTCCGAGCTCTGCCGTTTTGCTGTGAGTGTCTCCGTTGAGATTTACGCACAGCATTACGCGGTGATCAGTAGACGCAAACACTATGAAATACAGTCTAGAAGGGTCTGTAATATCGGCTCAAGAGCAAATGATTAAGTCTGAGCTATATAGACAGGTTTATTTAGACTGCATAGAAGTTCTTATGCGCTTTTGGTGATGTAAATCACCTCCATTCGATGTCCAACAGGAGGTCTACGTTATTATTTCTAAAATGCATCTTAAAATATGAAAAGGAATGAAAGTGTCGTCTTAAATGATGTGCGGTTTTCTCTCCGAACAGTCTCAGAAGTTTGTGGGACGGCGGCAGAGTTTGATCGAGGACGCGCGCAAGGAGCGCGAGGCGGCGGCAGCGGCGGCGGAGGCTGCGGGACTCAACGAGCAGATCGTGTTCGAGGAGAGCGATGGAAAAGCCCTGATCAGTCTCTTCTTCTCTCTGAGGTGTTCAAAGAGCCCAGCGCTGTCCCGCACTCTGAAGGTTTTTGAGGTAAGACAAATGGATTTTTATTTTTTATTTTATTTTTCACTAAATATTTTAGACTGAAGAATGAAATGTAAAAAAAAAATGCTTTTGGGAATACAAATCTTAATTGGCACAAACCTATAATAATAATAATAATAATAATAATAATAATAATAATAATAATAATAATAATAATAATAATAATAATAATAATAAAATGAAAAACTGCAATTTTGGTTCCTATCGCGTTAGGATCCTTTCGGAGTATTATCAACCTATTCGTTAATTTTCACGTACTACTTAATAATTGTTTTGAAATCAATTTTAGTTTTAAGTTAAATATCAGACAAAATATATTGCAAAACGGACTGTGTGTTGCTTATATATATATATATATATATATATATATATATATATATATATATATATATATATATATATATATATATATATATATATATATATATATATATATATATATATATATATATATAAGTAAACTGTGTATGGTGTATAATTATTATGTATAAATAAATACACACTCATTCATGTATATATTTAATATTTTTTATATTTAGATATAAAATATGTATTTATATATAAATTATATAAATATATATACAGTATATACATGCAAATATTTCTTAAATATATACATGAATGTGTATTCAAATATACATAATAATTATACTCAGTACACACACATATTATATAATAAACACAAACTTTTATTTTAGATGCAATTAACTGTGATAATCAATTTGACAGCCCTAATATTATGACATTGCTAATTAATTTGAAAATCAAATGTTATAAAAAGTTTTGGTCACACTTTAATTTGGGAAACATTATCAATACCAACTATGACTTTTGCCTCAATAAACTCAATTTACTGCTTATTAATAGTTAGTAAGGTAGTTGTTGTAGTGGTTAGGTTTAGTTATTAAGGGATCTACATAATATCATATTGCAGAATAAGGCATTAATATGTGCTTTATATGTAGCAATAAACAGCAAATATGCTAGTAATATGCAAGCTGGTAAGGAAGGTATTGCTCCCCAAACTAAAGTGTTACCGTAGTTTTAATAGTACATTTGAGAGTTTACCAGATAAAGAAAAATGAAATGTTCCACTTTCTTATTGGCAATACTACAATATGCGCATAGTATTTTTTATTTTTTAGTATATTTTTTTTAGTATTTTTGTATAGTATTTTCTTTGGATTTTTTTTTGTAATGTTCAACCACTGAACATCACAGACATTTGAAGCCAAAATCCACCATCTTGAGACCAGACCCAGCCGAAAACCAAAAGATGGCTTGGAGGATCTGGAGTATTATGTTCAGTGTGAGGTGCACCTTTCAGACGTCAGCACGCTGGTCAGCTCTCTGAAGAGAAGTGCAGAGGACGTCAAAACCACAAAAGAGGTCAAATGTGCGTCTATTAAAATGTAATGTTGCTAAGCTATTCTTTTCCTTATTTGAATATCATTTACGTTTAGTACTTTTGCCTTTCCTCAGTTCACTGGTTTCCCAGAAAAATCTCTGAATTGGATAAATGCCATCATCTAGTCACCAAATTTGATCCCGATCTGGATCCAGATCATCCAGTAAGTTCTTGTTATAGTTCTTGCTTTCTAATAAAAAGTAACTACATTTGATTACCCAAATTCTGTCATGTACTTCTTATTTCTCATATACGTTTTTTTGATGCAGGGATTCACCGACCCTGTTTACAGAAAACGACGGAAGGTGATCGGAGATATTGCCTTCAGATATAAACAGTATGTAAACAGTGTTTACCATGCAATGTTTGCCTCTCTGGACATGTAGGAACAGATATTTGATTGACTCCCGTCTCTTTCCAGAGGAGAAACGATTCCGAGAGTTGAGTATACGGAAGAGGAGATCGGAACATGGTGCGTTGTAGTGAAATAAACAACCGATCCTAGGTGAACACAGCTGGAGATCCTCAAATTGTGTTTTTCATTCATACTTCTCACATGCGACCATATGTGTGTGCAGGCGAGAAGTGTACTCCACCCTCAGAGATCTGTACACGACCCACGCCTGTAGTGAACATTTAGAGGCTTTCCAGTTACTGGAGAGACACTGTGGCTACAGTCCCGATAACATCCCTCAGCTGGAGGATGTGTCCTGCTTTTTAAAAGGTACCAATCAAATTATAGCACTGCCAGTGCAACCTGTACATCACTCAGCATGCTATTTATTATAACGAATCATGTTTTGTTACTATAAATATTCTTCATTATTGACAGTAACAGAAAACACTAGCAATATGTTAAGCATTATATAACACCTTAGCAACCACCTAGAAAACCTTAGGAACCTCATAGCTATGCCACAGCAACCACCCAGCATCTACATGCCAACACCTTGGCAACCAGCCAGAAGCAAACACCAACACCCTTAGCAACCCCATAGCAATGCCACAGCAACCACCCAGAAGCAACATGCCAACACCCTGGCAACCACCCAGAAGAAAACATCAACACCCTTAGCAACCTCATAGCAATGCCAGAGCAACCACCTAACTGCAACACTGCAACACCCTGGCAACCACCCAGTAGCCAACACCAACACCATTAGCAACCCTATAGTAATGCCACAGCAACCACCCAGCAGCTACATGCCAACAGCTAAAGCCAATACCAACACCCTTAGCAACCCCATAGCAATACATTAGAAAACAACCTAATAATGCCTTAGCAATCCCCTACAACACACTAGCTACCATATATCCCTAAAGGCCAATTCACACTGCAGACAGACATAGACCAACACAAACGCAGACAGTCACCATATCACAGCATGTCACTTCTCAGACATTCCATTTCTCATTCAGCATGTTCAATCAATAGACTCACACAGGGGTAACACACTGATTTGACTAAGTCTGTTATCACACGTCCCGATTTTGCAGTTAGCCACATTCCTAAGTCAACATATTTTGTTAAGCCTGGAACAACATGCCTCTCTAAAAATGTAAAACAAATCTCCTGTTCCTCTGATTGGTTGTTTGGAATGTTGTTCCATGATCAACAAAGATGTTGATCCAGAAACACGTTGTACTTGGAGTTATTAGGTTCTGTGTCTGTCGCCATCTGTTGGTGCAGTGTGAATTGGTCTATATAGACCACCCAGAGAACCCACATAGCAACACCCTAGCAACACACCCTTAAAATCCTAGGAACCACCAAATACACCCTAGGAATCACATAGCAACCACATTGAACCCCTGACCCACCCTAGAATCCACATACCCACACCTTGGAAACCACTCAGAATATTTTAGCAAGCCCATAGTAATCTGTTAGCAACCTCCTTTTAATAGAGTTCAACAGTGCCTGCAACTCTTTTTTTTTTTTTTTTTTTTAGCAACGCTGGTTCTGGAAGTATTTTTTTTCTATTTGTTTTTTTATATAGGGTTTTAAAAAAGTATTTGTCAAAGAGTTATAATAAGCTATAAAGTAAGCCAACCAGCTATGAGGTGAATCACACTACAATCTTTGATTTGAAGCAAAAACCTTTTGAAAATTGGACAAAAAGACAAAGGTACAAAGCTGTGTACTTAGCGGCTTAACTGATCGACTCATTTACATAATTTGCAGTCCTTAATGGGAGTGGGTGGAGTTAAAGAGCTATTTTAGACTGTGTTGCTTTTTCAACTCTCTGATTGGTATAACTTTCTGTACAACATCATGGGTAATGTAGTTTCACACCCTAAATTTCCCAGTTAAAAAATAAATAAAAATAAAAATACTAAAATAATGCTGTCAGATGGCTTCAACTGAATAAAATACCATTGATTAACAACCTTGTGTCTTTAAAGGTTTGTAAGTTATTTTTCAAAATCAATTTCCCTATGGTGAAAATAATAGAGTTTTTACGTCCGGAAGCCAACTGTTATGCCACTCTATCACCCAGATTACCCAGATCACCCTAGCAACCACATAGTCCACAGGGATCACCCAGAACATCCTCAGTGTAATGCCCTAGTAACCACCCAGAAAACCCTAGAAACTGTAACCACTCAGAACACCTGCATAGCAATGTCGTAGCATTCACCTAGAACACTCTAACAGCCACATAGCAACACCTTGGCAACCACCCAGAACTCCCTCGCAACCGCTTGGAACACATTGGCAACCTCATTGACATTTCACAGCATCCACCTAGCAACTACATACCAAAACCTTGGCAAACACTCAGTACACCTTAGCTACTCCATAACATTGTGTTAGCAAACATCATAGAAATGCAAATAGCACCCACATAGAACACCCTAGCAACCACATAGCTAATAGAAACTGCCCAAAACTCCACATTGCAACACCGTAGCAACAACACAGAACACTCTAGGAATGGCATAGCAATACCACCCAGAACACCTGCATAGCAATATCATAGCAGTCACATTGAACACCCTAACAGCCACATAGCAACAACTTAGCAACCACCCAGAACTCCCTTGCAACCACTTAGAACACATTGGCAACCTCATTGGCAACCTCACAGCAACCACATAGCAACTACATACCAAAACCTTGGCAAATACCCAGGGCACCTTAGCTACTACATTACATTGTGCTAGAAAACACCAACACCACCTTGGCAACCACCTAGAACACCCTAGCAGCCATATAGCACCACCTTGGCAACCACCCAAAACTCCCTTGCAATCACATTGGCATTTCTCAGCAACACCCTAGCAACCACATATAATAGAAACACATAGCCAAAAGAAACTGCCCAGAACTCCCCATTGTAATGCCCTAGCAACAACACAGAACACCCCAGAGAATGGCATAGCAATACCACTCTGACCACCTTCATAGCAATGCTGTGGCTCTCTAGCAACAGCATAGCAACACCCTAGCAACCAGAAAGAATGATGGTAATAAGTTTGGAACAGTCAAACAGTCTCTCTCTCTCTCTCTCTCTCTCTCTCTCTCTCTCTCTCTCTCTCTCTCTCTCTCTCTCTCTCTCTCTCTCTCTCTCTCTCTCTCTCTCTCTCTCTCTCATGTATAAAGAGCGTACAGGATTTCAGCTGAGGCCAGTGGCAGGTCTCCTCTCTGCAAGAGACTTTTTGGCCAGTTTGGCCTTCCGGGTGTTCCAGTGCACACAGTACATACGACACGCTTCCTCCCCAATGCACTCCCCTGAACCGTAAGAGAATTCCTGTTATACATTACATTTATGAAGAAACTTCTTGATTATTAAGCATTTGATTTACACCCATATGTAGGCTAACTGCTTAGTACACGCTGAAACATTGCAACTGAATAAACTTGTTTGTCAAAAAAAAAAAAAAAGTTGCTAAAAAAAATACATTTTGGTCCAAAAATAGCAAAAGCTACGACTTCATTCAGCATTGTCTTCTCTTCCGCGGTTGTTTTCAAACCTCAAATAAAGATTCAAATGGTTATGAATCAGCTTATTGATTCATGATTTGGATCGCCATTGTCTCGTGATTTCAGCAGTTTGGCAGTTTGACACGCGATCCAAATCATGAATCAATAAGCTTATTCATGAACGTTTGAATCTTTATTTGAGGTTTGAAAACAAACGTGGAAGAGAAGAAAATGCTGAATGGGTGCCAGAGGGTCCCCCGTCTCTGAGTTAGAAGATCCTTCCTCAAAGGAATTGGCCAAGCAAGGACTGACGCGGGAGCATGAGTTCTGGGAACCAAGTCCGGTTGGGCCAAAGTTGTGCCACCAACAGGACCTGCTCCTCGTCCTCCCTGACCATGCACAGAGTTTGTGCAAGTAGGCTTACTGGGAAAAACGCATATTTGCACAGGCCCGGGCCAACTGTGTGCCAGGGCATCTGTGCTGAGTGTGTTTTCTGGGGATGCAAGCAGGTCTACCTGTTCAACCCCGAACTGAACCCAGATCAGCTGGACCACCTGGGGGTGAAGTCGCCACTCTCCCGGGAGCGCAGCTCGTGACAGCTTTTCGGCCACACGGTTGCATACAGCAAGGACATGAGTGACCCAAAGCGACCTCAGACACTTCTGACTCTAGAGGAGGAGATGTTGGGTGAGCTGCAACATGCGATGCATAGACCGTCTTGATGGTTGATGTACGCAATGTTCTCAGTGTTGTCCGTACGGACAAATACATCTTTGCCCTGTAACTGGCCTTTGAGGCGTGCCAATGCAGGTGCAGACTCGTCCAAACCCCTGACACTACATGTCCATTGTACGTGGCTCCCCTGCCCATGGCAGAGGAATCTGTGAAAACCACAGCATGCCCTGACACCTGTTCCAAGGGCAATCTGGCCTGAAGGAATGAGGGGTCTAACCATGGACTGAAGGATTGGGGGCAGGCTGGTTTGATGCTCACCCAGTGAATGGAACCTGGGGGGACCTGCCGGTCGAACTGAATCGCATAGCCGAGCCTGAAGGTCCAAATGAGCCAGTGAGACGGACTGGGGAGCTCTAACCAGGCTCACAGAGACCGAACAAGCGGGACCATAGGGACCACCACCATACCCACAGTGGGGCAATGAGGTGGAATGCAGGTACCGGCCTGGGCCGGCTGTCTTGTGGACTGAGGTGTGAGTCTGCTGTGTAACACATACCTGATTCTGGGCAGAGGGTCCGTGAGGAGGCTGTGGGGCATCCCTGCCTCATCTGCTGCTGCCCGCTGGTGAAACAGAAGGAGGATGAGTGTGGTCCGGTGGTTGACCTACCACAATCAACCGAGCACCCTGAGGACCCAAAGATCAAGGAAATTGCTCTTTTTTTGAAAATGTGGGTAAATTTGTATACAGAAACAAAACAGAATACAAAATTCTCTGCCCGGCCCTCTTCCGGAGGATGGAGCAGTGCAGTCACCGTCTCCTGAAGAGCAGCCCTCCCCATCTCTGGGACACCTGTCTCTGGACTGCTTGCCCTTTGTTTAATCCTTCTTCTGTGTGACCTGGACAAGTGGGCGGCCTGCTTGCGCCCGGCTCAATGACGTTGCTTGGGTGGAGGCTGCTGCTGTGACGTGGAAGTGGAGGCAGACACAGGCAGCCGTCCTTGGCGATGAGCAGGCTGAGGTGGAAGTGGAGGCAGACACAGGCAGCCGTCCTTGGCGATGAGCAGGCTGAGGTGCTGCTGGCGACGGGGTGAAGGCAACAGCTGACTGCTGCGGCATGATGTGACTCATGTGGTCAGTCTGCTTCTGTGCGGCCAAGAACTGCTGGGCGAAGTTCTTGACCGCGTCGCCGAAGAGGTTGGTCTGGGACACGGGGGCATTAAGGAACCTGATCTTGTTGGTATCCCTCATGTCAGCCAGACACAGCCAGAGATGGCACTAAAAACACCACCTGAAGAGATCGCTCCTAAAAGGCAGGCTTCCACAGTCGAACTGTGAAGTAAAGAGTGATATTTGGCATAACCATCTAATACTTGGCTCCAAAGCAAAATGCTAATTTGATGGAAACACCTGTGCCTCTTGTATACCACATGAGCATGAGCACCTGGTGCAATCATTGCATGACAATCTGCATTGGCTTGTTCAGTTATACTCTAAGTAGATTGGCTCTCGCGGGCGATATTCCTATTTGTCGGGCGTCAAGAGTGACCGACTGAATGGGAACTTTATAAAGTAAAATATCTAGCTTCCACTGGACCGCCTTCTGAATTCAACTTATGAAAAAAGCATAATTAGCACGACGATGATGTCGGACATAGTGTGCGCTGTACACGCATTATAAACTGCTTCCTATGTTTGCTTTACTAAAATGATGGCACAGTATAGACACAAGCAATTATAATTATTTGATATATTTTTCTTTCCAGGGATTGCGTCCATGAACTTCTTGGACATGTGCCAATATTGGCTGATAGAACATTTGCACAGTTTTCTCAGGTAAAAAAAAAATGCTTTATGTACATATCCCATATTTCCTTACACTTTCATTCTTGGATGTACAGTTAAAACAACAATTATTCAGACGCCAGATATATTTTTTTACTTGTGGGTGCAGGACATTATAGTTCATTTATGTGAGGATATCAAAATAAAATAAACTCTGACATATTATACCCAAAAACCTTATTTGACCTGACCCTGTTTTGCTTAAGTGTTTTTTCTTTAACCCTCTGGTGCTCTTCGTTTAGGGGTTGCATTGGTTGTCTTCCTGGTCATAGGTGACCGGACACCTAAAAATTTAACTTCACTCCACCCCAGTAAAACCAATGCAATTAATTTTTCTTCAGTAATATTTTTTTCTGTTTAAATTTGTATTTTGAGATAATTTGGTGGTATTTTTAAAATATTTATGCAATAATTATGGTCTATTATTGGCATTTAAAATTATAAAAAACATTTTTCTAATTAATTAATTAATTAATTAATTAATTAATACATTTTTATTTCAGTATTTTTGGGTAAAATAGAGACTAGGCCTTCAAAATAAAAATTCTTCAAGACAGATTAGCGCCCTCTTTTGGAATTATTTTAAAAAAATATGAAACCATGGGTGTAATCCACTAGAGGCCTCTATGGACGGGCTTGTGAATTCCCTACTTCACTTTTCAACAATTTTTTTTTTTTTTTTTAGATGGATTTGAATATATATTAAAAAGATATCAAAGACTATTTTTATATTTTAAAAATTGTTAGAAATAGTGATTTTGAGTGAATGTGTCAATATCACACTCTTGATGTTTTAAAGTGCAATTCCTTTACTGCTGTGTACTTTTTTTCAGCACTCTGGCCGATTTGTAGATTTTACACACAAATATTTTGCAATTTTTTGTGTTTTTGCAGATTTCCCATTCATTTCCTATGGGGGTCATTTTTTGACCCAAGAGCACAAGTGGAAGTAATTTTTTACGACCACTTAGCATGCCCGAATCATGCCCTCATTTTGTGTGTGTGTTTACATACCTAATGCTAAAAAAGTCAACAAGTTTCATATCATTCCGATGAAGCTGTGATTTTTAAAATTTCAAAACAGAAAATGTTCCTGTCAGAAATGACTGAAGAGCACCAGCGGGCTCAGGGACGTGCACAGGGGGGTTGCTCAGGTTGCCCGGGCAACTGCCCATATGCCCTTCTCGACTCACGTTGCCCTTCCGAGGTGGAAAAAAATAAATAAAAAAAATCGTACAATGGATGCAGAATTTCACGTAGGCCTAGATACAAAAAAAAAAAAAAAATCGCAAAGCCTCGTTCACTTCCATATTCGGGTACCCGTCCGAAAGTGAAAGTCAAGCAATTGCTTGGGGCACCGAGCTGGCCTGGGGCCTCAAGACAGCGACAGGTTAAGAATAAAATGCAACGACAAACTGCTTGAGCGCCCCTTTGATAGTCAATGCAGTAAAGTGCAATGACACTGTTATCGGAATCCCCCTCAAGGGGGCCCTCTCAGTCGTCGCTGACAACAGCCACCCAACTACGCAATCTCTGCTGCCGGCAATACAAAACCTCCTCGGCGATCATGAAGCGGAATTATGCTTTAGGAAGCCAGAAAAGAAAAAAGAGAAAAAACAAGATAGTGGTAAGTGATAAATTACACTATATAAAATAGCTTTATTTGTACAAAAATGGTGTAATTTTGCAGCAGGTAGGCTAGCAAAAATATGTTTATGTTAGCTAACGTTACCTGCCTGGCAAATGCTGCTTGTAACAGTTAGTGCAACTTTTTTTTTTCAAACGGATGGAATACAGTTACATAGCTACTGTAAGATGTTTTTTAACGGGATAAGGAAGACGCAGATCTGTTCCAGAATAACTGTTTATCGTATTTAATGACATAAAATTGCTATAGCTTTGTAATAGGTTTTGATGAAAGTGGCATAGCATGCTATACTAACTATTTTTATGCTATGCATAAATAACCTGGAATAGTTAATATAGCATTAACTATTATTATAAACATTATTTAACCAGAAAGAGGCAGAGGAACATGCTTTTTTTCATAGCTTATCTTAATGTGCTAGTGTCGGGATATATGGTAGTAACAGTTTATGCAAATATGATATTATTTTTATAAATTACCAATGGATCTTGAACAGTTACTTTATTCGGTGTGGCAATTTTTACACTGTTGCATTTTGAAGTACAGTATCAGGACAACCCACATGTTTTACTGTTACTGTTTATTAACTATTTAACAAGGTATTATAGTCATCTATTGCAACTTCATAATAACCATCCAGATAATGTTTATAGACAGTTTACAAACCAACTAGTAACCCTTAACAAAGTGTTAGGAATATTTGGTCTGTCTATCTATGTAATGTTTATAGATGTTTTAAAAATGGTTTCTTAAAGTTTTACAAACATTTTTTAATCATTACCCGTTTATCTGTAGAAAGTTAGCCATGTCCATTTTGCTTGGGGCCCCCAAAATCCTTCTAACCGCCTTGGCTGAGCCTGCATGAGCGGCACTAGAAGGAGATTGTCGCCGTTGTCGGGTGAGACTTAACGTTGTCGGAAAGGTATAACAAATGGACGATCATAAACTGTTGATGGCAGTTAAATTAATATTGTCTTTTTTTATTAGACTATTGATATTGACTGGTTTGAGTTCTTTATTGGTATAGGCAAGGGAAATGGCCTCAAACGCACCAAAATGCAGGAAATCACATCTACGAAATAAAAGAAATTCTTGTCGAAGAAACCCCCAGACCCCCCTGCAAAAAAATAGCCCCACCTATAATATTTTTCCTGAGCAGAACATAAATACCACTAGGGGGCATTGAAATAATAATGATAATGGCAATAACAATAATATGTAATTGGACAGATCATGAGGGGTGGGGGGGTCCCTTTTTTAGGTCAGAGCAACTGCCCCTCAAAAATCCTGTGCACGTCCCTGAGCGGGCTAATTGCTAATGTGATCTTTAACACCACATAGTAACCAAAATGAAGCATTGATTGGCCATTGGCTTTACCTAAATGGGTATTATCAGCTGACAGCTGATTGGTTGATTGTAATCCATTACATACCTTTCTATCAAAGTTATCTTATATTATCAAGATGACATTATGATTCTGACAGTTAACTCTGAGTTCTTTTGTCAAATTGTTGAGTTAATTGAAATTAAAATTTTGAGTTAATACAATGAATTTTTTTTGGAGATTTGACAACCTTTATTAAAAGATTATTAAAAGATTTTGTAAGCATATTGGGTAATAATGTGTATGTTATTTCTGATAACGCAGTGAAACATGCCAAATTGTGCTATTTTCATGATTTATCACATTTTTTATGTGGTTCAGATACAAAAATATTTTGAGTTTCTATTTATTAAACTAATTTCCTTCATTGTATCAACTCAAATTTTTTATTTCAATAAACTCAAAATATTAAGGCAACCAGGTTACTTACTTTTTTAAGTTAAACCAACAAAAACCACCACAAATTTTTTACAGTGTAGCGAATAAATTGTGATAATGTGAGAAAATGTATGAATTTGTACCATTTGTATGTCCCGAAATCTCTCCTCTCAGAGTATTGGTCTGGCCTCTCTTGGAGCTTCTGAGGAAGATATTGAGAAACTGTCAACAGTAAGTACAAGGAATCTCACATCTTATCAAACTGCTCTACTAAAAACACTGAATGTGTTTGTTCTGAATATTTTTTTCAGCTGTACTGGTTCACGGTGGAGTTTGGACTATGTAAGCAAGGAGGGAAGATCAAAGCGTACGGAGCAGGACTGCTGTCGTCTTTCGGTGAACTGGTGGTTGGTGGTGTTTTTTAAATGAATTGGTTTGCTGTTTTGTATGACGAATGTATTTGGCATTTAATGTTCCCTCTTCCCCCTCCAAGCATTCTCTCTCGGATGAGCCAGAGAGAAGGGAATTTGACCCAGACATAGTAGCTGTTCAGCCGTACCAAGACCAGACATACCAACCTGTCTATTTTGTGTCGGAGAGCTTCTCAGATGCTACAGAGAAACTGAGGTGAGCTGCATCAAAAATACTCTTGGTTGCTGTCATCAGCATTGTAGGTTTGATCATTATATAATTATTCATGAAGTAAAATAAGTTTTAAACAGCTTAATAAATATTTTCAATATTTTGAAATAGTCCATAAAACAAATGCTCACTAATAAAAAAATAAATAAAAAAATTAGGCGATTTATTCCATACATTTGCATTTTTCTCTTTATTTTATAAAATACAAAAATATAAACAACTTAAATAAAAAAGTGTAAGATAGTGTATAAGCACTTTAATTTATTGATTATAAAATAAAAGTTGATATGAAAAACTAAAATAAAAGGTACTGTAAGCAATTTTATATAAAGCATGTATGACAATAAACATAACAGCTAAAATAAATTTGAAAATAAATCATTCAATAAATGTTGAAATGTATAAATAAATTGTTAAATTATTAAATTATTAAATTAAATCACACACACACACACACACACACACACACACACACACACACACACACACACACACACACACACACACACACACACACACACACACACACACACACATACACACACACACACACACAATATATATATATACTGTATATGTTTTAATTATTCAATTAACATTTTTTATATATTTCAACATTTATTTAATTATTAATTATTTATTAATAATTTTGAGTATTTTACCCCTTCATACATTTTTTTTATTAATAAATGCAGTACATTAATATTTCTTTTTAATTTTTGTCAAGACACATTAACAAACAGTTGTCCATAAAACAAATGCTCACCAATTGCTTTTTTAAATTGGATATTTATTACATACATTTGCACTTTTGTCTTTATTGTTTAAGCAGTTAAGTAATTACTGTTTGTTACTAGTAAGATCTTTCTTTCTTTATGTATATGTATTCATTGATTCATTCTAATTGATTCATTGATTCTTCTCATTGATTCATTGATTCATTGATTCATTGATTAATTCATTCATTGCATGACATGTCCATGGACTTTTTAATGGACAAGACTTTTGGTTAAAATGTTAATGAAAATATAATGAACAATGGATAAATACTAATTCATTTTTGAAATAGTTTAAATTTCATATAGCATTTCACACCTCAAGACATGCCAACTTTCCAAACGTATTTTTATTTATTAATTTATTTCATTCATTCATTCTATAAAACTTGATTTCAAAACACATTTTGCAAAGATTAAATTACTCCTTAAAAATAAAGCAAGTACTGGCTAATAAACAAAGGAATTTACTGTATACGTTTTCATTTAATTTTTTGTCTTGATTGTTTGCAGTTAAATAATTTCAGTTGTTTCTATAACAATAATTATACTCTTTTTTATTTTCTTTTTTTTGACAACAGAGCGTATGTGACCCGCATCAAGAGACCATTTTCCGTGCGGTTCGACCCGTACACAGACAGCATAGAAGTGCTGGACAACCCTCTGAAGATCCAGCAAGGGCTGGAGACCATTAAAGACGAACTGAAGATCCTCACGGACGCCCTGAATGTGTTGGCTTGATTCTGCCGCCAGGAGCCGATCAACTCTCCCGTTCCTCTACGCTTCATATGTGACGGTCTCGTCGTTTTGCTGTGCGTCTGTGTCTGCGTCTACGTCAGCTGCTACTGACCTCGTTGCTTTTAAAACACCGAGCGCCAACCTCAAAACCTCATGTTGGAACTTGATACCAGAAACCTTAAAGCGATAGTTCACCCACATTTTTACCATCACATGTCGTTCCAAACCTGTATGAGTTTCTTTTTTCTGCTGAACATCAAAATATAGCATGAAGAAAGTCTGTAACCAAACAGTTTTGGTTAAAATGGACAAAACATACAATGAAAGCGAATGGGAATAAAAACCATTCATGTTCCACAAAGAAATTCACACAGATTTTTGGACGAGTAGCTAAATGATGACAAAATATTAATTTCTGATCTCTGGATTAATGGATCACTCTGTGGCTAAACACAAATTGTGTAAATCATACCCAGTGTAAATGAAGCTATTAAGGGTCTGTTAACACAACACCACTTTCTATTTAAAACGGAACATTTTATGCTTTTTGGCCGTTCATTTATAAGACAACTGTATTTTGCGGGCCTGAAAATGCAAAAATGCTAATTTGTGAAAACAGTGACGCAAATAAGTAAAAATGTATTTATATAGAACTTTTAAAATCTAAAAGAGCTATACACAATATATGAACAAATAAAATGTAGACTAATAAAAATGTTTAAATATCCAAACCCCAAAACACACAAAAAACATCACAAAACACTAAAAGCATGTCTATACATTGTAAAAAACAAAACAATTCAGGTCTCCAATTGAAATTATTCAAGTGAATAATCACATCTAATTTTTTCAGTTGGCCGAATTGAATTTCTGTTAATTAAATTGCATCAATTCACAGAATCTCAATTCGGCAAACTGATTTTTTTTAAGAAATTTTAGAAAATTTTCAATTGGAGCCATTTTTTCTTTTCTCCTTTTTTACAAATACGTTTTTTAATTCATAGGTGCCAAACCATTTAATGCTAGTATGTCAAGAATAAAATCTTAAAATCTTAACCAATGTAAAGAAGGTAAAACAGGTGCAATATGGTTAAATAACTTTTGTTTGCATCAATAATCTAACCACAGCATTCACTGTAAAAAAAATAAAATAAAAAAAGTTGCAACCTGAAATTTTTAAGTACAATCAACTTGGTTGTTTAAGTAATTTAAACTTAAATTATTTAAAGTTGACTTAAAAAAAATGAATTGCTACACTTATTAATTGCTTAACTTATTTTGACGAGTTAAAACAATATGTTGTCATAACTTATTGATCATATACAGTGTTCTTTACTAATTTCAAATGTAATAAAGTACAATGATTTAAGAAAACAAGGCATTACAATAATCAAGATGGAATGAAAGCATGAATAAGCTTCTCTGTATCATTAAAACTCAAAAACTGCCTCACATTGGAAATATTTCTTAACTGAGAATGAGCGAGATATATCCGGACTCAGTTCTAGAGTGATGACTCCGATCTTTCATCTTTCTTGTGTAATCGACGCGCCATCCTCAATAAACCTGTCTCTTGCGTGATACCCAGAAATTTTGAATATTCCTATCTAATATAATTTCTGACCTGTAAGGTTGCCAGAATAATAATTATACACTGTTTGATAATAGGCCAGAGGAGAACTGGCACCCCGACTGAGTCTGGTTTCTCCCAAGGTTTATTTTTCTCCATCATGCCCTGATGGAGTTTTGATTCCTTGCCACTGTCGCCTTAGGCTTGGCTTGCTCAGTTGGGGACACTAAAATTATGATCAAAGTTATTCAACTAAATACACAAATAAATGTATTTTATTAGGTCTTATTTATTATTTAAAATTGTATAAACTATAATACTGATCTGCCAAAATTGTTGCTATTACCACCAGATTGACTGGTCAGCTGAATCAAATTTTGTTGCAATATTGTCCTGTTTAACACTGTGAAGCTGCCTTGAAACAATTGGCATTGTAAAAGCGCTATAGAAATAAAGTTCTATAAATAAGGAAACAACCTCTTTACATAACATTCAAAATTAAGATTGGTGTCAAAATAAACACCCACATTTCTAACTACTTAATATTTGAAAACATTAGTACATGTTCAGTCGCATAGTTTTTCTTTACCAAGTGACATCGCCAACTACTGGCCTGGCATACATAATACAGCGTTTTTTTGACGTTTTCACGAATCCGTGTGAACAAGGATAATTTTGACCACTGTCACCTATACGCGAAAAACACAAAGGAGATATTTTTCATTTTTTGGTAAATCGTTGTCGTGTAAACGTACCCTCAAGCTATTGAAGGCAAAAGTTATTTATGAAATAAAAAATGATTTAAAGGTGCCATGTGTAAAAATTGAGGTAAAAATATCCCAAAAATGACCTACACGCATCAAAAGAATGAGAAGAAATAAGGGTGATGATGTTATTAAAAAAATGTCGAGTTATAGTGCTGCAGAGATATCAACCTTAATTAGCAGTAGCATTACTAGCCCCGGCCCGACAGGTGTCGTAATACCGGTCTCGGCCATGGGAGGCGGTATGCGGGCAACATAACCACCAGCCAACCTGGCGTACTTGAACCTGATGTCAATCGTGTGGAAAGTACAGCACACTACTTCATTTCAGTTCAGGGAAGAGAGCGGACGGATGGCCGAAGCCCTTGGCCCCTTAAATGTATCTGATATGATCTGATTTTTACCTGACCGGAAAAAGCGGAAGTGCGGGCGCCCGGCGACTGTGTCCCGTCGCGTCATAATAAAAGTCCCGGTACTCGCGAGCCGTTTAGAATAGGCGCCCTCCAGTGGACGAAAGGTTGCATAGCACCCCTTTAAAGAAAACAAGGCATTACAATTATCAAGACGGGATGAAACAAAAGCATGATTTAACTTCTCTCTAACATTAAAACTGGTCCCACTTTATATCAGGTGGCGTTAAATACTTTGTAGCCTACTTACATAAAAAAGTACAATGTATTTATCATGTTCATAATGTGTTTTTTTTATTAATTTTTTATTTATTTCTGATATTCAGGAAGGGTGTGTGGGTAAAGTTAGGGACAGGTGTGGTGATATGGGTAAGTTTAAGGGTAGGGTTAGGGGTAAAGGAAGTGTCAACAGTGTAATTATAAATATAACTACCAAAAATAATTACAGATGTAATTACATGCAGATAATTTTTAAAAATGTAAGTGCAATGTAAAAACATGTATGTACACAATAAGTGTGTTGTATAAAATAATGAATTTGTATGTTAGTACATATAGTTAAGGCCACCTAATATAAAGTGGGTCCATAATAATTCAAATTAAGATTTTATTGTAGAAAGTTTAAGGCCATCTATTTTTTTAAATCTGATAAATATGCTGAAAGGACATTCAGACTAGTCAGACACTTGGAATTAAATTAATATTATACTTTCAAATTACAGACAGAATTGGTCCCAAAAATGAACCCTGTGGAACTCTACAATAAATGTGGCAATTACAAACACAAATTCAGTTTTTGGTAAAGTGTTATTGTGTAAACATACCCTGAAGCTACTGAAGACTAACGTGACTCATCTGAAACCAGATGAAGTACTATAAATTAAACAAATATGTACAGTATATAATCAAATATGTCTAATCAATCGAATTGAAGGTATTATAACTGCAAGTATACTCCTAAAATATTACATTGAGCTGATGTATTCTCCTACAGATGGTAGAAATATTTTATTAATAACAGCAAATCATTAAGAAAAAAAAAATACTGGCCTCCTGATTAGTGCCTGTTTATGTTCATCTATGAAATATACATATAAATCTCTGCAAACAACGGCATACAATGTGAAATAAATAAAGTTGCAAGAAAACTGTGTAGTGCAAATTGGATATTGGTTATGTGATATTATAAAGAAATATCTTTCCCAAACTGTTCTTGTGGTTTATTTTCTGACTTTATATCAAATCGACCCTTTCATGCAGGAAAAGTATATGTTGGTTTGTGATTCCTTTTGTCTGGCTGAACCTTACAAGTTTATTTGAAATAAAACAACCACCACCAGATGGTAGTCTAAGCATGTAAGTGAGACGTCCCACACAAGCACTTTTTAGATGAGCGCTTTTATATCATGGGCATAATGACTATGGCTTTTGTAAGGGTCGTGTCATGAGGTTAGAGGTTAGGATCGGGATGAGGATTCGGATTTTGGATCCAGTTGGTGGGAAAAGATCTGCCAATTGAATACGCAACCAACCACTAAATACATTTTACGAAGACGGGCAAAATCCCACAGGGGAATACGTCAGTAGTAAATCAGTAGGTATAGGATATTACTTGAACGAAGACTGATATTTTATAGTAGTTTACATAATTTGAACAATTAAACTGAGGTCATTGAGTATAAAACAGAGAGCTATTCATGTATAATGTTGGATATTGCTGACTGCACATATTGGTTATCACAAAATCTCCTGAGCTTTTTACTGATGACCGCTAATGTTTTGTGCTGGACTGGTGTGTCCTGTATTATGGCCTGTTCTATGAATTGTTGTGCATAGCAATGTGAGTAAGATGAAAATGCAGCCCACTGAATGCAGTGAATGATTTATTGCAAGGCCCTACAGATCTTTTGGGTTTCCTGCTTCCTTCATCTGATGGATAATAGGAGACAGAGGAAGAGAGGTTTAATGTCTTTATAATGGTGCTTCCAGTAACAGAGTGCATTGATAATTCATGCCAGCAGCACCCCCCATTTTTCCATGTGCCGCTATTCATCGTCTTACCAGCGGGGGCGCCATTTTGCTGTCACATAAAACAGGGCCCAGGATTTTCTCTAATTTTCTACTCATAGATTTCTACCAGACATCGCACTGTTTATCATCCCTTCTCATATTTAAACACATTTCCTTTGAGTTGTTTGGGCAAGAAGCTGCTAATTTTACCATGCACAATGTCCACAGTATCATGTTTGTCTTATTTAACCACCCTAACAGTGTGGGTTTACAGTTAGGGTTAACAAAATTGAATTTTATTGAAGATTTTTCAACCTTAAAATGAGTTATCAAATATTCATCGGCCAATCCAGTCACACCATTTTTAAATAGAAATAGTCTACATTCACCTTAATTATCATGACATTCAAAACAATAAACAATTTGTCATATATAATCAAGATCTGCCCCCCCACCCACACACACACATATAATATTTTAATATTCACATTTATAATTTTACAATTTTTTTAATTGTTTTAATTGTTCATATATTAATTATGATTTAAAACTATTTTAAAATGTACACACACACACACACACACACACACACACACACACACACACACACACACACACACACACACACACACGCACACACACATAAATATTCTTCTAGCACTTTATACAATATAGATTGTTCATTATGTGTTACATACATGTATTATTTTGTTATTATATTAAAGTTTATTATTTTCTGTTTATATATATATATATATATATATATATATATATATATATATATATATATATATATATATATATATATATATATATATATGTTATACAATGTAGATTTTTTATTATGTATATGTTACATATTATATATTTATTATTTTAAAGTGTATTATATTCCCATATGGGATTTATTCACATATTAATTATGATTTAAACCCATTTTAAAAGAAGTTTTAGAAAGGCAGTAGTAGACATTTTGGCCCTGCATTTCATATCAGATGGAGACTAGTGTCCATGAAGAATAACATCTGCATCAAATAATGGCCCTTATTGCTTTGCCAGGTGATGGATGACATTTCCAACTTAATTCAATCAAACCAATTTAAGTTCAATTCAAGTCCAGCTAATTCTTCATTATATTCTCAGTGCTCTGAATGGGTCAGGCTGTAAAGTGAATTACCATCATTACAGCCACTATTCGCGCGAGGATCGATAAGGCAGGTGGATATCAGAGGAAATGACGGCGTACAGCGTTTCATGTTCTCTCCTCACCATCCGGGCACTTTCCATTGTAAAGTGTTACACATCGACTGTCCTGTCAGAACTCTGTCTGCTGGATAAGTACACTCATATTGATGGCTTGTGCGTGTCTGCGATTTCGAACGTTGTCTTGTTTACTTGTTTATTTGTATTTTATTGTACAATAGTTTTATTGTATTTATTATGGCTGAGATGGCGTTAAAATAATGATTTTTCCGTTTCAATATTTTAGGAAAGAACATTTTCTAATGTTCATTGACCTTTTTGTGATCTAGAATTCTTGGAAAACAGCAGCAGGGAGCTCGGCTGGACTGCTGGAGAGCCACTGACCACCTCGAGTTTTACCTCTCTCACGGACATGCGCACCAGTAGGGAGGGGGGTGTTAAGGGGCGGGTTTGGGTATATAATACTTCTCTCACAGAACTTTTGCCTGTCGCCTGATTTTTGGGACAGCTCCACACAACATTCTAACACCAACTGGGGAAACTAAACAGACCTTTTCAACCAAATACAACAGCACCGCCTTTTTTTAACCATTGTCATGGAGGACCAACTAAAACATCATTCTGTTTGCCATACCTGCTTGAGAACAGACAGTTTCTTAAATAAGGTAAAGAAAATCTTTTAACAACCTTTGGGAAATCTTGGACGTATCTGGAGATGATTGAGTTAGTTAGTCTCTCTCTTTCTCTCTAAAAAAAAATAAATAAATTAAAAATAATATATATTAGAAATTGGATTGGAAACTGAGAGATTTGAATGCACGAGCAGTTCGCGTAATGCAACGGAGATATTTTTTGACACTCTTGATAACAGCTCTAAACACCTTGACAGCGCTAAATGTGGAGTATGAGATATTGTACAAAAAAATGACATTGATTTTTTTGTAAAGCGGATTTGAACCAATGTGTAGTAAAGCGCTTTACAAATAAAAATGTACTTGACACTTCATTCAGGATACGCGCGCACGGGAAAGAAGTTGCGCAAGGGGGCGACAGCACTTTAAACTGGGTTTAAGGAAATTATATGCTGAGTTGTGAGGAATGAGATAGCTGTGTTTATTGAGCAGTCTTGCAACTTGTTGAACGTTGTGTAAGAGTGTACAAGTGGAGATAAAAGCGTTTTTCGACCTGGATAAGCATCTTCATGTGTTAATTAAAAAGTCGATCCATGCATGTACAATCCCAGCGTGTTTGAAGGATTGCATTGGCGATTTCAACGCACTAAAGGAACCAATGCCCACCACTAAAGGAAGCACTCGTCACCTTTTTAGTGAAAAATCAAATGCATTACTACCATTTCCCAGGGTGTATTAACTATTGCATTCGTTGAATTCAATGCATTGAAGAAACAAATATTAGTTATTCATAAGACTGGCCTCTTTTTTGTTGCTAAAACCTACATGCATTTATAGAATGACACATGATTCCAGTGTTGCGTGTATACATGCTTTCCATACTGTATATTGACACAGGTTTTGACCATGTGATCAAGCAGATAGCTGAAAAGTCGAGGGCCATGCATGCAGTCATAGTTTTGCATTACTAAATTCAATGCCTTGAGGAAGCTAATAATAGTTGTTCGGTATCATGTTAAGCATTATATTAAAAATGCAATGCACAAGCATCTAAACTAACTAAAACACATTATCTCCACAGGTCATGAAGATGTACTGGTCCATACGGATGCCCATTTGCATAGTGTTTTTAACCCTGTCTGCCTTCGAAGTCGCTTCAGCTGAGACGTTATGTGGCGGAGAGCTGGTGGACGCGCTGCAGTTTGTGTGCGAAGACAGAGGCTTCTATTTCAGTACGTACATTTGCACATCTCTGGGTTTTCTTTGCTTTTAGTCGCGAGCCCTGCCAATTGTATGTCACCAGTGACCAGAGTTACGAGCGAAGTCTCTGCAGATTGTGCTGACTGGGCGCATTCTCTCGCGATATCTGTGATTGCATATGAAAGGGATGCTAAATGAGCCACAATGGTCTGGTTGTTTACTTGCACATTCCGCCAGGGAAAGTAATAGTACCCAAGTGGCATTCCATTCACCTCTCCAGAAATGTTCCCAGGCTACACTCAATTGAAAAAAAGCTGTTTGTCCTCTTACACGGCTGGATGGATTGAGACAGCTTCATTACTAGTTTAGCGTAACGGATACTAACCAATAGCTTCGCACTAGTTCAGATTGCTGACTGTACGATCCTGATCCAGATCCAGATCCAGATACATCTGCTGGTTTTAAACAGCTCACACACACGGAGGGGGTTCGGGAGCACAACTTTTTAAATATTTGCCGTCTTCCTCACGCCAGCACTGACAAACAGACAAGGCCTTTGTGTTCTTTTGTCCACAGAAGCCTAACTACCCCGAAAGATCATTATCCAATTTGGGCCAGCGCAGATTTTCCCCCTCCATCCACCAGATCCACTCCTCAATGTTTCCCATCCTACAATCAAGAACACACTTTCAGATCATTGCGGCTGTGAGAAGCACAGATCGTTCACATTATATTTGACTGGAAATCAATTATTCCTTCCTTTTTCCCGGACCTGCGCCTCCCCTTCCATTACTGTGTCCTGTAGCTTCGCTCTTTCATGCCAAGTCTGTTCTTCCACCCCTCCCCCCTCCTCTCTTTCATGCTCTCTTTATCTCTGCTGAGCTGGCAAAGGACAAGGTCAAAGGATATCCACCATTTACTCATCCAAACAGAAGCGAAGACTTTTGCCCTTCAACTCTCTCTTGCTGTGTTTTTTGCTGGCTTTCGATCTTCCATTCCTGGGACCGCGTTGCAGGGTTGTCGGCGAATTCTTCGAAACAGATTTCGAATAGCTCAATTAGACGCGTAACAAGATCAGTCCAGACGAGAAAACAAATAAACAGACTCCATTTTATGCCACAGATTATACGCCGCAGATGCGTCCCAGTCAAAACACAATGAATCGATAATGAAATCTGCTTGGACAATGGAACCAGGCCACTGTAGCTTGATTTACATTGAGTTGTTTGTAGGGTTTGTGGAACGTTTGATGGCAACTCTTTGGAGATACTGAGATTTTTTCTTGTTAAAACAGCCAAACGCTCTGTTTTCCCCTAGTCTAGATTGTTCGAGAGGGTCTTCCAGCATGCTATATTAGTGTTTTCATCTGGATCTCCAGCTGGCTGAAAAAATAAATAAATCAGTCGCTAATATACTTGTTTCTTGGCTGGTTCTTGAGAGCTTTTTCACTTTTCAGCTGGTCACTCTGGATGGCTAGTTGTTTACCCAGCTAAAAACCAGCTTTGCAAGTCTCAGAGAAA
Organism: Pseudorasbora parva; assembly: GCF_024679245.1. Lineage (NCBI taxonomy): Eukaryota > Metazoa > Chordata > Actinopteri > Cypriniformes > Gobionidae > Pseudorasbora > Pseudorasbora parva. The sequence continues at coordinate 7,822,840 of NC_090196.1, read as the reverse complement.
TGGGAATTTAAAACATGAATGGTCATGGCTGATTAAATCAGGCTTTTCCATTAGAGTTTCCTGGTCAGTCAGCTGGTCTGATTGTCATGTGCCCCAAACCAGTCAAGCCAGCTCAGGCTGGTAGACCAGCAAACCAGTTTAGGCTAGAATAGTTTAATCAAGAATGTATAATTCTGCCAACATTTACTTCCCCCATCATGTCCTTCCAAACCTGTATGACTTTCTGAAACACATAAGAAGACTTTTGAAGAACTGTTGACCATGCAACGAAAGGCAATGGGGTCCAAAGGAAAATTGGTCACCACTGACTTTCACTGCATGGATACAAACAGGTTTAAAAACACAGGTTTGTGAGGACATTTTTGGGTGATCTATCTCATTAAGCTGTTTTCTTCATCAATTTTGTCTGACATGTGACCAGAGTGTATTGAGTCCATAAACTCATGATCTTCATTTGTGTCCCTGCAGGTCGACCAACTAGCAGGTCGAACAGTCGGCGTTCTCAAAACCGTGGGATTGTGGAAGAGTGTTGTTTTAGCAGTTGCAACCTAGCTCTACTAGAACAGTACTGCGCTAAACCTGCCAAGTCAGAGAGGGACGTTTCAGCAACATCCCTACAGGTCATCCCGGTGATGCCCGCATTAAAACAGGTAGGTGGACCGTGGGAATCAACAACAACTCTCCAGTACTTTATCACACGCAACATCTCGATTGTCCTGTTCTTTCTGCTGAACTTGTCCATCCTGGCATGTGGGTTTAAAGAAAACAGTGAGCCAGAGTAAGGAACTAGTAAGCAAGTATTGCCCTAAAACTGCTGACCAAGTGGAAAATGATATGATATAAGCAAGAGGTCATTTATAGGTTGACATTTTCCTGTAGATTTACATCACATACTTGGATTGGGTTACAAAACCAGTGTCTTGAAAATGACCTGGATGTTGACTAGCTAGTAAGACATTGGGGAAAAACTGTGCCATTATCTCCTTCATTGTCTTTCTTAATTTTGAATGTTGTTCTTTGTCAATATAAGAAATTGATAGCCCTTTAAATAAAATATATAAGGGATAGTTTGCCCAAAGTTAATAATTTCCTCACCATCATGTCCTTCCAAACCTACATGCTTTCTTCTGTGGAGCATTGTATAGACTTAAAGGGTTAGTTCACCCAAAAACGAAATTCATGTCATTAATGACTCCCCGTAATGTCGTACCATACCCGCAAGACCTCCGTTCATCTTCGGAACACAGTTTAAGATATTATATATTTAGTCCAAGAGTGCATGCAAGTGTATACACACTCTACTGTCCATGTCCAGAAAGGGAATAAAAACATCATCAAAGTAGTCCATATGTGACATCAGTTAGTTCATTAGAATCTCTTGAAGCATCGAAAATACATTTCGGTCCAAAAGTAACACAAACTACGACTTTATTCAGCATTGTCTTCTCTTCCGGGTTTGTCTTCAGTCCTCAAACAAAGTTTCTAACGGTTATGAATCAGCGTATTGATTCATGATTCGGATCGTGTGTCAAACTGCTGAAATCACATGACATTGGCGATCCGAATCATGAATCAATACGCTGATTCATTACCGCTTGAATCTTTATTTGAGGTTTGAAAACTAACCGGGAAGAGAAGACAATGCTGGATAAAGTCGTAGTTTTTGTTATTTTTGGACCAAAATGTATTTTCGATCCTTCAAGAGATTCTAATGAATGAACTGATGTCACATATGGACTCCTCTGATGATGTTTTTATTCCCTTTCTGGACATGGACAGTATAGTGTGCATACACTTGCATACGCTCTCGGACTAAATATAAATTTCTTAAACTGTGTTCCGAAGATGAACGGAGGTCTTACGGGTGTGGAATGACATTGGGGTGAGGATTTTTGGGTGAACTAACCCTTTAAGAAGGAGAATGTTTGGAAGTAAATGATGGAAGAATTGTCATTTTTGGTGAACTAGGCTTTTAAAAAATTAAGGTGTTACATTTCGTTTTCAACTAGATATCTAAATACAATTAATTTATTAGGTTGCAATTAATTGTCTAAACTATAATACTGATCTGCCAACATTGACGCTTTATGATAAATTAAAATAAATAAATTAAATAATAAGACATCACCGTTTTCTCCAGAACGACTGTACAGCCGAATCAAATTTTGTTGCAATATTTTCCTGTTTAACACTGTGAAGCTGCTTTGAAACAATCGTCATTGTATAAACGCTATATAAATAAAGTTGACTTGACTTGATTTTTGGCAAAATATCTGCAAAATTATATTATAATTATATTTCTTGAGGTTAAAAGAGTTTTGAATCATTTTTAGAGATCTTCCAAGCAATCGTAGAACTTTCTGTGATAATTTCAACCTGTCTCAGAAAACATTTTCTAACGCTACTATTACTTTCGCAACAGGAGGTCCCAAGAAAGCACGTGACTGTGAAATATTCCAAATACGACGTGTGGCAACGGAAGGCCGCCCAGAGGCTACGGAGGGGCGTCCCTGCCATCCTGCGGGCCAAGAAGTTTAGGCGGCAGGCGGAGAGAATCAAGGCCCAGGAGCAACTGCACCACCACAGGCCTCTCATCACGCTTCCCAGCAAGCTGCCGCCCATCCTTCTTCCCACAGAAAACTACGTCAGCCACAAGTGAAACCAGGATCATTTGCACAGAGTCGATAAAAACAGACTAGGGGATCAAAGCTTTTTGTCTCTGACGTCATTTCTGTGGCAGTCCTCTACAACCCTTCTTCCTTCCCCACCAGACGTGCTCACACGCTCTTCAAGTTTCTATTCTTGCTGTTTCGTTCACCAACAAAAAGGCACATTATAAACGAAAGGAACTCAATTCAGGTGAAGAAGCAAAAGAAAAAGCAAAGAAGTTGCGGAACGCCAGTTCGGAGGACATCAGAACGCGAGGAACAGCTCGAGCTAGCATGAAAGAACCCATTCCACTGCATTCTCCCGAGACAAACGTATCTCTCTTTTAGTCCTTTTTAAATATTAGTTTGCACCTGTAACTATAAAGGGACATCCACACTGTAAGGAATTGTTGTAAAATTAGATTCCTGTTCCAGCACCTTGTAATCACAAATGAAAAGCAGAGAAGTGTCTGCGAATTGCACATCGCCACGGATTACGTCAAAGTTCTTGTTAAGTAAATAAAAAAAGGCACTATTTTTTTATGGACTATGAACGTGTAGCTCAAAAAATGTCATGGTGCTAGCTTTGGGAATGGACTCAAAGGAGAAAGGGTTGAAAAGCATGATTTTTTTTTTCCTTTGAAACTTTATTAAGCTTTCCGTTTTAAGGAAAGTGTGACTTTGGAAAGAGAAAACAAGAGTGGCTGCGGGGATATCGCCGCATGCCGATGCGTACATGAGACACGCGACGTATGCCCCGTGTCCCGACGCTGCCGTTGCGATGAAGGAAGGAGCAGTGTGGGGACGCTGAAGGGATCATGTTCAAATGCCTGGACGTGAAGAACTCGCCTCCTTTCGAGCGTGGCTGCACAAAACCCCTGCTTTGCACTGCAGGAAAGAGGGACATTGTGACCTTGAAAAAGTGGGATTGTTTGTATTTTCTATGTTCTTTTTCGTGAAAACGCTTAAAGGAAAAAAAAAAAGCAAAAAAAAAAAAAAAGCCCTGTTTGGTTTCTGGTACCGTGACATTCTTGTTGTTGCAAAATAGGCTTTGTGTTTTTGTAACGTTATTTTACAGTTCTGAAGAAGAAGAAGAAGAAAAAAAGGCACAAATATCAATTCAAAGGGAAAAAACGCAATAATGTCGACTAACATATTTTTAACGTTTATCCGTAGTATTCACATGCTTTTGCCTGAGAAACAAATACTTGAATATATATATAAAATATATATAGAATAAATATGGAAATATATATTATAATTAGTTTCCAGGGACATCATGTAATATTCTTTTAGTCTGAGCTGTATCTTGCGTAATGAGCCGCCAAGCTTCTTTTTGTTTGTTTGTTTAAGTACAAATATGGGCACTGTATAAAGGCATTATTTATTTTGTTATAAAATTATATATTAAAATCAGTCCAAATACAGTAATATACATAGCACTGATGCTCAACTGATGGATTTTATTTTATATGCTCTCTTTTTTTTCTTTCCATTTTACATGTAAATGCTTTTTGTAGATGCTTTGTACCAAAAAAATATTTCCTTTTTTCCTTTTGGTTCGCCACAGAGCTATTTTAAAATCAATATTTTAACAGCAGCTGTAGCCTGGATTGCTTAGGCATGTTGTAATACAAAAATAGGCACATACTCAGAATACTCTCTCTCTCTTTCTCCCTCCCGCATGGCTTTTTAATCTGCCAAATGGATTTCTGTTTATAAAAAAACAAAATCAACTACAAAAAAAAAAAAAAAAAACTTTCCTCACATGGATCTGGATATACCCGGTCTCTATATGCCACGATTGTACACAATCCCGATACAGTTTAAGCCACTTTAGTGCCATTTTCAATTCTCGTATTGTCATTTTTTGGCGTCTCTAAGGTATGCCATGTTTTTGGGGATGAGAAGAGCCTGTCCCAAGTTCAGTGCTTTTTCTTGTTGCCAAGTTAAAAATCTATTATGATGTCACCAAGATCAATTATGATGTCACAAAGAGAGGACTGTTTATACGTCCCCTCAGTCTCACCATTTTACAATAATATGCCCTAAATCCGTTTTTTCAAGTCCTCCATCTATCTTCATCTCAGTTGTTGAAGGGCTACCATACGTATCTACCCTAATACTCAGGAAATATCAGCGGATTTATGTTCAAAAACCCAATACAAGGCCATTTTCTTTGTGGTTTCTCAAACAAGGACAACAAGCCAACATCGTTTCTTGTATAAGCCCCGTCTTAAGGTCAAAAAATGATACTATAGTATCGCTTAGTACCTTGAAATTTAGGTCTAAGTGCCTGCGGTGTATCCCTCTGCCTTGATAATCCAATATTTATCTGATTCATATCAGTTGTGACGAAGCAGTGCAATTATTATAATTACTATCATTATTTTTATTATTCGAACATCCCATATTTCCAGAGACATTGCCATTTTTCTATTATGTTATTCCTGCAAGGACTGCATTCACTGTTGTTCTTTCCAAACTGGTTACTTAACTTTCCGTGCGGAAAAGGCGCTGTAAGGAAAACGCGCCCCTTTTGCGCTAAAAATGAAGGGATCTTTTGTCTTTCATTGGCAACAGTTTAATATCAGTAGCCCACGCGGCCTGTGTGTATTTTAATTGATTTAACCTCTGCACGCTAGAATGTCCGAAATGCACAATTCATGTACTTTCATTTTTAATATCAATAAAAAACATTTTATCAAACATGTTTGAGTCATGTGCAAGTGTACGTGTTTTTATTGTCGTAAATGATTTAGTAGACCTACAAAGAATTTCCTTGATGCTTTTAGCATCTTTTCTGCACTGGCTGAACTGCAGAAGTGTGTCAACGAAGGAAAAGGCACTAAAATGTGACCAAACGGTGAACAACTGACAGCACGTCAGCTCCGCACGCTAGGGTTCAACTCAGATGAAGTCAAGCAAGCTCTTGCAAACTTTGCATCTGGCTGAAGTCACATTGACATCCCCACGTGCGCAGAATCCAAGAAGTGATAAATGCAATTGTTACCTTAAAGAGTGATTTCTTCCTGACTGAACCCATACAGCTAGTTTTGTTGGCATAAATGATATTAAATAATATTTTTGACTTCAATAAAACATTTTCATCTACACTATGTTCATCTTTACCCAACTGACATATCAGCAGGATTTCAACAATAAACAGAATTCAGAATTTATTTGTATTATTTTTTTTTTATATATATATATTTTTAAATAAAGCGGTTTGTTAAATAGTTTGCCAGGTCTACTTAGGTAAATGGAAACCCTATTTAAAGAGGTTGTTCCACATTATTAAGCAAGTCACAGTTCTCATGAAATATGGAGAGGAAGATAAAAGACATGAAATGGTGCAATGTTACGCAAAACTAATATTGTGTGAAAACTGAATGGAGATTATCAAACTATCAGCACTCGGTCAGATAAAAGCTTATTAAGGAAAGTTGCTGTCAAAAAATAATTTTATTAAAAGGACAGCTATAAAAAAGCAACTGTTGAGCAGGAAACAGGTATTTGAAGCTTCTGGAGTGTCAAGAACCTCATACAGTCTGGCAGTTGTCCATAAAGTTGCATTTCAGCCACATTTAACCAAATAAAAATGCCTACAGTGTGTGAAGAACTGTTTTATTGATGTGGTGTCTTATTTCATTGTTTTTATACCATATAGCAAAAAAATGTCAGTTATAATCTCCACATATCTTGCAGAAGTCATGCTGACACCTTCAGAGACCCTAAAGGGACCTTCCATCTCACAATCCAGTCCAAATCATCAACCATTAACTTGTCTTTGCTGGAATGTGGTGGCCACCAACCAACCAAACAGCCAACCAACCAACCAACCAACCAACCAACCAACCAACCAACCAGATTCATGAGTAAATAAAACTATTTCAAAATTAGTCTTCATGTACACTATATTGCCAAAAGTATTAGGACAACCCTCCAAATCCTTGAATTCAGGTGTTCCAATCACGTCCATGGTCAAAGGTGTATAAATTAAAGCACTGCGTCTACAAACATTTGTGAAAGAATGGGTCGCTCTCAGGAGCTCAGTGAATTCAAGCATGGTACCCTGATAGGCTGCCACCTGTCCATTCATGAAATTTCCTCACTACTAAATATTCCACGGTCATCTGTTAGTGGTTATACTGAATACTACGTATAGTGGTTGGGCTTGGCAACTTAGTTCCAGTGAAACGAACTCTTAATGATTCAGCAGATCAAAACATTTTGGGCAATTTCATGCTCCCAAATTTGTGGGAACGATTTGGGGATGGCCAATTTCTGTTCCAAAATGACTGTGCACCAGTGCACAAAGCAAGGTCCATAAAGACACGGATGAGTGAGTTTGGTGTGGAGGAACTTGCCTGGCCTGCATAGAGTCCTGACCTCAACCCGATAGATCACCTTTGGGATGATTTAGAGCGGAGAGAGAGCCAGGCCTTCTCGTCCAACAACCGTGTTTCAAGAAGAATGGCAAAAAAATTCCCATAAACACACTCCTATTCTCCTTGTGGAAAGCCTTTCCAGAAGAGTTGAAGCTGTTATAGCTGCAAAGGGTGGGCCAACTCCATATTAAACCCTACGGATTAAGAATGGGATGTCATTGAAGTTAAAATGTATGTAAATGCAGATGTTCAGTCTTAAGTAAGGGATTTTCTTGTCGTTAGTTCTTTCATATACTGTACCGCAGCCAAAGGATGACAGAAAAAAACGGATGCTGCGAAAATTGCATTAAATATTTGTAACGTGTTTAACTGAACAAATGAATCGCTTGCATGAACCTGATGAATGCTCAACAGTGGCTTTTAATACAATTTATTTATTTATTTTTGACAGAAACATTTCTTAATAAACTTTTATCTGACCAAGTTCTCTTGTGCTCTAAATTACTCACAACTCTTAAGATAGTTTGATAATCTCCATTCAGTTTTCACACAATATTAGTTTTGCGTAACATTGCACCATTTCATGCTTTTTATCTTCAGAAAGATCTTTTTTCCTCTCCATATTGCATGAGAACTGTGACTTGCTTAATAATGTGGAACAACCTCTTTAAATAGGGTTTCCAAGTAGACCTGCAAACTATTTAACAAACCTGTCTGAGATTGATACCATTTATCTAAAAAAGATATGGAGAAATAATACAAACAAACTTTCTTTGAAAAACACAAATCTGAATGTTTGTTCATGATGATTCATGTTATCCAGCATGAGAATGTTCCAAAGAGCATAGTTTGCTTATTTGATTAGGGACCTAACAGGGAAGAACATTATGTCTTATTAATTTTACAACATTAATAATCATTTACATTGTGATCTCAAATGTTTGCCCGCCGTATTAATTCACCTAAATCAAGTGATCATATTGGGGATGTTTAGATGATAAACCTGTGAAACTTTTGTGCATTTTGCATGTGCTGTCAAAGCATTTTTTGAAAGCTGCTTTAATACATCTTTATTACACAAAATAATTTATTATAGCAAATGTAATCATTATTATATTACATAATCATAAATGTAAGCATTATTATTTCACCAGAGACAGATGGTACTGCCATTATTTACTCACCCTCATGTCGTTCCAAACCCTTATGCTTTTATTTTTTCCATGCAACACAAAACATGAAATTGCACATTTCATAGTGACCATGTCTGTCAAGCTCCAAGTAAAAACACAACATAACATAACATGAAATATCATTAAAGCAGAATATCCAACTATCAACCAGACAAACCAGTGGTATTTTTCCATTATCATAATAGTGCAATATAATATAATTGTATATTTTAAGGTGCTTTGTGGTGTTTTGGTCCCTTTTTCATTGAAATTTCATTGGCAAAAAAAGTAAATTTTCTATTGTCAATACACCGATCAGGCATAACATTATGAGAAATATTTTGTTGGTCCCCCTTTTTGCTGCCAAAACAGCCCTGACGCGTCGAAGCATGGACTTAACTAGACCCCTAAAGGTGGGCTGTGGTATCTGGCACCAAGATGTTAGCAGCAGATCCTTTGTGTCCTGTAAGTTGTGAGGTGGGGCCTCCATGAATCAGACTTGTTTGTTCAGCACATCCCACAGATGCTCGATTGGATTCAGATCTGGGGAATTTGGAGGCCAAGTCAACACCTCAAACTCGTTGTTGTGCTCCTCAAACCATTCCTGAACCATTTGTGCTTTGTGGCAGGAGCATTATCCTGCTAAAAAAGGGCCAGAGCCACCAGGGAATACTGTTTCCATGAAAAGGTGTACATGGTCTGCAACAATGCTTAGTTACACCCTTCAAAATAAAGGTGACAGGAAGAACCAAAAATGGGGTTTCAAAATGATGCCATAGAATAACCATTTTTGGTTTCCCAAAGAACCGTTTTGATTAAAGGTTCTTTAAAGAACCATTTTTTTCTAACCATTGTATAGTCTAATGAACCTCTTTGCACTTCAAAGCACCTTTTGTGCAATGTAAAGGTTATTTGGACATTACAGGTTCTTCATGGAACCATACACCCTGCCAAAGATCCATTTAAGAATCTTTATTTTTAAGAGTGTATAGATGGTGCGTGTCAAAGTAACATCCACATGGATGGCAGGACCCAAGGTTTCCCAGCAGAATATTGCCCAAAAGCTTCACATGGTCTCTGCTGGCTTGCCTTCTTCTTATAGTGCATCCTGGTGCCATGTGTTCCCCAGGTAAGCAACGCAAACACATCCGGCCATCCACTTAAAAGAAAAAATGTATGTAAAAGAAAATTTGATTTATCAGACCAGGCCACCTTCTTCCATTGCTTCGTGGTACAGTTCTGATGTCCACTGTTGCTGCTTTCGGCAGTGGACAGGGGTCAGCATGGGCACCCTGATTGGTCTACGGCTATGCAGCCCCATACGCAACAAACTGCGATGCACTTTGTATTCTGACATCTTTCTATCAGAACCAGCATTAACTTTTTACTGAGCATTTTGAGTTACAGTGGCTCGTCTGTTTAATCGGACCACACGGCCAGCAGCCTTCGTTCCTCACGTGCATCAGTGAGCTTTGGCCCTGTTGCCGGTTCACCACTGTTCCTTCCTTGGACCACTTTTGATAGATACTGACCACTGCAGACCGGGAACACCCCACAATAGCTGCAGTTTTGGAAATGCTCTGACTCAGTCATCTAGCCATCATAGTTTAGCGGCAAGCTCTGGCGAGAGCGCTTCAAAGGATTCCAGAGAATGCAGTCGTGTAAACTTTGGTTCCGACCACTTTTGTTTCCAAGCAAAATGGTTGATCATTGCTTTGGCAGGTTTCCCGATCAGTTATGACATGCCACTTTTTGTGTACAGGGACAAAAAAATTATAATAAAATATGCGTGGACCAATGTGTCTGAAATTGTTGGAGTTCCTGGTGAGTTGTTGATGTGTATTAACATTATGCAACACATTAACCAGGACAGTTATTGTAATATAGGCTGCACACAAGTTAATGAAGATCATCAAGATGTTTAAACTTCTATAAACTTAACCATGAGCACAAAAGCCACACCACACAAATGGCTTTTAAGTTCTTTCCATCGATCTATCTATCTATCTATCTATCTATCTATCTATCTATCTATCTATCTATCTATCTATCTATCTATCTATCTATCTATCTATCTACACTGTCAGAAAAAAAGGTACATTTCTATCACTGGGGCGGTACCCTAAGGTACAAAACCAAAAAGGTACTAATATGTACCTTTAAGGTTCTACTATGTACCTTTAAGGTACTAATTTGCACTCTTAAAGTACTGATATGTACCTTTTAAGGTACTAATATGAACCATTTAGGGGTGAGTAAGGTACAAAGATGTACCTTTTCACTTTTGTACCTTAGGGTACCGCCCCAGTGACAGAACTGTACCTTTTTTTCTGAGAGTGTATCTATCTATCTATCTATCTATCTATCTATCTATCTATCTATCTATCTATCTATCTATCTATCTATCTATCTATCTATCTATCTATCTATCTATCTATCTATCTATCTATCTATCTATCTATCTATCTATCTATCTATCTATCTATCTATCTATCTATCTATCTTTTAATTTAACATTTAAATCATTTCATGAGGTTAACTTATACCCTACTAGTGATCAGTCTGCACAAATGCTGATCAACATGTTTGTTTGGTTTTGTAGCCCCTTTAAATACAGTTTTAAAAAAAGACCAAACATTTGATTTACATCAGAATGCGTCAGCGTGTGCACAAATCTTTCTACAGTGCCGTTGGCAGGGCAAAATTTTTAATTTTGGTGTGAACGCACAGTTTTTCTGCTTCTAACACTTTAAAAAAATATTGTTGGTTTAACTTAAAAATGTAAGCAACCTAGTTGCCTTAAAATTTTGAGTTTATTGAAATTAAAAATTTGAGTTGATACAATGAAGGTTTAATAAATAGAAACTAAAATATTATTGTATCTGAACCACATAAAAAAAAGATAAACCATGAAAATAGCACAATTTGACATGTTTCACTGCATCATCACAAATAAAACACAATTACCCAATATTCTTACAAAATCTTTTAATAATATTTGAATAAAGGTTGTCGATTCTCAAAAATGTTCATTGTATTACATTTTTTCTCAATTGCTTAAACACTATTTCAGAAACCTTCTGAAACTCATTTTTTACAGTGTAACACATCAACTTTGAGGACAAAATGTTCACTTGCTGCCTAATATATTCCACGCTAACAGGTGTATTGATGAAGAGATAATGAGTGTTATTTTGTGCCCCACAGAAAATACAAATAATAAAAAATAGAACAAGATGAAGATGAGTAAATAATAATGCTGAGCTGCCCCATGAGGAGAGCCCATGCTACCAACAGAGAATATAACGCACCATATTTTACTTTATTATTATTTACTTTTTTGTGTCAATATGCACATTTATTAGAGGTGTATTGTGACTTGACAACTGTGGGTTTAAGTCATGAAAAATAAAATAATGTGACAAAATAACCCTTATTTAAAATCTGCATGAGGACATTCATGTGAGTGACAGATTGATCCGCCCTCACGCCAGAAAACAGGTCAGAAGAGATGACAAGGGAAGTACAAACAAAACAAGAGTGGTTAATTTTAATATCATGGTGACTTTATTAGCATGTGCAATATTCCTTTAAGATGAATCAGCTTTGGTTCAGGTAATCCCGCCGTCTGTAAAGCAGCCGCTTCTCTGCGGTCGGTCGTTTACTGTCCAGAACAGCTGACTGAGCTTCCCTGATGCCTTTCAGATTCATTTTAGCTGCCAGAGGCTGCACATTAACGCACAGAGACTGATCAACTAGTGAACCATGGCCAGCCGTGTGCTAGTGAGTATTTGTGTCTACTATAATGATGGAAGCACTCGATATATCCCCTCAAGACGCCACGTGCATGTCGTTATAAGACTAGAGAAGACGTTAAATGTTGCACGACGTTGATCTGCTTGTTTAATTTAGTGCAGTGTAGGTTTAAATATTAACAACAACCGCTTTTACAAAAGTGTGTTTCCCTGCAAAAGATTTCAATCGGAGAACACTTTACTACATGAATGAATATTTCAAGATGTAAACTGCCATTCAAAATCACGTGAGCCTACTCAATGAACATGTGAGAGTGGCTGGAAATATTTAACTCATTGTTTTCCATTATGGTTGATGGGTATAAATATATGCGTTAATTACACACACTGTGTTAAAACATACATTTTTATATTTTCTAAAAAAAGAAAATGTAACGTTTCTTGCCAATGGAAAAGATGCTGCCACAGTTTAAGTGTTGCCAAGATGTTGCTATATGTTTGCTAGGGTAGTTGTTAGGTTAGGGTTTTACTAGGTGGTGGCCAAGGTGTTGTTAGGATGTTTCCAGGTTGCTAGGTTTTTGTTATGGTGTTAGTAGGCGGTTTCCAGGTTGTTGATTTGTTGATGCAGTTGCTTGTAAGTGATTTTAAAGGTGCACTATGTAGTATTTTTGCAATAAAATATCCAAAAACCACTAGGCCTGTGTTATATATTTTGTTCAGTTGAGTACCTGCAATATCCCAAATGTTTCCAACTATTTGTAAATTGTGAGAAAATTGCTATTTTAACTAAGGACCGGGACGTTTCAGCATAGCGTTTGAGGAAGTCGCCTGTCAATTGCGTCATATCTGCGCTACCCTCGGTTTTGGGTTTTATTTGGCAGGAGCGCTTTAGTCTTTGCAGTGTGAACAAGTGAACGCACGGAGTAACGTCATAACATCATTTTTCAACTGAATGTATCTAATATAATAAACAGAGCTGCATTACCTCATAATCATAACCGGAAGAGCGGATCAGTTCAGGCGCCTGGCGAATGTGTCCCGTCCTGTCATAATAAAAGTCCCGGTGTTCGCGAGCCGTGTGTTTGTATAACAATCACTCCAGCGGCCGTGCTCAGCTCCACAACACTCGGTCCTGCTCTGCTTTAAACTACAGTAACGTTAATAACCGCATGCATGAATGTGATTTCTGCCCGAGCCCTATTTTCAACTAGCCTAGAAATCTAGATGCACCCTAGCAGCAGCAAATCTAATCTGCACGCGAATGTCATCTAGCAACTCTCAATACCCATCTGAGCTGTAAACGCCAAACTCTTGACGGTCCAATCACATCGTGTATAGAGTCGGAGGGAGGGGCTTAGCATAATGACGCCAGAGTTGCGCTTACGTGCTTCTAGTAAACACAGAAACTGGCGAACGGCAGTCATTCGAATCAGATTTGACCGCGACTCTGGAAGACTTGGAGTTGAGCTTTTCTCTGAGAAAAGAACAAAGAACGGTCGAAGTCATTCTTAAAAAGGGAAGATGTGTTCTGAGTTGTGCCGACCGGATACGGCGAATGTTTAATCTATCAACGAGTTCCGTTTCACCTTCATTGCTCTGGTTGGTTGTAGCACTGGTAGCTATCGCGTGCAGAGGGAGTTTGAAAGACAACCGTTTATCCCGCCCCTCGGATTGAGTTGTCAATGGTGAGTTTCCAGACCAAACATCTTGTCAGGCTAATTTTCCAGCGGCTGTGAGGTGAAGACCACAAGTCCCAAGATGCTGCACTCAAACTTTGCAGTTGTCATGTCAACAATTGGAAAAGTCAGCCAGATATTTATTAGCCTGGTTAAAACCAGACCATTCTGGGTTATGGACTGGCAAAGCTTCATAGACAAATAATTTCCAAAGGGGCATCACCAACAGACGATGACGTACAGAGCAAACTATGAGAGCGACGGAGAAACATCTGAGACCGCAATTCTCTGTTTGAGATTTCGAGGAAGATTTTGCAATGGCTTCTGATGACTTCTGCTGTTGTTGTAAAATAAATATGATAATAGCTGGTGTCCACCGCCACTCCATCAACATTTTTGCAAAATTTGGAAAACCTAACAGCATTTCAGAACGACTGAAACATCTCGGATTGACGGTCGAACAGAAAACATTGAGCTCTGATCACATTTTCCCCCGTTGTAAGGCATTTGTATTGCGATTAGAACGCGATTTGCAACATTTTGAAAATAAAATAATATTGAGGAGTCTTTGGAAAATTGTCTCACAATTTTGTGCCTCACAAATTCAGTCATTTCAGATGTGTTAGAACATTTTCAGACTTGAGCATAGTTACAATAGTTATTTATTTACAACTATTTACATTTTTTACATTATAAACAGATCTAGTGTGAGGAAATAAGCACAGAAAGGCCAGACCCCGAGCTGCTGTGTGGCGTTAGCACATGATCACACTCCCCATCCCTCTCATCCAAATGTAATCCACATCTGAGAGCCGAGTGTTGTTCTTTGCTCGGGTGTTAACAAAAAGGAAAAGTTCTAATAGCTTAAAACAGACACGATAGCTGATTCGCACGAATAGATATTGCACAGCGGCATCCTGCTTCATCGTCATTGTGTAAAGCCGGCACCAACATTGCTGATTGGTGCTGCAATTTCGACGGATTGGAAATGGGTTTGAATGAGCTCTTTGCCAGACTACTTGCAGAGAAAATCTAAATTTGCTGGAAGTTGTCTGGGTTTTGCCAGGCTAGGTAATTATTACAGCAGGGGCGCCTTTTACCCAGTATGCCATGCTTTTACATATTCTTCCATACCTGAAAAACTATATTTACTTTATTTAAGCTTTATTTACCTTGAAGAAAAATCATTGAAAATCATTAAGAAGACCTTTGTTTCAAAATATTAATTTATTTCTTATTTGCTACTTAAATCTACAACATTAAAAAAAAATCAGCACACAATCAACCAAGGGCAAAAAAAGCGCAGTGGTTCCAGCGGTGTCCGTTGAACTCTTGTTGACCCATGACAATAGGGGACTTAATTGATTTGGCGCCACAGTCATGTCATCGCTGGTGTGGAATTACTATGTCGCTTCGAGAAACGATTAAATATTTTATATTTGCCGTGTATGTTCCATAGAAATCTTCCATGTTACATTGTATTGGACAATGTTCAAGTTACAAGTTACAAAAGTTTATTTTGTCCTCAACATTTTACTTTTGGACAATACCTTTTGAGCTGCATGATGCTCCATTTGGAATTCGATTTGGATTTGCGATCGGTATCAGCCGATCACTGTGACAAGAACATTTACATTTACATTTATGCATTTAGCAGACGCTTTTATCCAAAGCGACTTACAACTCAGGAGAACAGGAAGCGATCCGTCAAGAAGAGGCAACGAAACACAAAAAGTGCCCTAAATACTAAGATTTGTACACTGCTTAGAGTAGCAAAGACCAGAAAAGGAAAGAAGAAAGGAGAAATAGGAGAAAGGAGAAAAGGAGAATTTTTTTTTTTTTTTTTTTTAATGTAAGATTAAGTGCTCATGGAAGAGATGAGTTTTTACCTGTCTTTTAAACGAAGTGAGTGATTCTGTTGTGCGTATGGAGGACGGAAGGTCGTTCCACCAACCCGGAACAATGAAAGAAAAAGTTCGAGAGAGGGATTTCATGCCTCTCTGTGATGGTACCACAAGCCTTCGCTCATTAGCTGAGCGAAGGCTTCTGGTGGGTGTGTAGACGCGTAGGAGTGAGTCGAAGTATGCGGGTGCTGCGCTTGTGGAAGATCCATAAGCAAGAGTCAGGGCTTTGAATTTGATCCGGGCAGCGAGTGGTAGCCAATGCAGAGAGATGAATAGAGGTGTGACATGAGCCCTTTTGGGCTCATTGAATACAAGACGTGCTGCAGCGTTCTGGATCATTTGCAACGGTTTGATTGCACAAGATGGAAGTTCAGCCAGAAGCGCGTTGCAATAGTCAAGTCTAGAAATGACCAGGGCTTGGACAAGAAGCTGTGTTGCATGCTCCGTAAGGAACGGTCTGATTTTCCTGATATTGTGCAATGCAAACCTGCATGACCGAGCCGTCTTCGAGATGTGGTCTTTGAAGGACAGCTGGTCATCAAAGATTACTCCAAGATTTCTGACCGACCCCGAAGGAGTAATCAGGGATGAACCTAGCTGGATGGTAAAATCGTGTTGTATGGTGGGGTTTGCAGGGAAAACAAGCAGCTCGGTCTTTGCCAGATTGAGCTGTAGGTGATGTTTTTTCATCCATGCCGAGATGTCCGCCAGGCAGTTTGAGATTCGTGCAGCTACTGTGGGATCATCTGGTTGAAATGAGAGGTAGAGCTTCAGTACTCTCCCTATCAGGTAGTGTTTATGTGCTTTATTTTATATCATAAGTGTGGAATGTGAAATTCAACATAATTTAGTGCTCTCAGCTTTGTAAGTTAGTCATACTAAAAGCAACAATGGATAATTTACCTCAGAACTTGAAGTTAAACAAATGGAAACAAGAACGTTCAAACTGTGAACAAACAAATATATTCTACGACAAAGATTATTTTAATAACTCAGTATGTATTTTTAAGAATGTTTAAATGGTGTAATATTTGTGAATTTGATTATGTACCTTAATTTTTATTATTAAGAAAACTATTATTAAGAAAATTATTAGTTTTATTATTAACCTATTTCCTTGCGATTTCCATCAAGATTAATCTCTGGTACCATAGCCTACACTTGTAGCTACAGCCCGCCCACACGCTGTTCTGTTTATTTGTGGTTTTTGATTGATTTTGTCGCATCTCATAGTAGTGTCTGGACAGACAAATAGTATGACACAGTCAGGTTAGGACACGTTGTTAGGGATGTGCCCGAAGCAAATTTTGTAAAGGCACAGAAAGAAATAACATATTCTATGTGGCTAGGCTTGTTGCGGCGGGCTGTACACGATTACTGATTACGTGTCCACCTTGGCACCATCATTTTGTCATTTATTCTTGTCGACAGCACAAACTGTAGTTTGAAAAATTGTATAATTTTAATACTTAATGGGTTTGTTTAAATTCCCAAGCTTTAATAATAGTAATAATACTAGCCTCATAGCTATTCTGCTGAACTGAACCTGTTACCCTGTATTGTATCCTTTACAAGGGCATGACCCAATAAACATAAAGACAGCATCATATCAACCTCTGCCAGCATATGTCATGCCCCATAGTGCTCAAAGATAATTTCAAAATACAGAATGTTCATCTATTGTTTACAAGTCAGAAACTATGGTTACATAATTAGAAAGCCTTCCTCACAATACTGGATGATTAGGAACTGACAATTAGATCGCTTTGTGGAGCGCTGAAGAAATACAATCTCGTCTTTATGTGGCGCTCCTGCTATAACAAACACGACATCAGCTGGGATGTGGAGTGAAATTGATTTCATTATGAAATCAGGCCCATTGGAAATAGGAAAAGCAACAAAACAAGAAATTTGAGGCATTAATCTTTAAACAAAGCGGAAGAGCATAAAAAAAACATGGCGTTTGAAGAGTTTGCTTGGTTCAAGGAAGTGACCCCCTTTTGCTTCCTTTCAGACTGGAGTAATTAGAGGAGCTGTTTCTTGTACAGGAATGCCTGGCCACGCTCTGCCCAATAAAACTGGCATTGGCCTTTCTGGCCAGGCCAAGTCCTGAGACACGGCTGCCAATCCACTTTCAATAGTTGGCTGGAACTCATATGCATCCCGTGCATCCGACCAACCACAAGTAACGCTTCTCAGAGTTTGCACTTTGGCCAAGTCTTATCAGTGGCCAGAGCCTCTGTGCCCTAGCCTCAAGTTGACAGAAATTGCCGTGGCTCGGGCGTTCATTAGTGGCCGCTTCTGTTTTATTTTCGGAACAAAGAATTGGTGCAACTTTTCTATGTGAAAGCAACTTACCAACTACTATGAAAAACAGAAAATGTTGACCACTAGGGAGGGCTTCTGTGGGGACATGTCACTTCTACAGGTACTGTGAGCATAGTATGCACCTGTGATAAACAGGTGTGAAACATTTCTAGTAACCTAATCAGCAGTTTTGAGTCTAAATGTACTGCTAGGTGCAACCAAAAAGAACATGCTGAGCAAAGGAGTTTTTCTCCAGCGGCAAGAGACGTAGTGGCTTGTCAAAAGAAATTTTGAATGAAAATAAATCTCAAGAAAAAATGTCAAGTGTCATGGGCATCACTAGGCCCTTTTTAGGGGGACTTCAGCCCTTTATTCTGAAACTTGTTCTAAAAGTTGAAATCCTGAATGGGTGTATGTGGCACAGAAATACTCCATCATACATCCAACTTGGTTTTTTAAAAATTTTGGCCATGTTAAGCATGAGAATCCAACTCTTTCACAGTGTAAATATCAGAATGCATGAAATAGCATCCCCCTTCTTTATAGCTGAATATATAGCAGCCATTAGAACATTTAGCAGCCAGTCTTCAGTGTCACAGGATCCTTCAGAAATGAGGGTTGCAAAGTTTCCAGAATCTTTCCAGAATTTTTTTTAACAAAAACATTAGGAAAGTTTCTGGAAATTTACTGAAAATGTTTAGCCCCTTTGAAACTCTATTAGAAATCATTCTAATATGCTAATTTCCTACAATTTATTATTTACAATTTACAATTAATATATTACAATATATTACATACGATTTGCTATAATATATTATATGCACATTTTTTTATTACCGTTAGTTTGTTGATACAGAAGTTCAAATGGTTTTCTATATGGAACATGAATTTTCAAAAAAAAAAAAAAAAAAAAAACTAAATGCAGAGAGTGTACTTTGCCTCATTTCATAAATCCACCACACTGCACTGATGCAAATCTTGCGCTAACTTAAAATCCAGCCACAAGATTAGTTATCAGTCTACCTGCCATGTTGAGGTTAAATAACCGGGAACTGTTTTGATACAAGAAATTAAATGTAGGTGAACATGCCAAACATGGTCAAAATATTTACAGTAACCATAGTTTTGGCCACCAGCACAAAAACACTATGATTAAAAATGATGCTGTGGAAATACGAAACTAACCACAATCAAAATACCAGCAGCGAATGAAGGATCTATATGGGTTCTGGAAAAGAAAAACTAAGAAGTGGAGTACAAAGCATCACACATAAAATTGAAACATTACTACTTAATGGCCTACAGTGTGCGTGACAGTTTACTATTTAAGCTAGCTATGTTTACGAGTTCACTTAACTGCAACTACTGAAGGTTGTACTGTACAGATGCTCAGTGGCTCGACGCAAGGAGGGCTGCAAGGTCACATAGCAACACTTGCAGTCCCAGAGACGACATCAACTATATAGTCTAACCATTACCTTGATAAACAGGTAAGATGAAAGAGTTATTGTGTAAAGCTACAGAATGTGCAATTGACATTGAGCAATTGTAATTCAAGAATTGTTTTGCAACTTTAGCGGGAACCCAATACCGCCTGATTGTTAGCAAGGTATCCATTTTCATTCTGTTTAAGCTGGACACACAGTTGGCTTGAACTGTAAGATGAATTGCATTTCGGTGCCCACATACTGACCCAAAAAGAACTTCGGATTGCTCAGAGTTTGCTCATTCACAACTTCAAAGACTTATAATTCTCTTGGATGTTACATCTAAGTAAGAACTTTGCCTTAGATGCTTCTCCTAAAATTGGACAAATAAAAACAATTGTTGACAGGTAGTAAGACATTTGTTCTTGCAGACTTGGTGAATTTCAATATAGTTTGAATCCACTAATTAGATATTAGTTATTTCTTTAAAAACAAAGCGAGGCTCCATTAGGTTTCTTCGTATTCTGGAGAAGCAATGACATATTGAAGTTGTTTTATGGAAGATGTTGATAAGTGAATTCATCAGCTAGCAGAGTCTAGTATTATGCACCACATTTTAAATGAATCTAGATTAAATTGGATTGAATATCGCATGCCTCTTGAGCTGTGAAGGGTACCGTAGTGATGGGTATCTGTTCTGAATGTGTGCATAACTTCAGCCAGTTGGCAGCAAACCGACTCATTAAGTGAACAAAATAAAGTTGATAAGGTAGTCAGCCAATCTGTTATGATTGTACAGAAATGTAGAGTATCCAGTACCTTTCTAAAAGCATTTTGTATTCTTTTAGTTTTAAGATGTTAGATAAATATAAAAAAAGCAAAAAGTTGTGTAGTTCTGTTTAAGGTCAGAAAATGTTTAAAAGAAAACTGTAAGATAGACATTTTGGCTGTTTCTTCTACTTTTCTAACATAGCAATGAGTAGTAAAATGGTATTTTAAAATCTCTTTATTCAGTTTAAATTGTCAGACCAAAACTCATGTGGTCACTGGACGACTCATTAATAATATTTGGTGCAACCAAGAACTTGTATAAGACCTCACACAACTCTTTTATAGTTTTATAGTCTTTTATAGGAGAGGGACATTTGAAAAAGCGAGTGTTCTTTTAAAAATAGTTGAAGTGTTTTCTCTTACAACCACATCACTTGCATGGCTCCAGACTGCGACTAAATGCCTTTTTGAATGGCTTTCAATCATATTTCAAGCAATTCATAACCATCATGGTGGACGGTGCACATCTGAAGTGTCAGCTGAAAAAAAGTCCACTGTTTATCGACATTAATATATCTGGCAAATTTTCTTATTGGGTCGATAACAATAACATTAAAAAGGAACATATATTGGTCTCTAGTTTAGTTGATGAGCTATCCTGTGTATATAAGGCCCTCCGCTGGTTCAGTTCTTTGTCTTGTATTGTTTTCTTGCCATGTGTTTGCGTTTGCTGTGATTTCTGTTATTAGGGGTTCAAGCCTGAAAGGCTAGAGACCCTATTGTTTTTGCTAATTCTCCCATGATGCATCATTCTCCATCTAAAACTGATCAGGCAGATCAAACCATAAATCGTAGAAACTTGAAACTTTCAGGGCTGGTAGTACTCACAACTACTAACGTCACCAAGGCACCCGATCAGCCTGGCAGGGGGGCTACTGCAAGCAAAAGTACCAAATGGCTCATAACTCCTAAACCGGTAGGCCTCAAGTGTCTTATATCACAAGAATCCTTCGCTCAAGGCGGACAAAACACATGCCTCGGATTGGCTCGCCCTTCAGGCACCAATTTTAAGATTTTTATTTTTTTATTTTAGTTCTGGCTACTCCCAGGTTTTTTTCCCTGATCGGAACCAAACCAGTGCGGAAATGTACATTGGAGAGAGACTATTAATAATTATGAAAGAAATCATAATTGCACAGCCTTAAGAGTGTGCATATCATGAATGCTGGGTCTCATTTGTTTTCTGAGAATCTACTGAACCTACTGGTAACTTGTTTGCCACGTAGCAATAAAAAAAAATATAAGAAAAACCTTGATTATTCTGGTTAGTCACATTGTACTGCTATTATTTTGAACAATACTGTATTTCTTTTAGGTTTCTTTAGGTTCTTTAGGTCATTTTGTTCTATAATTCATATGTAGAGTTTATAAAGTCACTATTATAACATTTAAAATCACATTTTGTCAGTTTATCACTTAATTTCACCTGAGCTTTCAATTTTATTATTTAACTATTTAAAGGCCTTAAATGCTTAAAGTTTGAATCCCACTAAATGCTGCTTGCAGCTTTAATTTGGATTGTATTCTTTGTTTTTGTTCTTAATAAAAGTTCTGTATTTAGATCCTTTCTTCTCCTCTTCATTTCCTGCCCAGACATGACAGAACACAAAAACAACTTAATTTATCTAGTAGAAGTTAGAAAGCGAGTGGAGGAATGGTTGCTCACCAGCCACCAAAATTGTTGGCCTCTAGAATGTTACATGGAGGAAATTCTTGACTTGTACTATCAGGTTACTTGGAGTAGACAGGTTGAAAGCGGGTTTTCAGGAGGGTGTACATGATGCATTAAATGCATTTCAACTATATCCTCTGGACTGTTTAGTGCTTCGAACGTCATCATGGAGGAGATGGAAGAGGACTCCTCCATGGACTATCCAGCTCCATTCCAATCCAGTCTGTCTACTCCAGTTCTTCCAAAGCCTGCGCTCAAGCCCTCCACCCAAAGCCTATGCCCATTATAGAAGATAAGTCAGTATCCATTATAGACCCTGAGTCAGGGTTGATGCCCGCCCTTGAGCCAGAACCTGTCCATCCCAGAGTTGATGCCAACTGACCAGGTGTGTGAGCTGATGTCTGTGTCCGGTCCTCTAGGATTATTAGTAGAGTTGGATACCTAGGAATTTGGCAGAGCCATTTCCCACCCTTTGGTAGATTCTTAGCCTCCGTGTAGAGCCGGTTTCTTCCTCTCTTTAACCAGCCAATAACACTAGTGCCCGTTCTAGTGTCGGCTTGCTGCTCCATTCCTCTCCTCATGGAACGGATAAGTGCGCTTTATTGCTCCAGTAAGTTCCCCAGCAGGCTAACCCTGTTAAGTCTTCCACCCCCACACAGCTGTCAGATGTGGCAGAGCACCTGACACCAGGCCCAATTGTGTAATCGCACCCCCAGCACAGTGCGTTATCCAATACACTGCTGAGTGGGTCTTGCGGAACAGCAGCATTGACTCCCTGTGTGAAGTTCCCGTCCCAAACAGACAGGGGTCTAAGGGTCTTGCGCTGGAAGTGGCAACAGCCATGGCGTTTTCCATAGGGATCCCAATTAATTGGTGACGTCCGTACGAACACTGACTGAAAAGGAACATCTTGGTTATGTATGTAACACTTGAAGAAGGAAACAGAGACACATGTCCTATCGCCACATTTGCTTTACCATCACTGCATGGCCGATTCACTTATTTGGCTCCTCAGTGAAAAACAAATGTGCGCTGCATCTGCAACATGCATATCTCGCCACCAATGGACATTTGCACATTCTGTATACACTCAAGGCTTATAGGGGCTTCCATAAGTCATCCCAATTTGTCGTGACTTCCGACAAGGGAACGAGGGTTACATGTGGGTTACATGTGTAACTCCGTTCCCTCCTTCAGGGAACGAGGGTTACATGTGGGTTACATGTGTAACTCCGTTCCCTCCTTCAGGGAACGAGGGTTACATGTGTAACCAAAAACATTTTGGAGTCTTGATTCTCTCTCAGTATACCGCTTCCTTGCTTGGACTGTCTTGCCGTTCTGACATTTAGCCTGATCTAATCTGTGAGCTTGGTTTTCTCTGACACTGTCTACCCCTTGTTTGATATCTCGTTTAGCCTGATCTCAACTCTCACCTTGCAACTGGGTATTCTATGCTGATGGACTGAGCTGGATTTCGACCTCAGTGTTTGACTCTGTGTTGGTTTTAATGTTGATGTTTTTGTTAATGAATATATATATATATATATATATATATATATATATATATATATATATATATATATATATATATATATATATATATATATATATATATTAGGGGTGTAACGATACGCGTATTCGTATTGAACCGTTCGGTACGAGGCTTTCGGTTCGGTACGCGGTACGCATTATGTACCGAACGGTTCTTGGACTAATTAATTAGATTTGGAAAATAAAAAAGTGTGTGAAATATAATAATATGCGTTCAACAAGGTAGCCCAATAACCAAAACGACATAACAGGCAATGCCCCTGACACCGCCGAAGTGAAAGAAAAAAAAAAACACCAAATATGTTAGACTGCTCAGTCAGGTGCTCGCTTACTCAGTAGGCTATGCGCAGAATATGCTCGTGGCAAAATGGCAATTGGGTTTAACAAACCAGAAATAGAAGATCCTCCAATAACCAACAGGTCTGGTGTTTGGGTGAACTTTGGATTCTTGGTAAGCTATGATGGTGTTGGCAAGATTGATGGATTAAAAAACAACGGTAGGCCTATGTCGCATTTGCTGATGGTACAGCAGCGGGAATAATTCATGTCATGTCAATCAAAGCCGACAACAATACGATCTTGTTGTCTTTACGCCGACAACAAGACGATAAAAAGGAGAAACAGCCACAAACTATCCCACAAACTATCCCCGCAGCATTTAGACAGACATTTCCAACTTATTCAAATGGCAAAAGACATCACCGCGGCGAGTGGTCCATTTATAGCCGCGGATATGAGACCTAACGCCCGTTTCACACATACTCCGTCTGCAGTGCGCGTGCGGTGCGTATTTTTTTCCGTACCCATGTTAACGGATGACAGCTTTCAAACTGCACGCGGTCCGTCAGTCCGTTCCAGGAGCGTTGCGTCTGCAGCAGTGCACGGATCGTTTTCGTACCGAGTCTATTTTTTGCTGCGCTGCGTTGCTGCATTAAAGTGATAGAACATTGTTCGCATTAAAATAAACATGTACTGACGCGAAAATCTAGTAATTTCACCAAAGATGCATCTCATTTAAAATATACTCTTGTTTCAAAGTCAACACATGGCTTTTTTTTTCTCAAGTAAAGCAACAAAACGACACCATACCTGGCATTTAGGTTAAAAAATGTGCCATAATGGAGAGCACTCGTACTTTCTTGGAGGTGAAAAGCAAAGTTCTTTTTGACCTGCAGGTTTTCTTTTAAAAGGGTGTAAAAACGAAAGTAAAGACTAGAGTCGGCTGTTTTTGAATAGACTATTGTAAGTTTCTAATTTAAAATGTTTGTGATTTAAGGCTATAAACTATGTTTAAATGTTTTGCCACTTGTGTGAGCTAAATCTAAAGTATATAAATATGAATAAATGAATTTAATAAAATGTTGTTTAAATGTAGTAGGCTACGTAACCTGACTTCTATTAAAGAGTAAACAAAGAAAATTGGAATTCTGACGAGGCATGTTCAGTAAAAACTTTTGGATTTTAAATAAAAAATAATGAATAAATGCTGTGTTTGTGATATGCAACAGCGGATCAGTTGCGGACTGCAAACGCAGCATATGTGAAAGCACTACAGGGTGTGGGGCTCCTGCAACGCACACGCAACGCAACACGCACCGCATGTAAAGAGCTAATGTCTTATTCCTGTAACTACATAGAAGATGGGTAAAATCATACAACAACAAAAAATCATACTTTGTTAGTTTTAATAAAATAATAATAAAAAAGGTAATATCTGCCAATTTTTTCTTTTTGGTGTATCTAAAACATACCGAACCGTACCGAACCGAACCGTGACACCAGTGTATCGTATCGAACCGAACCGTGAATTTTGTGAACCGCCCCCCCCCCCCCCCCCCAATATATATATATATATATATATATATATATATATATATATATATATATATATTTACTAAATTGGTAACACTTTTAAATAATTGTCATGAGTTAACATTAGTTAATGTATTAGCTAACAAGAACTAACCATGAGCAGTACATGTTACTGTATTTGTCAATCTTTGTTAACGTTAGTTAATAAAAATACAGCTGTTCATGGTTTGTTCATGTTAGTTCACAGTGCATTAACTAGTGTTAATAGAAAATATTTTATTTATTTTCGTTAAATATTTTAGTGTATTAGTAAATGTTAAAATAAACATTAACAAAGTTAAATACATGCTTTATAAGTGCAGTTAATTATTAGTTCATGTTAACTAATGTAGTTAACTAATGAACCTTATTCTAAAGTGTTACCCTAAATTAAAATGACAATGACATCCGCACAGCCCTGGTGCTGCCAAATTAGCAAGGCAAGGAAAGCAAGGCTTTCGAATCAGCTTTGACCGAGACTCTGGAAGACTTGGAGTTAAGCTTTTCTCTGAGAAAAGGACAAAGAACGGCACTGAAGTCATTCTTAAAAAGGGAAGATGTGTTCGGAGTTTTGCCGACCGGATACGGTGAATGTTTAGTCTATCAACAAGCTCTGTTTCACCTTCGTTGCTCTGTTTGGTGTAGCACTATCCTATCGCGTGCAGAGGGAGTTTGAAAGACAACCGTTTATCCCGCCCCTCGGATTGAGCTATCAATGGTGAGTTTCCAGACCAAACATCTTGATGTGGGTCTGGCTTGTCAGACTAAATTTAAAGTGCTTTACATTGAAATTAATTAAAATAGTGGTAACATATGCATGATAAATATGAATACTATGTGTAAGAATTAAAAGTTAAAAACAAGTATAATTAAAACAGATATTTTTAAAGATAATAACAAAAGAAATTTAAAAAATGGTCAGATACACAATAGTGGTCTGAAATAAAACATTCTAAACATTCTTCAGTTTACAGTCTACATACATGTAATGCCACTGCTATCAAATGTCAGTCTGTAAAAAAGCAATATAAGCAGTATAATTGTTGAGTTGCTAAACAGTTTAATTAGCTAATTGTTGAATATTACTGTTGGCTGTGTTGTTACTGTAGTTATTCTGTGTATGTGATTTATTTTCCAACTATTTTGGGTTAATTTTAACCCGAATTATAGCAATTTATAAACAGTAGTTGAGCTAAATAAAATAAAAATACCAGCATGTTGGGTCAAACATTTAACCCAATACAGCTGGTTCAAAACAACCTAGGACTGAGTTTGCCCAACATGACTAGATTGCGTTCTTAAATTCCAGCAGACGGCGAAGCCACCGGACGTTTTCTAGAGGCCATCTTACGATTCTCTTCTTATGACAGAGGACATCATTCACTCACAGCCAAAACATTGTCCTAAAACCACCTGAATTTCAACATACCAGACACACCTGAATAGTTTTTCAGGTATGTACATGAATTGATAATTTCAAACATTACTGTAAGTGTTTTGTTTGTTTGTTTGTTTTTGTGTAGGATAAGTTATGTATAGAAATCATTGAGATGGATGTGTCTACTGCACACTGTCGACACAGGTAACTGACCTAACACAATATACATTTCTTTATGCACACGTTTATGCAGGAAAAATTAACTATGCACATGTATCTGGGATCATTAGCCGAAATGTATTCAAATATACATTAAATATTACAATACAAAACATTCCATATTACTTAATTACACTATATTTTATAAAAAAAAAAATGCTCACTATGCATCATCTTTCTCAGGGCGACAGTATAAATGCTTGGAAATAAAGCTTCGTGTATTTACATCCACACAGTCAATGTCATTTCTTTGTAATATAAATTCTGAGGTTTGCTACTGTAAGAAGATGGATGTAACTTTTAATAAGTAGAGAGAATTCCAGGCAATAAATCACTAACAATTGAAATGTTTAGGACTTGTTAGATAATTTTTTCTCATTAAAATCAGATAATTTCATATTAATTCAATAGAATGTGAGGGAATACTAATCGGGGCTTCACTTTTTTGTGATGTCATTAGCAATCTTGTTTGTTTTTAAAACAGCATTTTTTTAGAGTGGAGTATTGATGCTAGCAATGATTAAAACATAAAAGAACCTGGTTGACAGTATTGCACCTTAACATTGGCTGCCTGTTTCCACCTGCCATAAAATGTAAAAAAAGATGCAGTATGTGCCACTTAAAATGTGGATAAATCATTTCATACAGATGAGAGGTGTTAAAGATGAATCTAACTGATAGCATTATTTTCTCAAAATTTCTCTGGATATTGTGATATTCCATAAATTATTTCAGCTATGATAATCATGTAACAAAAATCTTATATTGTGACAGCCCTTTTTTAAAACTCTTTCTATACCTTTTTGAAGTTGCCAGCCAGCACCAGCATATTTGATCATTTTCACAAAGCTTTGTTGTATGAATATCTGTACTTGCAATGTATCAAAAGAAAGAACAGAACCTCTACTTTTGAACAAACAAACAAACTAAAAAATCTAGCTTTTTATCAACACCTGGGCACGTTTTGAAAGGGAAAAAAGGCAGAGAAAATGATTGTCCGGATTGGATTCAGAAAGATTATCT
Source organism: Pseudorasbora parva (assembly GCF_024679245.1). NCBI lineage: Eukaryota > Metazoa > Chordata > Actinopteri > Cypriniformes > Gobionidae > Pseudorasbora > Pseudorasbora parva. The sequence goes on along the minus strand of NC_090196.1, from coordinate 7,795,035 downwards.
AAACATAGATGGAACACTTCCATCAAGTCCCACTAAAGCTTTCACAGTTCTCTACCTCTTCCTGGGTCAACATTTCATTTGGTAACGTTTGGCTGTTTTGTTTCAAATGCTGTTTAATGTTTGATGTTCGTGTTCCCTGTCTGTCAGTCACTTCGATGTATAGTGTCGCACTTTGTAGCCCCAAATAAATAGGATACCTCAGAAAATGCCAATAAGAATTGCTGAGTGTAATTCCCTCTCCACCAGTCATAAAGGTTTAAAGGGAGATGGCCTGAATACACTTATTCAGATTTGTTCTTCAGAGCATAGTGGTTTACGATCATTGCTCAGCCATTCACCTGGTTGCTGGATATACAGGGCATCACAGCGGTCTTTCCCACATAAGGCATGGAAAAGTGCAGAGAAGTCCCCTGGATTATTCAGCATATAAGAGCAGTTTCCACTATAAAAGAGCAAAACACAGACAGAGAGTATAGTTTTAAATATATCTTTTCACTTGTGTGTTTCTGGATACAGTCAATGCAGCTGCTCCATGTGCTGGTCCTTCTGGTTCAGTCCCCATGGGCCTCCCGTTCCTTGTCATGCACATTGTGCCCTGTGGAGTTCCTGGATGAGTTTGACATTGTGTCGCATGGTACACCTTATTTTTCATTCGGGACTCTGAATGAGGATGAGCTGTCAAAAGCAGCATTGGAGACGCATTGGTGCCTGTGTACAGTGCATCCGGAAAGTATTCAAAGCGATTCACTTTTTCCACATTTTTTATTCCAAAATGCATTAAATTCTTAATTTTAAAAAAATGTTCCCCTCAATTCTACAAACAATACCTAATAATGACAACCTGAAAGAAGTTTGTTTAAAATCTTTACAAACTAATTAAAAATAAAAAACCTAAAAAATCACGTGTACATAAGTATTCACTTCATTTGCAATGACACTCAAAAATTGAGCTCCGGTTCATCCGGTTTCCACTGATAAACCTTCCTTGCATCCCAATTCGCATACTATCCATACTAAATAGTATTCGAAAATAGAATTAGTATGTCACAAATAGTATGTTGAAAAGAGTATTCCAAAGATCCCTGCATGGTTTACTATTTCTGGTCCAAATTCGAAGTATGGATCGATGTGCACTCTAATGGCTGATATTGCCCACAACCCATTGCGTTTTGGACGAGGATTCGATTAGAACTACAAACGCGGATAAAAAGCGTTAAAAAACTACAAACATGACGGATGTGCGGTCCGACAGTTAAGTAGAGAAGTTTATAGTGGTTTGAGTGATCAACTATCAATATTTAACATGACAAAAATATATTTATTCAGTGTTGTCCACATTATATTTTACCTGCAGCAGCATTGTGAACTTTTGTAATGACACGTTTGGCCATTAACTTTTAAATGCATCATTATATTTAAACTGCAAATACATGAAGAGAGTCTCTGAATTAAAGACCCACGCATGGCAGATCAACAAGCAGCTACATTTCTCTCCGATACGGTGGGAGATTAATCTGAATGTGGAGGATTTGAACTGTGATGAATCTGAAGATGCCTTACAGGGCAGTGTAAGGCATCTTCGTGTAAGGCATCGTAAATGCTGACGGTATGCACGTAACTAAGCGACAGAGTCTGTTAAAGATGGCGAAGTAGTATGTCCCAAAGCTTGCATACTTTTCTGCTACACATTTAAAAGTATATACTTTTTATTCACAAAAAGAGTACATACTTTTAGGACGTAGTATAAGTAGGCGAATTGGGACGCAGCACTTGAGATGTTTCTAAAACTTCAGTCCACCTGTGGTAAATTTGGTTGATTGGACATGATTAGGAAAGGTGCACACCTGTTTATATAAGGTCCCACAGTTAGTAGTGCATATCAGAGCATAATCCAAGCCATGAAGTTCAAGAATTTGTCTCTAGACAAACACAGATTTCACAAATTCCGGAGGCATCCAAGGTCTTAATGACACGGTGGTCTCCATCATCCATAAATGTAATTTAAAAAAAAAATTGTAATAAAAAATCTCTAGGGCAGACTCTGAAGTCACTGCGGTCCACTCACATCCAAGCCAAGTTCAGTCAGTCATGCAGTAGATCTCCATCTCCAAGTGATCTAGCTGATCTAGAGTCGAGCTGTTTCCTTCTCATACTATTCTCCCATTGTCCACTGTGGTATTCCCTGATGCAAATATTTATTTTCCCCAGTGACTCTACTTGGCAGTCTTGTTGGTTGTGCCGTATTGGCCCACCCAGACTTGGTTATGAGAATTCTTGCTCATTACGACAGCTCCTCCCTAGTGAATCACCTGAGGAAAGATCTCCTTCTCAGAGACAGGGCCCAATCTGGCACCCATACCTAGATCTCTGTAACCTCCACGTCTGGCCCCTAGATTGGATGTGGAAGATTTGAGTGGGCTATTACCAGAAGCCAGAGCAGATGGTAAGTCTTTAGGAAAGCACAACCTGTGCTCAGGTTCCTGAGATGTGAAAGGAGGTTGAATCCTCCTAGGACATGCCTTGTTCCCTCATAGGGTCTCTCTTTAGTCTTGCTGGGATTACAGAGAGCTCCTTATAAACTGCTGGAGTCAGTCAAGCTAAAAGCCCTCTCATTAAAGACGGTACTCCTGACCGTTAGTGAAGCAATTTTGGTCCAGCTGAGGCAGACCATGCCGTGCCCCTTTGGAGTTAAGATGCACTTCACAAGGAGTGTTTTATCCTCCTGTGCTTTATCCAATGGCACCTGATGATACCTAATATTTTCATGAGATTTTAAAATGTCTGGATTGAACCAGTCTTGTCCTATGTATGTCAGGTATGAGCAGGTAAGCTTCAGGCAATTGGCCTGGTGCTTCGCTTGTACACAACGCATTTCCCCTCCCCTAAGGCAATAACATTTTGTTCATGTGAGTTTTCTAGACAGGGGAACCCTGGACACATTACCTTTCAACAACCTGACCCTGTACTCATGTTGCATGCCCTTTCAGGTCAGCCGGTATACTTGGGCCAGTTGCTCCATATGTAGTGATTCCCTTGTTAGAGCCATACTACATTAATAATTTTGTAATATTTTGCCTTGTATTGAGATGAATATTGTATAAATGTATATTTTGTGTTATTTGTACATGGCATGATTTTGAATAGTTTGTATCCCGTGTGCGTAAATGCGTATGCTAAAGAAGAAAAAAGGATGAAAGAAGGGTTGGTGCTAGTCTTTTGATGGTGGAAACAGATAGAATTTATGTTTTTGAATGTGATAAATGTAAATAGCTTTTTTAGTTTGATGTGAAATGTAGCTTTACCCAAGAAAAAGTAAAGCTTTGCAAGAAAAGTTATGGATTCACGTATCAAATCCTTTTTACTGCACCCTTGTGGAAATGGCGAACAATGGAATTGGCTCAGATCACCATCACATCCATTATGGTAGTCACATATGATGTATTGTCCATGAAATGGTTTCCCTAATGGTAAACCTGTGCCTTCCTCTAGGCAGAGCATTGTCTCTGCCACCAGTCGCTGTGTTTAAAGAAGTTCCTCCCTTTTCAGGTAGGACCTACCTCCATGTGATATATTCTTGTCCCCTTCCTGATTTTTTTTTTTTTTTCACAAAAGGCAGTTTTTAAATAAAGGCTGTTATTAAGGGAAAACAAAATCCAAACCTACATGGCCCTGTGTGAAAAAGTTATTGCCCTTAAACCTAATAACTGGTTGGGCCACCCTTAGCAGCAACAACTGCAATCAAGCGTTTGCTATAACTTGCAATGAGTTTTTTACAGCGCTGTGGAGGAATTTTGGCCCACTCATCTTTCCACTATTGTTGTAATTCAGCCACATTTGGGGGTTTTTGAGCATGAACTGCCTTTTAAGGTCATGCTACAGTATATCAATAGGATTCAGGTCAGGACTTTGACTAGGCCACTCCAAAGTCTTAATTTTTGTTTTTTCTTCCGCCATTCATAGGTGGACTTGCTGGTGTGTTTTGGATCATTGTCCTGCTTCAGCTTGAGGTGATGATCAGATGGCCGGATATTCTCCTTCAGGATTTTTTGTAGATAGAAGATTTCATGGTTCCATTTATCACAGCAAGTCTTCTAGGTCCTGAAGCAGCAAAACAGCCCCAGACCATCACATTACCACCACCATATTTTACTGTCGGTATGATGTTCTTTTTCTGAAAGTTACTTTTAGGCCAGATGTAATGCGACACACACCTTCCAAAAATGCCAACTTTTGTCTCGTCAGTCCACCGAGTATTTTCCCAAAAGTCTTGGTGATCATCAAGATATTTTCTGGCAAAAATGAGATGAGCCTTAATGTTCTTTTTGCTCAGCAGTGGTTTTCATCTTGGATCTCTGCCATGCAGACCGTTTTTGCCCAGTCTCTTTCTTATGGTGGAGTCATGAACATGGACCTTAACTGAGGCAAGTGAGGCCCGCAGTGCTTTGGATGTGGTTGTTTGGTCTCTTATGACCTCTTGGATCAGTTGTCACTGCACTCTTGGGGTATTTTTGGTTGGCCGGTCACTCCTGGGAAGGTACACCACTGTTCGTTCACTGTGGTTCGCTGCAGTCCAAAAGCTTTAGAAATGGTTTTATGAACTTTTCCAGACTGATTGATCTCAATTACTTTCTTTCTCATTTGTTCCTGAATTTTCTTTGGATCTCTGCATGATGTCTAGCATTTGAAGATCTTTTGGTCTTTTCACCCTGGCCGTTTCTCAAAATGCGTTCTTTCTGTATTTGTGTTCTTGTGGACTTGTGAAACGTCATCAGTCACTGCCCAAGTCTTGTTCAAACTAAAAGTTCACATTTTGCCAAGTAAAGTTCAAATCCCTGCGTCCTATTATCAAGGATGCATCGAGAGGTGATTTGAGTAAGACAAATATCCCAGAATGCATCTTGCACCAACCAACAAGCATCAGTAGCAGATGAGAAAACCCATGTAATTAACTTATTTAGAAATACTAATGTTATTGTGTTTCTAAATGTATAGTTGTAAGACTTTTTTTTTAGTTGAGAATGTGCTTGTTTGAAGCTCAAATCTGTGGTTTATTTTAAAAGAGCTTCTATTTGAACATTTTATCTGCCGTTTTTCGGAGTTGTGAGATCCAGGTGATCAATGGTCGCTCATCACTTATTAACCCCGCCGAGAGCAGCCTTTCCTTGGCTAGTCCTTCTGACATCTGCCACTGGCTCTGATGTCTCTGTAGTGGTTAAACACGAGATATCATTTGTCTTGTGTAGTTCTAAAGGGCAATCTTTGGTCTTATGAATCTATTATTTGTTACCTGGCAAATTGTTTTGGCTAAGGGGAAAGAGAAGTTTCATAGCTTTATATTTTTAGGCTAATTACAGTTTTTATCAATCGCTTTGGTACATTTCTCAGATCATGATTGAAATTCTCAAAAGTACCTGTTGAATCCACACATCATTGTGTCACTTGTGCACATCAAAAAATCAGTTTCTCATTTCTTTGAACAAGTTGCAAATGCTTGGGTACATCCATGCAAATGATTATGTACAATTCTCTGTTGTTTCCTACATTATCTGTTGTTTCCTACATTACCAGTTGCTTATGTCATGTTGATCAAAATGTATTATATTGGGTCTCTGTTGAATAGTCTCAGCCCCCACAACATTTAGGCACAAGCTCATAGCATAAGTCTTTACATGCAAAATGGTTGAACAAGTTATCATATGTCAAGCATATTTCCATTAGACTTTTTTCTAAATATGTCCTGAATTGGTAAATTGCTCCCAGGTAAATCTTTACTTTCTCTAACAAAGGTGCTTCTCATGAAACATCAACTAGCAGGTTATATATGTATATATATTTCTACAGCACCGCAGCACCACTGTCAATATATAAAACATCTAAAATTTCAGCAGCTGAAAATTATATTTTCTGTGTATGTAATTGGAAAGTATTGACATATAAGTACTGTTATGTATCACTGTAATGCATTTGACAGAGAAAGAGACTTGCATTGCATTCCAGGTATGAATTTGGGGATTGAAGCCATGACTTATTTGATAGCACATGAACATGTTTATCTTAACAAGTAGCCTATAGTGTCACACAAGATTTTTAGTTGAGGTGTGGCCATGGTAATTTAACAGGTTAATGCAAGAGATAAGGAGATCAGATAAAATTGTTCGGAAGTTAAACTAAATTTTTATGTATTTTTTTTTTTTTTTTTTGAGCTGTACCAATAATTGCTTGTTGAACTCCAAGCAAACCTCAAAGGGCCTAACACAGAACCTTGTAGCACTCCATACTCCAAACCTTATCAAAATAATTATTATTTGAAGAATATAACCTTCCAACACCCCTTGATACAAACAGAAACATTAATCCATAGTTGGATTTTAAAAGTGAGAAACCCTGACAAGTGATGTCTTTGTCCCCGCCAAGGGGCTTCTTAAGTAGCTTAACCAGCAAATATTCTCTGGTCATGACAGAGGCTGGCTGCCAGGCTGGCAGCATGGCTGACACTCTTTCACCAAATAGATCACCAAATAGATCCAGTTTTGCCTAAGCTAGGCTTTTCAGCAGGCTTTTATAATATTTCACAAGCATCGTGATTAGGTTTCTTTGCAAGTTTCTTTCTTCATCAGAATCTGCCACTTTGAATTATGAATTGTATTATTAAAGTAAGTAAAGGTTTCAAATAATAGTTTAATTCATCTTTTATTTGCAGTGTTACTAGAAAACCTATAATAAAGAGGCATATAAAGTTGTAAAACCATTTAACTGTTGCTCAACTAATGTTATAATTTCTCACAAACGTATTGATATTAAAATTCATCATAAGAATTCATTGAGATTTCAATACCCAAAGGCAGTGATGTTATTAAGCCAATCAATCCAAAATGTGACTGGATTTTCAGGGCAGGTAAACATGTATTATTTCCTGCATAGCAGACAGACTGTGTGTGTGTACAGTTCATGTGGCGTATAATTTGGGGCCTTAGGTGAACATTTACTCGTCTCCACAAACCTACGCTGTGTTATTTATGTTGGAGTAGGTCAGCCAGTGCTGTCGTAGATGGTATTAAATCTGAATGAAAACCAGACAGTCAAAAGCTGCTGATTCTTACACATTATTCTCAGCATGCTACAGTCAGTCAGTTTAACTCTGAGGCACAAGGGACAGCTAAATCACAGTGGTCATTTCCTTCTTTTTTGCAAAGCATGTTGTTTTGTGCCATGGCATTGCTTCATGGTAAAGCATGACATTTTAATCTCAAAGTTGCTAGGTATTGACCAATTTCAGATGTCCCTTTATCTATCTATCTATCTATCTATCTATCTATCTATCTATCTATCTATCTATCTATCTCTATCTATCTATCTATCTATCTATCTATCTATCTATCTATCTATCTATCTATCTATCTATCTATCTATCTATCTATCTGTCTGTCTGTCTTACTATGAAATAAGTTTCTTCTGCTCATCAAGCCTGCATTTATTTGATCAAAAATACAGAAAACAGTAATATTGTGATATATTATTATGATTTATAATAATTGGTTTTCAATTTATACTTTAAATGATCATTTATTTCTGTGATGCAAAGCTGAATTTTCAGGATCGTTCCTGCAGGCTTCAGTGTCACATGATCGTTCAGAAATCATTCTCATATGAGGATTCATTTTCAAAGTTGGAAACAGTTCTGCTGCTTAATATTTTTTCATAACCTGTGATACTTTTTTATAATACTTTGATGAATAGAAAGTGAAAAAAAGAAGCAAATGTTTAAAAAAAAGAAATCTTTTTGTAACAACAATATACACTACTGGTCAGTAATTTGGGGTCAGTCATTGTTTTTCTTTCTTTCTTTTTTTTGAAATAAATAAATCATTTTATTGAGCAAGGATGTGTTAAGTTGATAAAAATTGACAATAAAGGAGATTTATATTATTTGAAAATGTTTTTATTTTGAATAAATGCAGTTCTTTTGAACCTTTTATTCATTAAATATATTAGGCAGCAGAACTGTTTCCAACACTCATCATGAATCAGAATGTTAGAATGATTTCTGAAGGATCATGTGACACTGAAGACTGGAGTAACCATCCTGAAAAGTCAGCTTTGCATCACAGAAATAAATGATCATTTAAAGTATAATAAATTGAAAACCAAAATTTAAATTAATAATATATCACAATATTAAAAAAAATATATTTATTTTTGATAAAATAAATGCAGGCTTGATGAGCAGAAGAAACTTCTTTCAAAAACATTACAAATAGTAATGTGTCCAAACATATATATATATATATATATATATATATATATATATATATATATATATATATATATATATATATATATATATATATATATATATATATATACACACACAGGCCAAACGTTTTAAATGTTCATATATGTATTATTATTTATGCTCAAATCCTAGCTTTGATTATATATATATAATAATAATAATAGATTTTATTTATAATGCACTTTTCATTCCGAAGAATCTCAAAGTGCAACAAAGGGGGAAAAAATAACAAAAAATGAATAACAAGTAAAAATATAGAATACTACAAACAATCAACCAACACAGAAAACAGAACAGAAACAGAGCTGATGGTGAACAGAAAAAAAGCTGATGGTGAACAGAAACAGAGCTGATGGTGAACAGAAAACAGAGCTGATGGTGAACAGAAACAGAGCTGATGGTGAACAGAAACAGAGCTGATGGTGAACAGAAAAAAAGCTGATGGTGAACAGAAACAGAGCTGATGGTGAACAGAAAACAGAGCTGATGGTGAACAGAAACAGAGCTGATGGTGAACAGAAAACAGAGCTGATGGTGAACAGAAAACAGAGCTGATGGTGAACAGAAACAGAGCTGATGGTGAACAGAAACAGAGCTGATGGTGAACAGAAAACAGAGATGATGGTGAACAGAAACAGAGCTGATGGTGAACAGAAACAGAGCTGATGGTGAACAGAAACAGAGCTGATGGTGAACAGAAAACAGCTGATGGTGAACAGAAACAGAGCTGGTAGTGAACAGAAACAGAGCTGATGGTGGAAGTCTCTGTTAGCTCCGCAGCACACTGTGGTCCACTCCATGTTTTAAATTTCTCCCAGCGGCAGTGTCCTGATGACATCGTCGAGGCATGACAGCTGAAGACCAGATAGATGGGTCTTCATGACGATTCAAACGATGGGGATCGCCGCAGCACCATGCAGGAGGCAGAACATTTTCCGGGCTCTTCTGTGGACACACCGGGGTCGGCGCAGAAGTCCAAGCCGCTCCACGGCCGCAATGCAAGAGGGAACAGCGGCGCAGCCGAGAAGCGGAACTTCCCAACATCAAGCCGGACGCCGATGACGATGGCCCGGATGACGCTAGCCCGGTGCAAACTTCAGCCACCATGCAGCTTAAGCCCGAGGGAGACCACCAGTGAGCAGCCGCGGCGAGCAACATCAAATGTCCTCCAAACCAGAACCAACCGCAGCAATTCAAACATAAATATTAGAGAAGCGTTGGAAAACGCCGAAATGACGAACAACGTCCTCTCAGTGGCTGCCAGCAATCAGCAACAGTCCCAATTGTAGCTCTGACTGTTAGACTAGTCACAAACATAAGGAAATAAAATAAAATCTAAATCTAATAGTACATTAACATGATTTGTGGGTGGAGAAGCGGCGAACAGACAACGCCAGCGTCCTTTCCCCCATGTTGCCTATATATATATATATATATATATATATATATATATATATATATATATATATATATATATATATATATATATATATATGTATATGTATATGTATATGTGTATATATATATATATATATATATATATATATATATATATATATATATATATATATATATATATATTATCAAAGCTATAGGTGTTTGGAAAATTGAGCAAGCGTGTCTGGCACAACAAGAACCTCTCATTGCTCCTCAAAGTCCGTGTATATCATGCATGTGTACTTAGCACCTTGCTATATGCAAGTGAGACATGGACAACTTACAGAAGGCATGAACATCGCCTCAACGCCTTCCATTTTCGCTGCCTCCGCTCCATACTGGGTGTATGCTGGAAAGACCAAGTGCCAAACTCTGTCATACTAGAGAGAACTGGCTCCAGTGACCTGTACACCATCCTTCGTGAATGCCACCTCCGTTGGACTGGACATATTTATCGAATGAAGGACACCCGCCTCCCAAAAACCTTGCTGTATGGCGAGCTGGCAAATGCTCCCCGCAAACGTGGTCGCCCCCATCTATGTTTTAAAGACGTCATTAAGAGGGATCTTCAGGCATTCTCCATCAACCTGGACAACTGGGAGGCACTTGCAATTGACTGAACCAACTGGCGTGCAGCAATTAACAACGGCCGTAGGGACTCTCAGGAGTCCTATAAGTCATTTCTGGAAGAGAGAAGCTCTAAACAGGAAGCAGTTCGTCGCATTCGACATGAACAGCCATAGTAGTAGTATAGGATTTGAGCATAAATAAAAATACACATATGAACATTTAAAAAAATAAAATAAATAATAATAATAAACATAACATGTTCATAATTTTTATGGACAGAATATCTAGACGCAGCCAAGGGCCGGAGAGTGTCCGGTTTGGGGACCACGCGATTTCATCACTACTCTTCGCAGATGATGTTGTCGTGTTGGCAACCTCAGACCGGGACCTTCAACATGCACTGGGACAGTTTGCAGCTGGGATGAGAATCAGCACCTCCAAGTCCGAGGCCATGGTTCTCAGTCGGAAAAGGGTAGCTTGCTCACTTCAGGTTGGTGGAGAGTTCTTGCCTCAAGTGGAGGAGTTTAAGTATCTTGGGGTCTTGTTCACGAGTGAGGGAAGGATGGAACGGGAGATTGACAGACGGATCGGTGCAGCATCTGCAGTAATGCGGGCGATGTACCGGTCTGTCGTGGTGAAGAAGGAGCTGAGCCGTAAGGCAAAGCTCTCGATTTACCGGTCAATCTACATTCCTACTCTCACCTATGGTCATGAGCTGTGGGTCATGACCGAAAGGACAAGATCCCGGATACAGGCGGCTGAAATGAGCTTTCTCAGCAGGGTGGCTGGGTGCTCCCTTAGAGATAGGGTGAGAAGCTCGATCACCCGGGAGGAGCTCAGAGTAGAGCCGCTGCTCTTTCACATCGAGAGGAGCCAGCTGAGGTGGCTCGGGCATCTATTTCGGATGCCTCCTGTACGCCTTCCCAGGGAGGTGTTCCGGGCACGTCCCACCGGGAGAAGGCCCCGGGGAAGACCCAGGACACGCTGGAGGGATTATCTCTCCAGGCTGGCCTGGGAACGCCTCGGGGTACCCCCGGAGGAGCTGGAGGAAGTGGCCAGAGAGAAGGAAGTCTGGGCGTCTCTGCTTAGACTGTTGCCCCCGCGACCCAGCCCCCGGATAAGCGGAAGATGATGGATGATGGATGGATGGGATAATAAACATCAAAATAATAAAAGGAAATATTGCAACATAACTTAAAGGGGTCATGAATTGAGAAATCATCTTTAAATTCAGCCTTTGATATATAAAAGTTCATGGGAATATAAGAATATCCTGAACTTTATCCGTTGACCTCAGACAACCTTATACTTTTTATTGAAAAGCCAGTTCATGACCCCTTTAATTAAACAGTGTAACAAATTAGAAAATGTGATACCACAGTGTTTTAACATATACACTCACACATACTGAGGGTCACTGTGGTGGACAGAAGCATACCGAGGTTAGATACACCACACACATTCACCAGCTGTCTGTCAGGCTGTGGCACATCCACACATATCTCGCAGTCAGTGCTGCTGCCTGTCTCCCTCCTAATATTATCTATATTTGTTCTACTTCAGTCATGGCTGAAAAGTTTTTTATTCAAGTAGTGAATTTATTTAAGTAGAGGTCTCTTATGGAAATGTATTTGTGACAGTGAAGGAGGAAGCGTGTCTCTGTCTCGATCTCTTCTGTCCTACAGTGAACACACACCCTTTGCTCTCTGTGTAACCAGCTCTCGATGGCCAGACTCTGCTTTGTGTCTCTGACACTCTAGAGATGTTCTTCCAATTGATAATTTGACTTTAGTGTTTGATAGAATTGTAATTTACTTTGTGTTTTAGTTTCCTGATCCCAATGTTTCAGATATTTATTAGTATTTTTAGATTCTTTGATAATTAGATTTATTGGGGATGCACGGTATGATAAATTTAACTGATACTGATAACCGATATTTAAGTCCTTTTTTATATTTTAATTTTCTATTTTTTTTTATAATATAATTTCCATATAATCTGCAGTTTGTGCACCCAAGATAATAGATAATATAAGATGCACTGATGAAACTGATATTTTAGTAGCTCTGGCCAAACGTCTCGGGTTACTATTGTAACCCTTGTTCCCTGAGAGGGAACGAGACACTGCGTCGTCGAGTGACGACACTCTGGGAACGCCCCCAGCGTGACGGCTCTGAAGTATGAATGAAATCAGTCACCAATCCGATTGGTGCAACGTCCTACGTAGTAGGCGACGGCGTAAGCGGAAGCTATAAGAAGGCGCCGCCCCAAACGAAAGACAGCCTTTGCGATGAAGCGAGCGCTCTACGTGTAGGTGTGGCGACGAGACGCAGTGTCTCGTTCCCTCTCAGGGAACAAGGGTTACAATAGTAACCCGAGACGTTCCCTTTATCGAGGGAACTCAACACTGCGTCGTCGAGTGACGACACTCTGGGAACGTCAATACCCACTATGCCACACCGAGACACGCACGTCCTGGTGTGAAGCTGGAAACCAGGCACACTCAGGACGCAAGCACTCTAGCACCCAGCGTAGCCGGGAGGTCCAGCTTATAAAATCTTATAAAGGTGTGTGGATTAGCCCATCCTGCCGCCTCACAAATCTCAATAAGTGAGGCTCCCGAAAGGAGGGCCACCGAGGAGGCCAAGCCCCTCGTAGAGTGAGCCCTCACGGCTATGGGTGAAGGCAGATTGCGCACCCGATAAGCCGTGGCTATAGCCTGCACGATCCAGTTACTAATAGTCTGTCTCGCCGCAGGCAACCCTTTCTTAGGGGGGCCAAGCACACCAAAAGCTGGTCCAACTTCCTCCAATGAGCTGACCTGTCCAAATAAAATCTCAATGCCCTGACAGGGCAGAGCAGGTGCAGCCTAGCTTCCTCTGCCGTCGCGTGAGGCGGAGGATGAAATGCCTGAAGAAACACCGACCCCATCCCCGTAGATGGGACCCTGGGAACGTAGCCCGGTCTGGGGTACAAGATAGCTCTCACCCCGCCAAGGGCAAACTCCAAGCAAGTTGGCGTTACCGCCAAGGCCTGAAGGTCCCCCACTCTCCTCAGAGAAGTGATAGCGAGGAGAAAAGCTACCTTGAGGGTCAGATTTCTCGCCTCAGCCGACTCTAATGGTTCGAAGGGGGCCTCAACCAGCCCTTCGAGAGCCACTACCAGGTCCCTTTTAGCTGGGACTCTGGGATAAGCCGCAGGCCTCAACCTCCTAGCCCCACAGAGGAACCGTACTACCAAGTGGTGTCTGCCCAGCGGGCCCCCTTCTAAAGGCGAGTGGAAAGCCCCTATGGCAACCACATACACCTTCAGGTGGATGGGGTCAAACCGGCGGAGGAACGGTGCTGGAGGAACTCCAGCACTGAGGCAACTGCACAGTTAACTGGGTTCACCCCCCCCGTTCTCTACACCAGCTAGTGAAGACATACCACTTAAGGCTATACAGTCTCCTCGTAGAGGGAGCCCTAGAGCTGAGAATGGTCTCTACGACCTATTGTGGCAGGCCATTCCCTGGGTACTGTGCCCCCTCAAGGGCCAGACCCAGAGATCCCACAGCTCTGGCCTGGGGTGGAATATCATTCCCCCTGCCTGAGACAGCAGATCCCTCCTCAGAGGGACCTGCCATGGGGGGGCCGCCACAATGTCGGAGAACCAAACTCGGAACGGCCACCGGGGTGCCACTAATAGGAGGCTGATGCCCTCCCGGCGGACTCGCTCTAGAACTCCCGGGAGCAGAACGATCGGGGGAAATGCGTACAGACGCCGCCTCGGCCACGTCTGTGTCATGGCATCCAGCCCCAGCGGGGCCGGAGCCTGAGGGCGAACCACAGCGGGCAGTGGGTCGTTTCTAGAGATGCAAACAGATCCACTTCCACCGGGCTGAACCTCTCGCATATGGCCTCCACCACCTCCGGGTGGAGCCGCCACTCCCCGGGCCTCAGCCCCTGCCTCGACAGGACATCTGCTCCCTGGTTCTGGTCCCCTGGGACGTACATCGCTCTGAGAGACGACAGTTTCCCCTGGGACCACAGGAGGATCTGATGCGCCAACCTGCATGGTGGGCGCGACCTCAGACCCCCCTGGTGATTTAGACACGACACTACCGACATGTTGTCGGATCGTATCAGGACATGGTAGCCGTGGAGGTCCGGGTTGAAAGCTCCTCAGAGCTTTCTAAACCACCAACATCTCCAGGCAATTTATGTGCCAGGAGGAATGCTGGGGCCCCCACAGACCTCTCGTAAACCGGCCTTCCATGACCGCGCCCCAGCCCGTGAGGGAGGCGTCTGTTGAAAGGATCTTCCTGCAACATAACGCTCCTAACACTGGCCCTTGGGACAGGAACCTCGGATTTCTCCATATGACGAGGGAACGAAGGCATCTGCGCGTTACCCTGATCATACGGAAAAGTTTTCCCCTCGAGGAGAACCCCTTGGTCCCTAGCCACCACTGGAGGGGCCTCATGTATAGCAGGCCGAATGGAACCACATTGGACGCTGCTACCCTGAGTCCCAGCAGTTGAAACTGCTTCACAGTGCGGCTGTGGCCTAGCTTCATTCCTGAGACCTCCGCCAGTATGGAACCCACCCGTGCGGGAGACATGCTCGCTCGCATCGAGGTTGAGCCCCATACTACACCGAGGAACATGGTCCTCTGGGCGGGTGTTAACACGCTCTTGGCTGTGTTCAGTCTCAGCCCCAAGCACTTGGGATGGGCTAAAACGACATCTCGATGCCGAATCGCCATCTCGCGCGAGGGGAAAGAGCTAGGCCGAAAGGAAGCACCCGATATTGGTACGCTTCGCCCCCGAAAGCGAACCTCAGGAACTTCCTGTGGGCAGGAAGGATGGAGACATGAAGTATGCGTCCCTTAGATCTATCGTGACGAACCAGTCCTCGAACTGGATCAGCTCACGGTCATTTGAATTGTGAGCATCTTAAACCTGAATCTCCTCAGAGACCGATTCAAGTACCTCAGATCTAATACTGGACGTAAGCCCCCACCCTTTATGGAAACAATGAAATAGCGGCTGTAAAAGCCCGACTCCCTGACTGGCGGAGGGACCTTCTCTATCGCCTCCTTGACCAGCAGAGACTGCACTTCTTGTTCCATAACCTGCCTCTGGGCCGGGGGGACCACGGTCCAGACCACACCGCTGAACTTCGGTGGTGGAGCTCTGAACTGTAATCTGTACCCCCTTCCCACTGTACACAGGGCCCCAGCAGAAATATTCGGGAGGCATAGCCATGCGCCGAGATATTCCACTAGGGGAACCAACCTCTCGGGGTTAGTCTCTGGTACCCACCGAACCCCCTGCCCGACCCCCTGAAGCGGCCACCCGGCAGAGCTTAGTCGGGAAGGATTTTCGGTGTGCGAACGCAGTCGCTGCCCCGCTGCAAGTCTTTCTAGAGGCAGCTGGAGCAGCATGCGTCCGCTGGAAATCGATGTGGCCCGAGCGTCGTAGACGGCGGATCGCAGCATCGACTTCCAGAAAACTCCACAGGGGAGGCGACCTCGATCGCTCCCCGGGAGAGGGGGCTGGCCCGCAGGCCACTGGGCTGGGTACACCCCAGTCCAGACCACACCGAAGAATTCGGTGTTGGAACACTGAACTGCGGTCTGTACCCTCTGCCCACGGTACACAGGGCCCAAGTAGATATATTCGGGAGCATAACTATGCGCCGCGATATTCGACTAGGGGAACCAGCCTCTCAAGGCTGGTCTCTGGTACCCACCGCGCCTCCTGCCCGACCCCCTGAAGGGCCACCCTGCAGGGCTTAGTCGGGGAGGATTTTCGGTGCGCGAACACGTTCGCTGCCCAGCTGCGGTCTTTCTAGAGGCGGCTAGAGCAGCATGCGTTCGCTGGAAGTCAATGTGGTCAGAGCGTGTAGACGGCGGACCGCAAGCATCGACTTCCAGAAAGCTCCACAGGGGAGGCGACCTCGATCGCTCCCCAGGAGAGGGGCTATAAAAAGCCCAGTGAACACAATTGGATGATAGGCTGATAATCTAACTCCTCAAAGTTAGATAAATCCCATTTAATTCCTCAGAATTAAATGCCCCTAGTCATCCCTCAGGTGCACATGGTCTGAATAATAGGCTGAATAAACATACCCAACTCCTCAAAGTCAGATAATGTTTAATTATAATTCCTCAGAATTAATACAGCCATAATTCCCAGACGATACTGTTTAAACATGTATTTAACGAATCGCCATCTACACGCTGCCTCAGCAACGCGAGATTCGACTCGTTACAACATATTTGGCTTTCATCCCTCGAGATGAAAGACCACAGGCGCGAGGCTGAAACACTCGAAACGCACGGCTGTACGCTGCGAGATACTCAACAAACACAGCCAGCACCCTCAGGAGCTGACTGCACTCGCGCCAAACAGTATCACATGTGCACCGATGGCGTGTGTTCACTAATATTACAGACCGTAATCTACGCGCTGCCTCGGCAACGCGCGATTAAGCCTTGCATTATGAAGCACAAGCTCTCATTCTACTTCGCTACCTCGATACTGAGCACGTCTAATTCCTCGGAATCGGACCGCTCAAGCATCTAATTCTCCATCCCGGGGGAAAAAGCCACAGCGTGGGTTTCCACACGAGAAATGAGAACATTGGCCAGCTACAGACAACCCCCTCGAGAGCTGCCGGCGCGCCTTTATTTTATGAATGAAGTAGCGTATTTACTGGCTTAACGCTTCGACAGCCTCAATGCTGTGCGCGTCCGATTCCTCAGAATCAGACGGCTCGAGCATCGGGTTCTCCGCCTCGGAGGAAGAAGCCGCAGCGCGGGCTTCCTCACGAGGCGGAAGAGCGTCTGAATCATCGGACGAGGATTGGGAAGATGCCTCAGCATGCCCGCCTCCCGTCGCGAGACCCAGTTGTGAGCCCCATGATCTACGCCGCCGCGCTGCCTCAACAGACGCGGGACCGGATCCCTGGGGCTTGCGAGCCCGGCCGCTCTCCTTAGACACGGCCAGCCGTGAGCGCAGCACCCGGAGCGGCAGCTTCCCGCTGCAGGCGGCACCCTCAAGCGCTGCCCGAGCGTGCTGCGCCCCGAGACACTGCACACACAGCCGGTGTGTGTCCGAGCCCGAAATGAAGCGCGGGCACGGGTGCACACACCTCCTAATCAGCCCGCTTGTTTTAATGCGGTGACAGACATACAATATCACACAGAGCGCCTCGCTGAAGAGCAAAGACTGTCTTTCGTTTGGGGCGGCGCCTTCTTATAGCTTCCGCTTACGCCGTCGCCTACTACGTAGGACGTTGCACCAATCGGATTGGTGACTGATTTCATTCATACTTCAGAGCCGTCACGCTGGGGGCGTTCCCAGAGTGTCGTCACTCGACGACGCAGTGTTGAGTTCCCTCGATAAAGGGAACTATAAGGGCAAATATCAGTCCTTATAAATAAACCTTTTTATTTGTTCTATAAGGCACCACAATAATTAGTAACAGAAAGGGTTTAACAACACTATGACAGAACTATGGTTTATGTGTACTTAACTCATTAACAACACATTTATATTCAAGTATTTCATGCATAAACAACTGCATCTATTAACCTTTAGTGCATGAGGATGAGAAAGGTATACACTCACCTAAAGGATTATTAGGAACACCATACTAATACTGTGTTTGAGCCCATTTCGCCTTAAGAACTGCCTTAATTCTACGTGGCATTGATTCAACAAGGTGCTGAAAGCATTCTTTAAAAATGTTGGCCCATATTGATAGGATAAAATCTTGCAGTTGATGGAGATTTGTGGGATGCACATCCAGGGCACGAAGCTCCCGTTCCACCACATCCCAAAGATGCTCTATTGGGTTGAGATCTGGTGACTGTGGGGGCCATTTTAGTACAGTGAACTCATTGCAATGTTCAAGAAACCAATTTGAAATGATTCGAGTTTGTGACATGGTGCATTATCCTGCTGGAAGTAACCATCGGAGGATGGGCACATGGTGGTCATAAAGGGATGGACATGGTCAGAAACAATGCCCAGGTAGGCCGTGGCATTTAAACAATGCCCATTTGGCACTAAGGGGCTTAAAGTGTGCCCAGAAATCATCCCCCACACCATTACACCACCACCACCTGCCTGCACAGGGGCAACAAGGCATGATGGATCTATGTTCTCATTGTTATTCATAGAAATAGCATTGTCCTCCACTGCCACAGAGAACAACTTCCAGACCGGCGAAGACTTTCACAGATGATGATGTAATGAGCTGTGCGACATGGTCATTTGCATTCAGAAAGCAGAGGAATCTTGGGGTGTGTCTAAATCTGATCCCTCGGGGCACTGATAAGGACATCAGTCAATGGGTTGACTTCCTGATCACTGCCCTGACTACTTAACTAGGGAGCTGATTGAGACTCAAAAATATATTCAGGCCCTTCATAGACACATTTAAATTATGTCCACTTTACTTAAACATATCTAATTTGGTCTTAATTTAATTGTGTTCAATAAACCTAATATATTCAAAACTAAAGTTAAATTAATTCATTTTTGTTAAAACTACATGAAATATTTGTGCTGACATAACTAACTGGGCAGTGGATCTGTAGTTCCCAGCATGCTTTGCAAGGGACTGCATAGGAGAGTAAATTTAGGGACTAAAGTGTTTATTTATGTGTTGTATTATTAGTGTTGTATTATTAATTGTATTATATGTTCAGTTATGTTGGACATTGAGGAGTTTCTGTAATTTTGTGGTCACCATTATGCAGAAGATTGGTGTCTGTGTTTAGGCTGTGGGCACTTATATACTAATCCATTGGATGGAATTCCTGCTTTCAATTAAATATGAGTTTGTCCAGTGAGTTATTTTTGTATTTTAATTAAAAGTTTTAAAGGTAAATTAAATTGATACATGTGTTCACCTTATATGATACACTTTTATAAATGTAACAGAACATTATTAAGTAAACTGCACATAAATATCATGTAACTGACCAATTCAAATGGTTTGTATTTCACGAGTTCGCACTTACATATAATTTATGGAGAGTGAGTTTAAATGCGTATTTGGCGTGCTGTCCAGGTGGAGGGCTTTGAGTTTCCCCTGTACGTAAAGGTTAGAACTACAAGAGAAGACGTGGGGAAGGGTTGTTGAGGGATTCTGGTAAACCTGTCAATGAAACAGAGGCAAGACTGCTGGGTATATATACCCTCTTATTGTTGATCAGCTGAGTGCTCTCCACCTGTGTCAATTATCCGAACGAGCTTCTCCTGAAACTTTTTTATAAAAACATTGATTATTCAAAGACATTTTGTCAGCCTTACTTGAATTTCTTATGTTCATATAACTAAAATGTTATTTGTAAAAATTGCTTGTTCTGTACAACCACTTGACACATCTTTTTTAAGTAAATTCAACAAGTGCTTTTTTTTTGAGTGCACCTTCGGATAAATCAGACTGGTTGACTGATTCACCTGCAAGCGTTCTTTATCGGATCTAATTATCTTATTTCTTTTATTTATCGGAGCAATAAAAATGACATAATTTCCACACATATCGCCCGATCTGTCCGATAAATATTGTGCATCCCTAGTCTTTCTTTCTTTCTTTCTTTCTTTCTTTCTTTCTTTCTTTCTTTCTTTCTTTCTTTCTTTCTTTCTTTCTTTCTTTCTTTCTTTCTTTCTTTCTTTCTGTCTGTCTGTCTGTCTGTCTAAAAGAGTTTAGACGAAAACGGAAGATCCATGGGTGATCCATGGTCAGAGTGGTAGCCGCTCGGAACTCACTTTGGAATTGCTTTAATTGCAGTTCAGTTATCGTGTGTATCTGATAATATATCTTGCATATTACACCTTTTTAAATCTGGTGCTAATATTCACATCTTTGTTTTCAATCCCCATCTGCACATATAGGTAACAATTTAACACTGTGTAAATGAGATCATATATTTAAAAGACCAATCCATAAATGCTTAACATGACAGGTCATTACTGGTAGTACAATGACGCATAACCTTCAAATTACCATCAGTCTCATATATTCCTATGGTGGGGCTGTCAAAATTCACAACTTGAATCCAGGTCCCGGTGCGCAAGTGCTGTTATAGTCATTATAGATTGTACCTTTAAAACCCATTAGAGGAAGTTTATGAAAATGTAACCACTGCAAAGTGCTATTTTCAGGCTAGCTTCATGAAGAGTTAATGATATTGTGAATATGTGTGTGTGTGTGTGTTTTATTCTTACTTTAGTTTGTCTTGAAAATATTTAGTTGTGACATGGATTCCAGTAACACCCAGAAAAAAAAGATGATTTCGTGCATTTAGAAAATTTGCCCCCCACAAATTATGATGTTCAAAACAAGTAAAATCCATCCATAATGCACAACTATTTCTATAAAAACATTACATTTTAAGGTTAGCCAAAAAAATAAATAAATAATATCAGGCATGCTGAAAAAATGTTGGCCCTTCTGTGAAAACAATCAGTGGTAGCCAAGAAGAAAAACATATTACTCAGCGAATATCCTCACATTCTCAGGAGTCCTATCAGTTTTCCGTGTTTTCCTTTCCAAGAGTGCACGGATAAGGGTGGCTTGCTTTTGCACATCACTTTCTCGAAACGCTCGACTCCACATTCCTGAACGGCCAGAAGTTCCAGTAATGCTAGCGTCAGGCACCGTTTCGAAATCTGGAATTCAGAACATCATCCATGATCCCTTGCAGATTTCAACAATTAAAGAATGTGAAGGAAATAAGGAGAAAACAACTGGGGATAGCATAGAGGATCAGAGAAAATATGAGGAGAATTCTCGTTTTATTACTAATGTTCGTTTCGTAAATGTAGTTTTCGACAGGTGCCAAGAGAAACATGTTAATATCATGGGTGGAGCAGATGAGTTCCAAACCGCTCTAGCATATCTCTTACTGGCACAAACAACATTTAAAGTCAGCTCTACAATTCATTATTCATATTGTCAGTGTTTAGCTGTTATCAGATGCTTTAAGTAAATATTTGAGGTTTCCACAGTGTTCTCAGAAATGAATGATGCTTAGTTTTAAGTCATGCATTCGTACAGTTCAAATGAGGGAACCAATTTCAGTTGGTTTGAAGGACTGCGTCCCCTACAGGTCAAAATTTCTTGATTAAACAAGAGGAACTGTAATAAGTGGCTGCTGTTTGTGTGCCATTGTCTGCCATTCTCACTCGTTAACCTTTAAGACCCTGATATACCGTATCTTGCCACAAGTATTGGGTTACCCCTCCAAAGCGTATGCTCCAAAGCGGGGTCACCGCATGCTGAGGTGCACAGTGCACATAAGTCAACAACTTTCTGCAGAGTCAATAGCTACAGACCGCCAAACTTCATGTGGCCTTCAGATTAGCTCAAGAACAGTGTGTAGAGAGCTTCATGGAATGGGTTTCCACGGCCAAGCAGCTGCATCCAAGCCTTACATCACAAAGTGCAATGCAAAGCGTTGGATGCAGAGGTATAAAGCACTCTAGAGCAGTGGAGACATGTTCTCTTGAGTGATAAATCACACTTCTCTGTCTGGCAAGACAATGGATGAATCTGGGTTTGGCAGTTGCCAGGAGAATGGTACTTGTCTGACTGCATTGTGCAAAGTTTAATGCTTGGTGGAGGTTATGGTGTCGGGTTGTTTTCAGGGGTTCAGGGCATGCAAAGACATTTTGGAAAATTTTAAGATCCCAACTTTATGGGAACAGTTTAGGGATGGCCTCTTCATGTTCAAACATGGCTTCCTACCAGTGCACAAAGCAAGCTCCATAAAGACATGGATGAGTGAGTTTGGTGTGGAAGAACTTGACTGGCCTGCACAGAGTCCTGACCTCAACCCGATAGATCACCTTTGGGATGAATTAGAGCGGAGACTGCGAGCCAGACCTTCTCATCCAACATTAGTGCCTGACCTCACAAATGCACTTCTAGAAGAATGGTCAAAAAATTCCCATAAACACACTCCTAAATCTTGTAGAAAGCATTCGCAGAAGAGTTGAAGCTGTTACAGCTGCAAAGGGTGGGCCAACTCTATATTAAACCCTATGGATTATGAAAGGGATGTGAATGTCCATGGCAAGGCAGCCATCCCAAAACTTTAGGAAATATAGTGTACTTCAAGCAAAAGCTAGGAATGAACTGATGTGATATAATTTCAAACAAAATCAGGCCAAAACGAACTTAGCTAGTCTGAAAACGAGGTGTGTTCAGGCGCATTGCTGACGCGTTTCTATTTAAAATGCTTAATTGACCATCAAAAACCTGGTCTTAACCTTGACTGGTTATTTAAAGTGTGTGTTGGTAATATGTGCCTATAGGCAATTGCACAACGCACATACACTCTTGCTTTTTACACACACACACACACACACACACACACACACACACACACACACACACACACACACACACACACACACACACACACACACACACACACACACACGGCAGCAGCATAGTCTTAGAATAGTGATAGAGTCTCAGAGTCTTCTCTGGAAAAGCGTTCAGTCTTTCCACTTGCAAATTCCGCCGTATAAATATGCAAAGACAACTCGCTTTTAGAGGGAATAGGAGATTAATAATAATAATAATAATACATTTTAATTGTATTGCACTTTACATTTGGAACAAATCTCAGAGTGCTAGAGTTGTGTGTCATCGGCATAGCAGTGAAATGAGACTCCATAGCGGCTAATAACATGGACGAGGGGATGATGTAAATGATGAAGATAATGGGGCCAAGGACTGACCCCTGAGGGACCCCGGAGGCAACTGTGCCTTGCTTGGGACCTTGCACTTCCAAGTGAAATATAATCTGTTCTGTTAGTGAGGTATGATTTAAAACAGTTTAGAGCAGTGCCAGTGAATCCAGTGGTTTGATGCAGACGGTAAAATGAGTGTGGCATGATCCACTGTATCGAAAGCAGCTGACAGATCGAGGAGTATGAGGAGGGATGGTGAGTCTGCATCAGCTGTCATCCGTAGGTTGTTAGTGACTCTAACCAGGGCTGTTTCCGTACTTTGTGCAGAATGGAAACCAGACTGAAATTTTTCGAAAAAATTGTTGAATTTGAGATGATCCTGGAGGTGGGAGGCTACAACTGGATACACCGGATATGGGTTTATTGAGGATCACTTGTCGGTGAGGCAAATTCAGAGGAGACACTAATTGACACGGTCTCTACAGACACTCCAGGGATGCGCTGGTCATGTCCAGGAGCAGGTCCACCGTCTGACCTGGATATGGCCTGGATCCGGGTGACTGCAGTAAACCTCGGGATAAAAAGAGAGACTAACATTAGCGTAGATGCCACTCTTTTTATGATGTAACGAGTACATCAGGTGTTATGGGAAGTGTTCCCGGTTCTGGCTGACCTAGTTAATGCAGCCTAACAATCAGTCAATTGATTTGAATAATGTAAGTTAAAAATGTTCTATGTGTATGCCATAGTAAAGAGATGTGTTTTTAGTCTAGATTTAAAATGACAGAGTGTGTCTGCTTCCCAAACATTGCTAGGAAGACTGTTACAGAGTTTAGGTGCTAAATAGGAAAAGGATTGACCGCCTGCAGTTGATTTAGATATTCTAGGTATTATCAATGACCAGAGTTTTGAGACCGCAATAGACGTGATGGAGTATAATGTGTTAAGAGCTCGCTCAAGTACTGGGGAGCTAAACCATTTAGTGCTTTGCAAATAATTAGGAAGATTTTGTAATTTATGCAATGTGTAATAGGGACCCAGTGTAGTGTTGACAGACCTGGGCTAATATGGTCATACTTTCTGGTTCTAGTACTCGAGCTGCTGCGTTTTGGACTAGCTGTAGTTTGTTTATTAAGCGAGCAGGGCAACCACCCAGTAGAGCATTACAATAATCTAGCCTTGAGCTCATGAACGCATGAACTAACTGTTCAGCATTTTGCATTGAAAGCAAGTACTGTAATTCAGATACGTTTTTAAGATGGTACAATGCAGTTTTACAGATGCTAGAAACATGGCTTTCAAATGAAAGATTGGTATCAAAGGGCACACCCAGGTTCCTCACCGAGGGCTTGACAGAGCAGTCATCAAGTATTACACAGTATTCTATGTGTGCATAAGTGCACTTTCACCATTCAAATCGTTAAAAAGGGACCCTAAAATGCTCATGAAATGACTAAATGAAAGTGACTGTTGTAAATGTAACCAGAGAGACACATAGAGTATTCATACAGTCTTTTTGCTGTTTAATATTCCCAGACACTGGTCTACATGTAAATCATGATTCTAAGTGTACTAAAAAGAATTCCATAAAATTCTGCTTTGTACAATAAATCATTTTTTCATGAATGGATTCTGTGATTTTTCTACATCGCAGAAATCATAGGGCCCTAACAAATTAGAAAGACATTTAACAACTAATAATTACTGAACACACTTATCATCATGATTGTAATTTTACTTCACTAAGTAAACATATCCCTGTCCCCAATAGCGCTTCCCTCCGTGTTATTTTTACCACGTATTTGCACCCTTGTTTAAAATGTTTTCAAAGATTTTTTTATTTCAAATTAATGCTGCTCTTTTAAAAATGTATATATATATATATATATATATATATATATATATATATATATATATATATATATATATATATATATATATATATATATATATAAACAAATAAAGCTGTTGTTTTAAATTGTAATAATATTTGCTGTTTTTATTGTATTTTTGATCAAATAATTGCAGGCTTGATGAGCATAAGACACTTCTTTTTTTTTTTTTAAACATAGAACTAATCTTGCAGATCCGAACTTTTGAATGGTAAATCTCAGAAGCCAGGACATTATCCTAAAACACTCGTTTATGTTCTACGGAATAAGTTGGATTGAAACCATGTGAGGATGTGTAATGTGTAATAAAATATTTTATGATGGGGTTCCCCAAAGTGATATGATGATTCTGGTTTTCTGCTCCATTATTCCAGTGATAAAACCGCTTGTTTTCTTGTTGCTGGTCTTGACTGAAAACTTTCTCGCCCCCCTGTGCTGACAATTGAAGGCCCATTACCCCTGTTAAGAGGTCATAATTCAATCGCTCTGTTATTGCACAACCTTGCCAGTCTTGCCTCTTGGCAAGCATGCCAGGGCTTGGATATTTCACCCAACAAAGACGGCTCTGTGCCACTCCAAATCAAGAGAGGAGATTAAAGAAGGGATAGATTGAAAGTGTCCTGGCCCAGTGAAAGAAATGCAAACCGCACCGTGGAAAATAATGAAGTAATGATATAAAGTGGCTCTTTTCTGCTATTCAACCCCCCTCCCCCATCCAATCCTCAATGATGAATCAGCAACCTGCTATCATACAGGCCTCTGGCCTAGTTCTGCACTGGAATGTGACCTATGACATCAGTCAGTCTGTTTCAGAGAGGGCAAAGTCTGCGGTGGGCTCTCCAAATCTCCATTCGTCCCTTTAAATGGGAAGGCATGCTTTGAAGACTTGAGTTTCCTAAATGAGTGACCTTTGACCACTTTTTTCTTCCGTGTTTCATTGTCTGACACACAATCCAGCTGGCTGAAAAGGAGACAAAAGCTGGAGGAAAGGGAAAAATGCAGAAAACCTGAAAACCTGAGAACAGAGACTAAGTAATCCTGTCTTTGGTCCTGGTTTCTTTAGACCGGGCTTAGAAACCCTCCCTATTCTGAGGAGACGATCATTATGTGACATTTTTATTATTAGCATCGTCTTAAGCCGGGTGCACTGTGCGATCTTGCCCTCGATTTGGCCGTCTGAGACAAATTTTGCAAATCCTAAAAGATTCCTCTGATCCTAGGCTAAAGTCTGACATCTTTGATCGTTAGTTTGATGTGTTCACCAGCAGTCGATTAATGACTACTGCGATCAAATTTTACATCAGACGAAATTCTGGCAGTGTCAGAAGATTTGGCGCACAATCCTGCAGTGTGACTTCTCCTACGACTACCGTCAAATATTTCATTTTTTCAAGACAAACTATGTCCGAAACGAGACCTAGATATTTCTTTGTAGCCACCATTTCTGTCCCGCGCCTAATCCAGCTCATTAGCCGCGTTTACAATACAGATTTGCACAAAAACATTTGCGAAATTTCTTAAATGTCGATAAAAACCTATTGCGAAATAACAGCGTTTCCATGAGTCCACAAATAAAAGTAGACCATTTATAGTTAATAATTATGTCTTGCACTTATCTGTATAGCTAAAAAAGGACAGAGTATTGCCGCTGTCTTAAAGGAAGAAAGAAAAAATTAACAAAACGTTGGCCCATTAATCGTGAAAAACACAGCCTAACTACGAAGAAAACACAGCCTAACTACGAAACTAACACAATTGAGTGGAAAAAATAATATATAGGCCCTATGTTGTAGCAATGCGTCACCCCACCAAGTGATCTGTAAATGGGAAAATAACGTTTCCTTTGCAGTTTTGCGAAAATGTCCTTTTCGAATTGCCTGAAAAACGAGAGCATAAAAACTCCTTCGCGATATATGGGAGTTTTTGCGAAATTGCCAAGTTTTCATTGGCCGTATTTTCAATTCACAATTTTAATTTGCGCAATTTGAAGGGTAATGGAAACGCGGCTACTGTCAGCGAACAGTTCATTGATGATATAGGACGAGTTTTCTTGCGTGCGTCCGTTTTTAGCGCACCTTGACTATTGTACAGTCTGACATTAATGACAACTGAGATCTTACAGTGTGACATGTATTACATCGGGGATCATGTTCGTACGGTCTGACAAGCAACATTCGCAAAGGATTTCGAAAAATCGCACAGTGTGCAGGACCCATTATTTGGGGGGAATCTCACGACACCTCTCTAGAACATTTCATCAAGATAAAATAAAATATAATCTTGATTGATCATAAATTGATCATAAATATCAAGCAACAAAACGATTTTGAAATTAATTTCTGCTGATTTAAATAAAAATAATTTAATTGAAATACATCCAGATGCATTACAGTAGAATTGTTCATGAAAATAAAGTCACAATGCAAAAAAAAAAATCTTAATAAAAACATGCTTATTTTTATGCAAACTATAATTTTTGGTGTGGGGGAGCACATTTTTAGAATAAAGAATAAAAACATCATTGTGACTATTTATTGTAACTGTAACTTTATTTTGTGCAATTGTTACTTTATTTTTTATCATTTTGACTGAACACTAACCCTGACCTCTTACAGTTACCTGTAGTCATAATCACACAATTATGACTTAATTTTTATTAATTTTAATTTAACTTCTTGTAATTTTGACTTTATATCTTGCAATTCAAAATTTATATCACACAATTACAAATTAATTTTAAAAATAAATTCGGCGCTGTTGCTATTTTCCCGGCGGGATAAATGGCTCTTGCGCCCGGCGCAAATCTAAAATGGGTTGGTCTGAAGTAGCTTCATTATTCATAGGTGTGGTTTGGGCGTAACGTGAATAAACCAATCAGAGCGTCATCCAACATTTCCTTTAAAAACAGGTGCGCAAGTTCCATTATGGATTGCTATTATTATGGCGTATTTACCAGGCGCACGCCAGGAGCGGTTCACAGCCGAGGAGACTGATGTTCTTGTAAGAGCAGTGAAAGACAGAGAAGTTGTGTTGTATGGGGATGGGAGAAACCCACCCAAAATAGCGTCGGTTAAACAGTTTTTTCAGTTTTTCAGTTGATTTTTTTTTTCCTGGTTCTCTACGGACAAACCAATGTGTCAGATGTCCTTATATACATATATGTCTTGCCACTATTGGGCAAACAGGTCTGATCCTTAATTACTACAATTAGCCTGAATAATTTGTAAGGTAGATTTATGCCTATTTTTTCACATCTTCGTGGCACACCACAATGATTCCCGTCATCTCATGTGTTAATATTTTTTTTGTGTAACAATTTATGATTTGCAAAAATAACTGTTACATCTGTGTAGATTACATGAGCAAAGTGTATGCGCGTTGTGCACGCTATACATTATGGTCAAGCATGCGCCCTTAAAATAGCATAATGAACAACGCGCAACGCGCCACTGACTTTAGACTAGGTTTTTTCTGGTCAGTGGCGCAATTGTTTAATGGAACAGCAAAATAGCTCCAGGGATTGTTTGCGCCGGAACACGCCTCCTTTTTTGCGCTGAACCGCCCAGGGAGCGCAAGTTCATTCACTAGTTAAGCGACGTGCTTCTGTGGAGGGAAAAGCGCGCTTTGCGCGGGTGCAAAATAGGAATGACACATGCGTCGGTGTACAAAGTCAATTGCGCTGGGTGCAAGATAGGGCCCTAAATCTTACAATTACAACCTCATATCACACAATTAAGACTTTATTTTTAATAATTGTAGCTTGACTTCGTATAGTTTTGCCTTTACAATTGCAAAAGTTTTATTGTAATTTTGTCTTCATATATATTGTCTTCAATAACTTCATATCACGCAATTTAATTTTGTAACTATAACTTAACAGTTATAGCTTGATTTCTAGTAATTTTGACAATTGCAAAACAATTCTTGTAATTTAACACAATTATGACTATTTTTCACAATTGTAGCTTGACTTCTTGTAGTTTTGACTTTATATCTCACAATTGCAAAATTGTTCTTGTAATTTAGAATTTATATATTTTTGTTTGTTTGTCTTTTACGCTGCAAGGTTTCATAGAAATGTAATCTGGGCATATTTTTTGTGCGATTCAATTTATTAAATACTCAAAAATGTGTATGAGACAATCCATCCTAAGCGTTTGTCAAGTGAGTGAGCGTCCTGTGTGTTTTTTGATAAAATGTGCGTCTCTACTCGCCAATTCTGTTTCGAATACATTTAGGAATCCATCCAAAAGTTAAGGAAATTGGCCTATGTGTCTAAAATTCCACTTTAGGGACAGAAAACACAAATATTTTTGTAGTACACGCTGTGCCTTTCATGTTTTAGTCGACAAATACAACCCATAGTTAATGAATGGTAATAAATCTCTATATTCCTGTGGTTATCCAGAGGAACTAAAGTCTCATGTAACCATGTAGGGTTTCCATTAAAAACCATCACACAATGTTGTTTTTGAATTGCGTGCCCTTTGTGCCATTATAAATACTTTTTGTATTATTTAAGTGTTGTTTCCAGTGATTTACGAGGTGAGCGATGATCTCGCTCATTTTTTCCTCACCCTTTGAAGGTTATCGGACCCTACCGACTGAGACTTCACCGTCTTTTCCATCGGGTGGCATTGTTAAATGCTCATCCACATCAGTAACCTCATTATTTTTCGAGAAATTACATCACTTTTCCCGAGTTTGAACCCACCTCAGCTGGAGTTGGAAACATGAAGGAATGTTCCCTTTCGGGGAACTCGAGCTGCGTCGAAACGCTGTGAGAACGCCTCTGTTTAAATGCGTCGTGAAGCGCCTGTAGAACCATTCCATCGGAAAAAAGATCGATCGTCGGCGTGATGACGTCATCGACCGGAAGCTATAAAACGTCCGTGAAAACAAACAGGAACTAGCTTCTGAGCCTTCAGCAAGCGATCTGTGTGAACCTGTCTGTCTATTTGGTGTTTTTGTCTGTCTATTATACTAGAAAGCAGAGATTTTCCACCCTTTTTGTTAAATATTCAATATATTAACAGAAAAAAGAGAAAATAAGATAGATAGAATGGCGAGTGTAAGCAGCAATTTCAGAAAGTGTGTTCCTCCCTGCCCACGCTACATCACGGGCGGGGATACACATCTTCTCTGTGTTGCATGCTTGGGAGCGCAGCATGCCCAGGCAGCCCTCGAGGGGGCTGCTTGCGAGCACTGTGAGCGTATGCCACTGAGAACGCTGCGCTCCCGCCGGGCACTCTTCGAGGAGGGTGCCTCGGCTCGTGTTCCCCGCGGCTCTGGTCCCGCTGCCGCCGAGGCGGAGCGGAGGCTGCAGTCGTGGGGATCACAATTGGATGTTGCAGAGGGGTTAGAGACGGGCGCTGCCTTATCTCTGCCCTCACCTGCTCCATCCAGCGGTTCTTCTCGGGGCATGGAAGCACGCATGGCGGTTTCTTCCCCCCCGAGAGAGCCGCCGGTACTTCATCTGTCCAGCTCTGAGGAGGTGGACGTTGAAAGTATCGATACTGAAGATTCGCCACTTCAGTCCCCTGCTAGTGAGGAGCTAGTTGAGGTTTTGACGCGAGCAGTGGCCAGGTTAAACATCGACTGGCCCACTGAAAGATCTGAGGCAGGAAGAAAACGTCATAGTAAGCTAGACGAACGCTTCCTGCCGTCTCGCGCATCAGAACCTCAGCGACGGGGCCTGCCGTTCTTCCACGATTTGCACACCGAGGTGGCAAGATCGTGGAAGAGACCGGCTTCATATCGTGTCTTCAGCCCGCAGACTTCGGTCTACAGCAACATTTGTGGGCTGAGACAGTATGGTTATGGGGCGATGCCAAAGGTTGAAGAGACGCTTGCGAGCCATCTCTCGCCTTCCTCGGCATCGTCCCTGAAGGCCCCGACTTTACCCACCAGACCTCTAAAAACAACGTCGGCGATGGTGGGTAAAGCGTACTCGGCGGCGGGTCAAGCGGCTGCATGCCTGCACACGATGGCTATCGTGCAGGCATACCAGGCTGACCTGCTGAGGGATTTGGACGGTAGTGATGCTGTGGGGGGTGATATTATCGCTGAATTAAGATCGTCAGCCGATCTAGCTCTCCGGGCCACCAAGGAGACGGCCAGATGTGTTGGCCGCTCCATGGCAGCATTGGTGGCTACGGAGAGGCATCTATGGCTAAACCCCACAGACATCAAGGAGAGGGAGAAAGCCTTTCTGCTTGATGCGCCGCTTTCTCCTGGAGGCCTCTTCGGTGACGCAGTTCACACTGTCACCGAGAGGTTCCAGGAGTCGAAAAAGCAAGCTGCGGCGCTCAAGCAGTTCCTCCCTCTCCGGGTCCAGGTCCCTGGGGCTGCTGCTGATACCACCAAGCAGCCCAAGCCGAGTACGAGCTCCTCCTACAGGGCTCAGCAGAAGCAGAGCGTCGCTGCCCGAGCTCCCCCTCAGCGTGGGGACGAGGGGCGGCGCTCTCAGACGAGGCCTTCGAGGGGCAGGGCTGATCTGCGGACAGTCCTGATCGCCAAGAAGGCCTCGTCGAAGCGTTCCTGACGCCAGAAGCGTCAGGACGCTGAGGGTGGTTCCCCCCGTAGGGAAACGGTGCTTACCCCTGCCTACGGTACCCGTTTCCCTACGGCACCCTCGGGGGGCCGCGCTGCCAACCCTGCCGCAATGCCGGGGCGCAGTCGGTCTCCGCGGGCCACCCGAGGGTGGTCCGCACCCCCTTCGGGGGGTCCCCGAGCAGTCAAGTCAGTTGTTCCCTGCCGGTCCGCCGCTTCAGGGCACTGTGCTTGTTGCTCAAAATACACCAGAGGCCAGCCTCGAGAGGCTGGTTCCCTTAGTAGATTTTCTAGACGAGTGGAAACGTCTACCAAATATATCTCGTTGGGTCCTGCAGATAATAGAAAGGGGGTACGCCATTCAATTCGGAAGTCGGCCACCTCCTTTCTCCGGTGTCCTGCCTACAGAGGTGGGCCCGGAGCAGGCTCTGGTAATGGCACAGGAAGTAGAGACACTCCTGCAAAAAGGGGCTATAGAGAGGGTTCCCCCTCCCAGCAGGGAGTCTGGCTTTTACAGCCGTTACTTCATCGTGCCGAAGAAGGATGGGGGCTTACGCCCGATATTAGATCTGCGGCTATTGAATCGCTCGGTGGCCAAGCTCAAATTCAAGATGCTTACACTCAGACAGATTGTAGCGCAGGTCAAATCGGAGGATTGGTTTGTCACCATAGACCTCAAAGATGCGTATTTTCATGTCTCCATCTTTCCACATCACAGGAAGTTCCTGAGGTTTGCCTTCGGGGGAGAGGCATACCAATATCGTGTACTTCCCTTCGGTCTAGCACTGTCACCCCGCACGTTCACCAAGTGTGTGGATGCAGCTCTGGCGCCGCTGCGTCTACAGGGCATCCGCATATTGAACTATATCGACGACTGGCTGATTCTAGCGAATACAGAGCAGATGGCGGTTCAGCATCGAGATGCTGTTCTCGCCCATATGTCGAAGCTGGGGTTGAGGCTGAACGCCAAGAAGAGTGTACTTTCTCCGGCTCAGAGAACCACTTTTCTGGGTGTGAACTGGGACTCGGTAATTATGCGGGCGCAATTATCGCCAACACGCATAGCATCGATCCTGGCAGCCGCCAAAGAACAGAAGCTAGGCCAAGCCGTCACTGTGAAACAGTTTCAGAAACTGTTAGGTCTCATGGCAGCAGCGTCCAACGTGATACCTTTTGGCCTACTGTACATGAGGCCACTGCAGTGGTGGCTCAAGACAAAAGGGTTCTCCCCGAGGGGAAATCCGCTCCGCACGATCAAAGTCACGCGGCGATGCCTACGTGCTCTGGTCATGTGGAAAAACCCGGGGTTTTTATCTCAGGGTCCCGTGTTGGGGGCTCTTGTTCGTCGCGTAACGCTAACGACAGACGCCTCTCTCACGGGCTGGGGGGCGACCATGAGTGGTCGCTCGTCCCAGGGTCTATGGCAGGAGCATCAGCGGCACTGGCACATAAATCGGCTAGAGATGCTCGCAGTGTTTCTGGCATTGAAACAGTTCCTGCCCGACCTCAGGGGCCACCATGTACTAGTCAGAACAGACAACACGTCCGTGGTGGCCTACATAAACCACCAGGGGGGTCTGAAGTCTCGTCCGTTGGACAAATTGGCACATCGGATCCTCCTGTGGGCCCAAGGGAAATTGCTGTCAGTCAGGGCAGTATATATCCCGGGGGCCCTGAATCAGGAAGCAGACAGCCTGTCGAGACAGGGGCCGAGGCCCGGGGAATGGAGACTCCATCCAGAGGTGGTGGAGCTCCTTTGGAAGGTTTATGGGAAGGCAGAGATAGACCTGTTCGCTTCGGCGGAGAATTCTCACTGCCCGCAGTGGTTTTCTCTGACCCATCCGGCCCCGCTGGGGCTGGATGCCATGGTACAGGAGTGGCCGAGGCTACCTCTGTACGCCTTCCCCCCGATTGTCCTGCTTCCAGGAGTTCTGGAGAGGGTACGCCGGGACGGGGCCCAGGTACTTCTAGTGGCTCCGAACTGGCCGACCCGAGTGTGGTTTGCGGACCTGATATCTCTCCTGGAAGGCTCTCCGATGGAGATTCCGACCAGGAGGGATCTACTCTCTCAGGCGGGCGGGAGATTCCTGCACCCACGCCCAGAGATGTGGAAACTGTGGGCCTGGCCTCTGAGGGGGCCAGGCTCATAGAGGAGGGTCTCTCGGCCGAGGTCGTAGAGACCATCCTACACTCCAGAGCTCCGTCCACAAGGAAGCTGTACG
Source organism: Pseudorasbora parva (assembly GCF_024679245.1). Taxonomy (NCBI): domain Eukaryota; kingdom Metazoa; phylum Chordata; class Actinopteri; order Cypriniformes; family Gobionidae; genus Pseudorasbora; species Pseudorasbora parva. Next base: position 7,761,366 of record NC_090196.1, on the reverse strand, counting down.
CTTTGAAATGGAGACTTTTCTCAGCATGGTGCAGAGAACGCCAGTGGGATCCAGTTAACTGCCCGGTTGGTACAGTGCTGGAGTTCCTGCAGGAGAGGTTCTCTGCAGGGTTGACCCCCTCCACACTTAAGGTGTACGTGGCGGCCTTGGGTGCTGTCCACGTCCCTTGCAGTGGAGTGTCTTTGGGAAGACACCCTCTAATTACACGCTTCCTTCGTGGCACATTAAGGTTGAGGCCAGTTATGCACTCGAGGGTCCCGGCATGGGACTTGGCCATTGTTTTGAGGGGCTTGTCCGGACCTCCGTTCGAACCTCTGGAGGAGGTTTCGGATAAGTTCCTCACTCTAAAAACCATCTTCCTTTTGGCCATTTCGTCTCTTAAAAGGATAGGAGATATTCAGTCTCTGTCGGTAGAGCCCTCATGTCTAGAGTTTGCGCCAGGGATGGTGAAAGCATTTCTGCATCCCAGGCCGGGTTATGTCCCCAAGGTTCCTACGAGCCCACGGGGCCCCATCACTCTGCAAGCCTTCTGTCCTCCTCCATTTATGACGTCAGACCAGGAAAGATTAAATCTGCTGTGTCCTGTGAGGGCACTGGATACCTATGTCCACAGAGCTGCCCTGTGGAGAAAATCTGAACAATTGTTTGTTTGCTTTGGACCCCCTAAGAAGGGGGCCCCAGTATCCAAGCAGAGGATGAGCAAGTGGGTGGTCGAGGCCATTTCACTTGCTTATGAAGCTACCGGGCAGCCGTCTCCACTGGCTGTCCGGGCGCACTCAACCAGGGGTATGGCTGCTTCTAAAGCACTTTTGTCGGGGGCTTCCCTCCATGATATCTGTAACGCGGCCGGTTGGTCGTCTCCTTCTACTTTCGTCAGGTTCTACGAACTAGACCTGGCATCTACTGTAGGGGCACAGGTACTCTCGTAACCGTGTGCGCTTCGGCTTCACACATACGAGACACTTGGTCCTATGGCGATGTGGGTATAAGCGTTCTCACAGCGTTTCGACGCAGCTCGAGTTCCCCGAAAGGGAACGTCTCGGTTACGTATGTAACCCTAGTTCCCTGAGGGAACGAGACGCTGCGTCGCTTTGCCATACTCCCGGCGTGTCCGTGATCACTTACTTCAGGCTTTATCAGAAGTTAGTTCCTGTTTGTTTTCACGGACGTTTTATAGCTTCCGGTCGATGACGTCATCACGCCGACGATCGATCTTTTTTCCGATGGAATGGTTCTACAGGCGCTTCACGACGCATTTAAACAGAGGCGTTCTCACAGCGTTTCGACGCAGCGTCTCGTTCCCTCAGGGAACTAGGGTTACATACGTAACCGAGACGTTTTCTCTCCCTCTCCAGAGGGTAGCGAAAGGGGAAATGAGATGGAAATGGCTCGAGTGTTTGCCACAGTGTAAACACCAGATCACAGGGGCCTGACCCAAGCTTATCAGGAGCAAAGACTGAAAAAGTACTCTCTTTTTGACTGTCTTGATGGAATGCGGGTCACTTCCCAGCATCCTTTTTGGCCGTTCTCCATTGTTCACGCATATTTCTGTTGTAAACGTGACAGCCGGCATTCTAGCTCTTCCCAGGGAAAGTAAACAGTCGTGTTTGGCTGTACTAAAGCATTCAAATATGTTGTAAAGACCCTGCTTTGTTAGTCTAAGTAGACGTTATTTGGCCCTGTTAACAAGAGGACGTGTGCGAACAGTGTTTGTAAACACTCCCAGGTGCGCGAGATGCAAGAATTTGCGGTATGCTTTTCAGACGCTCTTACATCAACAGAAGACCTCTTGAAAACATCCCCTGAGAAGACTGTTTGTGATTTGTTACCTCATTCACTTTGTAGTGATCAAACAGGAGGATTGTGGATAGCTCTCTCACAGAGGCCCTTGTGTTTTGATCCATAGCGTGGCTCTGATGCTCTGACTCCGTGTTGACATGTAGCATATCGTCGGAATCTTCTGAACTAATAAAGACGGACGCTGACATGCCATTCAGTTCGGCTACCCTGCCATAATACATGCAGCAGTCAGCATGTTATTGAGTGCAGATGTTCGGCCGTAATGAATCCAGCGTCGGTTTCCTCTCACAAAGAGCTACAATGTGCCCTCCGCAGTCGGATAAAATGACTAAATTGTGCTCTCCGAACTAGTAAAAGGTTTGGGGAAATAATGCAGGTGCGGTTTTGCTTGTATCTGGAGAAGCGCCACCTGTGAGGTTACAGTAGCCGCCTGTGCCATTTGCTCATCTATAATATAGATAAACTACGGTGTATATATAAGGTTTATAGCTATAAAGCCTTGCAATATAGGGTTGGAAATAGTGCTAGATATTGACTTTTTAAATTAAAGTTACAGTTCAACCAGAACAAGTGATTTATTCATCATTTACTCATGTTCATTTAAAAGCTGTGTGGCTTTCTTTCTTGTGTTGAACACCGAAGGAGAAGCATGCAATTCTTACTCAAACCGGGACCACTGTATAATAATTATATGATTAATAAGTTATCATAGCACACTATATTGCCAAAAGATGTTCTAATCACTTCCATGGACAAAGGTGTATACAATCAAGCACTTAGGTAGCCTGACAAGCCATACCCACATCAAGATGTTTGGTCTGGAAACTCACCATTGACAGGGCTCAATCGTCTTTCAAACTCCCTCTGCACGGCGTGCACGCAATTGGATAGCGCTACAACCAACCAGAGCTAGTTGAAAGATTAAAATTTCGCCGCATCCGGTCGGCAAAACTCATAACATTTTCCCTTCTTAAGAATGACTTCTGTGCCGTTCTTTGTTCTTTTCTCAGAGAAAAGCTTAACTCCAAGTCTTCCAGATTCGTGGTCAAAACTGATTCGAAAGACCGCTGTTCAACAGTTTCTGTGTTTACTAGAAGCACACAAACGCAACTCGGCCGTCATTATGTTAAGCACCGCCCACCGACTCGTGATTGGCCCGACAAGAGTTTTTGCATTTACAGCTTAGAACTGTATTGAGAGTTGCTAGACGACACTCGCGGGCAGATTAGATTTGCTGCCGCTAGGGTGCGTCTAGATTTCTAAGATAGCACTTAGGCATGAAGACGCTTTTACAAATATTTGTGAAAGAATGGATTATGGGGATTATGGTGCTGGGTTGTTTTTCAGAGTTTGGGCTTGGTCCCTTATTGCTTCATTATACCAAGCCATATTGGACATGTCCATTTCATGCTTCCAACTTTGTGGGAACAGTTTGGCCCCTTCCTGTTCCAACATGACTGCGCACCAGTGCACAAAGCAATTTAAAGACATGGATGAGTGAGTTTGGTGTGAAGGAACTTGACTGGCCTGCACAGAGTCCTGACCTCAACCCGATAGATCACCTTTGGGATGAATTAGAGCAGAGACTGAGAGCCAGGCCTTTTCGTCCAACATCATTGCCTGGCCTCACAAATGCTCTTCTAGAAGAATGGTCAAAAATTTCCATAAACACACTCCTAAACCTTGTGGAAAGCCTTCCCAGAAGAGTTGAAGCTGTTATAGCTGCAAAGGGTGGGCCAACTCCATAAACCCTACGGATACCCATAAGCCCATAGCAACTGGATGTCAGTAAAGTTGATGTGCATGTAATTCAATTTAATTAATTTAGTTATGCCAGGATTTACCTTTTGTGTAAAGAAAGAAAGCCATACGGGTTTGAAATAACATAACATTTTTTGACTAAACTATTTTCCCAGTTATTTCCAGGCCTTGCTGATTACAGTTAAATAAATACCTGAAAATGCTTATGTAGAAAAAGTGGGTAAATAATGTCACTAGATGGACGTTTTCAATAAAACGTTTCTTTAATCGATTGAGCAAAAGTGCATTTCAAATAAAACTAAATTAAGTCAAATAAAAGGTCTTGGTCGTTTTGCTAAGTTGTGTAATAGAAATCCTCTCTTCTTTAAACATAAACCAGCACTTTCATTTCCTCTTTAGAGGCTTAATTTAGTCTAGCCTAAATCAAAATATGGTAAAGTTCAGCGTGGGCACTTTTTGGAAAGTCAAATGTTGTTTACGAAGCTCTGAAATGCGTCAGGAATGATTTGCTTTGATGCAACATGCCACTCCTTGTACACTTTTAAAAAGAGTGCTCAATGCATTTATGATTATGAGCATTTAAGTAATCTTAAATATACTTTTTAAAATGTTATGCCATTTCTATTGATACTTTTGTAATTACACGTTTCTAATGATGAATTAGCAATTTAGTATATTTTAAATATTAACTTTAGTTTAAATACAATATAGGATACTAACGTTAAAATTAAAAAGAATATGTTCGACAAGACTCTAAAAGCTCTTACTTTAAAAGCATTTTAAATGCATTTTAAAGTAAAACTTTTGACAATATTATAATAGTTCACTTTTTAAAAATGTTTTAAGTACACTTAAGTGTTGTCTTATATTTTTAATAATATTACATTATCTACAAGTACAGTACATGTAAAAAAACTTTTTTTAAGATTTGAAGCAAACTACAAGTGCACATTCAATACAATTAAGCATCATTTTTTACAAGGGTCATTTGAGTTGACCCTTGTTTCAAAATTAGAAATCCAACCCATAAATCAAAGAGAAAAACTTGGGAAAAGGAAAAGGACTTAATCTGGCTGATGTCTTATCATTTTAGGCAAACTTTGGGTTAGACTTTAGTGTGGCAGTCTTATCAAATGCTCATCCTGTCTCACATTGACCTGTCTGTCAATGTTGATGGAACGTGAATATTTAAGGTATGGTGTGACAGCCCAGCAGAGGAAGATATATGTCAAATGTCAGCACGGTTCTGCTCTGTTTTTCCTCACACTTTCCTGTTCGTTCCTGTTCTGCGAGAACACTTCTCACTTGCTTTGAAATTGACAAGTTCACTTGAGGAATACTTTTTTCTTCATTACTCAATTCTTAGCCTCTAGAAATCTATTTAGTTGAAATATTAAAGAAAGCACTATACCAACTATAAAGTCACCTTTATTTATATAGCGCTTTATATAGTACAGATTGTTATAAAAGGAGCATTGCAGTGATAACAGGTTATGACAGGTTGTTCAGCTGTAGTCAGTTCAGTGTTGTTTCAGTTCTGTTATAAATATCATCAATTATTAGTTAATTTCATCTAGTTCTGAAAAAAAAGAAAAAAAAAAGAAATAAAATTATCATCATCCAGCTCAGCAAATCAATAATATTGTTCAAAATTAAGTGTTCACATTTAAGCTTGCCAGAGGAAACCCAAACTGACAGAATGGAGAGATTAAAATAGGAAAATTATCTACTGCCTGCAGTTGATGTTGATATTCTAGGTATTATCAGCTGGCCATAATTTTAAGATCACAATAGACTCGAAAGCATTAAGTACTGAGGAGCTAAACCATTTAGTGCTTTTGTAAGTTATTAGCAAAATTGTAAAATGTATGCAATGTTTAATAGGGAACAGAGGTGGGTAGAGTAGCCAAAATCTGTACTCAAGTAAAAGTAAAAGTACTTACGGAAATATTTACTCAAGTAAAAGTAACAATCGGAATAGTTACTTGAGTAAGAGTAAAAAAGTATTTAATGAAAAAACTACTCAAGTACTTAGTTACTAGTTACTTTCGATCTGATTGATAAGAAGTGAAAACCCTGAATTGTAGACTAGAGCTTTTACAGACCTCCATATATATATATATATATATATATATATATATATATATATATATATATATATATATATATATATATATATATATATATATATATATATATATGTGTGTGTAATGTGTGTGTGTGTGTGTGTGTGTGTGTGTGTGTGTGTGTGTGTGTGTGTGTGTGTGTGTGTGTGTGTGTGTGTGTGTGTGTGTGTGTGTAATGGTTAAACTGGTGTGCTGGGCTAACCAGAGCTCTTTTTAAAGCATACTTTGTTCTTATGTTTTTATAAGTATATACATTTTTTAGGTAGGAATAAAATACAATCCCGTTTTTATTTGTATGTATACACTTCAGACTGTTGTCTGTCTGGATTTGTGTATAAATGCAAGTCGAATTAGGCTATCTATTTGTTTCGTTTTTAGCCTGGTCATAGGAAAAACGTAGCTGTGGCAATGGTTTTGCAAACCAAAAAATATGTACCAATACGTACATATCGCGACAGTTTCAAAGTGAAATGTCCACTGGGTGGCGCTAAAAGCTTAGTTTTCCCCCCTGAACAGATGTGCGTGAATCTGGCATTTGTTACGTTGGGTTTTTAACGTACACCCACACTGAACCCTAAACCTACCCAATATTTTTAACAAAAGCAAATGTGACAAATAAAATTGTATCCATGTAATTTTAGCTTGTGTTTTGAACTCTTTAGAATGAATGAATGAATGAGGCATTTATATAGCGCTTTCAAATGTACTACTGTACACCCAAAGTGCTTCACACTCATGTCAGGGGTCTCTCCTCAACCACCACCAGTATCAACCACTTTTATCATGACTCGTTCTTCACGGGGTTCGTTCCCAAGTTTGTCACATTGCAAATACAAATCTGTATCAGCTGAGCTATCGAGCAAGCTTAATAGGTAAGAAAAGACGAACATCCAAAATGTATTCGTTTACAAATCATGGACTATGGTTAAACAAAACGAAAACGAAAATGCTGTTTTTCTGCCTATAGTGTTCATTATTGTTGGAAACACTCGGACAGTGTGTGAAATAGTATTACAAAAAGGGAAAAGTTACCAAATTGCCCAAAGTTACCAAATTACCATTAATAGTTTTCAAATATAAGCAACTTTGTTACACTTACCGCTACATGTTTTTTCAGGTTGGAGCTGCAATACTTGTATGCTGAGATGTCAATTCGTTTTGGTGCACACAGTATAGCATTATGAAACTATTCTTATTGACATCTAGGAGTGAAAACATGAACTAGAGGGTACGGGTGATCTGCCTCCCATAGCTCACACACCTTCTTGATCTTCCTCTGCTTTGGCCAATGGCCATCATCTGACTAAACTAAAATTATATGCGGATGATGCGCGTACACCTCTCGCGAAGCAGCCTCTCCAACGTTTCGCGAGACTTGCGAACAAGTCATATTAACTTGTTTTAAAATATATAATTAATTATTACCATTGACAGTAGCGGAGGAACGCCACCGATTGTAACAAAGTAAAAGTACAGTTTTTTCACAAGAAATGTACTTGAGTAAAAGTACCTATTTTTAAATATACTTTAAAAGTACAAGTTACCCAAAAAATGTACTCAAGTAAATGTAACGAAGTAAATGTAATTCGTTACTACCCACCTCTGATAGGGAGCCAATGCAGTGTTGACAGAGCACGGCTACGTATGGTAACCTTCATTCCCTGAAGGAGGGAATGGAGATGTACGTCGGACTAGACAGACGAATTGGGATCACTTCTGGGAGCCCCTATCAGCTTCGAGATATAGAAAACGGGCCACTGTTTGTCGAACGTGACAGACTGAAAGGGAACTTGAGCTGCTGCGTTTCGGACCAGCTGGAGTTTGTTTTTTTAAACGTGCTGGGCAACCACCCAGTAGAGCCCAGTTTTTCCATCTTAAAAATAAATCTAAATGACGACATTTGCTCTCAATAACAAACGCATAAAATTATGTAGAGCAAATGTCGTAATTTAGATTTATTTTTAAGATGGAAAAATACAGATGCTAGAAAGGTAGCTTTCAAATGTAAGTTTGGTATCAAAGAGCACACCCCAGTTCTGAAATGATTATGAAGACTTGACAGAGCAGCCTTCCAATGTTAGACAGTAGGTTACTACATGCAGAGGTTTTTGGTCCGATAATTAGAATCCATTAGCCTAGAAATCTAGACACACCCTAGCGGCAGCAAATTTAATCTGCCCGCAAGTGTCGTCTAGGAACTCTCAATACCCTTCTGAGCTGTATTCCTCTCAATCTGGACAGGCCAATCACATCGTGTATAGAGTCGGCGGGCGGGGCCATAATGACGACAGCCGAGTTGCGTTTGCATGCTTTTTAGTAAACACAGAAACTGGCGAACGGCGGCGGTCTTTCGAATCAGCTTTGACTGCGATTCTGGAAGACTTGGAGTTAAGCTTTTCTCTGAGAAAAGAACAAAGAACGGCACTGAAGTCATTCTTAAAAAGGGAAGATGTGTTCGGAGTTTTGCTGACCGGATACGATGAATGTTTAATCTATCAACAAGCTCTGTTTCACCTTCGTTGCTCTGGTTGGTGTAGCGCTATCCTATCGCGTGCAGAAGGAGTTTGAAAGACAACCGTTTATCCCGCCCCTCGGATTGAGCTGTCAATGGTGAGTTTCCAGACCAAACATCTTGATGTGGATCTGGCTTGTCAGGCTAAGAATCCATGTTATTTCAGAATAAAGTAGTAGGAAATTAGTAGTCATCCATTTTATATAAAATATGCAGTCTGTTAATTTTGTGAATTGGAAAGTTTCATTACTGAGCCTTGTGGTACTCCTTACTGAACTTGATTGATTTTAAACCTCTTCATCCTAGAAGCATCTGTTTCAGTAGCTTAGTCGTTATGAGGTCTAACATGCATGTTGTTGATTTTGATGATTTAAAAAGTTCTTTCTCTCATATAGTAAAGTATTAATTGAATTGTTCCTTGGGGGGTCTACAGCATGACGTCTGATGTGAGATGGTTGTATTGTTAATATTTTCTCTCTGATAGTATAAATCTTGCTATTAAATAAATTAAATAATTAAAATCATTGCTGTGCTGTTTGGAAACATCTGGAGTTTCTTTCACGTTATAATTTAGTCACTGTCACCTAAATACCAAATAAAGACCTAGGGTTGTGTTTGTTCTCTTCTAAGAGAGTCGAAAGTAGGCAGATCTAGCAGTTTTTTACAGTTCCGGCACCAGGACAAACAACTTGGGGTAGGATTTATAATTCACAGGCTGGCTTTCGGTTGAAATCGTGTGAAAAAAGGTAATCATGAGATCATGCTTGAGACCAAATGCGAAATGCTTCTAGTTTTTTCCCCAGCTGTGATCCATTATCAGGGCTGCTGTCTTGAAGGCTCTTGAGTGTGGTTATTATACACCGGCGTCTGACTATTTTCCTTCACTTTTCAGTACAAAGGAGCAACCGTGTCTAAAGTGCTGGAAAAGAGAGAGTCAATAGTTTCTGTTGCAACATCTAATTCTACTTAGCTACCTGCTATGCCGAGGAATAGAAACTGATCAGGTAGATTATTTATAAATCAATCTTAAGTTTTAGAAGTGATAGTTCTACCATATTTGTAAAATGGGTTTTGCAGCCTTGGCTAAATGCAGTATACGGCCAGCAGCCATATCACCCTGTAGCCCAAGACTGGTTTCCCACTGAAGCTAAGCAGGGCTGAGCCTGGTCAGTACCTGGATGGGAAGCCGACTGGGAAAACTAGGTAGCTGCTGGTAGAGGTGTTAGTGAGGCCAGCAGGGGGCGCTCACCCTGTGGTCTGTGTGGGTCCTAACACCCCAGTACAGTGATGGAGACACTATACTGTCAAAGAGCACCGTCCTTCGGATGAGACATTAAACCGAGGTCCCGACTCTCTGTGGTCGTTAAAAATCCCAGGATGTCCTTCGATAAAGAGTAGGGGTTTAACCGGCATCCTGGCCAAATTTGCCCATTGGCCTCTGTCCATCATGGCCTCCTAATAATCCCTATAGCCTGATTGGCTTCATCACTTGGTCTCCTCTCCACCAATCAGCTGGTGTGTGGTGAGCGTTCTGGCGCAAAATGGCTGCCGTCGCATCATCCAGGTGGTGCTGCACATTGGTGGTGGCTGAGGAGATTCCCCCCTTCTATGTAAAGCGCTTTGAGTGCCTAGAAAAGCGCTATATAAATGTAATTAATTATTATTATTATTATTATTATTATTATTATTATTATTATTATTATTATTATTATTATTATTATTATACATAACACAAGACTATAGATCTAAAGTATGATTTCAGCAATGATTGTGTCCTGACATGTATTGCCTAACAGCAATAAATGCCAATGCCAATGCGTCTTTTTCATTATCTATACATGTATATTAAAATCACTAACAATTAGTACTTTGTCTGCAGCCAGTATTAATTACATTTTTACTGGTGGTCTGGCCAAAAAATAAAAATAAAACATAAAAATACACTGAAAAATTTTGACAAGTAAACAATGCAGTCTGTTAGGTCACACATATGCATCCACACCACAACAGATATATTATCTTGCAATTCAACATGGAAGAATACTATTGGAATGTCTTATCCAAGCCACTGTAGATGCCTGCAGTGATGCCCTCACTTGCTGGATCCATAGCAGCCAAGCAGGGTCATCTGAGTATGTTGCTGGCGATCACACACCTTCCACCTCCATGCTGAATTGAACTTGGGTTAAGGAATGAGGAATAGGGTGGGAGGAATTCCATCAGCATCCTGTAGTGGGTCACAAATCATTCCCTGATGGTATTTGAGCGATGGAAACTCGCATTATCCCAAATTACATGGGGGGTAACAATACACTCGTGCCACGATTCAATATATATGTAATACAGGCAGCATTCTCTCCCGGTGCTCATAGTGTCCTTCCTCTCCCGCTATTAATGCCCTATACATATAAGAATAAACCATCTGAAATGCTTGAAAGAATTACTAAAACTAAATGGGATCTGGTGATTTAAATGATGTTTGCACTTTCACTAAGGAGTGCCGCTTTAAATGATGTTTGCTTTTGAAGCGTGCTATTCCGGCAGCACATGCGCTTAGATGATCAATGCAATCCGTCACAGCTCTAATCGCAAGAAAGCTCGTCAGAATGACCCTCATAAAACTGTAAATGTTTAGCTCATCCAATATTTTAATTCGGCATGTACTCACTCTCAGGTTGTTTCCGCGCGTCACACAATCATTTGAACGTCCGTGTTTACTACAGTATGCGAGTCGTTGTAAGTCTGTTCATTGTAAGCCATCGTTCGTGTCTCTTCAGAAGTCTTGGATTTGGATTAGACACTCGCTTAGTTATTTTTACAATGCCTTAATACAATTTTTTTTGTGTGGATATTTTAAGTTTGAGTGGAATAATGGACTTTAAATGGAGAGACAGAAATCCCTCAGGCTTCATAAAAGAATATCTTAATTTGTGTCTTGAAGATAAACGATAATGGTGAGTATGATGACAGAGAAACATTTGTGGTACATTTGTAAATTTATGTTTGCGTGAATTGTACCTCATAAATAGGCCTACTACAGCAAATTGAGCTTTGGATAAAACAGCCCTATATCATTTCCAGCAACGATACATATCGGCTCATTTTTATATCGCGATATATCGTTACACCCCTACGAATTACTGCATATTTTGGTAAATAATCTCAAAACAGACCCCTCTCATCATCAAGGATGAGAGCCCTGTAGAGGGTTGCTGTGTGTTGTATGGTCCTGTGATGGGAATTCGAATTAGCACATATTACTCTGTCATCATTCCTTTCAAATGGTACTCGGCACAGCTGTTTCATGCTCGTGTGGTGTGGTGTCTTTCAGCACCCTGTCCATAGTTGAGAGGAAAACAGATTAAGGGAATTTGGCCTTTGTGTTTCCTCATATTTATACTCCCCTGAGACAAGAAGTCATAGTTAGAAAATGTTCCTTGTGTGCTAAATGTAAGTATTAATGTTAATATATATCAGAGATATTTTACTCATAAAATATCTGTGGCCAACGTGCTTTGGAGAAAAACATTTATTTCATACTGTGATCCCCCCCCCCCTTCAATTCTTTTACTTTATGATTTAAAAAAAAGAGAAATATCAAAAGGATAAACAATGCAGACAATTGTGCATAATCAATTGCACGAATTTACCAAAGCATTAGCAATTTGCTCAACAGAATGACATTTTTTCCAAACTGACTGAAAATGACTACAGTATTATTTAGATCTTTTAAATTGAAAAATGGAGATATTGAAAGTCAGTTCTTTAAAAAACTGATATAATGTTACAATGAGAGAAAGATGATAAACATAACTGTTCAATATATGTTAAACAGCCAAATGGCCGTAGGAATAAAAGATCTCCTTAACCTCTCTGTTCTGCACCACATTGCTCCTCTGGTTACTCAATGCTATAAAGATGATGATTGGCATTGTCTAGTATCGTTTGCAATTTTCTCCTTACACATCTCTGCAGAACCACTCTCTCATGATCTAGACCGTTGCCAAGCACCTTTCAATTCTATGAACACCAACAGCGTCAGGTTTTTCCACGGCTCCAAAAGACCTGATCTGCAGAGTGTGAAGGATTTTGGGATTTCCGCGTGACATTATTTCCATAGAAATAGTCAAACTCCTGAAGGACAGCTCTGGTGTATCCTTCAGTAGTCAAACGAATGTGCGCTGTCCGTGGTTCTGAACACGTCTCCACAAAATTCCCGCCTGGGCAGACTGGCTCCCGCATTTGCACAGTGTGTCTTTAAGTACCGGCATGCCAGTGTTTTCATTCACATTCAGCGGTCTGAGGCAAGACCTACCATCGGTTTCACACTTTTTTGGCATGCAAAATACAGTCTACGCCTCTGAATTTCCAGTGTCTGGGCCAGTTTTATTAGATAATTCATTGTAAAAGGAGCGGATGGCAAAAATGCTCTCGTTCACCCCTGGATTGCCCCAGAGAGACTAACATCCTGTTGACGTATGATAGGTTGGGCTGAGAGGCAAAGGGATCAAATGCTTTGCATAATGCTCTACATAAAGAGATCTCCTGAGTGGATTACAGCACAGGAAGTGAACGCCACTTCTGATGACTCTTTGAAAATCAAATCAAATGCCCTTGATATTTTATCATAAAGAACATCGTGCACAAACAGTCATTGTATCTGCTCAGTGAAAACTGGGTGTTACTGTCCAGTTTACGTCAAAGAATAACTGTCATTTGTACATCCCTTTATGCCATTTTGTCCCCCAGCTGAAATCAAACTGGGTCTTAATTGTTTTAGTGGCACATGTTTCTATTTTAATTTAATTTATATATATATATATATATATATATATATATATATATATATTTACTCACCTTCATGTTGTTTAAACCTGTATGTTGTTTTTTCCCCCAATGAAACACACAAATGTTCTTTTACCCAATAGCAGTCCACGTATTGCAGGCTACATAAACAGCAACAACAAAAAAGTACTTCGTATTGCTAATAGATGATATTCCAAGTCTTCTGATACCATGCGATGAAATATTAGTGGTTATTTGTTGAAAATCGTCACTTTGGCTATGCTCTTGTAAAATAAGCTATGTTAAAAGCTAACTTATTTTTAATAGCTTACTAATTTATTATACAGACAAAAACTAATGTGCTTAAAAACAATGACAAATTTCACATTTAGAAGATAGGTATAAGCATTCAAACCTTACAGTCTCTCCCTTCCGCCAATATGGATTCATGATTTTGATGACATCACTCTTCACTTCAGCTTCTCATCAGATTTTATGTCCAATCAAATGCTCTCTAGAGTCTGAAGCCCCTCCCCCAACATTATAAATAGATGCTGAAGCTGCGCTAAAATCGGTCACTTGTTCACACATTTACTCTACTACTTGGTGAAAGGCGCAAGGAACGATACAGACAGTGCAAATATGCTTTCCATTGGGACGAATGAAGTCCAGTTTTCATGTTCGTAAAAAAAAAAAAAAAAAAGTGAAATGGAATAACCCACCAAAGTTTTTTTAACTATCAGTTTGAATTCTTTTTGAAGTGAGATGGCGGATGTAAAGATATATATGCATGTATATACATATATACTGATGAGCCAAAACCTTGTTGATCATCCCCTAATAAAGCCACATATTAAGGTCTGGGTAGATTAGATGGTAAGCAAACAATCAGTTCTCTTAAACAACGTGTTTATTCAAGGAGAAATAGGGAGGAATAAGGATCTGAGCGCCTTTGACAAGAGCTAAATTGTTATGGGAAGGCAACTGGGTCCGAGTATCTCTGAAACAGCAAGGCTTGTGGGTCGATCCCAGTCAGCTGTGTGAGAATATACAGCGTCCGAGGAGAGACAAACCGGCGTCAGGATGTTGGGCGCCTAAGGCTCATTGATGCACGAGGGCAACTAAGGTCATCCCGTCTGGTCCGAGCCAACAGAAGGTCTGCTGGGGCACAAGTCACACAGAAGAGTCAGAGTGCCTATGAGGATCTGTCCACTATCGAAAGCGCCCACAATGGGCATGCGAGCATCAGAGCTGGATCTTGGAGCAGTGGAAGAAGGTCACCTGGTCCGATGAGTCCCGTTTTATTTTGCATAACATGGACCGCCGTGTAAGTGGCACCGTTTCCCGGGTGAAGTGATGTTGCAGGATACACTGTGGGACAAGGTAGCCGGAGGCAGTGTGATGCTCTGGTCAATGTTCTGCTGGAAAACCCTAGGTCCTGCCGTTCATGTGGACCTAAATTTGACACGTGCCACCTACCTAGACATTGTTGCAGACCATTTATGCCCCTTCATGACAGTGGAAGTGGTTTCAGCAGGATAAAGCACCCTGACACACTGCACACATCGTTCAGGAAAGGTTTGAACATGATGAAGAGTTCAAGGTGTTGCCCTGGCCTTCAAATTCCCCAGAACTCAATCCAATCGAGCATCTGTGGGATATGCTGGACACACAGGTTCGATCCACATGGCTCCACCTCACAACTTACAGGACTTAAGACTTAAAGGATCTGCTGCTAACATCTTGTTGCAAGATACCACGGCACACCTTCATGGGTCTAATGGAGTCCATGCCTCCATGCAAGAGAGTATATATTATGTAATTGAATTCCTTGTGAACATTACATTTTTCAAGGCAGCTCTTTTTTCACTGAAGTCATTCATCTGTTAGATGTCACTGAATGACATGACTCCTTCTATTTCATCTATTTCCACTGAAACTGAGAACGATTTGTAAACATTGGCATTGACTCTTCAAACGGCTGTGGTCACTGGCGATATAAAAGGAATTAATGGAGACTGACATTTGGTCAGTCGATGTTTTAGCCGAATGGATCTGTAACATTTTAACTCAGTAGAGATAACTTTAAGAGAAAGAGCACAGATAAGGGCTCAACTCAAACACTGCAGGGGAGCATTGACACCAACGTGACGTTATGAAACACTCTTTCTAGTTTGAAGCAGTAGACAGCGTGCCGTCATCCATGTTCTCCGTGCTTAACCACACATTTACCTGATGGATCCCTTGTTCTTTTTACTATGCATATCATCCACACTCTATAAACAATACACAATACTTTACAAAGAAAACGTCTGAAATATCTTTCATTGCTAATAAATAAATAAATGAGTTTAAAATCTAAATTTGTTTAGCAGAAACAAATCATGAAAATTTGATATAATTAATTCATAAATCTGCCCTTTTCAGAGGCAGAACTTATTTATAGGATTTTTGATTATACAGGGTTCATTCAGAAATGCAAACCTCCAATATCTTCTGATTATCAACTTCCAGTTAAAGTAACAAAAATCGTCCTTGACTGTGATTGGTCCAACACCACACAGCAATTCATAAACTCAGTGAACCAAGCTGAATGGTGAACAGGAGCGTATTTCACAAAAGTCAACGAGTTCAAATCTTAAAAGGCCTGCTGCACGAGACATTTACAGATTTATGCTTCTTCTGCCCTGATGCTGATGTTCAAGATATTCATGTGCAGCAAGGTTTGGTTTTACTGTAAATGTTAATACATGTTCTCCCCAAGCAAGTATTAAAATTTAACCGTAATTGCTCTGAAATTATTTTTAGCATTGAACACAGGGAAAATAGCATCATTTATTTAGGGAATGGACAGAAATAATTCACAAAATATTTGAATTATCTTGCTGAGAAAAGAAGAATAAATCATATGTATGTATGTATGACAAGAATAAACATAGAAAGGAGCAGAAAGAATAAAAAAATTAAACATCTATAATAAAAAAAATATTATAATACAAAAAAACATTAACAAAAAAACATTTAAAATGCATTTTCAAAATCAGGTCAATGAAAAAGATTAAGGTGTGTAGCAACTCATAATGAAAAAAAAAATCACATAATGCAATACATATTGCATTATTATTTTAATAAAATGTTTTACAGTTTTTCTCAATTGATAAAACACTATTTCTGAAACCTTGCTCCATTTTCTGAAACCATTAAACACAAAACCTCCTCTTCAAGCACTATTCACAAAACCTCTGACTTCTCGTGCAAAATGAAACTTTCGCCTCAAAACAGTTTTACCTGTGTTCAAAATCAAACACTGTTCTCAAATCATAAACAAAGTTATCAAAAGGATAAACACTATCAAGCAATCAGTAAACAATACAGCAAAAAATAGAAAACACATTGTTCAAAACAGTTCTCAGGCAGAAGTAAAATTTTAATCTGAAAACAAATTTCATATTTTTCTGTCATTGTCTTGTGATCATAGTAGCTAAAAATTGATCAGAAATTATTACTACTCTGCTTTGCTTTGCAATTTTTTGTTCTTCCTCTTGCTTGTAGCCCTATTTTTACCAACTCATTCTAATGAAATGCATATACATCACAAATTGTATTTATTGTGCGATTTATACGGCACAATTATTTTTTATGTGCATATGATTTGCATTGTCACCCCATTGGGTAGGTTGAGTTGTTTGTAGTACGTGCACATAACACAATATAAAGTACATATCATATGCACACGAAAACTGCATGCGTAACATATGCACATAAAAACTAATTTTGGCATATAAATCGCACGATAAATACAATTTGTGCTATAGATATGCATTTTCATTAGATTAGGCTGATTTTTACAGTACTATACTCTGCATCTCACAAACTCGTTCTTTGTTGATATGAACCTGCAACCAGTCAAAATCTATTGAGCAGTCAGTAGCCTACTGTAAACAAATGGAAAGCAACATGTTCAGGGCAATAAGATTTGTTCATTGTACAGTATACAGCCTACAATGCACTGTACTTTTATTGGTTGTGTCTCATCATTTGAAACAGGTTAAATCAGTTTTGAGTGGTTGTGTTCATTAAATGGCATTGTGTTCTCCATTTGTATTTGATTGTTGCCACTTGTGTTAACCCGTATGAATGGCATGTGCATTAGAGAGCAGTATGTGTCTTGACAATGAGAATGTGTTTAGAGTTTTGCTGAAAAGTCTAAGTGAGATCTGCAAATTGTGTTTTATGATATGAAATGGTTTAAGGTATTGAAAACAGACTGCACAATTAGCTAAATGAGTTCAGGCAACTGAGAAATTTGTTCAGCTGATGGGTTTTAGTGTTTTAGCAATTTAGAAAAACTGTAAATGTAATCATTTTCTGAAAATGTAATACAATCTTATCATGTAATAAAAATGTGTACATTAATAGAACTGTATTACATTTTTACATATTTTTACATATATGTGCACATATATACATTTTACATTTTATACATATTTATAAAACATAAAAATGTATTTAATTGAATTATTTTAATTTACTAAAACACCAACTCATAATGAAATAGCTATGCATAATGTAATAAGTACATCATTATTATTATAAAATGTTGTAATCATTTTCTCAATGTAATTCAATCTTATTTTTTATATGAGAAAATGATTACATTATAAATTCACCAAAAACATGTAATATTTTCATTATTGTAATAGTTTTTAAAACATAAAA
Organism: Pseudorasbora parva; assembly: GCF_024679245.1. Taxonomy (NCBI): domain Eukaryota; kingdom Metazoa; phylum Chordata; class Actinopteri; order Cypriniformes; family Gobionidae; genus Pseudorasbora; species Pseudorasbora parva. The sequence goes on along the minus strand of NC_090196.1, from coordinate 7,743,663 downwards.
AATATTAGTATTCCCTTACAGTACATTTTTAAAAATCTAAATATAGTTTTAAACTACCTGTGAAATGCAACAGATTTAAATATCCATGCTTTTATGATTATTATTATTATTATTATTATTATTATTATTATTATTATTATTATTATTATTATTAGTAGTAGTAGTAGTAGTAGTAGTAGTAGTAGTAGTAGTAGTTGTAGTAGTAGTAGTCGTAGTAGTAGTAGTATTAGTATTAGTATTATTAATAATAATAATAAACAAAGTATTGGCATTTTAAAAGGTACTGTAAAGGAATTACATTGTCTTATGTTTAATAAATAATACTGCTACTACTACTAACAACAACAACAACAACAACAACAACAACAATAATAATAATAATAATAATAATAATAATGATAATAATAATAATAATAATAATAATAATAATTTTATGAATATTTAATTTGTGCATTTCACAGGTAGTTTAAAACTGGATTTTGATTTTAAAAAATGTACTGTAAGGGTAAAAAATTTAATGTAAAAAATAAAATACATTATAATAATAATGTAACCCTTATTACATTTAATGTGCAGTTATTACATTATGAATTGCTACACGGAATAGTAAATGAAAATAAATCAAAATTTCTGTTTTCTGAATGTAGATGCTAATGGAGTTTCTATCCACTGCTATCTGAATTGAGCAATGTGCTGCCATCTGCAGTTATTGAAATCACAACATTTCATCCATACATCAGTCGTTCCTCTAAGGCTGACTTCAATTACAGGCTTTTGGAAACACAGACATGCAGGAAGGCAGTGAATAAAAAACACATGATTAACAATCATAATTGAGAGACAAAAGGGGCCTAACACCGACCTTTGCTACACACCATCAATGACTTATTATTAAAGAATTGAACCACATTTTAAAAAAGGTCCCCTTTAAAAGAATAACTAAAATGGAGGGCATTTAAAGCAATTGTGTGGTTTCCCAATCGGTGCATGGGTTCACAGTAAATCTGGGTTACTCCAGACTATTGAACCATGTTCAAATCCTCAAGAATGCCAGTAAAGTAATTGTTTATTTGTATCGAGTACAAATGGATCACATGCCACATGTCTGTGACTTGTTTATGCATTGCATTTAGCTGACCATACCTAATTGCTTTGCCTTTTATTAAAATGTGATACATAAAAAAGCCTGCTTGACTCTGTCTTGTTTTTTAGAGAAGTCATCATGTCCTGCTTGGTAATTGTGGGACACATAAACATTTGTAGGATCATAAATTCCCATCTTCATTCTTTGTTAGTTTTCAGTCCAGACCTGTGGTCAAATTTTCAACAGCTGAAATAACAATTTCCCCTTGACCAAACGTTAAATTAAATAAAAGTCCTCTGTTTATGGAGTATTTTGACATTTGAAGACACATTGGCATTCTAGATTTTATAGGCAGTTAATGTGGAAGCAATTACAACGTGTGCTCACACACAACTGTGTGTATATATATATATATATATATATATATATATATATATATATATATATATATATATATATATATATATGATATCTGTTGACAATGCATAATGCAACGCATAGATTTTCTAAAGTATATTTCATTGTGGACTTTTAAGAAGCCAGTAATAGCTGTGCTGTTAGATTTTATGAAAATTCTTAAAAGAGAATAAATTAAACAAAATACGGTGCTCTTCACGCCTCGATCAAAAATGACTGAAAAAAAGTATAATATGGACGTAGTGTCCGTGACGTCACCCATAGGATTCAGATAAGCCGTTCTGAAGCTTAAAGTATGGGCGAGCTGGGCGTTGCCATCTTGTGAGCGAGTCATCGCGTGTCACTCCCGGATAACAGAAAATGGGCAAAAAGGCGGGATGTGGGCAGAGCTGAGGTGACGCAATGACTATAGACTGTGGATAAATGGCTATCCACCTGTAACCATGCCCTTAATTATGCAGGACTTTAAGGCTTTATTTAATGTAAACGAATGAGTTATAAAAAAAATTCACCCCCCTCAAAGTTGTCATGAAGGTCAAAATTTGCCATATAGGCAAAAAACACAATTTGTTCCAGGCTGTAAACATGTTTTTTATCTGCTGTAAAGTTGGGAATTTTAACATGGGGCTCAATGAGATTCTGCTCCCTTCTAGAGCCTGCCTCTAGTGGCCAGTTGAGGAATTGCAGTTTACATTACTTCCATATTGGCTTTAAGAGAGATCGCGGGAGGTTGCCGCTTGGACTTCACCCAGCGATGCGCAGACCGATCGGCGGCTGATCTGAAGTAGTGCATGCCGGTTAGAAATTTTGTCCGACTTGAGGCATCGCCGACGGCACGTGACTGTGACGTATGTCAACAAATTACCGCTTGAGCGATTCGAAACCAGCCGGCTGATGCAGCCGGAGCAGATTCTCTAGGGGGACTGCAGGAGGCTGCTCGAGCTCTGATGACGACACAGCTGATCCATGATTGGCCGGATTCACCGCATGACAGCGATCACGTGTGTTTCGTGTTTATTCTAAACCCTTATGTTAGCTAATGCTCACAAATCATTTATTTATAACAGTAAAACCTCTTTTCATGTAGTCGCGATGTTATATTGTCATGTTTATCAAACTAAAACTGATAAAAACCGTTGACAACACTTCATTGATAGTGTAAAGTGTCAGCTGTGTGTATACATCTCATTTGTGTCCCCAAGTTCTCCTGTTTCTTTCAGTGGCTGCCCGGTCTCATCTATGTATAGAGTGTGTTGTTAACCTGCCTGTTTGACTCACCTGAGTCTCCTTTATGATTAAACTTCCTGAGAGAATTGTATCAGCCCGTCTTCGTTTTCCTGCCTGCACACACCCGTGACAACTATCTTTTAGTTTGATAATGTGTTTAGGGGATTTTATTAGGGGGTGACCCTGAATAGCTGAAGATTCGATGCATCGATATGCGGAGCCGGATTCGACCAACGATCTCACAGTTGAATCTTTGCGGGTGTTTAATATTTTAAAACACCACGTTACCTTTTATTTAAACCTAAATAAGAAAGCCATTGTCTTTTTGTCCGTTAGTTGGCAGGCAGTTAATTAAAAGTCGCTTTATTAAAAGTTGTTGCTGTGTGCAGTGTGTAAAGGAAAATAAAAATAGTTTTACCTTCCTGCTGACTAGTGTCATGCCCCTCCCAACCCATTTACACACACATAGATGTTTTGACTATCGGTCGACCATAGAAAGATTCGACAATTCTGTATTTCTCACTCAAACCACAGCCACCTGCTGCTGCTTTTAGAGGGAAAAGCTGCCCATAAGTGCTTGTCTAGGATATGTAATCCTCTGTAAAAAATTGTAATAATAGCATATTATTGGCGAAAAGGAGCTAGCAAAAGATCCAGTGTGTATCTGTATTTGTACTCGTCAAATGATTAAATTTCCAACGTCTTTTCGCTTCGGTGAGTAATTTAGCCAATCACAAACAAGTTTGTAGATTTCCACAACTCAGTTGGCCAGTTACAGATGTTGAATTTGGAATCCTCTCACCACTCGAGTGTTTGTCCAGGTGCTGGGTTCATTAACACGTGTGTCAATGCTCTGTAAGTGCAGACATTGTAAAAATAAGAGATTCATTGTATACCAGCTTCACTGATTAGTATAGCGGAACTTTGTGAAATTGCGTGTTCATTGAATAACCCGAGTGACGGATTTTAGTGATTCTAAAGGGAATGCTCTTTGCGTGATGTCTATGCAATATAATAATTATTTATTTTTTATTAATAGGTTTATAATATATTCCAAATTTGAATGAAACTTTTGTTCCTTTTCAGTCGGATTAATTGGGGATCACTTCTGGGAGCCCCTATCAGTTTTGAGATACAGAGAACGGGCCAATAACTATTGGCGTGCGAGACTTGCATCTAGCCATCCACCCCGCCGTGCGGGCATAAAGCGGAAGCGATTGCAACCCATCATTATTCACTTCGGAGCCGAACACGGTGTTGATCTAGAAGACTATTCCTGCTTCAGCAGAGTGAGAAAGAGAGAGAACGAGAGAGTGATGCTTCTTTGCGTGCTGGGTGAGACGGAACGATCAGTGGCAGCCGTGAGCTCACTGAGACAGTGATAAACTGCTGTTTTCACAGCACTGTTTGGTCTGTTGGTTCGGTGAGGGCATCCCAATTGTGAGTGCATACACAGGCTGCACTACTCTCCTGTGTTTTGCCACAGCCTTTCCTTGGTGCTTCAGCACATTTTAAAGAGCAAGTTTTCTTCTAAAAGAGCAGCGCGTTTCTGGATGCAGTAATTTCCTGTCCTGGCGGCCACAAGCCCTCTCACATAACACTGTTGAGATTACAGTCGTGGGGGATCCATGTTCTCTCAAGAGAACAGGATCACATCAGCACGCTGTTCGTCTCACCTTCCTTGTGAGGGTTTGAGTGTTCAGCACTGCCGGCTGACAGCACAGTTTGTCACGGTAACCCAGCGCGTTACTCAGCGCTCTAGATGCGTGGTTGAGACTATGATACCTTAAGTCTCTTCGCTTATACCCCGATATAGTTTCTTTTCTGCTGCTCCGGAAAAGGGCTACTTTGGCTGATAAGTCTGGGCGATCTGAGGATTACAGTGGGGCCACCCTGCTGAGGACATCTCCATGGGCTCCCCACTCCTCTAGCACATTGCAGTATGAAAATAGTTTATGGATATGCGGGTAGGCCTTGTTTGTGGGTTATTCATGTTCTCTCATGAGAGCATGACCACGTCGATGTGTTGTTCACTTGGGTTTGAGTGTTCAGCGCGCTGTGTGCCATATCACAGCCACACTCACTGTCTCGCATGCCTGCTGGTATCTTACAGATGGGATTGCTGGTCCTTAAAAAAAAGGGATCTAGCTTTTCATTTGGGGCTCAAGCAGAGGACAGATGTCAATCACTGCATCGGAGAGAGGGCTGTTATGTGTTTAAAATTAAGATGATGCTGTGATTCCCACTATAATAGTGAGAACGCATGCTGAATCAGATTCATACTTGACAGCCATGCTTTCCCGGCTGGTTGAGGTGTGTTGCAACAAATACATTGCCTTGCCTGCCCCCTCTTTTTTTCCCGGATGTGCATTGGAAAGCTTTGGCAGTGTGAAGCCATTGGTGCCAGAATATAGAGCACCATAGGGGCCATAATCTGTGTTAAGTTTTTCCTCTCTCTCACTGCCCTCTTCATTGGGGTGGCAGTGCCACTGACATGCTGCCTCTGCCCAGCACCCTTAGTGCACGAGGGTAGTTCTGAGCCAAGGATGAGCTGCATACAGTGACGTCACAGCGCTGGCCCTTGGCCAGACAATGTCCACTCTGGTCCTGAAACATTTGTGAGCCCTCATCCTGCTCATCGCCATGGGCATCGGTCACCCAGATTTGGTCAGGAGCTGCTCTTCCCCGGAGGAGGGCCGGGTGGAGAACCATTGGTAAATTCTATTCTGCCACTGGTGTTAAAAACAGCAAGTGGTACCCAAAATTCTAAATTTTTAAGATCAGTTCTGATACCGCCGGGTGCCAAGAGAGCACGCTTGGTGGTGGTTGACGCTGTCATGCCTTGTCACCCTCATGCACCTCTCCAATCGCAAGCAGGGTGCGCACCACGGGATGCCTACAAGCGGCCTCCCCTCAGCAGAAGCAGGTAAGTGTTGCCCAGCATACTCAGACAGCTGCAATGGGCTGCTACCATGCCGGGTCCCTGCATGCCACTTTGCTGCCCCGCTGCGGGTCGCTCTGTGTCTCAGTGAAGCCAAGATGCCACCATACCTTCAGCTTGTGGTCGGACCCTTCATTTCTATGGGCAGGAGTGCCTCAAGAAAAAGAGTCCAGGTATACTGTTGTCTCCACAGATGCCTCATCCACCAGCTGGGGTGCCACGTACAACGGACTTGCAGTTTCGGGTCTGTGGACGGGGCCTCAACTGCACTGGCATGTCAATTGAGTGGAGTTGTTAGCAGTTCGGCTTGCGCTGGTCCGCTTAAAAACGCTGCTACATGGCAAGCACATTCTGGTCCATAAGGACATCACTGTGGCTATTGCGTACACCAACAAACAAGGTGGTCTACACTTCCGTTGCATGTCACAACTCGCTTATCTCCTATGGAGTCAGAAGCATCTGAGGTCGCTGCGTGCCATTCACATTCAGGGCCTGCTCAATCCAGTGCAGCCGACAAGCTCTCACGACAGCCAGTGCTCCCGGGAGAGTGGAGACTCCATCCCCAGGTGGTCCAGCTGATATGGAGCCGCTTCGGGATCCTGCAGGTAGACCTGTTTGCCGCCCCGGACACGGCACATTGCCAGTTGTTCTATTCCCTGACCAATGGGACCCTCTGCATGGATGCCCTGGCACACAGCTGGCCCCAGGGCCTACGCAAGTATGTGTTTCCCCCAGTGAGCCTTCTCACACAGACGCTATGCAAGGTCAGGGAGGACGAGGAGCAGGTCCTGTTGGTAGCTCCGTATTGGCCCAACAGGACTTGGTTCCCGGAACTAGTGCTCCTTGCGACAGCACCTCCTTCGCCTATTAATATGAGGAAGGACCTCCTGACTCAGAGACAAGGCACCCTCTGGCACCCGTTTCCGGACCTCTGGAAACTCATGGTCCCTGGATGGGACATGGAGGTTCTTGGTGACCTACCACATGCTGTGGTAGACCCCATCACTTCATCTAGAGTGTTCTCTACAAGGCACCTCTATGCGTTGAAGTGGAACCTATTCGTTGACTGGTGCACTTCTCACCGAGAAGACCCCCGAAGATGTTCGGTCAGTGCTGTGCTTTCCTTCCTACAAAGTGGGTTGGAGAGAAGGTTGTATCCCTCACAACCCCCCGCTATTGCCTCTAATCATGATTTGCCAGGTGGAAAGTCCTTAGGGAAGCACGATCTGATCGTCAGATTCCTGAGGGGGACGAGAAGACTGAATCTGCCTCACCCTCCCTCTATACCCTCTTGGGACCTGTCTCTGGTGCTGACCGCACTGCAGAGACCTTCCTTTGAGCCTTTGCAGTCAGTGCAGAGTTAAAAATTCTGTCTCTGAAGAGAGTACTCCTCACTGCATTGGCCTCTATGCAGGGTATGAGGGTATGGGACCTGCAGGCATTTTTGGTCGATGAATCGTGCCTGGAATTCGGGCCGGACAACTCTCACGCTATCCTGAGAACCCGGCCTGGATATGTGCCCAAGGTTCCCACCATTCCCTTCTGGGACCGGGTGGTGAGCCTGCAAGCGCTGCCTTCGGAGGAGCCAGACCCAGCCCTGGTTTTTCTCTCTCTGTCCCTGCCCTACGGACTTACATGTACAGAACTCAAAGCTTTAGGACCTCAGAGCAACTCTTTGTCTGTTACGGAGGCCAGCAGAAGGGAAAGGCTGTCTCCAAACAGAGGATGGCCCACTGGATAGTGGATGCCATTGTCTTGCCGTATGAATCCCAAGACGTGCCCTGCCCGTTAGGGGTTAGAGCCCACTAGACCAGGGGTGTGGCCTCTTCCTGGGCACTGGCTTGTGGCACCTCGCTAACAGATATTTTTAGAGCTGCAGGCTGGGCGTGCTGGGCGTTTCATAGCCTATGTGCAGAGCTGGTATCTTCCTGTGTGCTCACTTCCCATAGTCAGTAACACCGAAATGCCCGTTCTAAGTGTTGGCTTGCTGTGCCACTCCCTTCACCATATTGTGCGTTAATATGTGGTTCAGGCAATAAGTGTGCATATGATTATCACTATAATTGCCACATTTTTTCATAGGTTGAAAGGGGGGCGTGACCAATGAAGAAGAAATAAGTGTAAATAAGTGTAAAATAAGCTTTGAAGACAAATCAACAGACACAAGAGGAAAATGAGAGAAGATTATTTTTTATTTTTTTTTATCATGAATAAATAGGATGCGGTAACACTTTATTTTACAGTGTCCCTGTTACATATATTACAGGTACTTATAGTAATAGTACATTTCAAAATTAGCAATTTTATTCTCAAAAATAAAATAAAACATGTTTTATTTAAATATTGAGAAAATTGCCTTTAAAGTTGTCCAAATGAAGTCCTTAGCGATGCATATTACTACAAATAATATTTTTAAAAATATTTTTATGGTTGGAAATGTACTAAATATCTTCATAGAATTATCTTTACATAATATCCTAATGATTTTTGGCATAAAAGAAAAAGCAATTCCTTTGACCCATACAATGTATTGTTGGCTATTGCCACACATATACATGCTACTTATGACTGGTTTTGTGGTCCAGGGTCACAAATTCAAATTTTTAATTGCAACCTTAATTTATATAAAATTTAAATTCAGTATCCCATAAAATGGAACAGGACTTAAATTCGCAACCCTGATTAAGATAAATCACTTCAGTAAATATATTCGTCATGGAGTCGTTTCACGGCTTTGTTAATGGCACACATTTGAACCATCAGCTGTTTCTTACACAGCTGGCTTTGGTGTTCAGCTGTTGTTTTTCTACTTCCTGTTCGAGCAATGTTGTTCATTTCATTGTTGCAAATGGTTCAGTGCACACCTGTATCTCTGATCCTGTAATGATGAATTATTCAAATCCTGTTTGTCACATTTCTGTGCATTCGCCTGAGACATGAACATGCTTTTGCAGTCAACAGGACGTGATTTATCGCAAAAGGATTGTTATTTATTCAAAGCATGATGCCAAATAAGCTAACAGCTCAACAGCAGTCGATCTGATTCGTTTAATCAGTGGTGAAATAATCATCGAAAGGGATCTTTCAACACTTGTGTGATTACATGACTGTGGACCATTTGGTTGTTATTTGCTACCAACCAGCCTTAAAACAAATTACGTTGTCCCTCCTTTACAAGTGTGATCTTTACTCTGAAGTTTTGTTGTGTTTATTTCTCATAGACTTCTTTAATCTTGTTGCATCTGGCCACATATCATTTTTCCCTAAGTGGACCCAAATGTTGCTTTAGGACTTGCCAAAAACATTTCCAGTAAATGTGAGATATATAAAGAATAATTGCAAAAAAGAGACAAATTAATGTAATGTGTTAATGTAGTGTGACCAATGTGCGTAAGAACCGGGGAAGCTTTGAGTAAAGATAATTTCTGAATGTGTAAAATATTCCTTGTGGGCCTGCAGCCATGACTCTATTTGTCTCTGGACGGCATTAAAAAGCCCTTACAGCCAATGAGGATTGGCAGATCACAATTACACTCACCTTTAAAGAAGCTGTGAACATTTGCATCCAGTGAGAGTCCAGTGAATCATTTCAGACTGTGGGGGTTGTGTTGACTTATGGGAAAACAGACAATGAGTGTGACAACATGTAGTTAAGAATGAGTAGAAAGACAAATGTTTTATGTGGCATTTATTTTTTTGGTGGTTTTGCCACATTGGTCAGACAAGACATGACACGGATGGGGAAAGTTGAGTGCTCTTCCAGGTAGTAGAACTGGTCTCCTTTTATCATAGTCTGACTTTGCCAGCCCAAAGTCATTGCAAAAGCAACCACAAGCCCATCTCTCACAGCTGAATGACAACAACATCAGCGCCCATTTTTGTCTGTGTGTGTTTTAGTCAGAAGTGGATAGACAGTCTTGTGTGGTTTAGAGTGAATCATCCAGTCAACATCCGGGCTCTGGTTTATGTCTGTGAAAGCTGTGTTATGTCAGGAATTGACCAGTAGTGTCTTAACAATGTCCAGCTACATTTTTTGCAAATACAGTTTTAGTTGACAACAAACATAGACAACTCAATCTTTAAAAGTTTGCAAACTAAGATACGAATTTCAAATTCACTCATTTGTTTCTAAATGCACGCATTAAAATGCAAATTGTGCATGTAAATGTAAATGCAAAAAAGACATTTTTTGGGGATTTCCGCCGGGATTTGGCCTACCCAAATTGAAAAGCCTCCCATACAGTGGTCTAGGTTCAAAATGTTGGTGTCATTTTACAGGAAACCCTTTAAAGTTACATAAAACACTGCTAAAAGTGATAAACATGTAAGTATATGTTGTGTAAGCTGTTATAACCCCCCCCCCAAAAAAAAAAATAAAAAAAATAAAAAAAATAAAAAATAAAAAAAATAGGTGCTTTTTGATTTTTTTTTATATGAATTAATTTTTGAAAGTGTGTAACTCAGGCCCTGTGTGCTCTAGGACCCTGCAGACAGTTTGGGCTGTTTCCAGCATGTATAATTAATTTAATGACACTGGGATATTGCATTTATATCACTATATATGGTGGTGGAGGGGGTAGCAGGGCCGGGGGTGGGGGGGGAAGGGGGGAAAAGGGGGGTCATCCCTTCAGACCTATTTGAAAAAATCTTGCATACAACATGACACAGACAAACTTTTTCCCTCTATTTTCTGGAAGTTAGTGGAAACAGCCCAAACTGTCTGCAGGTTCCTAGAGCACACAGGGCCTGAGTTACACACTTTCAAAGAAGAATTTATGGGGGGAAAAAATCAAAAAGCGCCTACTTTTGGGGGGGTTATAACAGCTTAGACAACATATACTTACATGTTTATCACTTTTAGCAGTGTTTTATGTAAATTCAAAGGGTTTCCTGTAAAATGACACCCATATGTGTGTATGGGAAGCTTTTCAATTTGGGAAGGCCAAATCCCGGCGGAAATCCCAAAAAATGGCCCTGAGTGTACTAAACTTAAATCAGAGAGAACACAGGTATGAAAATTTGAGGCACACCTCAATGCCTTTTGTAGTTGACTTTTTTTTCAAGTTAGAAAAGAGCAGTGCGCTGCAGTTTTTTTAATGTATTAATGTTTTTATTGTAGTAACCCTCGAATCAGCTGTGCTCTTATCAAGGTAACGGTCACCACAACGGAAGGCCAGCCTCTCCATTCATTATATTAAACAATAGAAAAAAAAAAAAAAACATTGGGTGCTTTTCTGCTCAGAGTTTTTTTTTTCAATTCATGTGCTCAGAGCACTCATTCAAAAACACAAGGTGCAGCAGATGGTTAAAACGTGAGGCCCCCGGGGCGCAAAAGCAGCGCACTTAACACTCTCTACCAACAGAAATCTTTTTTTTTTTAAAGCGTGCCTGTCTGATTGGGGCTTTAAAGCGATTAAAACATTTTCTTATAACTTAATAAGATGCAAATTTGCAGATAGTTTTGTCAGGGTTCTGTCACTTCAGTCTAGCTTACTCCTGGTTAGTGATAGAGCCCTGACACTCCTGTATTGTTTGTCTTGTCTTGTGTGAGCACGCAGCTTTTGAGAAGCACATTGCTTGTCAAGTATTTCTTTGTGCCATGTGCTCATGTCTATTTTCTAACCACGCCCACCTTGATTCCTGATTTTTGGTTAATTTGCCCCACCTGTCTTCCCTTGTTACCCTCTTTTGTTAGCTCCCTATTTATTCTCCTTGTGTTAGCAATCCTGGGCTGACTTGTGTCAAACGTACCTCATGTTTCCCTGCTCGTCAAGTCAAGTCAAGTGTCAAGTCTTGTTTTTCACCCTCGGGATAGTTTTTGTTTATCTAGTTTTATTTAATTTAATAAAGCCCATTACTCCTGCAAATGGAGTCTTCGCTCCTTTCCCTTCACCCAAACCTGACAGAAAAATCCAGCCTAAAGGGGTCTCAGCAGAATATGGGCATATTCCTTTTTCCTTTTTTCACCACTGAACATTCTGACCGCCAGCAGTTGTTCCAGCATGTAAACTCTTGTTACATCCATCAGCAGGGACTGGCGTAAGGGACTTTGCATGCGACTTCCTTGCAGAAGTGGGCCACCTGGCATACAGTGAGGCCGAGATTAAGGAGGTCTTCAACATCTGTCTTGATCAACCTCTCAGCCTGTGGGAGATGGAGAAGCTGTGGAATCTTGGGTTCTGGGATTTGTTTACCACATTTTCCATATTGGGAAGCCTCAAGCGGAATCCATACCATTGACTGTTCCCCTCTTCCATCAGCTGTCAGTGGAAGCTCCAGGGCCTCCGATGACCTGGAAACGAGTAGGAGGAAAAACCGTCCCACCTCCTCTGTCTCCTATCTAGTGGGAGCAACACACCCTGAAGCTTTGCCCATGTCATTTGTGACTGCTGCAGCTCCCCCAGAGGCGGCCGAAGAAACTGCAGATCCCCCAAAAATAGCCATAAACGCTGCAGCACCTCCGGAGGTTCCGAAGTTGCAGCAGCATATCCGGAAGTGGTAAGCAACATACCACCTCGTTCTCGTAAGAGGAGGAAGAAGGCTTCCTCCGTTTTACATGGCCCAGAGGCCAACCTAGAGCCCAGTGCTGCCCTTAAGACTTCTTGCCCTGCCCGCGCCGCCCAGGCTCCTTGCCCTACTGCAGTTGCCCAAGGACCTTGCCCTGCCGGCTTCAGTCTCCCTAGACTTTCCCTCCGGTCCCAACCTGGCCCTCTGCTGAGATTCCCTAACTACTGGAGGCACCCTGGTCTGTCCCTACAGCAACACCCTGGCCCTCTACCAGGACTCCTGAACAGCTGAAGCCTGCCTGGTCTGTCCCTCCAGCACCACCCTGCCCCTCTTCTGGGACTTTGAAACCGCTGGAGGCCCTTCTGTCCTTGTTTTTTGTGTGTGGGGCATGGTGTTTCGGATCCCAGCACTTCTGTCTAGTTTGGGTTTTGGTTTTGTGTTGGGATTTGGAAATTCATGCTCCACACACAAAACGGCTTGGGTTATGTATATAACCCTTGTTCCCTGAGAGGGAACGAGCACTGCGTCGGAACGACGATTTGGGGATACTCCCTTAGCATGAACGCGTCTGAAGTATGAATGAAACTAGTCCAATCCCAGCACTTCTGTCTAGTTTGGGTTTTGGTTTTGTGTTGGGATTTGGAAATTCATGCTCCACACACAAAACGGCTTGGGTTATGTATATAACCCTTGTTCCCTGAGAGGGAACGAGCACTGCGTCGGAACGACGATTTGGGGATACTCCCTTAGCATGAACGCGTCTGAAGTATGAATGAAACTAGTCCAATCCTTATTGGTCCTACGTCATGACGTAGATGTGACGGCATACCCGGAAGCTATAAAGGGGAGCCCGGCGCATAGTAGCGTCAGTTATCGCGATGAAGCATAACGCTCTCAGGCGATACGCGGTGTGGCGACGAGACGCAGTGCTCGTTCCCTCTCAGGGAACAAGGGTTATATACATAACCCGAGCCGTTCCCTATATCGAGGGAACTTCGCACTGCGTCGGAACGACGATTTGGGGAACGAGTACCCACTAGGCCACACCAAGGATACGCCTGCCCTATTGTGAGCCGGAGACCAGGCACAATCAGGACTGGAGTACCCTGCCGCCGGGGGTCGCAGGGAGTTGTAGGCTGTAAAACCTTATAAATGTGTGCTGAGTAGCCCAGCCAGCCGCTTCACAGATGTCCTGCATAGGGACTCCGAAGAGGCCACCGAAGGGCCACCGAAGAGGCCATGCCTCTAGTCGAGTGGGCTCTCAAGGCAATAGGTGAAGGCAGATTGCGCATCGGATATGCCAAGGCTATTGCCTGCACAATCCAATTACTGATAGTAGGGGTTGACGCAGGCAGCCCTTTCTTGGGTGAGCCAAAACACACTAAAAGTTGGTCTGATTTCCTCCACTGAGCTGACCTTTCCAGATAGATCCTTAGGGCCCGAACTGGACACAAAAGGAATAATCTCCCTTCTTCCGCCGTCACATGGGGCGGAGGATGAAATGCCTGAAGAACCAAAGATCTGACCGTACTGGATGGAACCTTCGGCACATACCCTGGCCTAGGGTGTAGTACGGCCTTTACTCCTCCCGGGGCAAACTCCAAGCAGGTTGGCGTGATGGCCAAAGCTTGAAGATCTCCCACTCTCCTGAGAGAGGTAATAGCTAGGAGGAACGCCACTTTAAGCGTTAAATTCTTAGGTTCTGCTGTCTCCAGTGGTTCGAAGGGGGCCTCAGCCAGGCCTTCGAGAACCACTGCCAGATCCCAGGTTGGAACTCTGGTACGCACTACAGGTCTTAACCTACACGCCCCACGAAGGAAGCGTACAACCAATTGATGCCTACCCAAAGGCCCATCACCTAACGGAGCGTGGAAAGCTCCAATAGCTGCCACATACACCTTAAGTGTGAACGGGGTAAGCCCTGCAGAGAAACGATCTTGGAGGAACTCCAGTACTGAAGCCACTGGGCAGTTAACTGGGTCCACCTCACGTTCTCTACACCAAGTGACGAAAACATTCCACTTGAGGCTGTACAATCTCCTAGTAGACGGGGCCCTAGAGCTAAGTAAGGTCTATAACGTCTGCCGGCAGGCCCTCCTCTCGGAACCTGGCCCCCTCAGGGGCCAGACCCAGAGGTTCCAGATTTCGGGGCGGGGGTGAAATATTGTGCCCCCCGCCTGCGATAGGAGGTCCCTCCTCAGAGGTCCTCAGAGGGACCTGCCACGGGTGATCCGCCAGTAGCGCTATTATGTCCGAGAACCATACCCGAGTTGGCCAACAAGGAGCTACCAGAAGGAGACTGACTCCCTGTTGCCGAACCCTCTCCAGGACCCCTGGGAGCAGAGCGACGGGGGGAAATGCATACAGACGCCGCCTCGGCCACGTCTGTACCATGGCGTCCAACCCCAGCAGGGCTGGGTGCGTGAGGGAGAACCACAGTGGAAAGTGGGACGTCTCTCGAGACGCAAACAGATCCACTTCCACTGGGCCGAACCTCCTGACAATCGCCTCCACCACATCTGGGTGGAGCCGCCATTCCCCGGGCCTTAGCCCTTGCCTCGATAGTATATCTGCCCCCTGATTCTGTATCCCCGGGATATACATTGCCCTGAGGGATAACAGTCTGTCTTGTGACCAGCGAAGAATGAGATGCGCCAGTTTGCATAGCGGGCGCGACCTCAACCCCCCCTGGTGGTTCAGATATGCCACGACAGCCGTATTGTCTGTACGGACTAGAACGTGGAACCCGCGAAGCTCTGGGAGGAAACTCCTGAGAGCCCTGTAAACCGCCATCATTTCCAGGCAGTTTATGTGCCAGGTCGAATGATGGTCCTCCCATAGACCCCTCGCAAAGCGGCCTTCCATGACCGCGCCCCAACCAGTAAGGGAAGCATCTGTTGAAACGGTTTTCCGGCAACATGATGCTCCCAGGACTGGCCCTTGGGACAGAAACCAAGTTTTCTTCCATATACCTAGAGCCCGAAGGCATTTGCGCGTGACTCTGATCATACGGAATGGGTTCCCTCTGGGGGAAAACCCCTTGGTTTTCAGCCACCACTGTAGAGCTCTCATATGTAGCAGGCCGAACGGAATAATGTTGGACGCTGCCGCTAGATGCCCTAACACTATCTGAAAGTGTTTCACAGTGATACTCTGGCCTAGCTTTATTCTTGAGACTACCGCCAGAATGGTCTTGATTCGTGCGGGGGAGAGTTGCGCCCGCATCGAAACCGAATCCCATACTACCCCCAGAAAGGTCGTTTTCTGGGCTGGTGCCAACACGCTCTTTTTTGTGTTGAGCCTCAACCCCAAGCGTTGGATATGTGCTAGAACTACATCTCGATGTTGAACTGCCATTTCGGACGACTGGGCCAGTATAAGCCAGTCGTCGATGTAATTTAGTACCCGGATGCCCTGAAGTCTCAATGGAGCCAGAGCTGCATCCATACATTTGGTAAACGTGCGAGGGGCAAGAGCTAGACCGAAGGGAAGCACTCGATTTTGGTACGCTTCGCCCCCGAAAGCGAACCTCAGAAACTTCCTGTGGCATGGAAGGATGGAGACATGAAAATAGGCGTCTTTTAAATCTATCGTGACGAACCAGTCCTTGGGCTGGATCTGACTCACGATTGTGGGAATGGTTAACATCTTGAACCTGAATCTCCTCAGAGACCGGTTCAGATACCTCAGATCTAAAATCGGCCGAAGCCCTCCATCCTTTTTTGGAACTATAAAGTACCGGCTGTAGAACCCGGCCTCCCTCTCCGACGGCGGGACCCACTCTATGGCCCCCTTTGCCAGCAAGGATTTTACTTCTTGTTCCATTACCCGAACCCGCTCTGGCACCACTGCAGTCCATGTCACCCCATTGAACTTTGGCGGGGAGTGATCGAACTGCAGTCTGTACCCTATTTCTACAGTACGCAGGACCCATGTGGATATATTCGGAAGGCATTTCCATGCGCCGAGATAATCTACTAAGGGAATCAGCCTCTCGAGGCTGGTCTCGGGTGTTATTTGAGTCTCGTTTCCCGTCCCCTGAAGCGGATGCCCGGCAGGGGACGAAATACGATTTTCGATATTTGGACACTCGTCCCGCCCAGTCGCAGGTCTTACTCGAGGCGACTGGATCGAAACGTGCCCTAGGAAAAACGATGTGGCCCGAAGCGTCTGTGACGGCGGGATTACCACATCGTTTTCCCTTCGAGAGCGTCGCGCGAGAGACAACCTCGGTTGTTCCCGCGCGAGGGGGACCGCTCTCTGAAGCCCTACCACAGCTAGGACTTCTTCCCAGCAGCCTTCTTAGCGAGAAGGACGTTCCTTAGATCGCCCTTCTGCACGGAAGCCTGCTGGTGAGAGCGCCGCCTCTGTTGCCAAGCTCCCGGAGGAGGGGCTCTAGAAGCGACGCTCTCTTTTTGCACCTGACGGTGCGAGGAGCTGGCTGACGGCTGCGGCTGCCCACTAGTGGCAGCCTTTGCTGGTTTTGGCCGACGAGGGAGAAACTGTCGGAAGGCTGCTGACTGTTTTCTCGCCTCCTGAAACCTGTCGACGACCGAATTAACGGCGTCGCCGAACAGGCCAGAAGGCGAGATCGGGGAGTCTAGGAGAAAAGTCTTATCTTTCTCCTTCATCCCCGACAGATTTAGCCATAGGTGTCTCTCCACTGTCACCATAGAGGCCATGGAGCAGCCGATGGCACGGGCCGTCTCCTTGGTGACGCGGAGAGACAGATCAGCAGCCTTCCTAAGCTCTAATACATCCTCCGGGGAGGGACCTTCTCCCTCCTCAAGCTCTTTTAATAGGTCGGCCTGGTACGCCTGCAATATCGATAGCGTGTGCAGAGCGCTACCAGCCCGACCCGCCGCCATATATGCCCTGCCCACCAACGCTGATGTGTCCCTGCATGGCTTGGTGGGCAGTACCGGGGCTTTTAGGGACGATGCCGATTCGGGTGACAGATAGCTCGCGAGAGCATCTTCCACCCGCGGCATCGTACCCTCGGATCCGGAGAGAATCAACATCTGATTCTCCACCCCGGGGGAAGAAGCCGCTTCGCGGGCTTCCACACGAGGTGGGAGAATCTCTGAACTATCAGAGGAAGATTGAGAAAGTGCCTCGGCAGTCTCAATCTCCGCTGATACGTCCAGCTGCGAGCCCCATGATCTGCGACGCCGCGCCGCCTCAGCGGACGCAGGCCCAGAACCACGGGGCTCGCGTGGTTGGCCGGCCTCATCAAAGACCGCCAACCGAGACCTCAGCACCCTGAGCGTCAGCAGCTCGCAGTGGCTGCAGGCGGCTCCCTCGAGAGCCGCCTGAGCATGCTGAACGCCCAGGCACTGAACACAAAGAGAGTGCGTGTCCGTTCCCGAGATGTAGCGGGGACACGGATGCACGCACCTCTTAAACTCAGAACTAGACATATCTTCGTTCTCAGGTCTCTTACTGATATAATATATATATATATATATATATATATATATATATATATATATATATATATATATATATATATATATATATGGGACAGACAACAATAAATAGACAGACAATGTTCAATCACACACAGAGCGTTATGCTGAAGAGCGATAACTGACGCTACTATGCGCCGGGCTCCCCTTTATAGCTTCCGGGTATGCCGTCACATCTACGTCATGACGTAGGACCAATAAGGATTGGACTAGTTTCATTCATACTTCAGACGCGTTCATGCTAAGGGAGTATCCCCAAATCATCATTCCGACGCAGTGCGAAGTTCCCTCGATATAGGGAACTCGCAAGGACAGAAGTGCTTCCATTGTTTTTTTGTCATGGGTGCACAGAATGAGCATTTGCTCGTTCTTGTGCGCTCTTTCAGAATCAGAATCAGAAAGAGCTTTATTGCCAAGTGTGCTTCCACACACAAGGAATTTATTTGGTGCTGAAGCTTCCAGTAAACATAAACAATACAAATACAAAGTAATAAAAAATTCTAAGAATAAAAATATGAAGAAAAATAAAAATGCGATATTATGTTGTTTACCTAATTGTTTGCTTCTGTCAGGATGTTGTGTGTTCTGTGTAGAACGTGGTCCGTGTTTACATCGGCCGCATGCTTTCATGTTATGTTCTTTCTTGTGTTGTGTAGCATGTGGCTGGTGTTTTCACTGGCTTTGTGCTTTCATGTTATCACGTAAACATCCAACTTATAAGTTCTCTTTAACTGCATGTTCATGTCACGTTTGGTGTGAGCACATGGCTTGTTAAGTGTTTCTTTGTACCATGTGCTTATGTCTATTTTGAGCACATGCCCATAACCCTGCCCACCTTTTTTCCTGAATATTGGTTCATTTGCCCCACCTGTCTTTCCTCTGTAACCCCTTTTGTTTGCTCCCTAATTAATTCTCCTTGTGTTTGCAGTCCTGGGCTGGATCATTGTCGAATATACCTCATGTATCCCTGCTCGTCAAGTCAAGTGTCAAGTCTTGTTTTTGTTTATCTTGTTTTATTTTATTTAATAAAGCCCATTCCTCCTGCAAATTGAGTCCTCGCTCCTTTCTTTTCAACCAACCCTGACAAGTTTATACTCTTTATTATGAACATAAATGGACCAAGGTGAACATATTTAGAAAGTTAGTAAATGCTCGCTGTATCCGGAATTGAATACTTGCCTACCATAAAATATGTGGAAAACAGTAGGCCAAAAAAGTAGTCTGACTCGGAATACATGGTATTCGAAAAACTGAAGGCAAAAAGTCCCAGAATAAACTACTATTTACAGCCGAGATTCTGAAGTGTGCCTTCGATGGACACTTTAATATCGCATTCAGCTTTTGAAGTCTGCATCCTTCGAGCAAATGCAATAACATGTTGAAATAGCATTTTTAGCTTAACATAAAGCTGAACGTTGACAATTTAAATAAGTTAAAGGATTAGTTCACTTTAAAATGAAAATTACCCCATGATTTACCCTCAAGCCATCCTAAGTGAATATGACTTTCTTCTTTCTGATGAACACAATCAAAGTTATATTAATAAATATCCTGATATTTCCAAGCTATATAATGGCAGTGAAAGGGGCCTACGAGTTTGAAGCTCAAAAAGGGCATCCATCCATCATTTTTAACTTACGCAGAAAGTGTAACGCCTCTCGCAGTTTAAAATGCTTATGCTACGTCTGATGTTATACATCGCACCAGTTGCTTTTTGAATATGGATGGTAATCTGGCGGAATCTAGATATTTTACTTTATAAAGCTTTAAGCATTGATATTTTTCTTACTATCGCTTCGCTTCAGAAGGCCTTTATTAACCCTCCGGAGCCGTGTGGATTACTTTTATAATGAATGAATGTGCTTTACAAATGTGAATGTGAGCTTCAAACTCAATGGACCCCATCACTGCTATTATAAAGCTTTGAAGCATCAGGACATTTTGTAATATAACTCTGATTGTGTTTATCAGAAATAAGAATGTCATATACACCTAAGATGACTTGAGGGTGAGATAAATCATGGGATAATTATCAATTTAAAGCAAACTAATCCTTTACAATTCGAGTCAAATCACCTTTATTTATAAGACAAAATTATTCAAACAATGTTGCAAACTTGTGAAACAACTTCTGCTGTAAATCATAATATAATAGTGTTAATATAAGTTAGTCAAATGACTAAATAATACACTAACCACAATACACAAATGAATAGTGGGGTTGAACTAACTATTAATTTGGGGTTAGTTCAACCCCAAATGAAAATTCTGTTGTTGAAAATTATAGTTTTGAGAATATGTGAATGGTGAATATGAGGCAGATGCTGAATGTATTGGGAAAAGTATTGGGAGATGATGGTATACATCACAAACTGAACCCTTCCGAGCCCCAAAAGGTAATATGCTTTATTTCATTCTTCTGTAACTGTTACTCTAATATAAAGACTATAATATTACAAATATGTAATAATGTTCTGAAGATGAATGAACATCTTACAGATTTGGAACATCATGAGAGTGATTAATGACTCTTAATTAATGTATAATATTACATAAATGGACCATTTATTGACTACACTTGTATTTTTAGATATCTTATTAACTGAACACCAACCATTTAAATTATAATTAACATAATTTGGTCTAATATTTTGTTAAAGGTTTTCATTATGAAGTTGATTTGATTTAACCTGGCAAAGTTTGGAAAACCAATTAAAATTAAATTTACAATAGAGCTTGTTGCATCCGCTCAGTACCTTGGAAACGTAATCTTGTTTTCAAGCAGACTGGTGAAAAAACCTGCATTCTTACTCATGGAAGCCAGCCAATCAGATTACAGCTTGCCATATTGTGAAAGTGCTTTCCAGTTATGTGTGCTCAATATGCATCAGACTGTGGGTTCATTACACTGAAAATATCCCACGATTGGCCTACTTATGGTCTCCAAACATAAAACCGGGATATGAGAAAGTATTATTACATCGACAAAATTAATCACATCTGCTTCAAATACAGAAATGACAGATGGGTTGAAAGACACTATTTATATCATTCATTTATACCAGAAAACTTCAAGAGAATCTGTCGGAGTAATCTGTCATTTAATGGATTTCCTCCTAATTGATCAGAAGGGAACAACGCCTCCTTGGTGGTGTGATTTATCTTGATGTTGCGGTAGCCAAGCGCTTATAAAGCCTAGATGACCATCGCAGAAGCCTAGTGCATGTGTGTAAGTGCTTATGCGAACTGTCAAGGGTTTGGCCCACCCACCGGTTGGAGTCCCCAGTTCATTTGATGAGCGTAGGGGCAAATGTTAAGCCCATCAGTGACCTGGACAGCCTGTTCTCTAGGAAGTTAGTCCGCCTCAAAGCTGTGTTGAATAACTTACTGCAAATAGCTTTTACCAGGCCTTCGTAATCTACTTACCTCTATGAAATATTTTAATTTCCCATGTGGAAGTTTGAAGGTAAGAAATGTTCTGTAGATTACATCTACCCAAGCAGGGGACAGCGGATTATTTGTATATTATAATGGAGCGATTGTCAAGGGACCGGCTCCAACATATACGTTCTCAGAGGGAAGGCGGCATGTTGTGTTTTTTTTTTTTTTGGGGGGGGGGGGGGGGGGGGGGGTGGGGGGTTCTGCACTATAGTCGAGGTGCAAAATTATTGGCTAGATCATCAACCTGAAATGTTTAATTCGGCTAAGAGGATTAAGATTCTTTACACTGTTCAGTGGCTCAGCCGGCGTTTGGATTACCTGCACCTCAGACTTACTGTACGAAGATGGAAAATAAGCCTTGATAAAGATCCAGGGGCCAAACAAAGCAAACTCATTACCTGCAATGCTGGAATTATGAAATTTCTGCTACTTCTGCAACCCTTAATTATCCCTAGAAAACTGAGGTGTAGGCAGGTCTGCTTTGTTTTGACTAAGACATAAATTGATGTATTCAAATTATGGACCTTTGGTGATTTATCTCCTGAATTTCCAGAGACTGTAAGATCTTATTGCAAAGTACTTTTATGTTTTGCAGAAAAATCCTCTTCGTTGTGATTACAGGAGATTTGGTTTTCTAAGACGTCCAAGTCACAGGTAATTCCGCCAAGCAGACAATAAACACAACAAAGGCATAGTTTCCAAAGAAAATCCATTTGAGCCTTGCCCAAGGAGATCTCAGAGTCTCCTGGAAAAGACTTCTCTTCTGATACCTCGGAGAGTTTGTGTACGCAGCGGGAGCCACGAGTGGCCACTGCCGGAGCCAAGGACAAAAGATCAAACTAAGAGAACCACACATGACCTGATAAAAACAACAGCTTCATTGTGCGGCGGGCGTCCTTATCGGGACCCCCTCTCATTCGCTGCTTCCTCCTTTTCCTCCCCCACTTTCTGTGTTTTTCATGTGGTAACAAATGTATAAGGAAGCAATGGTTTGAAAGATTCTTCGGTTGAAAAAAAAAAAAACTTGATTTGAAGCTTTGTAATTGAAAACACACATTGAGTCAGAGAAGCTAAGCTACCAGGGGAGGGCAGAGAAAGCCCCAATGAACAAAGGTTTGAATTGCGAAAGAGACAAACTAGACTCTGCGTGACATCTGACTAAATACTCTCATTGTTTTTCTCCCCAAAAACAAGTATCGCATAACCAGCGGAGGGAGAGGGATGTCTGCCGAGCCCAGACCTGCTGCCTTGACTTCCCCCAGTGAGCTTCAGAAACAATCCGTCCGGTATTATGAAGACGTGCCCTTGAAAACTGTTTATCCGTCTGACTCTGTGCAACAGTATAAACTTGTGAACCGTGTTTTGGAAGGATCTGTGTTTTTCAAAAGCTATGAATGGTTTCAGACCTCCTTCAAGGAAGGTTTAAGCCCTCAAAGTTAGATAATAGGGTAAGTCACAAGTGTTTATATTGTAGCGGTTGCATCAATCTGTTGCACATTGCTGGAGAGGCATAACAGGACACTGACTCTGAGCTTAGATTTCATGGATATTGGTTCCAGATTTTGTTCATTCATGGAGCTACGATTCAAATCGTGCAGCTTGTTGAGGAGAGGAGTGCAGTTTTGGTCTGCCGGATGATAAAACTCTGTAACTCGAGACCAGAGATTCGTAGAGACTGGAGTGTGGGCTTTTCTGACTCAGGGCTGAGAACAATGCTAGCAACACCTTAGCAACCACTCAGACTGGAAGAACCACTCAGAATTTCTTAGCAAATACAGGGAAAGCTGAGAGGCCAACAACAACAACAAAAAACATCCTTTTTATTTAGTTTATATTTTTGCATGGAGGCCGAAAGAAATGCAATCATTCAATCAATCAATCAATCAATCAATCAATCAATCAATCAATCAATCAATCAATCAATCAATCAATCAAACAAACAATAAATCAATCAATCAATTAATCAATCAACCATCATATTATTACATTCTATAATTAAAATTCAGATTTTTATATTTTATTTATTTTCTTAATTCTTATTTCGTTTATTATTCTTAACTTCTTTTTTTTTTTTAGGCATAGCCTACATTGTGACTAATGTTATATAAACATGCAATATCGTTGACTAAAACGACGAGTCTAAAATCGCTGGTTTTGTCTAAGGGAAGGAAGAGCATTCGTGCTTGCGATTGCCAGATTTCAGTCATTTAAATCCCACAGTAAGGGCTTTTCTGTGAAAAGAACACATGTACTATCCGGTGTTTTACCTAAACATGTACAATCTGGCAACCATATGTACACGAGCTCTCTCTTGCGTGCGGAGGATCTGAAAACACCAATAAACAAGTAGGCTGCATTTTATCAATCTCCATTTGAGATGTTCTGCTTAAAGTGTCATTCATTCAGTCTGTGTTCTGTCAGGACGGTCAGGACTCACAAGCCGCTTCGCTGAACAACTGAACTGCTGTGAGCTGCTGAAATAAGCCAATCAGAGCAGAGCTCAACATTAATATTCATGACTCATCCAAGGCAAAAACAGAGCATTACATCCTATAGGGACAATATATAGGGTTGTAAATGGACCTGTAAAACTGTATCTGGACAATTTTTGCCCTTAAATAAGCCACATACCCTCTATGTAGATATTAGAGAACAGTTTAACATATTGTTTCAACTTATTCTAGGGAACCTTTAATACTTGTTTTACAATTTAATTGTTGTTTTTTCTCAAAAAAAAAAAACATGCAGAAAAAAAATCTATCATAGAAAGGCTTCTCATGCAGGTCTCTTAATTTAAAAATAACTGTAAGATAAGATGGAGAGGCAAGGTTAATTGAGGTTGTAAAATGTCATGTGGTGTGACTTTCCTTAAAGCTGGGGTAAGTCTTATTTCAAAACCGTTTTAGAAAAAGGACACGGGCCGAGTGGAATAACAAACTTGTAGCCAATCAGCAGGTAAGGGGAGTGTCTACTATTGATGGTGAGAAGAGCGCTCACACGAGTCACACATGACGGACATTAGGACTAGCCTAATATATGCTGCTTGTGTGTCATGTTCGCTTTTTAGTCCATTTGCGATCGTATTGTGTCTCACTTCAGCGATGATAAAGACCCGTTCATTTCCACACCGTATGGAGCATCTAAATCTCCTCCCTGTGTGCTTCAAGCATCAGCTCACACAATGTCTCCGACAAGTAAGATACTATGCGCCTAATATATATTTGTTTCCCCTTTTCATGATCTATATAACCCTTATCCAGTCATATTTGTAATATGTCGTTAGCTGGACTGTCGACTCGTGTTCTATGGAGTTGTTCATGAGAACAGTTTGTGATTTTGTGATCAAATCTGGTCATAATTGTAATATGTCGTTAGCTGGACTGTGTGCATGTGTACTATTGAGTTGTTCATGAGAACGGTTTGTGTTTTTGTGATAGAAGGGATGACTTTTTCATTGAATATTCGACCTGGATTAGATACACAGAGATTCTGCCATAGCCGTTGATGCCTCTGGGTTACGTATGTGTGGGGCGGAGCTATCAAAATAGGGGCGAGACCCTTTTAGGGTAGGGGCGTGTTTGTTTTGGTGATTTGAACGCTTACCTGATAGCACTTACCCCACCTTCAAGCTTGATGATTTTTTTTAGATGATTTTTTATTTTGGAGCAACTAATTCCACTCCTACCATAAACCTACCCACTCAACAATATAAAAGTATGAACTCATGTTGCATTCCGAGTCTTCTGAAGTCATACGATATCTTCATGTGAAGAACAGAGTTGATCACGCTCCACACACACGCACTCATTCATATTTCTCATTCAAATGATACACAAGCTGTGTCTCATTTCAGAAGGCTGCGTCCTCCGGAGGTCACATCCGAAGGCTGCATACGTCATAAGGCTGTCTCATTACAAAAAAGTGAGTAGGACACTCCAAATGCAATTTTCGAATGTGCCCTTATTTTACAGGATTTCGGAGTTTGCATGAGGTGTGTCCTTCGCGGCTGGAGATAACCCACAATTATATGCGTCGCCGTTAACAACCGTCATATTTTTTTTAATATTATATGAAAAAACGGCACCACCGCCAGATATTTATGCAAGCGTAGGTGTGCCAGAAGTATTTCAAGCTTGTTTTTGTTTTTTAAGTTACCTCAAACAGATAGTTTTGTTAAACAGGATTACAACAGTTTAGTGCTTTTGAAACGTTTAGATCAGTACATTGCTCTCAAGACAAGAAACATTTCATATTCATTTTCAAGTTATAAATAATTTTCATTCATATAACTGGCGTGAGAGCGCAAGGAGGCTGAACATGTTGGCATAGCAACGTGATACTTCCTGCCTGCGTGTCCTACAAAGGACGTCTCGTTTAATTCTGATTGAGGACACTCTGTATACTACACAGATTGTGTCCTCCAGAGGACGCAGCCTTCGAAATGTAACGCTGAGACACGACTCTTCAGCATGACGCGATTAGTCACAAGACACACGAGGCCCAATGGCATTTTACAATCAAGTTTGGCGTAATTACGCAATTGGTCACGTGACATACAACAGTCAAAGCTGATGTGACATTTCTTTCGGCAGCAATATTTGAAATGTATTAAGATTTATTATATACACCTTCTGAAGTGAAGCAATGTGTTTGTGTAAGAAAAAAAATCCATATATAAAGGGGTCATGAACTTAGCTGTTTTATTGTTTTATGTTTCCTTGGGTGCACTTAGAATGCTTTTTACATTCAAAACAATCATAATTTATTAAAAAAAAGTCATTTTTCCTACCCTGATTTTAGCCTCTCCTCTGAACGCTCAGAGTTCAGTGTAAACGCCCGCTGCTGTGATTGGCTAACATCTTTCTATTTGATATAGTATTACTCTCTCTTTTAGAGCATTTTTACTATTACAGCTCTCATAATCGTGAAAAGTATTGCGTTAAATTTAGATCTATGGCATTATATTTAGTTCTATGACATTATATTAAGATCTATGGCATTATATTCAGATCGTGAAAGGTTGCAGAGATGGTCATGATGATGATGACAATGACGAGATCCTGCTTTCATGCATTCAACGAACACTAGATCGTTAAATGCATGAAAGAAGGATCTTGTCAACTCAGTTTATGTACACTAAATAATGCTTTCATCTTCACTAACAGTGGAAACGTGATATAGTTTGAGATTCGCTGAATAAAACGGGAGTCACTGATAAACGCGTCACTGATAAAGTTCCGGTGAGGAACAAGGAAGCACAGAGGAGAGCAAAAGAAAACTTGGTTCTCGCTAAAACTAGCACATTCTCACCGGAGCTTCCTACGTCATAAACTGAAACGCCAGTCTGTGTGGAAACTTTTTTGCCGGTGAGTAAATCATGGGCTAATTTATATTTATATAACTACACTCTAAAAAATGCTGGGTTAAAATCAACCCAAGTTGGGTTGAAAATGGACTTGGGTAGTTTTAACCCAACTTTTGAGTTGTTTTAACCCAACAGTTGAGTTGTTTTAACCCAGCAATTGGGTTGTGTTAACCCAGCTGTTGGGTTAAATGTTGCTTAAGACAACCCAATTGCTGGGTTAAAACAACCCAATTGCTGGGTTAGTCCCTTTTCAACCCAACTTGGGTTGTTTTTAGTCCAGCCTTTTTTAGAGTGTACCCCTTTAAGATAACAGCTGCCAGGATGATTTTGCGCAATATCCCAAAACCCCAGATCTGAAAGATTGGACTGATGGGATTATTGAAATTGCATCATATGAGAGCATGTTGGGGAGACTGAATAGTGAGGGAGAAGTGAAAATGTGGTATGATAGAAAATGGACCATGGGAGGTGTATACCAGCTCAACCAGGGTAGACTGGATAAAATACTATAGATTTATGGTCTAAAAAACATGTAAATGGTTCCAGTGTCCGAAATTTGAAATCAATGTGAAACGAATGACATTGAAATGTGTAAGGCCCTTGCACCCATTGTAAAAATTCACATTAATATAGATATTTTAAATAATGTACAAGAGTTTTAGTGGGGCAGCACAAATTAATCCTAAAAGCCAATTCACGCTGTAAAAACAAACGGATTTAGAATTTTATGAAAAATAACTAATGTTCACACTCCCAACAGACACCAACAAACTAGAGCACCCACGGAAAAACACAAGTTCTCTTTCATAGGTTCACTTCGACGCTGCGTAATGGGCGTATCGGGTACGCCCATGGGGATTGTCTGAAGCCCTTATAGAATCACGCCAATTCATTGGCTGATGCCGCAGCACCGCCCCTCTAGCTCATCACCTTTGAGCTATACTGGCGCGTGCGCCATCTTCTCCCCAGATTTCTCTTCTTTCACGAAGCGGTAGCATCGCTCCCTTTGATTTATCTGACCCTGAAAAACTGGATTTAAGCATCTTTCTCCTTCACTACTTCAACGGCCACGGATGGCGGAAATTTTTTCTCCTAACTGGTGAAGTATATAATAGTTTCGTTGTCTACTCAAGCGATGACCGGCATGGTAAGTGATACATTATATATTATTTTATATATTTATGTATATGGGCCAGCCCACGCACGTGAGGCCGCTCAGAGCACTTCGAAATGCGAATATCGCTATGTACTCCCTCTTGAAGAGGTATTTTAAAACCGTTTGATTCCCCCGCCGCGCGCCCGAGGCGGCTAGACCTCGACTGCGTCCTGGGGTTCGGATGTTTATCTCTAAGACATCTAGGAGTCAACTCTAGGAGTGTGAGCGGGCTATTTCCCTTCTCTCACTCCCTCTCCCGAGCGTGCGTGCTAAGAGAAGTTTTTCCGCTTGTATGCGTGCACGAAACTATTTGATGCCCAGCCCGGAAGCACGTGAGACCGTTTCTTTCGGCCTGGCTTACACTTTGCTTACGACAGCGTTCGACTCCGAGGATTTCGGGCCTGTCTCGTTTGACTACGCTTTCCCGCCTGGCGGCCAGGAAAAAGCAAGGCCTTTGTGGCCTATTCCGAGGTCATCGATGAGCTTCACGCACGACAGAAAAGCTTGCGATCGATTGGCCTTATGTTCCCATGAATCACAATCTTCTAAGCGACGATGAGAGATTTCTAAGTGTGCTAGTGTATATCGCACGTTGATAAGGAAACTGTCATTTTTCAGCGATCTGCACAACTAGGTCTCCAGATCCTGAAAGCAGCCATTTTCCGCCGCCTTCTAATGTGGTAGCCGCTCACTTCACCATCCTCGTTGGTTTTGTGGAGCGCGGCTATTTCGCCTATCAGGCGTCACATTGGGTGACGAAGGCTATCTCTTAAGCTTATGAGGTGCTCGGAGTTCCATTACCTCTGGGCATTAGAGCACACTCTTGTAAAGGTGTGGCCTCTTCTTAGGCTCTCTCCAAGGAGGAGCTCTTGGAGGACATTTGCGTTGTGGCAGGATGGTCCTCACCGCACACTTTTGTTAAATTTTATAGTTTAGATCTTGACATGGCTCCGGGTCCGCATGTTCTGCCAGCTTAATCCAGCCGTTCAGGTCTACCTGACATTCAGATGCGGCAGCGCTTTACCTTGGCGTGTGTGGTATACCGTTCCCCATATGCGTCATTACGCAGCGTCGTAGTGAACCTATGAAAGAGAACAACTCAGGTTACTCACATAACCTATGTTATCTGAATAGGGAATGAGACGCTGCGCACGCTGCCAAGCTCCCCACACTGCCGACAAGCCGTCTTGCTCAGCAGAGAAATCTGGGGAGAAGATGGCGCGTGCCCCAGTATAGCTCAAAGGTGATGAGCTAGAGGGGCGGCGCTACGCCATCAGCCAATGAATTGCCATGATTCTATAAGGGCTTCAGACAATCTGCACGCCCATGGGCGTACCCCATATGCGTCATTACGCAGCGTCTCGTTCCCTATTCAGAGAACATAGGTTACATAAGTAACCTGAGACGATTCTCCATTCATTTGAACCAATCCAAATAAAAGATTGCATCTTCAGTTTGTCCAGATTTGTCCAGAAACCTGCCCTTTTCACAACAGGGATAATAAAACCATTCCAGATCTATCTGAAAAAGTTGTACCTCAAAGCTAGAATAAACATCAGCTGGTATGATGCATGTAATGTATTTGCATTTGAGGACAGCCCTGAGTCCTCCTCCACATCTGGAAATCCAGGGGAAATTGTAAACATTGCAATCATGAGGAACGAGTTCAGAAAATAGACTAGACTTTCTCTCTTTAACCCAGGTTTTAATCATAAATAGGAAATCCAAGTTCTTTAAAGTAAATAAATCATGAAATCAGAATGAATGTCTTTTTGTCAGAGAATTGACCGTTGATTAATCCCATCCTGAGCGGCAAAGGCTTGCTAGGCAAATGGCGACCTTGATTTAACAGACCAAAGGCCCTATTTTAGTGGTCTGAGCGTATGGCGCAGGTGCACTTAAGGCATGTCCGAATCCGCTTTAGTTTAACATTTTGGGGCGTAACATGCAATACTCCAATCAGAGTCTCATCTCCCATTTCCTTTAAAAGCCAGTTGCACTTGCACCATGGCGGAATCATTATTTACATAGCAAAAATTTGTGAGCAGAATGACTGAACACTTCTGCAGAGAAGAATCATTTTATTTTTAATATTTAAAAATGTTTGTGTGCTGCTGCTGTGTGTACATACTCGATTCCAAAAAAAGTTGGGACACTATACAAATTGTATATAAAAAGGAATGCAATAACTTACAAATCTCATGAACGTATATTTTATTGTGGTTGTATCTCTCTATTAGTGTTACTCGATCATAGCGCTGCATTTGACACTCTTGACCACAACATTCTTTTGAATAGACTTGAAAATTATGTTGCATACTTATCTGACAGTTATCAGTTTGTAGCATTTAATGAAGAGATGTCACACCGATCACAAGATCATCATGGAGTGCGGCAAGGCTCGGTGTTAGTACCACTGCTTTTTACCCTGTACATGCTACCACTGGGATATATCATTAGTAAGCATGGCGTTAGTTTTCCTTGTTATGCTGATGATACTCGGCTCTATATTTCTTCACGCTCTGATAAAGCTTAACAATTCCAAAGATTAAGGCAATGCAAAGCTGTTATAAAAATTGGATGAACAGTAATTCCCTTCAACTTAATTCAGAAAAAAACTGAATTTTTAATTATAGGACAAAAAACTCCACAAATAGTTACCTAGAATACTGTCTAACACTTGATGACTGCTCTGTCAAGCCCTCGTCGTCAGTGAGGAACCTGGGTGTGCTCTTTGATACCAATCTTTCTTTTGAAAGCCATGTATTTAGCATCTGTAAAACTGCATCTTAAAAATATTTCTAAATTGCGACGCAAACATTTGATGCAAAATGCTGAACAGTTATTTAAAGGGGGGGGGGGGGGTGAAACACTCAGTTTCAGTCAATCTCATGTCAATCTTGAGTACCTATAGAGTAGTATTGCATCCTTCATATCTCTGAAAAGTCTTTAGTTTTATTATATTTATAAAAGAAATATGGGCTGTACTTTCTTTCCGGAAAAAAACGAGCGCCTGGAGGCGTATCGTGTGGGCGGAGCTAAAGAATGACGAGCACACCCAAAGCGGTGACGTCCTCAAGCGTGGAGAAACCCATGGCTATCGTTCTCAGCTAATAGATATATGATCCAGAATCATTCGGAGGATGAAATAAATTGAACAGGAGAAACAGTAACAGCAGGACGTCCGTCTCTGTGGTATGTACTGTATTTAGTGGCCTGTCAACATTTGTGTCTTTACTCGCAGTTTATGAGGACATGATTCGGTTTATGGACTATTGTATGCGACTAAACCTTAGCATTCGGTTTAACTAGTGAAATTAGACTTATCTGTAAAGTATTTCCCAGAGCATGATTGTCCCCCTCCCTTCTCCCTCGCTAGCCTGTGCTCCCACTTGCACTTAATGTACCGGGCCGTACACCTGCGTCATTCATGATGCAACTTTTTGTTTTACTGTTTTTGGTTTGTTTCTGCGCAATAGATTTATAATTTATGCCGCACAGTGATTTGATACACTGCACGTATCAGAAGATTATTACGGAGGCAGCTGACTTTGATGTAGGAATTCACAGCTTTACTCCCAAACTACAAATTTATATGAATCAATAAGGTTAGAACCAGGACTGTTATAAACCTAAATATATACTTGATTTAACTGAAAAGTGTATCCAAGTAGTAATAATTTGGTGTTTGCTGTCATAATGATGACAGTAGCACACAGTTCCGTGCTCTGGCGGGGTTAGCGCTCACACTCGAACCCAAACCGCTCTGGCTCACCTTTTCCAAGCGGGCCAGGGCCGACCAAATGAACCACCCAAGGGCACGGAACAGAGTGCTCACACTTGTTAAACAAACCGGGCTTTTGGGCTTAAATGCGCTCGGGCACAGTTTAGAGCACCTAGTGCAAGTAATCCGCTGCCTTTAGTTGCAATACTCTAATCACATATGTTGCACTTTGCTTACTCGGCATCCACTTTCATAAAGTGTAGCCACACTTTAGACCTCTTTGGCATTGTAAAACAACGCGGTAGAACACATGAGAGAAAAAAACAACACTTGTGTTGTGATTGTGACAGCGAGTATCTTCAGAAATCCTCCCAATCACATGGTGGTGGACAGCCAATCGGCGGTGCTTTAGGTCCTTACATGCAAGCACTCTGCAGGCTCACAAAAACACAGCCACTTGGCTTTTGGAACCAATATTTGGCACCGAAAGATAAATCAGTTTTCGATACTCACAGTATCAGAGTTTTCCATTCTATACCATAAAAGTATCGCCGTCCCTAACCCTAGTCAATGGAGAAGTCTTTTTCTGTTGCTTCAAAATAGCAATGTGACCTCAATGCACCTGAACATATGGGTGAACAGATATGCGTGAGTGCATTTGCTATTTAAACAACATGAAAATGATAACTCTGTCAGGCTGAAACTAGCAAAAAACATGCGTCGCCTGCCGACACTTTGCGCCGGGTGTGTGATAGAGCCCAAAGAAGTCTATTGTTCACTCCTCCATGAATTATGGGAGAAACGGGACACTTAGGCTCATCCAGGAAGCCAATCTGTCATATCCACTGATGAGCCAGCTCCAATGATGCACCTTGCCACATGGCAGAATCATACTAAAACACCCATGAAGAAAAATCCAAGGGCCAGGTGAGCCCAGAGAGCAGACTGGACCCTGATGGCAACACCTGCCCGCTTCTTTTGTATCCTGTGGCGCCTCCTCTGAGGGTGTACTCACACTATGCACGGTTGCCATTAACCGGGCCCGAGTACAATTGTCCCCCCTCCCGACTCCCCCTCTGGCCTGCACTCACATAGAGTTTCAGCATTCGTGCCGGAGCACGCTTACATCATTATGGTGCGACGGTTTCGGGATAAACAGGAAGAGTGGCGCTCTCTGAACACAATCGAGTCCATCGCTCTGTTTTCTTTGTGGATAATTTTGTGTCGTTTGGTCCACGGTGGTCCACAGCCCTCTCACAGCCTGTTGTTAAACAGATGTGTCGCCTTTGTGGCGCGAAAATTTTCACGTAATCGTGCTGCTCGCATGAGGAGGTTTGCAAGGTACCAGCTGAAGTGCAGCAAGGACTTTGCAGTTTTGATTACGGACTCCAGCACGGTTAGCGCTCACACTGCATGCGAACCGTGCCCGAGTCCAACTGAACCATGCTCTGGCCCACCTCTTCCAAGCGGGCCAGGGCCGGCTAATCGAGCCGCGCCCAGGCACGGTTCGAGCACTCACACTAGTCAAACGAACCGCGCTTTGGTGGTCAGACGCACTCGGGCACGGTTCAAACTGGCTAGTGTGATTACACCCTGAGTGATATAAAAATGCTGCGTTGACACATAAAGTCGGGAATGTTTGAGAAGTACGATGGTGGGCAAGTATGGGATCCACTCCATATGGCATTGGTGGAAAAACAGACTATGTTTCCCGATTTCAAGCAGTGTTTATTGTGGTGGAACTAGTATTAGTTAAAAAAATTACATTAAAATAGTCGAAAACAATTGTTCGAGCACATTGTACTCAAGCGCTCATCAAATATGTCTGTGATTGGCTACAATGATCAGCACTTCAAAAACATGTTGTAAATACACAACCATGTAGCGCTTACACAGCTACACAATGTTTGAAACCAGTCTGCTGATAGATGCCTGCTTGTGCTTTCAAACACTCCCTCTCCCTCTTTCAAAACACTTCCGTGTACTCTCAAACGCTCTCGTTGCCTTATAGCCAATCACAGACATATCCGATGAGCCTATGTGCAATGGCCAATCAGAGGGGTTTACTATTCCGCGCAAAAGTGATCAAAGCATCACATTTTTATAATTTCAGTACTGACTTTGTACAGAAGTACACTATAGATGCATATTAAACTAGACTTTCGCCGACACAACTGATGCCTCTAAAGGCAAAGCTGCAGTCAGCTTATTGTATTAATACTCATTTAGTCATGAAAAAGCTGATTTGTTTTCCCAGGAGACCAGTTTCTTATTTAATTGCCATTTTGGAGCCTGTTTGCTGACTGAAAGCCTGGTATTTCTTTGGCATCTATCCTGAGATGTATTTTTTTTTCTAAACATCCTATTGAAATGCATGAGTCAGATTTTAAAGATTTGGCAGACCAATGAGACAGCTTGTTCCCGCCTCTAAAACGAAGCGCCATTGTAACGTTGGTCTAATTGCCCTGGTATATGCTAGAACTACGTCTGAAAGGAAGTGGACAAAAGTTCACAGTGGGTCATTTTGGCTTGCTAAGATGAAAGCCGCTTCCATTTTTAATGAGGATTAACCCAAAAGGTCCCTTTTACTCACAACTATGGAGGCTGGCAGTGTCTTATGCATGTCTTCTCTCACACAGAAGTCCCCTGAGCTGTTGGAGGCCCCCACTCCATGTGACCCTCTCCCCCATATTGGGCCATGCGGCCCCCCGCACATCATACACATCGTGAGTTAAATGAGTTCAGTGCACAAATAGGGCCCTTTCATCCTGCCCTCACAGTCCCATACTTGTTTGGAGGTCAATGTGTCAATTTGTGCAATGAAGGTCCTCCATGATCCTGTATGTGAAAAGTGCGTTCGAATTCACTTGCTGTGACAAACACTTTTAAATTTCCATGTGTGAAAAACTACCAATCCTTGTTTTGCAACAGTGATATGATGAATAACACATTTGAATGATGTATCAGACATGAATATGAGTTGCATAAATCGTATAATTGCTCATAAATTTCGATTTTCTCTGATCTTCCCTAAGAGTGCAATATCTTCCCTCTTGAGTAAGAGACGTCAATTATTCATATAAAAGAGAAATATAATAACATGAAGGTGGGTTGAAATGTATTCAGCGAAAACAATGTGACATTCATGAATTATTAGCATTTTATTGCTCATAATCATAAAGTTATGTGTTTGAACCTCAAATATTCAACTTCAACATGTAACAGAAACATATATCATCAACTTCAACAAGGAAATTGACAAAGGGAACCATTTCATGCAAAACTATAAACTGCCATTTCCTAATAAACCATTACTTTAGCGCATTCTTAACCTCAACCAAACCCTTACTACAATGTCAAACCTACAACAAAACTTTACCCACACTTTGGCAATGTTTAAAAAATAACTTTTCATCCAGAAAATCGGGTCAGACTGACCCTAAAACCCCAGCACACACACTCTCTCTGGATTGAGGGATGGTGTAAAGAAGTGTACCGAAAGGGAGGGGGAGTTTGTTTATAGAGGGAAAGACTTAAAATGCAAATGTTCTCCACAACAGTGCCACAAGACATCGGATTACAAACACTGATTGACCGGTTGAGATCTATCTATCTATCTATCTATCTATCTATCTATCTATCTATCTATCTATCTATCTATCTATCTATCTATCTATCTATCTATCTATCTATCTATCTATCTATCTATCTATCTATCTATCTATCTATCTATCTATCTATCTATCTATCTATCTATCTATCTATCTATCTGTCTGTCTGTCTGTCTGTCTGTCAAGCTATCTAAAAAATCATAAATATCACATTGATCCAGGCTAGTTTATGCTTGTAAGAGCTTGTATGGACTCTAGTATTGACCTGCTGTTCTCAGGGAAAAAATGAGCTGGTTTATTTGGTCCACCAGCAATCCCATGCTGGTGACACTGCTTCCCATGCTGGGGATGAGATCCAGCAACTAGAATCCCATGCTGGTCCCAGCATGTAAAACATACCTTATGCTGGTCACCAGCAGGGCTGGATTTTTCAGCAGGGTATTTAGAAAAGTTCATTACAAGAAGCTTTTCCATAAGCCAAGGTAAATACTGATATATAGATGGCAGTGGTGTGCGGAGATGTTTTAAAATGAGGAGGCTAAGTCCTCACGTTTTTTTAAGTATATCAAATATGATTATAATACATTGATAATGTATTAATGTATTAATACAAATCTATTTTTTTTTTTTATATGTAATGTTCTAGCCTGGATGCCGGCCAAACTCAGCATTTTAGCTCGGGCAGTTCGGTCTGGACTTGATCCATAGAGGAGGGATTATGCCCAAACAGAAACTGTTCGGACCAATTCGGACTAACATTTTTGACAACTAACATTATGCTTTGTTTTGTTCGTCATTGGTTGTAGGTCTGTCCAATTGATGTCTTTCCTGGTTCAGTTGAAACACACCCCATTATTACAGCCCAAATGGAGCAGTATCAGACTCAAATTCTGACTAGAATTGAGTATGACCACGTCAGGCTAGTAATATTCTATTTATTGAAACCAAATATAGTATACATTTCATCACAAGTGTTTTTATGCATTTTTACAATAAATAAAGGCACTAACAATTATATATATATATATATATATATATATATATATATATATATATATATATATATATATATATATATATATATATATATATATATATATATATATTATTGTGACCTAATTTTCAGCTTTTGTTTTTTAATAGTGAACTTATTTTCATCAAGCTTGTACACACTATTCACAGACTGGTCACTTTAGCCCCGTTTTCACCAAAATTACCCGAAAGTATTTGTACCAGGAACTTTTTTCACAGGAACTTTTCTCCCCCCAGACCTACAACTGTCTGCGTTTCCACCGCGATCTAAATTTCCGTGAAGATTAGGCAGATTAGTCCGGTGATGTAGGACTGCACGTGACTGCTCCTCCAAGTCAGTGACGGACAGTAATCATTTTTGCGCGATACTATATCCACGTTTACGCGCACGCTTTTTTTAGTGGACTGTTTACATGAGACGTTATCTAAACTGATCTGGTGTTTACATGTGACGACTTTCAATTGCAATCATTTTGTCACATGCAGTTTGTCTGTTGCATCAAAAATGTCAACACTGTTTTCTCCAGCAGCTGGAATGTGTTGACTGTAGCCATAGCAACTCTTAACGGCCACCGGGACTAATACAGCATTATATAAGCTTTTTATTTGTTGTAAAGTGTAATAATCATCTCAGAAAAAAAAAATAATTCTTCTGTCAGGCGCAGTTAATGTAAAAACTGCCTGGGGCAATATACACTGTGTCATTATTCCAACATTATCTTCATAACTTACGAAATAAAAAGTTTACCCCTCAGAAAAATGAGCTTTCCTCTCTTGTCAACATGAGCGCGGCGCGCGCTGTCACGTCATGGAAGGACGCACACTTAAAAGTAATCGGTCAGGTCGTTTACATGGTGAAAAATAGACATAAAATGAATAACGAGTATGGAAGAGATTCAAGCTGTGCTGCTTTTGCTGGTTTACTAAAGAGTAATTTAACAACGACAGAAAAGAGCACTAGCATATTCAGAAAGCTTGTAAAGCTAGATTTAAAATTACAATGTATATTATTATCAGCTATTACGGACATTGAACGTGAGATGGCTGAGACGAACGCGCGCAATCCGACAGAGAGCAAGACTGATATTTTCTGAACGCAGACCGAACCTCGCAAAAGACTTGTAAAAATGCCGGTTGAAATAAAATGGTGTGTGAGCTAAACCAATCAGCATGTTCAGCGCCCAAGTCCCGCCCTCGAAAGTTCCTGAACTTTGAAAAAGTACTACCTCGCAAGCAGGGCCGTTTGGAGGGGGAAATATTTACCTGGAACTTCATTTAGACCCTGGTTCCTGCGGTCAAAACACACCGAGTACCACCCAAAGTTCCTAGTTCCTGGGTAAAGTTCCTGTGGTGGAAACAGGGCTTTTAATGAACTCCATTGCTGATTGCTCATTAAAAAACCCCACAGTCTTCATGTTTTTTTAGGCCACTGTAAGTTTGATTTTGACGTGACTGTGGCGAGGTTGACGAGTGAGAGACGTGGGAGGAGCGAGCGAGGAATATAAGGACGAGCGACACAAGGACAAGAAAGGACCAGGCCTGGACTTTTACGTTGTGTTTTGTTTGTTTTATTATGTGTGTGTGCGCAGCAGTCGTGATCAGTGCGATTATTTGTTTATTAAAGGGTTAGTTCACCCAAAAATGAAAATTCTGTCATTAATTACTCACCCTCATCCTATTCCAGACCCGTAAGACCTTTGATCATCTTCGAACACAAATTAATATATTTTTGTTGAAATCCGATGACTCAGAAAGTCCTCCATTTGGCACAATGTAATTTCCTCTCTCAAGACCCATAAAAGGCACTAAAGATGTTGTTACAAAGCTCATCTCACTACAACGAGCTTTGTTATGGCAGCAACGCTGTCATTTTGCTTTTAGACTATGAACTATTTAATGTCGCAAAAGAAGTGTGTTTCTGGTTGTGAGGGAAATATAACCTTGTTCAGCTTCCCGAAAGAAAAAAAAACAGCGTTAAGGAAACAGTGGATGCAGTTTTTTTCCGGGGCAGCAACGGCGTATTGTGCAATGCCTGGTTGTGGAAGAATCCAGTCACTGCCTAAGCTTCCTTCAGCTCACATGGACATTGCAGGTTTGTTTGCTTCATTTCACCATGGATTCTTTTGTAAACAAGACACAGATCGAGACTGGATTTGCAGACCGAATGAGATATAAAAAAAATATGCTGTGCCTTCTATATTGGATCTGGCAGGAATGGTGCAGCACACTTATGTGAGGTAAAACATTTTTTTTTAGTTTTTTATGTTATATTATTGCAGTGTTACAGATCTTTTGATATCTACTAATTATGTGTACATAATTATGTGTCTAACTAAACATAATTACAGTTGCTTTGGTACATTTCTCGAATCAAACTCACAATTTGCAAAACAGTAAGTGCATTTCTCAAAACAATTTGTAAAAAATAGCAAAACACCATGGATAACCTGCAAAAGCCACTCTCTTACTCAAAATTCTTAGTTCATCTCTCAAAAGTAAATATCTGTGTCAATGAACATGTCAGTGCCATCAGAAAAACAAGTCCTTGTGTCATTGTGTACGGATAAGACATAATATAACAGTTCACTCTGGAGGGATGTTCTGATGGAAACTATGGCTAAAGTTTTGATGACAATTGTTGTCAATTGTAGGTTACATCTTAGTGTATGTTGGAGTTTGATTGCAAGAAACTCGAAGATTCACATTTACGCTTTTACTGTTTGTACTGTCATTTGTTGACAGACTATGTCATCGCGATACAGAAAGAAAAAAAGACAG
Organism: Pseudorasbora parva; assembly: GCF_024679245.1. NCBI lineage: Eukaryota > Metazoa > Chordata > Actinopteri > Cypriniformes > Gobionidae > Pseudorasbora > Pseudorasbora parva. Next base: position 7,704,912 of record NC_090196.1, on the reverse strand, counting down.
CATTGCATAGCACAAAGAAAAAAAAAATGTCTAATGGAAATGTATAAATATTCTTGACATTTGTTAACTTGTTCAACCATTTTGCATGTAAAGACTTATGCTATGAGCTTGTGCCTAAATGTTGTGGGGGCTGAGACTATTCAACAGAGACCCAATATAATACATTTTGATCAACATGACATAAGCAACTGGTAATGTAGGAAACAACAGATAATGTAGGAAACAACAGAGAATTGTACATAATCATTTGCATGGATGTACCAAAGCATTTGCAACTTGTTCAAAGAAATGAGAAACTGATTTTTTGATGTGCACAAGTGACACAATGATGTGTGAATTGAACAGGTAGTTTTGAGAATTTCAATTATGATCTGAGAAATGCACCAAAGCGACTGAGAAAAACTGTAATGACACATCCTACCACACTTTCACAGGCTGCAGTATCCTTTGTATTGTGTGTTCATCGTCCTGCGAATCAGGATCGGACTCTGGTTCAAACATGTATGGGCGAATCATTCTGGTTGCTATTTTGCCACATCAGAAGTTTTCAAAACAATTCTCTACGTGTACTGATGGGGGAAACAAAACTCATTATAATTTGATATAAAACTGTTATCCAACCATAGCAGTGGGCATTTACTTCCACATCTTCAGTGCGGCACGCCCATTAAAACCCGAGCGGTTTCCAGGGTAGAAAATAGCCTATTACATATTCATTATGATGTTTTTGAATGTTAAAACCACACAAACTTCATAATTTGACCTCAGACAACAGTATAAAAACTTAACTCATGAAACAACTGCCACAGGTAATAAGACATTATCATTTTTTTTTATTTTTTATTTTTTATTAAAGATTTACTTTTGAAATTTTTGACTTTTTATTATGATAGAACAGTGAGTAGACAGGAAGCGAAGTGAGAAAGAGAGAAAGGAGAAAGGTCTATGAGCCGGAACTCGAACTGCCAACAAGGCTATTAGCGCAGACAACATTATTTTCAACTTGACTGCAATGTTTTATTTTCCATCATTCAATGCATATTGCCTATACATAAATTAATTTTTATGTTATGTAATCACAGATTAAAGCCTACACATTACTTTCAATATTTATTGTGTTTATAAAGAAACGGCTCAGCACCCAATGCTCTATCGCCTGTTACCTCAGTGGTGTAGAGCGTCTTTGGGTGGACTGCTGAGGTGGATTGCCGGCAGCAGCCATTTTAGGATTGTCATGATTTGGACTTGGAGCCCTTTTCACTACCCAAAATTTTTAACGCTAACATGCTTTGTGAAATACTTTTAGAGCAAACATTTACGAGTCCTAAAATTAGGACTGATACAGCCATTATTTTTAGTAAGTTAGGAGCTATTTTTAGCCTTAAGATGTTTGTGAATGCATCCAGCACTCCCACTACTACCACCTGTGCTTCTGCAGCCATGTTAGGCTGCATTAACTAGGTCAGCTGGAACTGGGAACACTTCCCATAACACCTGATGTACTCGTTGCGTCATAAGAAGATTGGCATCTACACTAATGTTAGTCTCTCTG